>NC_086448.1:736001676-736601676 GCF_028390025.1 Pseudophryne corroboree | reverse complement strand
ACCGCACCATTGTCCTGGTGATTTGTGCAGCGCTGCTGCCGCTGACACAGGTGTCCGGAGGGGTAAGTATTGAAGAAATGGGTGCAGTTTGTGCTCCCCTGGACCCAGGGGCCCGTGTGCACCACATACCCTGCACCCACTATAGATACTGACAGCATGGAAGGTCATGTGATAGAGGAGCCCCTCTCCATTTATATGGATGCATTGAAGAAGTGATACAGTATTTTACTAGTTGAACCCAGCACTATATGGATGCTGACAGTCCTCTTACCTATTATATACACTGAGTTGTCTTCTTGGTGACCATATTTACAGTATGGATTTAATTGTCTGAAACCATTCTGAATTATCATCTGTATCAACATTTATGCCTGTCTTGAGAAAGATCTCGTTGAGGGATCGAAACGTCGACATTGATGGCAATATAAAACCAAATGAATAAGTTGAACGTTCTTTTGATTACATAAGCGAGTGCCCTATTCCACATCGGTGGATACGTCTACATATTTTAGCGGACCCTGACTGAGGGCCCATTCATTTCTATTATATAGTATGCAAATCCCTTTTGCTGGTCTATCTAGTGTGCTGGGGGGATTTGTTTTCTGCTTGTTTAGATGAATCCCTCCATTACATGCGTTTGTGAAGGGCCTAGAGTATAAATGGATCTGAGCAACTTTCCTAAGTCCAGGCCAGGTTTCAACACAATGTGCATGCGCGACGGCCACTTGTCAGCAACCAGCTGCTGGCAGTGTTAGGCGACCTGCAACACAGCAGAGGAAGCTGCGGAGGAGGGAGACACCACCGGACTTTGTGGGACAGGTAAGCAATGTTATATACAGTACTGTATAGGAAACATATTACAGGTTGAGTATCCCTTATCCAAAATGCTTGGGACCAGAGGAATTTTGGATATCGGATTTTTCCGTATTTAGGAATAATTGCATACCATAATGAGATATTATGGTGATGGGACCTAAATCTAAGCACAGAATGCATTTATGTTTCATATACACCTTATACACATAGCCTGAAGGTAATTTTAGCCAATATTTTTTATAACTTTGTGCATTAAACAAAGTGTGTGTACATTCACACAATTCATTTATGTTTCATATACACCTTATACACACAGCCTGAAGGTCATTTAATACAATATTTTTAATAACTTTGAGTATGAAACAAAGTTTGTGTACATTGAGCCACCAAAAAACAAAGGTTTCACTATTTCACTCTCACTCAAAAAAGTCCGTATTTCGGAATATTCCGTATTTCGGAATATTTGGATATGGGATACTCAACCTGTAGTAAGTATCACTGTGAGATGTGGTCATATAGTATAATAGGTAAATGGAGCCCTTAATTGGATATTTAGCAAACCTTGTAAAGAGGACAAGTGGAGGTGTTGCAACCAATCAGATTCTAGCTATCATATATCTAATACATTCTATAAAATAACTAGAATCTGATTGGTTGCTATAGGCACGACCTTTTCTGAATTATATTTTTTATAATACACCAAAGCATTCCAAATATAACTGACAGTTATTGGGATATTGAAAATATTATTACCAGTTATTTATATTGGCCCTCATTCCAAGTTGATCGCTCGCTTGCTGCTTTTAGCAGCAGTGTAAACGCTAAGCCGCCGCCCTCTGGGAGTGTATCTTAGCTTAGCAGAAGTGCAAACGAAAGGTTAGCAGAACAGTGCTGACATTTCTCTGACGTCCTAGTGGATGCTGGGAACTCCGTAAGGACCATGGGGAATAGCGGGCTCCGAAGGAGGCTGGGCACTCTAGAAAGATCTTAGACTACCTGGTGTGCACTGGCTCCTCCCACTATGACCCTCCTCCAAGCCTCAGTTAGATTTCGTGCCCGGCCGAGGTTGGATGCACACTAGGGGCTCTCCTGAGCTCTTAGAAAGTAATAGTCTTAGATTTTTTTATTTTCAGTGAAACCTGCTGGCAACAGGCTCACTGCAGCGAGGGACTAAGGGGAGAAGAAGCGAACTCGCCTGCTTGCAGCCGGATTGGGCTTCTTAGGCTACTGGACACCATTAGCTCCAGAGGGATCGACCGCAGGCCCAGCCTTGATGTTCGGTCCCGGAGCCGCGCCGCCGTCCCCCTTACAGAGCCAGAAGCAAGAAGATGGTCCGGAAAATCGGCGGCATGAAGACTCTGTCTTCACCTAGGTAGCGCACAGCACTGCAGCTGTGCGCCATTGCTCCTCTCACACACTTAACACTCCGGTCACTGAGGGTGCAGGGCGCTGGGGGGGGGGGGCGCCCTGAGGCAGCAATAAAAACACCTTGGCTGGCTAAAATACCTCAATATATAGCCCCAGGGGCTATATATGAGGTAAATAAATACCCCTGCCAGAATTCCATAAAAAGCGGGAGAATAGGCCGCGAAAAAGGGGCGGAGCCTATCTCCTCAGCACACTGGCGCCATTTTTCCCTCACAGCTCCTGCTGGAAGGAAGCTCCCTGGCTCTTCCCTGCAATCTACAGTACCAGTAAGAGGGAAAAGAGAGGGGGGGGCATTAAAATTTGGCAGTATATATATTTTATTGAAAAGCAGCTATTAGGGACATAACTCAGTTAGTCCCTGTATATATATAGCGCTCTGGTGTGTGCTGGCATACTCTTACTCTGTCCCCCCAAAGGGCTTTTTGTGGGTCCTGTCCTCTGTTTGAGCATTCCCTGTGTGTGTGGAGTGTGTCGGTACGGCTGTGTCGACATGTTTGAGGAGGATAATGATGTGGAGGGGGAGCAGATGCCTTTAGCAGGTATGTCACCCCCTGGGGGGCAGACACCTGAGTGGATGAGTTTATGGCAGGAAATGAGTGCACGTATAGACTCCTTACATAAAAAATTTGACGACATGCCGACTGTGAGACAGCCGAGTCTTCAGCTCGTGCCTGTCCAGGTGTCTCAAAAGTCATCAGGGGCTCTGAAACGCCCGCTATCTCAGATAGCACAAGTAGATGTCGACACGGATACTGACACCAGTGTCGACGACGATGAGTCAAATTTAATGCCCGTTAAGGCCATTCACTGCATGATTGAGGCAATGAAGGAGGTGTTAAATATTTCTGATTTACATCCAGGTACCACAAAAAAGGGTATTATGTTTGGGGAGAAAAAACTACCTGTAGTTTTTCCCCCGTCAGATGAATTAAATGAAGTGTGTGAAGAAGCGTGGGCTTCCCCTGATAAGAAATTGGTAATTCCTAAGAAGATACTAATGGCGTTCCCTTTCCCGCCAGAGGATAGGTTACGTTGGGAAACACCCCCTAGGGTGGATAAAGCGCTCACACGTTTGTCTAAAAAGGTGGCACTACCGTCCCAGGATACGGCCGCCCTTAAGAACCTGCTGATAGAAAGCAGGAGGCGATCCTGAAGTCTGTATATACACACTCAGGCATTATACTTAGACCAGCTATTGCGTCAGCATGGATGTGCAGTGCTGCCGCTGCGTGGTCAGATAAACTGTCAGAAAATATTGACACATTAGACAGAGACACGATTCTGCTAACAATTGACCATATCAAAGACTCAGTCTTATACATGAGAGATGCACAGAGGGAAATCTGCCGGCTGGCATCTAAAGTAAGTGCATTATCCATCTCTGCTAGGAGATGCTTATGGACTCGCCAGTGGACTGGAGATGCAGATTCCAAAAGGCACATGGAAGTTTTGCCTTATAAAGGGGAGGAATTATTTGGGGATGGTCTCTCCGACCTAGTTTCCACAGCAACGTCTGGGAAGTCAGCATTTTTACCCCATGTCCCCTCACAGCCTAAGAAGGCGCCATTTTATCAGGTTCAGTCCTTTCGGACCCAGAAAAACAAGCGGGGAAAAGGAGGGTCTTTTCTGTCTAGAGGCAGAGGTAGGGGAAAAAGGCTGCAGCAAACAGCAGGTTCCCAGGAACAAAAGTCCTCCCCCGCTTCCTCTTCCAAGTCCGCCGCATGACGGTGGGGCTCCACAGGCGGAGCCAGGTACGGTGGGGGCCCGCCTCATGAATTTCAGCGATCAGTGGGCTCGCTCACAGGTGGATCCCTGGATCCTTCAAATAGTATCTCAGGGATACAAGCTGGAATTCGAGGCGGCTCCACCCCACCGGTTCCTAAAATCTGCCTTGCCGATTGCTCCCTCAGACAGGGAGGCGGTGCTAGCAGCGATTCACAAGCTGTATTCCCAGCAGGTGATAATCAGGGTACCCCTACTTCAACAAGGCCGGGGTTACTATTCCACACTATTTGTGGTGCCGAAACCGGACGGTTCGGTGAGACCCATTTTAAATTTGAAATCCTTGAACACATACATAAAAAAATTCAAGTTCAAGATGGAATCGCTCAGGGCGGTTATTGCAAGCCTGGACGAGGGCGATTACATGGTATCCCTGGACATCAAGGATGCTTACCTGCATGTCCCCATTTACCATCCTCACCAGGAGTACCTCAGATTTGTGGTACAGGATTGCCATTACCAATTCCAGACGCTGCCGTTTGGACTCTCCACGGCACCGAGGGTATTTATCAAGGTTATGGCGGAAATGATGATACTCCTTCGAAAAAAGGGAGTTTTAATTATCCCATACTTGGACGATCTCCTAATAAAGGCACGATCCAAGGAACAGTTGTTAGTGGGAGTAGCACTATCTCAGGAAGTGCTGCGCCAGCACGGCTGGATTCTGAATATCCCAAAGTCACAGCTGGTCCCCACGACACGTCTAATGTTCCTGGGAATGATTCTGGACACAGTCCAGAAAAAAAAGTGTTTCTCCCGGAGGAGAAAGCCAGGGAGTTGTCTTCTCTAGTCAGAGACCTCCTAAAACCAAAACAGGTATCGGTGCATCACTGCACGCGGGTCCTGGGAAAGATGGTAGCTTCTTACGAAGCAATTCCATTCGGCAGGTTCCATGCCAGAATTTTTCAGTGGGACCTGTTGGACAAGTGGTCCGGATCGCATCTTCAGATGCATCGCTTGATAACCCTGTCCCCAAGAACCAGGGTGTCTCTTCTGTGGTGGCTGCAGAGTGCTCATCTTCTGGAGGGCCGCAGATTCGGCATACAGGACTGGGTCCTGGTGACCAGGGATGCCAGCCTACGAGGCTGGGGGGCAGTCACAAAGGGAAGAAACTTCCAAGGACTATGGTCAAGTCAGGAGACTGCCCTTCACATAAATATTCTGGAACTAAGGGCCATTTACAATGCCCTAAGTCAAGCAAAATCCCTGCTCCTACACCAGCCGGTGCTGATCCAGTCAGACAACATCACGGCAGTCGCCCATGTGAATCGACAGGGCGGCACAAGAAGCAGGATGGCAATGGCAGAAGCCACAAGAATTCTCCGATGGGCGGAGAATCATGTACTAGCACTGTCAGCAGTGTTCATCCCGGGAGTGGACAACTGGGAAGCAGACTTTCTCAGCAGGCACGACCTCCACCCGGGAGAGTGGGGACTTCATCCAGAAGTCTTCCAAATGATTGTAAATCAATGGGGTCGTCCACAGGTGGACATGATGGCGTCCCGCCTAAACAAAAAACTAGAGAGGTATTGCGCCAGGTCAAGAGACCCTCAGGCGATAGCTGTGGACGCTCTAGTGACACCGTGGGTGTACCGGTCAGTTTATGTGTTCCCTCCTCTACCTCTCATACCAAAGGTATTGAGAATAATAAGAAAGCGAGGAGTAAACACAATTCTCGTGGTTCCGGATTGGCCAAGAAGAGCGTGGTACCCGGAACTTCAAGAGATGATCTCAGAGGACCCGTGGTCTCTGCCGCTCAGACAAGACCTGCTACAGCAGGGGCCCTGTCTGTTCCAAGACTTACCGCGGCTGCGTTTGACGGCATGGCGGTTGAACGCCGGATCCTGAAGGAAAAGGGCATTCCGGAGGAAGTCATTCCTACGCTTATTAAAGCCAGGAAAGAGGTCACAGCAACTCATTATCACCGCATATGGCGGAAGTATGTTGCATGGTGTGAGGCCGAAAAGGCCCCAACGGAGGAATTTCAACTAGGTCGATTTCTGCATTTCCTGCAAGCAGGAGTAAATATGGGCCTAAAACTGGGCTCCATTAAGGTACAGATCTCGGCTCTGTCGATTTTCTTTCAAAAAGAACTAGCTTCAGTACCTGAAGTTCAGACTTTTGTTAAAGGAGTGCTGCATATTCAGCCCCCGTTTGTGCCCCCTGTGGCACCTTGGGATCTCAACGTGGTGTTGAGTTTCTTAAATCACATTGGTTTGAACCACTAAAAACCGTGGATCTGAAATATCTCACGTGGAAGGTGGTTATGTTATTGGCCTTGGCTTCTGCCAGGCGAGTGTCAGAATTGGCGGCTTTGTCCTGTAAAAGCCCTTATCTGATTTTCCATATGGATAGGGCAGAATTGAGGACTCGTCCCCAGTTTCTCCCAAAGGTGGTGTCAGCGTTTCACCTGAACCAGCCTATTGTGGTGCCTGCGGCTACTAGGGACTTGGAGGACTCCAAGTTGCTAGACGTTGTCAGGGCACTGAAAATATATGTTTCCAGAACGGCTAGAGTCAGAAAATCTGACTCGCTGTTTATCCTATATGCACCCAACAAGCTGGGTGCTCCTGCTTCTAAGCAGACTATTGCTCGTTGGATTTGTAATACAATTCAGCTTGCACATTCTGTGGCAGGCCTGCCACAGCCAAAATCTGTCAATGCCCATTCCACAAGGAAGGTGGGCTCATCTTGGGCGGCTGCCCGAGAGGTCTCGGCTTTACAACTTTGCCGAGCTGCTACTTGGTCAGGGGCAAACACATTTGCAAAATTCTATAAATTTGATACCCTGGCTGAGGAGGACCTGGAGTTCTCTCATTCGGTGTTGCAGAGTCATCCGCACTCTCCCGCCCGTTTGGGAGCTTTGGTATAATCCCCATGGTCCTTACGGAGTTCCCAGCATCCACTAGGACGTCAGAGAAAATAAGAATTTACTCACCGGTAATTCTATTTCTCGTAGTCCGTAGTGGATGCTGGGCGCCCATCCCAAGTGCGGTTTATCTGCAATACTTGTACATAGTTACTGTTAACTAAATCAGGTTATTGTTGAGCCATCTGTTGAGAGGCTCTGTTGTTTCATACTGTTAACTGGGTTTCATATCACGAGTTGTACGGTGTGATTGGTGTGGCTGGTATGAGTCTTACCCGGGATTCAAAATCCTTCCTTATTGTGTACGCTCGTCCGGGCAGAGTATCCTAACTGAGGCTTGGAGGAGGGTCATAGTGGGAGGAGCCAGTGCACACCAGGTAGTCTAAGATCTTTCTAGAGTGCCCAGCCTCCTTCGGAGCCCGCTATTCCCCATGGTCCTTACGGAGTTCCCAGCATCCACTACGGACTACGAGAAATAGAATTACCGGTGAGTAAATTCTTATTTTTTTCAACCAGTTTCAGAGTAGCTGCAGACCTACTCCTTCCTTGCGATCACTTCAGTCTGTTTAGTTCCTGCTTTGACGTCACAAACACGCCCTGCGTTCGGCCAGCCACTCCCCCGTTTCCCCAGGCACGCCTGCGTTTTTACCTGACATGCCTGCGTTTTTTAGCACACTCCCGGAAAACGGTCAGTTACCACCCAGAAACACCCACTTCCTGTCAATCACTCACCGATCAACACAGCAACGGAAAAGAGTCGCTTGACTTTGTGTAAAACTGCAAAGTTTTTTTGTGAAAGTACGTCGCGCGTGCTCACTGCGGCCCGTATGCATGCGCATAAATGCCGATTTTTAGCCTGATCGCTACGCTGCGAACAACGGCAGCTAGCGATCAACTCGGAATGACCCCCATAGTGCACACATCTTCCGCATCGCTTTACAGAGAATATTTGGCCATTCACTTAGTCCCTGCCCCAGTGGAGCTTACAATCCGTATTCCCTACTACATGTACACGCACACACATACACACTAGGGTCAATTTTTTGTTGGGAGACAGTTAACCTACCAGTATATTTTTGGATTGTGTGAGGAAAACGGAGTACCCGGAGGAAACCCACGCAAGTATGGGAAGCATATACAAAATCCACACAGTTAGGGCCATGGTGGGAATCAAACTCATGACCTCAGTGCTGTGAGGCAGTAATGCTAACCATTACACCATCCATATTGCACAATATAGTCTCCCTCGTGAATGAAACTTTAACTATAATATAATCAAAAAATCCAGTGTCTGTAATATAAAACCTTCTTTACAGTACATTGTACATTTACATATCGGCTTCCCCACAGTGCAGAGAACTAGATGAAGTCACGTCTGAATAGCTGCTGTCTGTGGAGCTTACACATGTATGTTCAGCCAATGCCTTCCTCTTCCATGGGGAGCCAAGCCTGGAAGCGCAGTCTGCTGCTGCTTCCCATGTTGTTTCCCTGTGCTGCCTGGCTGACCCCATTCGCAGTGCTGGCGTCCTACTAAATCGGCCTCGTTATCTCTCTGGAGAAAAACCCTCAATGTAAAAGAGAACCTAATGCATCTGTAGGTTTCTGGAAACACCATTCATGTAAAACACCTGTTACACAGATTTGAATGAATTAGTCCATTCATGAATATCTGAGTATATGCTGATCTAGCACAGAGGAACTGAGATATTCAATGCTGAAAATTGTCTGAATATAAATTGCATTTCTCTGACGTCCTAGTGGATGCTGGGAACTCCGTAAGGACCATGGGGAATAGCGGTCTCCGAAGGACACTGGGCACTCTAAGAAAGAATTAGGACTACCTGGTGTGCACTGGCTCCTCCCTCTATGCCCCTCCTCCAGACCTCAGTTAGAATCTGTGCCCGGCTCGAGCTGGATGCACACTAGGGGCTCTCCTGAGCTTCTGGAAAAGAAAGTATATTTAGGTTTTTTATTTTCAGTGAGATCTGCTGGCAACAGACTCACTGCTACGCAGGACCGAGGGGAGAGAAGCGAACCTACCTGCTTGCAGCTAGCTTGGGCTTCTAGGCTACTGGACACCATTAGCTCGAGAGGGATCGAACACAGGCCCAGCCTCGGTCGTCCGGTCCCGGAGCCGCGCCGCCGTCCCCCTTGCAGAGCCAGAAGCAAGAAGACGTTCCTGGAAATCGGCGGCAGAAGACTTCGGTCTTCATTAAGGTAGCGCACAGCACTGCAGCTGTGCACCATTGCTCCCCATGCACACCACACACTCCGGTCACTGATGGGTGCAGGGCGCTGGGGGAGGGGGGGGGGCGCCCTGGGCTGCAATAAGAGTACCTTACTTGGCAAATTACCACATAATATAGTCATTAAGACTATATATGTGTAAAATCCCCTGCCATAACTTTCCATAAAAAAGCGGGAGAAGTCTGCCGAAAAAGGGGCGGAGCTATCTCCCTCAGCACACTGGCGCCATTTTCCCTCACAGCTCCGCTGGAAGGACGCTCCCCAGGCTCTCCCCTGCAGTTTCCAGACTCCATAGGGTAAAAAAGAGAGGGGGGGCACTAAATTTAGGTGCAATCTGTGTAATATTAGCAGCTATAGGGGAAAAATCACTGTGTGTAGTGTGAATCCCTGCATTATATAGCGCTCTGGTGTGTGCTGGCATACTCTCTCTCTGTCTCCCCAAAGGACTTTGTGGGGTCCTGTCCTCAGTCAGAGCATTCCCTGTGTGTGTGCGGTGTGTCGGTACGGCTGTGTCGACATGTTTGATGAGGAGGCTTATGTGGAGGCGGAGCAAGGGCCGATAAATGTGATGTCACCCCCTGCGGGGTTGACACCTGAATGGATGAACATGTGGAAGGAATTACGTGACAGTGTCAACTCCTTACATACACGGGTGGATCCCTGGATTCTACAGGTAGTATCTCAGGGGTACAAGCTGGAATTCGAGACGTCTCCCCCTCGCCGTTTCCTCAAATCTGCCTTGCCGACAGCTCCCCCGGACAGGGAGGCAGTGCTGGAGGCGATTCACAAGCTGTATTCTCAGCAGGTGATAATCAAGGTACCCCTCCTTCAACAAGGACGGGGTTACTATTCCACAATGTTTGTGGTACCGAAACCGGACGGTTCGGTGAGACCCATTTTAAATTTAAAATCTTTAAACACTTATATAAGAAGGTTCAAGTTCAAGATGGAATCGCTCAGAGCGGTGATTGCAAGCCTGGACGAGGGGGATTACATGGTATCACTGGACATCAAGGATGCTTACCTGCATGTCCCCATTTACCCTCCTCACCAGGAGTACCTCAGATTTGTGGTACAGGACTGTCATTACCAATTCCAGACGTTGCCGTTTGGTCTGTCCACGGCACCGAGGGTATTTACCAAGGTAATGGCCGAAATGGTGATACTCCTTCGGAAAAAGGGAGTTTTAATTATCCCGTACTTGGACGATCTCCTTATAAAGGCGAGTTCCAGGGAACAGTTGTTGATCGGAGTAGCACTAGCTCGGGAAGTGCTACAACAGCACGGCTGGATCCTGAATATTCCAAAGTCGCAGCTGGTTCCTACAACGCGTCTACTGTTCCTGGGGATGGTTCTGGACACAGAACAGAAAAAAGTGTTTCTCCCGGAGGAGAAGGCCAAGGAGTTGTCGTCTCTAGTCAGAGACCTCCTAAAACCAAAACAGGTGTCGGTGCACCACTGCACGCGAGTCCTGGGAAAGATGGTAGCTTCTTACGAAGCAATTCCATTCGGAAGGTTCCATGCAAGGATCTTTCAGTGGGATCTGTTGGACAAGTGGTCCGGGTCGCATCTTCAGATGCATCGGCTGATAACCCTGTCTCCAAGGGCCAGGGTGTTGCTGCTGTGGTGGCTGCAGAGTGCTCATCTTCTAGAGGGCCGCAGATTCGGCATACAGGACTGGATCCTGGTGACCACGGATGCCAGCCTTCGAGGTTGGGGGGCAGTCACACAGGGAAGAAACTTCCAAGGACTATGGACAAGTCAGGAGACTTCCCTACACATAAATATTCTGGAACTAAGGGCCATTTACAATGCCCTAAGTCAGGCAAGACCCCTGCTTCAACAGCAGCCGGTGCTGATCCAGTCAGACAACATCACGGCGGTCGCCCATGTAAACCGTCAGGGCGGCACAAGAAGCAGGATGGCGATGGCAGAAGCCACAAGGATTCTCCGATGGGCGGAAAATCATGTGATAGCACTGTCAGCAGTGTTCATTCCGGGAGTGGACAACTGGGAAGCAGACTTCCTCAGCAGGCACGACCTCCACCCGGGAGAGTGGGGACTTCATCCAGAAGTCTTCCAAATGATTGTACACCGTTGGGAAAGGCCACAGGTGGACATGATGGCGTCCCGCCTCAACAAAAAGCTAAAAAGATATTGCGCCAGGTCAAGGGACCCTCAGGCGATAGCTGTGGACGCTCTAGTGACACCGTGGGTGTACCAGTCGGTTTATGTGTTCCCTCCTCTGCCTCTCATACCCAAGGTACTGAGAATAATAAGAAGGAGAGGAGTAAGAACTATACTTGTGGTTCCGGATTGGCCAAGAAGAGCTTGGTACCCAGAACTTCAAGAAATGATCTCAGAGGACCCATGGCCTCTGCCGCTCAGACAGGACCTGCTGCTGCAGGGACCCTGTCTATTCCAAGACTTACCGCGGCTGCGTTTGACGGCATGGCGGTTGAACGCCGGATCCTGAAGGAAAAGGGCATCCCGGAGGAAGTCATCCCTACGCTGATTAAAGCTAGGAAGGGGGTGATCGCAAATCATTATCACCGCATATGGCGAAAATATGTTGCGTGGTGTGAGGCCAGAAAGGCCCCAACGGAGGAATTTCAGCTGGGTCGATTTCTGCACTTCCTACAGTCAGGGGTGTCTATGGGCCTAAAATTGGGTTCCATTAAGGTCCAGATTTCGGCTCTGTCGATTTTCTTCCAAAAAGATCTGGCTTCACTGCCTGAAGTTCAGACGTTTTTTTAAAGGAGTGCTGCATATTCAGCCCCCTTTTGTGCCTCCAGTGGCACCTTGGGATCTCAACGTGGTGTTGAATTTCCTTAAGTCACATTGGTTTGAGCCACTTAAAACCGTGGAACTAAAATATCTCACGTGGAAAGTGGTCATGCTGTTGGCCTTGGTTTCGACCAGGCGTGTGTCAGAATTGGCGGCTTTGTCATGTAAAAGCCCTTATCTGATTTTCCATATGGATAGGGCGGAATTGAGGACTTGTCCCCAATTTCTTCCTAAGGTGGTATCAGCTTTTCATTTGAACCAACCTATTGTGGTGCCTGCGGCTACTAAGGACTTGGAGGATTCCAAGTTACTGGACGTAGTCAGGGCCCTGAAAATCTATGTTTCCAGGACGGCTGGAGTCAGGAAATCTGACTCGCTATTTATCCTGTATGCGCCCAACAAGCTGGGTGCTCCTGCTTCAAAGCAGTCTATTGCTCGCTGGATCTGTAGTACGATTCAACTTGCACATTCTGCGGCTGGACTGCCGCATCCTAAATCTGTAAAAGCCCATTCCACGAGGAAAGTGGGCTCTTCTTGGGCGGCTGCCCGAGGGGTCTCGGCTTTACAACTTTGCCGAGCTGCTACTTGGTCGGGTCCAAACACCAGGGCCGTAACTAGGTGTGTGCCAAGGGGGCTTGGCACACAGCGCAGTTGCCCTGGGGGCGCAACGGCCAGCGGCATGTAATGAGTCAAATTGACTCATTACATGCCGCCTCTGTGTGCGCCGCGCTGTGGAGGGGAAGAGACCAGCGCCGAGCAGCGGAGAGAAGGAGGAGGAGGGAGGGGGAGCAGGGAGCCGCAGCAGCGCTATTTGATTGGTAGTAAGCGCCGCTGCAGCATCCCCCTCTCCTTCTGTATTGGCTACCCGGCGCTGCTATGGATGCTGGGATGCGGTTCCTCCATCCCAGCATCCATAGCAGCGCCAGGCAGCCAATACAGAAGGAGAGGGGGATGCTGCAGCGGCGCTTACTACCAATCAAATAGCGCTGCTGCGGCTCCAATCCCCCCTCCCTCCTCCTCCTTCTCACCTCACACAGCCTGCACCGAGAGGGAGCTGCACGAGGAGCCTGTCAGCGGGGAGAAGGTAAGTATGTCCCTCTCTCTCTCTCTCTTTCTCTCTCTCTCTCTCTCTTTCTCTCTCTCTCTCTCTCTCAGGGGGACACCGTCTGCCGCAATGTGTAAAAAGGGGTCCTGGCTGCCGCAATGTATAAAAAGGGGGTCTGGCTGCCGCAATGTATAAAAAGGGGGACTGGCTGCCGCAATGTGTAAAAAGGGGTCCTGGCTGCCGCAATGTATAAAAAGGGGGTCTGGCTGCCGCATTGTGTAAAAAGGGGTCCTGGCTGCCGCAATGTGTAAAAAGGGGGACTGGCTGCCGCAATGTGTAAAATGGGGTCATGGCTGCCGCAATGTGTAAAAAGGGGTCATGGCTGCCGCAATGTATAAAAAGGGGGTCTGGCTGCCGCAATGTGTAAAAATGGGGTCCTGGCTGCCGCAATGTGTAAAAAGGGGGACTGGCTGCCGCAATGTGTAAAAAGGGGGACTGGCTGCCACAATGTATAAAAAGGGGGTCTGGCTGCCGCAATGTGTAAAAAGGGTGCCTGGCTACCGCAATGTGTAAAGAGGGGGCCTTGCTGCCGCAATGTGTAAAGAGTAGAGATGAGCGCCTGAAATTTTTCGGGTTTTGTGTTTTGGTTTTGGGTTCGGTTCCGCGGCCGTGTTTTGGGTTCGAACGCGTTTTGGCAAAACCTCACCGAATTTTTTTTGTCGGATTCGGGTGTGTTTTGGATTCGGGTGTTTTTTTCAAAAAACACTAAAAAACAGCTTAAATCATAGAATTTGGGGGTCATTTTGATCCCAAAGTATTATTAACCTCAAAAACCATAATTTACACTCATTTTCAGTCTATTCTGAATACCTCACACCTCACAATATTATTTTTAGTCCTAAAATTTGCACCGAGGTCGCTGTGTGAGTAAGATAAGCGACCCTAGTGGCCGACACAAACACCGGGCCCATCTAGGAGTGGCACCGCAGTGTCACGCAGGATGTCCCTTCCAAAAAACCCTCCCCAAACAGCACATGACGCAAAGAAAAAAAGAGGCGCAATGAGGTAGCTGTGTGAGTAAGATTAGCGACCCTAGTGGCCGACACAAACACCGGGCCCATCTAGGAGTGGCACTGCAGTGTCACGCAGGATGGCCCTTCCAAAAAACCCTCCCCAAACAGCACATGACGCAAAGAAAAAAAGAGGCGCAATGAGGTAGCTGTGTGAGTAAGATTAGCGACCCTAGTGGCCGACACAAACACCGGGCCCATCTAGGAGTGGCACTGCAGTGTCACGCAGGATGTCCCTTCCAAAAAACCCTCCCCAAACAGCACATGACGGAAAGAAAAAAAGAGGCTTTTTACTGATATTTGGTGTTTTGGATTTGACATGCTCTGTACTATGACATTGGGCATCGGCCTTGGCAGACGACGTTGCTGGCATTTCATCGTCTCGGCCATGACTAGTGGCAGCAGCTTCAGCACGAGGTGGAAGTGGATCTTGATCTTTCCCTAATTTTGGAACCTCAACATTTTTGTTCTCCATATTTTAATAGGCACAACTAAAAGGCACCTCAGGTAAACAATGGAGATGGATGGATTGGATACTAGTATACAATTATGGACGGGCTGCCGAGTGCCGACACAGAGGTAGCCACAGCCGTGAACTACCGCACTGTACTGTGTCTGCTGCTAATATATAGACTGGTTGATAAAGAGATAGTATACTCGTAACTAGTATGTATGTATAAAGAAAGAAAAAAAAACCACGGTTAGGTGGTATATACAATTATGGACGGGCTGCCGAGTGCCGACACAGAGGTAGCCACAGCCGTGAACTACCGCACTGTACTGTGTCTGCTGCTAATATATAGACTGGTTGATAAAGAGATAGTATACTCGTAACTAGTATGTATGTATAAAGAAAGGAAAAAAAACCACGGTTAGGTGGTATATACAATTATGGACGGGCTGCCGAGTGCCGACACAGAGGTAGCCACAGCCGTGAACTACCGCACTGTACTGTGTCTGCTGCTAATATATAGACTGGTTGATAAAGAGATAGTATACTCGTAACTAGTATGTATGTATAAAGAAAGAAAAAAAAACCACGGTTAGGTGGTATATACAATTATGGACGGGCTGCCGAGTGCCGACACAGAGGTAGCCACAGCCGTGAACTACCGCACTGTACTGTGTCTGCTGCTAATATATAGACTGGTTGATAAAGAGATAGTATACTACTAATATTATATATACTGGTGGTCAGGTCACTGGTCACTAGTCACACTGGCAGTGGCACTCCTGCAGCAAAAGTGTGCACTGTTTAATTTTAATATAATATTATGTACTCCTGGCTCCTGCTATAACCTATAACTGGCACTGCAGTAGTGCTCCCCAGTCTCCCCCACAATTATAAGCTGTGTGAGCTGAGCAGTCAGACAGATATATAATATATATAGATGATGCAGCACACTGGCCTGAGCCTGAGCAGTGCACACAGATATGGTATGTGACTGAGTCACTGTGTGCTGTGTATCGCTTTTTTCAGGCAGAGAACGGATTATAAATAAAACTGGTGGTCACTGGTCACTATCAGCAAAACTCTGCACTGTACTGAGTACTCCTAATGCTCCCCAAAATTAGTAAATCAAGTGTCTCTCTAATCTATTCTAAACGGAGAGGACGCCAGCCACGTCCTCTCCCTATCAATCTCAATGCACGTGTGAAAATGGCGGCGACGCGCGGCTCCTTATATAGAATCCGAGTCTCGCGATAGAATCCGAGCCTCGCGAGAATCCGACAGCGTCATGATGACGTTCGGGCGCGCTCGGGTTAACCGAGCAAGGCGGGAAGATCCGAGTCGCTCGGACCCGTGAAAAAAAACATGAAGTTCTGGCGGGTTCGGATTCAGAGAAACCGAACCCGCTCATCTCTAGTAAAGAGGGGGACTGGCTGCCGTAATGTGTAAAAAGGGGGACGCTGTCTGCTGTAATGTATAAAAGGGGCTCTACCTGGTGTAGTGGCGCTACTGTGCAGCGTAATTTGAATAATGTAGACTACTGTGCACCGTAGTATGAATTGCTGTTATTTTGTGGCCACGCCCCTTCCCTGTGAAGCCACGCCCCTATAAATTTTACATGGGGGGGGGGCGCCACTGTCGTTTCTTGCACACAGCGCTAAAATGGCTAGTTACGGCACTGTCAAACACGTTTGCTAAATTCTACAAGTTTGATACCCTGGCTGAGGAGGACCTTGAGTTTGCTCATTCGGTGCTGCAGAGTCATCCGCACTCTCCCGCCCGTTTGGGAGCTTTGGTATAATCCCCATGGTCCTTACAGAGTTCCCAGCATCCACTAGGACGTCAGAGAAAATAAGATTTTACTCACCGGTAAATCTATTTCTCGTAGTCCGTAGTGGATGCTGGGCGCCCATCCCAAGTGCGGATTGTCTGCAATACTTGTATATAGTTATTGCCTAACTAAAGGGTTATTGTTATGAGCCATCTGTTCGTGAGGCTCAGTTGTTATTCATACTGTTAACTGGGTATAGTATCACGAGTTGTACGGTGTGATTGGTGTGGCTGGTATGAGTCTTACCCGGGATTCCAAAATCCTTTCCTTATTGTGTCAGCTCTTCCGGGCACAGTTTCCTAACTGAGGTCTGGAGGAGGGGCATAGAGGGAGGAGCCAGTGCACACAAGGTAGTCCTAAATCTTTCTTAGTTGTGCCCAGTCTCCTGCGGAGCCGCTATTCCCCATGGTCCTTACGGAGTTCCCAGCATCCACTACGGACTACGAGAAATAGATTTACCGGTGAGTAAAATCTTATTTTTATTGCATCAATCTGGGATTCTATTAATTGATTTCTATACTATAATAGCATTTCAAACCATCCAAGTTTAAGAGCAAATCTACTCTCTTGTAAGGATCTTACTTCCTTAGTGCTCCCTACTAAATTGTGATGAGCGCAGCCAGCCGGGAAGGGGCTCTCTTGTGCTCTCCCCCACACACACACAGGCATTCTGCGCTTGGGATCCCGGGGTTGGTATGCTGACCTCCGAGATCCCCACCGCCGGTCTCACAGCCCCTACCCATCAGATAGGATGTGGTCATGTGACCGCCACTCAAGATCCCGGCGGTCACCATGCCGACGCCGGGATCCCGAGCTGTCAAGTGCCCGACAGTCGGCATGCAGAGTAACAGGGACTATTCCCACCAATGGATGTCCACAACACCCATTGAGTGGGAATAAAACCAGTGGCGAGCGCAGCCAGACCGCAAGGGGCTCTCTTGCGTCCCCGTCCCCCCCCCCTCCGGCATTCTGCGGATGGGATCCCTGGGTCGGTATGCTGACCTCCGGGATCCCCGCCGCCGGCCTCACAGCCCCAACCCAATCAGACAGCTTCCCTTTGCTAATTCGACCAGTGACTGGATAATTAATGCTAAGCTCATATCACAAGGAAAAAATAAGATTTTAAATCTACCGGTAAATCTTTTTCTCCTAGTCCGTAGAGGATGCTGGGGACTCCGTAAGGACCATGGGGTATAGACGGGCTCCGCAGGAGACATGGGCACTCTAAGACTTTAGATGGGTGTGAACTGGCTCCTCCCTCTTTGCCCCTCCTCCAGACCTCAGTTATAGAACTGTACCCAGAGGAGACGGACAGTACGAGGAAAGGATTTTTGTTAATCTAAGGGCGAGATACATACCAGCCCACACCATCCACACCGTATAACATGGTATATACTAAACCAGTTAACAGTATGAACAAAACAGCATCAGCCAGAGACTGATCTCAACTGTAACATAACCCTTATGTAAGCAACAACTATATACAAGCCTTGCAGAATTTGTCCGCACTGGGACGGGCGCCCAGCATCCTCTACGGACTAGGAGAAAAAGATTTACCGGTAGGTTTAAAATCGTATTTTCTCTTACGTCCTAGAGGATGCTGGGGACTCTGTAAGGACCATGGGGTTTATACCAAAGCTCCAGACCGGGCGGGAGAGTGCGGATGACTCTGCAGCACCGATTGAGCAAACATGAGGTCCTCATCAGCCAAGGTATCAAACTTGTAGAATTTTGCAAAAGTGTTTGAACCCGACCAAGTCGCCACTCGGCAAAGCTGTAATGCCGAGATGCCTCGGGCAGCCGCCCAAGAAGAGCCCACCTTCCTAGTGGAATGGGCCTTTACCGAATTTGGTAATGGCAATCCAGCCGTAGAACGAGCCTGCTGAATCGTGTTACAGATCCAGCGAGCAATAGTCTGCTTAGAAGCAGGAGCGCCAACCTTGTTGGCTGCATACAGGACAAACAGTGCCTCTGTTTTCCTAACCCGAGCCGTCCTGGCTACATAAATTTTTAAGGCCCTGACTACATCAAGTGACTTGGAATCCTCCACGTCACCCGTAGCCACAGGCACCACAATAGGTTGGTTCATATGAAACGACAAAACCACTTTAGGCAGAAATTGAGGACGAGTCCTCAACTCTGCTCGATCCACATGGAAAATCAGATAGGGTCTCTTGTGAGACAAAGCTGCCAATTCGGACACCCGCCTCGCAGATGCCAAGGCCAACAACATGACCACTTTCCAAGTGAGACATTTTAATTCAACTGTCGAAGAGGTTCAAACCAGTGTGATTTAAGGAACTGTAACACCACGTTAAGGTCCCACGGTGCCACTGGGGACACAAAAGGAGGTTGGATGTGCAGCACTCCCTTTACAAAAGTCTGGACTTCTGGGAGAGAAGCCAACTCCTTCTGAAAGAATATCGATAAGGCCGAAATCTGCACCTTAATGGAGCCCAACTTTAGGCCCATATCCACTCCTGTCTGTAGAAAATGGAAAAAACAACCCAGCTGAAAATCTTCCATAGGAGCATTCTTGGCTTCACATCAAGATACATATTTCCTCCAGATACCTTGATAGTGCTTCGCCGTTACCTCCTTCCTAGCTTTGAGTAGAGTAGGGATGACTTCCCCCGGAATACCTTTCCTAGCTAGGATTTGGTGTTCAACCGCCATGCCGTCAAACGTAACCGCGGTAAGTCTTGGAACACACAGGGCCCCTGTTGCAACAGGTACTCCCTGGGAGGAAGAGGCCACGGATCTTCTGTGATCATTTCCTGAAGATCTGAATACCAGGCCCTTCGAGGTCAATCTGGGACAATGAGTATTGTCTGCACTCTTGTTCGTCTTATTATTCTCAATATTTTTGAGATAAGTGGAAGCGGAGGGAACACATAGACCGACTGAAACACCCACGGTGTCACCAGGGCGTCCACCGCCACTGCCTGAGGGTCCCTCGACCTGGAACAATACTTCCGAAGCTTTCTGTTGAGGCGTGACGCCATCATGTCTATTTGAGGAAGTCCCCAACGACTTGTTACCTCTGCAAAGACCTCTTGATGAAGTCCCCACTCTCCTGGATGGAGATCGTGCCTGCTGAGGAAATCTGCCTCCCAGCTGTCTACTCCCGGAATGAAGACCGCTGACAGAGCGCTTACATGATTTTCCGCCCAGCGAAGAATCCTGGTGGCTTCTGCCATTGCTGCTCTGCTCCTTGTCCCACCCTGGCGGTTTACATGCGCCACGGCTGTGACGTTGTCTGACTGGATCAGGACGGGTAGGTTGCGAAGAAGATTCTCCGCCTGTTGCAGGCCGTTGTATATGGCCCTTAATTCCAGCACACTGATGTGTAGACAAGCCTCCTGGCTTGACCATATTCCCTGAAATTTTTTTCCTTGTGTGACTGCTCCCCATCCTCGGAGGCTCGCGTCCGTGGTCACAAGAACCCAATCTTGAATGCCGAACCTGTGACCCTCTAGAAAGTGAGCACTCTGGAGCCACCACAGGAGAGAGACCCTGGCCCTGGGGGACAGGCTTATCCTCCGATGCATCTGTAGATGGGATCCTGACCACTTGTCCAGAAGGTCCCACTGAAAGGTCCTCGCATGGAACCTGCCGAATGGAATGGCCTCGTAGGCCGCCACCATCTTTCTCAATACTCGAGTGCATTGATGAACTGACACTCTTTTTGGTTTCAGCAGGTCCTTGACCATGTTCTGGAGTTCCTGGGCTTTTTCCATTGGGAGAAAAACACTCTTTTTTCCGTGTCCAGAATCATGCCCAGAAATGACAGCCGAGTTATCGGATCCAACTGCGACTTTGGTAGATTTAGAATCCAGCCGTGTTGTTGTAGTACTTTCAGGGAGAGAGACACGCTTTTTAGTAACTGATCTCTTGATCTTGCCTTTATCAGGAGATCGTCCAAGTATGGGATAATTGTGACCCCCTGCTTGCGCAGGAGCACCATCATTTCCGCCATTATCTTGGTGAAAATTCTCGGGGCCATGGAAAGCCCAAACGGCAACGTTTGAAACTGGTAATGACAATCCTGTACAGCGAATCTCAGGTACGCCTGATGAGGAGGATATATGGGGACATAAAGGTATGCATCCTTTATGTCTAGTGACACCATAAAATCCCCCCCTTCCAGGCTGGAGATCACTGCCCGGAGAGATTCCATCATGAATTTGAACTTCTTCAATTATAGGTTTAGGGATTTTAGATTCAGAATTTGTCTGACCGAGCCATCCGGCTTCGGGACCACAAATAGGGTTGAATAAAACCCTTTCCCCTGTTGCACTAGGGGAACCCTAATAATCACTTGCTGTTGACACATCTTTTGTATGGCAGCTGAAACTATTTCCCTCTCTGGGGGAGAAGCTGGCAAGGCCGATTTGAAAAATCGGTGTGGAGGCACATCTTCGAACTCCAGCTTGTAGCCTTGGGATACAATTTTGACCACCCAAGGATCCAAATCCGACTGAACCCAGACTTGGCTGAAGAGTCGAAGACGTGCCCCCACCGGTGCGGACTCCCGCAGCGGAGCCCCAGCGTCATGCGGTGGATTTTGTAGAGGCCGGGGAGGATTTTTGTTCCCGGGAACTAGCCGTAGCTTGTGTTCTTTTCCCTCTACCTCTGGCGAGGAAGGAAGAGCCACGCCCCTTTCTGAACTTATGAGACTGAAAGGACTGCATCTGGTATTGAGGTGTTTTCTTCTGCTGTGGGGGAACGTAAGGCAAAAAAGAAGACTTACCCGCGGTAGCTGTGGAAACCAGGTCCGCGAGGCCCTCCCCAAATTAAACTTCACCCTTGTAAGGCAAAGCCTCCATATGTCTCTTTGAGTCAGCATCACCTGTCCATTGATGGGTCCACAGGGACCTTCTAGCAGAAACTGCCATGGCATTGGCTCTTCAACCCAAAAGCCCAATATCTCTTGCAGCCTCTCTCATATATAACGCTGCGTCCTTCATGTGCCCTAAGGTCAACAAAATACTATCTTTATCTAGGGTGTCAATGTCAGATGACAAGTTATCTGCCCAAGCTGCAATTGCGCTACCCACCCATGCCGACGCTACTGCAGGTCTGAGCAGGGCTCCCGTAGTCGCATAAATTGATTTTAAGGTAGTTTCCTGCCTGCGATCCGCAGGATCCTTTAGGGCCGCCGTGTCCGGGGACGGTAGTGCCACCTTTTTGGACAAGCGCGTCAAGGCCTTGTCCACCGTGGGCGAGGATTCCCACCGTACCCTGTCCTTTGAGGGGAAGGGATACGCCATAATAATTCTCTTGGGAACCTGCAGTCTCTTGTCTGGAGTTTCCCAAGCGTTTTCAAATAAAGCGTTCAGCTCATGAGATGGGGGAAACGTTACCTCAGGTTTCTTTTCCTTAAACATGCAGACCCTCGTGTCAGGGACAGAGGGGTCCTCTGTGATATGCAAAACATCTTTTATTGCAATAATCATATATTGAATACTCTTGGCCACTCTTGGGTGCAACCTTGCATCATCACAGTCGACACTGGAGTCGGAATCCGTGTCGGTATCAGTGTCTGCTATCTGGGAAAAGGGACGTTTATGGGACCCTGAAGGGTCTTGTGACACAGTAACAGCCATGGATTGACTCCCTGCTTTGTCCTTGGACTCTGCTTTGTCCAATCTCTTATGTAATAAAGCCACATTAGCATTTAAAACATTCCACATGTCCAACCAATCAGGTGTCGGCTGTGCCGATGGAGACACCACCATATGCTCTGCTTCCTCCCTAGATGAGCCTTCTGCCTCAGACATGTCGACACACACGTACTGACACCCCCACACACACTGGCATATATGAATATGGGGACAGACCCACAATAAGGCCCTTTGGAGAGACAGAGAGAGAGTATACCAGCACACACCCAGCGCCACTAGATACTAAAATAAAGTCCCAGCCTGTACAGCGCTTTATATATAGAATTAGCACCAAATAAATGTGCCCCCCCCCCCCTAATTTTTGCCCCGTTACTTGTTCAGCAGGGGAGAGTCCGGGAGCAGCTTCTCTGCAGCATGCTGTGGAGAAAATGGCACTGGTTAGTGCTGGAAGATCAAGCTTCGCCCCCTCGACGGCGGGCTTTGGTCCCGCTATTTTTATTATACTGGCAGGGGATTTATTATATACTGCCTCCGCAGTATCTATATACGTGTGCCAGTCATATGTGAGTTAAAAATTGCTGCCCAGGGCGCCCCCCCTGCGCCCTGCACCCTTGCTGTGCCTGTGTGTGTTGTGGGAGCAATGGCGCGCAGCGCGACCGCTGCGCGGTACCTCATGAAGTCTTCTGCCGCCTTTGAAGTCTTCTTGCTTCCTATACTTACCCGGCTTCAATCTTCCGGCTCTGTGAGGAGGACGGCGGCGCAGCTCTGGGACGAACAGCAAGGACGACACCTGTGTTCCGACCCTCTGGAGCTTATGGTGTCCAGTAGCCTAAGAAGCAGAGCCCATCAGTCCAGGAAAGTGGGTCTGCTTCTCTCCCCTCAGTCCCACGAAGCAGGGAGCCTGTTGCCAACAGTGCTCCCTGAAAATAAAAAACCTAACAAAAGTCTTTTCAGAGTAACTCAGTAGAGCTTCCCTGTAGTGCATCCAGTCTCCTCTGGGCACAGGATCTAACTGAGATCTTGAGGAGGGGCATAGAGGGAGGAGCCAGTTCACACCCATCTAAAGTCTTAGAGTGCCCATGTCTCCTGCGGAGCCCGTCTATACCCCATGGTCCTTACGGAGTCCCCAGCATCCTCTAGGACGTAAGAGAAATGTTCTCTAACTATTTAACCATTGACGATCTGTATATGAGCTAAGTAGTAGTAGGTGCAGTGCAGCCAGTACCTTATATACATCTCCTAAGTAGCTCCATACAGTGACTTGCTCTGATGTTTTTGTAATATCCTCTACTGTATCTGGGCTTTTATATTTAATAATTTCAGCCTATGTCAGATCAGGAGCTTTAAATCATGATTTTTTTGATACATTTATTATCAATGAAGATTGAGGAGTTGGGCATCAGCTGGTCGTACATAGCAGAGAGGTATCAGGGGCCCCTACAATAGGCTGGACACCATTACAGTAGCTTTTCCCTGTTGCATCTGTGGGGCAGATACAGTAGGTATTTCCTTCAGTCCACACTTCCTCTGGCTTTAGTATATTATATGATCCCCTTAGTTTTTTTTTACTGCCTCCCAACCCCAGGTGCTGAAAAAGGCCTTGCAAGGCTTTCTTTCCAACCACCAAGGAACACATCTGCCACTCATCTTTTGTGGTCACTGGTAAGCTGCACAGGTGTGACATTACTAATCCAGCGTTTGGTAATGGGACACCTACAGTACGTCTCATTCTTTATATGAGCTATTCACTCTCTTGCATTCTCCATTGCAGGTTAGCTGGGAAATAGTTATCCCATAAGAAAATAACAATGAGGTGACCACTGAGTACTGTATGCTAACAAAAGCTATTAAAGGTGATTGAAAACCCATTGTAGTATCTATTGGAACATCAGCATCAGGTTGGAGCAACATGCAGCAATACATAATGATAAGCAGTGCCGTAACTAGACATTTTAGCGCTGTGTGCAAGAAACAGCATCGGCTCCCCCCCCCCTTCCTTCATATAGAAAACAGGACAAATGTGCACCAAAAATCTAGGGGTGTGGCTTCATGGGGAAGGGGGCATGGCCACAGAGCTCCCTTTTACACATTACGGCAGGCAGAGCTCCCTTTTACACAGCACGGCAGGTAGAGTCCTGTTTTACACATAAGGCAGGTAGAGTCCCCCTTTTACACAGTACGGCGGGCAGAGTCCCCTTTTACACATTAGGCAGGTATAGTCCCCCTTTTACACAGTACGGCACGTAGAGTCCCCTTTTACACATTAGGAAGGTAGAGTTCCCCTTTTACACATTACGGCAGTTAGAGTCCCCCTTTTACACAGTACAATAGGTAGAGTCCCCCTTTAACACAGTACGGCAGGTAGAGTCCCTTTTACACATTAGGCAGGTAGAGTCACCCTTTTACACATTTCGGCAGCAGAGTCCCCCTTTTTACATATTACAGCAACAGAGACCCCTTTTTTCTACACATTAGGCAGGGAGTGAGTGAGGTGTGTGTGTGTGTGTGTGTGTGTGTGTGTGTCTCTCTCAGTCACCTGTGATGGCGATCTGGCATCCAGGCCTCCCAGGTGCAGATACTCATATATGGGAGCTCGCGGCTGCACTAGCACTCCCTCTCCATTGCAAAGGCGGCTCATATACGTGAGCTGGCGGCTGCAGTAGTGCTCCCAGTCTCTGTCCATTGCAGAGAAGGCAGCAGGTCTCACAGGCGGAATTACCACACGGGGGGCTGTGTACCACCGAATGTCACATGCGACACCGCTCCCTGTCCCTTACAGAGGCGGTGGCGGGAAACAAGCGTCGGCAGCCAGCTGGACTGTCACTACTACCTCACTGAATAGAACGGCCATATGTGGGGGTGTGCTGCCAGATGGTGCGCCTTCAGTGCAGTTGCGTTGTGGGCAAGGCACCATCGGCACACACCTAGTTACGGCCCTGATAAGTACAACCATTGTCAAATATCCCTTTAATTTACTGACAATTCCACCAAAATGAATCATTTACTTTATCATTTTGCCCAAAGCTAATTTAATGCCAGACCTGTTCACATCCATACTAATTTTAATCTTGGCAGCCCAAATTCTTGCTAACCTGATACATAAATGACACTTGGGGCCATTGAGACAACCACTGGGCCTGGGTACTGAAGGGGGTGTGACCAAATCAGGGAGGCATGGTCACGCCCCTTCTGGAAAATAATAATAATGACAAATACTATTTGCAGTGTTGGAAAGCTGTTAAGGAAGCCATTTGATTTCCTCAGCCATTTGATTTTCCTGCACCCTGGATTAAACTTGACTTTTTTGGGTGGATGACTTTCATTCATAAATATAACCATTTATAAAAACATACTGAATGCTTGCAATGAATAACTAGTTAATTAGGTATAAAAGTGACATTCTGGCAAAGTGCATGTTGGAAAGTGAAATTATTCCAATTGGCAAGTCCACGCAAGTTCCCTATGCACACAAAAGCGCTGGAGCTGCAGTGTACATGTCTCACGATAGTGCTGCCGCGGCTCCGTGGTTCTGTTAGCCGCAGCCTGATTGTCAGGTGACAGGCAGCGTTCCATAATGCAGGAGTGTGTTGGCCAGCGGTGCAAGTATGCAGGTACGCTCGGGGACGGAGTACCCTTAAGAATTTGGCAGCGGGTACGCAGTACCACCGGCCACACACTTTGCCATTA
Organism: Pseudophryne corroboree; assembly: GCF_028390025.1. NCBI lineage: Eukaryota > Metazoa > Chordata > Amphibia > Anura > Myobatrachidae > Pseudophryne > Pseudophryne corroboree. The sequence continues at coordinate 736,576,036 of NC_086448.1, read as the reverse complement.
CCACAATTATAATGTACCACAAAGCAACAAGACCATGGTGCTTGGCAGCATGACGGCTCCTCCCACTTTGTCAGGGTTACTGGGAGTGCGACAGTGGCTGTATTTTCCTGTTATAATGGAGGCATTACTATATATTTTTATTATACTGGAGGTATCACTATATATTTCTATTATACTGGAGGTATCACTATATATTTCTATTATACTGGAGGCATTACTATATATTTCTATTATACTGGAGGTATCACTATATATTTCTATTATACTGGAGGCATTACTATATATTTCTATTATACTGGAGGCATTACTATATATTTCTATTATACTGGAGGTATCACTATATATTTCTATTATACTGGAGGCATTACTATATATTTCTATTATACTGGAGGCATTACTATATATTTCTATTATACTGGAGGTATCATTATATGTTTCTATTATACTGAAGGCGATTACTATATGTTTCTATTATACTAGAGGCATTACTATATATTTTGTCAAAGTCGAAAAATATCACGCTACACGTTGCCATATATTTACCCCATGCGCTTGCCCGCTGCACGTACACATTCTCTCCCGTGCGTGCGCATATTCGCAGTTGCGTGACGGCGCCTCCTCGGCCATGCGCTCGAGCGCATGGTATGTGCATTTACGGTAGAGTTTGTGTGCGTCTAGCGGGCGCCTCAATTGTTACATAATAAATTCAAATAGTATGTTTTATAGGTAATGTTCTCCTTAATAATAACAGTAAGTTTGTTTAATGTAACTGGTCGCTGGACAGAGGAATTCCTCTTTGCATGGTACGAAGGGTCAGACAGGGTTTGAGCAGTTGTGTTTGGTACCTAACTAAAGAACATTTTATTAGAAACAATCCGGTGCTGGTTAGGTAAAGATTAATCGCTCCTGCGTATAGTTACGTCTGTTAGTAGTTTCTGGACATTTACTATATTTGCGGTTCATTATCCATGCGGTGGGAATTCTGAGATTCCCTCCCACCTGAGCAGTTTGATATAGTCACAGCCCACCTGTTCAAACTAACCTATGACCTTTTGTTATGATGCGAGGAGACATTCCTGTGTCCAATGAACAATGAGATTATAGGTCCCTTTGTAGTATACTGTACGCAGTGTATATAAGGACAGCCAGCCTGGCCAGCTCAGTCTTCTCTCCACAAACGGTTTTCATCATTGACTAACTCGGAGCTGGTACGAGGACTGCGCTGTGATCATTCCCCAGTGTGTGTAAGTTATTCTCTGTAACCAACTTATTCCCTGTTTGTATTTGCCATATTCTCTCACTCTCTGTTATTGTATAAGATTGTGACGCTATTGTATATTTGTGTGTAGTTATTCTGCTTAGATATTGATGTTAGACTGTAGTGTATGAATTGTTAACTGTTTTCCCCTTTTTACATAGCTAGACATTGTTAGTAAAGGTGTTGGAACCTTAGCAAGGTATCGTGTGTTTATTACATTACAGAGGGTAATCGGAGCGTCTCAACCGCTCAAACAGCTTTCACATTAACAAGGTTAAGCAGCGTTATATCGCTACAGTATTCCAGTAGTAAGGTTTACAGTACAAACTCAATCTTTCACCGTGTTGCATACAAGGTTTACTGAGTGTCATCCCGTGAGCGTCTGCACCGCTCGTGTTCCCCTCGTGGTCACGAGCGTACGCTACGCTAGTAGCGTAGCATTACTGTAGTCGGCCGCCTATAGCGTGCTCGACACCAAGCGTTAAGCTGTGAGCGAGCGTGCCGCATGTGCGTCTTGACCACGGATAAGCGTCTGCTACGCTAAGTGCGTACCCTTACAGAACCCCATGCGCCAATTGCGTACTGAATCTCTTACCAGTATATAGTGAAGGTTATAAGGTAATAAATCGGCATTATCAATTGGGGCCTCGTCCGTCCTCCACATATCCGCACTAGCGAACACAGACTTTATCTGTCAGCAAGGGCGGGAAGGCAGTATCCCTTCGTATTCGTATTGGTGGTGAGGGATACAGTAGTGCTGGCTAGATAAGCGTCTGTTTCGCTACGCTGTAGGAGTGCTGGTGGAATCCGGAACCGGAAGGTAAGAACAGTACGCTATTGTGTGTTTTTTTTAAACTGTTTCATTTCTGTTTGGTACACATTGTGTACGCAACACACGCACACACCTGCATTTCTTTTCATTTGTGTATTTTTACACCTCACTTTCCTGTTTGCCATTTCACAATTGATAACGTGCTGAGAAAGATTTGTTGCTATTGGTAGTTAAAAGTAATATTAATACGTTAAGGAGTAATTTGTAAAACACGCACACGGCTTTGCCTAAAGATACAAGGAAAGATCTGTGTGGTGCTCGGTAGATGATTACAGTTAAAGATCATCTACATTGATATAAATGTGTTGGTTGTATTTCTGTGGATATACCTGGCTTGCGTACACGTGTCTCTAACAAAGGGTGGGACTAGTGTACGCGACGCAAGGGCCGACGCGCGAAGCGTATATTACGCAACGGAGCGTCTGGGTACGCCCACGTGATACAAATCACACGATAGTATTGTTTTAGTTAGGCGATAAGGAGGCAACGCGATAATAGCGCAAGTCAAATCTCAGTGTCCTAAATTTTAAGCTATTAGATCTAGTTTCAACTCCTCGGGATTAGCCTGCGATACTGAATGAAAGGGATTTCTGCGCAGAAACGAAAAGTAAAGAGTATATGAGGTGAAAGTGTGTGTATACATATATATAAGTTTCTAAATTCTGGGTGGAACCACAGGAAATCATCGAGTTCTCGTGAGGTACATACGTGTAAGTGACGGCACGGTGGCTTGGGAGGCATCCCTTGTTAAACATATTAAAAGAAGAGCATTAGAGTATAGCAGACCAAGAGGTCTACTGTAGTACAGACCAGGAGGTCCAGGTACAGCAGACTAGGAAGTCCGCTATATAAGAGTCAAGAAGCACAACACCAGGAAGGGTTGGTGCGGAACCCATATAGGCCATTAAGCTCCGGCTGAAGGAATTCGCAGCCACAATTTTCGATTCCACTGGTCGCTCCGCACATAAGATTAGTTGCTTATGTGCAGAACGATTGTACCGCATGTAATTGTGTGCATTAGTTAGTAACTTGACCCAGTACCATTTGCGTACGCTAGAGGGGTCATAAACGCTATTTGTACATTCTAACGTGATTTGTGTAATTTTTTTTATTTTAAGGGAGGTTCGCTGGTCACTCGGGAATTCTCTAACAACCAATAGTTACTGGAAAGGGTTAAGTGCTCTTCGGATCACACCCACATGTTCCAGTAAGTAAAGGTTTATAGGGGCCCTAGGTTGGGTACAGCAGCTCTGAGTCAGTGATTGCAGTACTGGCCAACGTGGGCGAGAAGTGAGTGGAGGTACTCGGTAAACTTTCACCGTCAGTCTACCCCGGACATCTTGGTTTTTGTAAGGGTTCGCTGAAGACCCTGATTTGAAGGTCAGAGGTAGCAAAAGCAACACCTGCAAAGATGGGGGCCAGTTGTTCAGGTAGGGGGCGATCAATCCTGGTCCAAGTTGATTCAGTAAACCGACCAATCGGGTCGGCAAGGTATATCATGTGTGAGAAATACGGTTCACACACAGAGGTTTTGTGCGATGAATGGGAAAGAATGACTGTGCATGACGGGGAAAAGTTCCCACGTGTAGGCAGTTTTAGTCCCGAGGTGTTACAAAATCTAAGGAGAAGGATATGTCTCATTAAATCTGCAAAGAGACGGATCAAACATTATGATTATTTACAGTTATGGCAACAGGAAGGTGAAATACAAAGAGGATTGGCTCAAGCGGCTGGATCTAACCCTATCAGGAAACTGATAGCCACCGCGCCACCACCACCATACATAACGGGAGAGAAAGTGGTTACAGAGAATGACACACTGGTGTATGATAAACATGCACTTAGTAACTGTATAAATGTTAAGAATAATGTAACCAAGATTGTTGATGCTAATATTAACCCGTGCAAGCTGTACCCTGTTTTAAACTTTCCCCAGGATTGTGACCAAGAGGATGAGCCAACAACAATATCGGCACTCTCTCTAGCAGCCACCATAGCAGAAACAACAGTGGGCACGGCCCAACCAGTAAGAGCAGTATCAAAGGCCCCTAGTGGAGGGACAGGTGAGATCGTATCAACTGGTAAGTACGGCACTATACACTATGCTGAAACCATTACACCACATGTTGTAGAATCTACTCAGAATGATGTTATTGAACTTAATCCCGTTAGGGTAATTGCAGTAACAAATGGGAAAACTGACACTTCAGGAGTCACTCCTGTCAGAAACATCGCCATGCACTGCCCCTTTTCCCGAACGGAATTAAGATCAATGGTGTCTGAATTCCCTGATCCTAGGAAAGATCTAGTTGCAAGCCAGAAGTACATTAGAGAGCTAGGACATACGGTAGAGCCCAATAACAAAGATTGGCGGACATTGCTGAGGGCATGTTTACCCTCCAATGTCGACTCAGCGAGTTTTATAACTGACTGTAGACTAGATGAAGAAGTACCCCTTACTGAGGAGTACAATCAAGATAATGTGAAAATAATTAATTTGCAGCTGGGAGTATATTTCCCAGCTGTTGCTAAATGGAACAAAATTTTCTCCATCAAGCAAAAGGAGGGAGAAACAGTGGCTGATTATTTTCATCGGGCACTACAGGAAATGGCTAAGTATACAGGCATAGAAGACATTAAGACAAATGTGAATCATAGAGAAGTAGCAGTATCTGTGTTAATGGATGGTTTAAAGGAAGTATTGAGGACGAGGGTACAGACCACCCAACCATGTTGGCGAGGTCTGTCGGTGGCTACTTTGAGAGAGGCCGCTATTGATCATGATAGGAACATCACCAGACACAGGGAGTCACAGAGTGATAAGTTAATGGCCGTAAGTATACAGGCCCTGACCACAAGGCCACCTCAGTATAAATCTCCGACCCCTGTGGGTAAGTCAAATGTGGTAACTTGTTATTACGGTCATAAAGAGGGACATTTTGCACGAGACTGTAGATTGAAAAATGCACAAAAATCATATCAACCCCCTAGACAACGACATGACACACGAAATTGAGATCAAGGACCGCAGAGACGGAGTTATGAACCACACGCAGGGGAAACAAAAAGGTATCCCCCAAAAAGAGACTGGCAAGTCTCTGATAGTTCCCATTTACCCCCTTCACAGGTAATAGCTGCCAGCGCAATACAGGGAGGTCACCACATACAATAGGGGTGGGGCCACACCTGTAATCTGCAGCCAGTGAAATTAATTGCGAGCCTTGGAAGTGAACCCGAGGTCACAATTGATGTAGCTGGTAAATCTCTAAATTTCCTTGTAGATACAGGGGCGGCCAAGTCAGTGATAAATTCGACCGTGGGCATGAGAACCACTGGTAAAACAATTCCAGCCATGGGAGTAACAGGAGTAGTACAGCACTACCCTTTAAGCAAACCTGCAGAGATTACGATAGGGCCTTTGCATACCAAGCATTCTTTTCTGCTGGCTGCATCGGCTCCGACTAATCTCCTAGGGAGAGATTTACTATGCAAAATGGGAAGTGTCATATATTGTACTCCTGAAGGTGTGTTCTTGGACATACCCGAAAACCACGCTCAGGAAGTGCAGGATATGCTAGACTCCCCAACAAGATTAATGTCCCACACTGTTGTTGTAAATAGGTGTCCGTCCAAGGTAGAGGAAATGATTTCCCAGATACCGGAATCACTTTGGACCAAGAATGGACAAGACACTGGATTAATGGCAAACATAGCCCCAGTAGTTGTACAAGTAAAAGATGGTAGGATAGCTCCAAAAATCCCACAATACCCTCTGAAGCCAGAGGTGGAGTTAGGAGTTTACCCTGTAATAGAGCGTCTGCTACAACAGGGCATTCTGGTAAGGACGTCCAGCACTGCTAATAGTCCCATCTTCCCTGTTAAAAAGAGTGGGGGGAGGGGTTACAGATTAGTGCAGGATCTAAGAGGGATCAACAAAATAGTTGAGAGTCAATTCCCCGTAGTGCCAAATCCAGCTGTCATCCTTATGCAAATCCCTCCCACTGCCAAATTTTTCACTGTGATTGACCTCTGCTCCGCTTTCTTCTCGGTACCTCTGCACCCTGACAGTCAATACTTATTCGCATTTACATACAGAGGAGTTCAGTACACCTGGACTCGATTACCACAAGGTTTCATTGACAGTCCAAGTATTTTCTCTCAGGCCTTGCATGATTGTTTACAGTCTTTCCAACCTGAGAGTGGATCAGTATTAATACAGTACGTGGATGATTTACTGCTGTGTTCTGATTCACTAGAAGCGTCCCTGAGAGATACGAAACAACTCCTGTTTCATCTTTCAGACACAGGACACAAGGTTTCCAAAGATAAGTTACAATTATGCCAGACCAGGGTGAAGTATTTGGGACACTGCCTAACACAAGGACTGAGACACCTTACCGCTGATAGAATTCAAGCAATTCGTGACATGACCCTGCCGCAAACCCAGCAACAGATTAGAATGTTCTTAGGAATGTGTGGGTATTGCCGTAACTGGATCCCATGTTTTTCCATACTAGCCCTACCTTTACAGGAGATGGTCTCATCAAGCAAAGCTGATCGGATTTCGCACACAGACGAGTCTGAGATGGCATTTGAGAGACTTAAACAGTGCCTAACTCAGGCACCAGCATTAGGTATGCCAGATTATGGAAAACCCTTTGAACTGTACGGAACAGAGAGTGCTTGGTGCGCAGCAGGTGTCTTAACCCAGAAGCATGGTGATGCCAGCAGGCCGGTAGCCTACTATAGCGCTCAGCTAGACACGGTAGCGCGATCCCTCCCCACATGCTTGCGAAGCATTGCAGCAATAGCATTGCTAGTAAGTAAAAGCGAAGATGTAGTGCTAGGACACAATCTCACAATTCATACACCCCATGCAGTGTCAGCTTTACTGAATTCGGCCCAAACCAGACACGTCTCATCAGTGCGGTTTACAAGATGGGAATTGGCATTGATGGCCCCCGTAAACATCACCATAAGGAGATGCAGTGCATTAAACCCTGCAACATATCTCCCAGGTGTGCCTGGACAGGCACAAAGGGTGGAGGATGAGAGTGATGGTGAAGGAGGATTTAGTAGGGAAAATGACACGCATGATTGTATGGAATATTTGACCCAAAATTTGTCGGCAAGGCCTGACATCAGTGACAACCCACTGGAAGATGTAGATTTTACTTACTACACTGACGGTAGTTGTCACAGACAGACGGACTCGGGAGACTTGTGTACTGGATACGCAGTCGTAGATGACCAAGGTACCATAGAAGCGGAACCGCTAGGCCCACCACACTCAGCACAAGTTGCTGAACTGGTTGCCCTAACCAGAGCATGCGAATTGGCTAAGGGCAAGTCAGCCAATATTTACACAGATTCTAGGTACGCCTTCGGAGTAGTCCATGATTTCGGGGCCCTATGGCGCCTCAGAAATTTCATGACGGCAGCTGGCACACCCGTAGCGCATGCAGCCCACATCAAAAGACTTTTAACAGCGATACAGGAACCCGACAGAGTGGCTGTTATCAAGTGTAAAGCTCACACATATAGCCAAGACCCGGTATCACTTGGTAACAGCCGAGCAGACGAAGCTGCTAAATCAGCAGCCAGTACCCCCATACAGACAGACAGCACACAACTGATGGTATTTAATACTGTAAATACACAGAAATTATATGAAATGCAAAATTTGTGTTCCCCACAAGAAAAGGCAGTCTGGACGTAAAAAGGATATGGCCAGGAGTCCTCAGGACTCTGGACAGACGGACAGGGTAAGCCAGTGGCACCCAGAGCATACCTTCCAAGTCTAGCGGAAGCGGCACATGGGCTGACCCATTTAGGCAAAGAAGGAATGTGTAAGTTGGTAGGAGCTTATTGGTGCGCCCCAGGATTTTCTTCCCATGCGGGTAAAAGAGCGATGACATGTCTCACCTGCTTGAGGAAGAATATCGGAAAGGCAATACCGACAGAGCCATCCCATATCCCTCCGACAGATGGCCCTTTTCAGGTAATACAAATTGATTTCATACAATTGCCACCTTGTAGAAATTTAAAATATGTATTGGTCTGTATTGATGTGTTCTCAAATTGGGTTGAAGCATTTCCCACGGCCACAAATACCGCTGTATTTACTGCAAAGAAAATTGTGCAGGAATTTGTGTGTAGGTATGGTATCCCTAGAATCATTGAAAGTGATAGGGGTACCCATTTTACAGGTGAAGTCTTTCAAACAATGTGTAAGTTGATGGGAATTAATAGTAAGCTGCACACTCCGTACCGCCCTCAGGCGAGTGCGAAGGTGGAAAGAGTAAACAGCACTATTAAAAATAAATTGAGCAAGGTAATGACTGAAACAGGACTGTTATGGCCCGAAGCTTTGCCAATTGTATTATACAGCATCAGAACCACTCCCAGGTCCCCTCTTAATCTGTCTCCTTTTTAAATTCTGTTTGGTCGACAACCCCATGTTATGATTAACCCCCAGGATGATTTGAAATGTAACAATGAAGTAACCGTAAAGTACTTGGTTAAGATGAGTAAGCAATTGAGGAATCAGAATGATAATCTAAAGTTGGTGATTCCTGATCTGCCAGACAGTAATTGTCATGACATTGAACCTGGGGATTATGTAATGATACAGAATTTTCTACGCTCAGGTTGCCTTATTGACAGATGGGAAGGACCATATCAAGTCTTATTGACCAGCACAACAGCGTTGAAGGTTGTCGAGAGGGAGACTTGGGTCCATTCGTCTCATTGTAAAAAGGTTGCTGATCCAGAGAAGTCCCATGATTAAGAACAGACGGTAGAGGTTGTATCACTAGAGTGTCTGTTCCGGGAAGATTGAGACGACACCTGAGCGCTGAAAATAATAAGACCGGTAGCTTGTCGAGCAAGATTTCTTTTTCCCATTTGTTATTTTCTCCAGTTCCCACCTCCCTCCTATTTCCTTTCCCCTTTCTTATTTTTATCCTTTTACTCCTCTAAGATGGACTTGCCCCAAGAGACTGTGATCCAGATTTTCCTGTTGACCCTGTTGTTGACCAGAGCAGTCTGTTTCGGTGAGAGTACCATGGAGGTCAAGGAAGGATCTGGAATGGGTTCTGATGACCAGGATAGAGGCGTAGTTTCCCAAGAACAGCACAATCACCGAGTAAAGGCGAGTATCAGAAAACGATCTGGTAGCATTGACAATAGAAGGAATTGTGAAGGATTATTAGCTGAAGAAAACTGCATCTGTAGGCATTGTGATAACATAGTTGAGGATGGGTGCATCAAGAAATGTCAGTCTAGTTTTAATATCCACATGGACCGACATCCATTGAGTGACTATCACTCCTTAGTGGGTAAAGTGTTAAATCAGACAGACTGTTGGGTATGCTCTCAAGTACCTCAAGGTCATAGCAAATCAGGACTAGTGCCATTCCCTTTAACTGTAGGAGAGGTACAGATGTAGCCACCTTTATCTTGAGTGGCCGCGGCGGTTGTCCCGTTCGACCATACGCAGCGTACTGTGGCGTAGCGAGGCGCGCCTAGCCACAGAGAGGCTATCTAATCGCACGGAGACAGACATTTGACGTTTGGCGTTACCTTTACGTGTAATACCTGCGATCAGCCACCAGATGTCGCTTTTTACAATCACCACTGCGCATGCGTGTGGTCTCCCGTAAAATACAATACTGACATACATAATAAGGACTACTTTACTAAGGCGTCTCATTACGCTGCATACAGCAAATACTGTACTCATTACGCTGCATTATTTAATACAGTACTGTACAGTATATACAGTACGACACCGACGCAAATACAGTAGTACAGCATACAGTATATGATCCATCTACAATACTTTATGAATACTGTATGTGAGCGTGCAAGTCCCGCAGACAAAACACAGTACTGTAAAACCAGTAGTGTACACTGTCGCAAATGGATGTGTGTTACAAGTTCACTATTGCCTCTCAAGATTAGGAATTTTCTACAGTGTTATCGTCCTAATCCCGTAGCCATTACAGCATAATCAAAACCAACGGATTTATACATTTGTCTGCGGCGAAGTGGTGAAGTGTTTCGCTTCCTATACTCAGAGTCCAGGGTTCGATTCCTTAAGTACTGTACGAATGCATGTTACTGTAGTTTTTTTCAGACACTTTATTATTTTTTTTATTCACATACTGCAAACCAGGGCATACAGTAGCTGCATGAGCGGTTCTATGCGATCGAGTCCGGTGTACCATAATGTGCAGGTTCTATGCAGGTTAAGGTACTATGCTCCGTACACAGTACACATACAATTCTGTAGCTGGGCAGACTGAATAGAAATGGCTACCACCTATGACTCCTTGCCCCACAGAGGCCCTAGGCTACGGAGCAAGTAATAGTCCAGATTGTACAGACTATGGGGCAATGCTGAATGAGCGTCACAATCCCCTAGCTAAAATACACAGTATGCATATTATGGTACACCGGACTCGATGACATACAGTACTGTAGCACACTGGCAAAATGGCCGCCGCCCCTGAACCCTTGTGCAGGTTATGGGGCAATGCTGAAGGAGCGTCACAATCCCCTAGCCAAAATACACAGGGGAGGGATAAGCTACTGTAGGATTGCATACAGTATTACGGTACACCGGACTCAATCGCATAGCACACTGTCAAAACGACCACTACCCATGAACCCCCACCTCCTGAACCCCCACCTCGTGGCAGGCAGCAGTTGGGTATGGAATGAGAAATGGCATAAGCTGTGCAGGCTACGGGGCGATGCTGAAGGAGCGTCACAATCCCCTAGCCAAAATACACAGAGATACTGTAAGCGAGGTCTATGCACATTACAGTACTGTACGTTACACCGGGCTCGGTCGCATAGCAAACTGACAAAACACAAGTTTTACAGTACATACAGTAAAGCAGGCCAAAGCTGCAGGAGAGTTTCTACTGTAAAGGTTCTATGCACCGTACGGTAATGTACACATACCTGTACAATTCTATAGCAGGGCAGACTCAATTGAAATGGCTACCGCCTGTGACTCCTACAGTAGCTCCTAGGAGGCACTCAGCTATGGAGCAAATAACAGCACAGATTTTGCAGGCTACGGGGCAATGCTGAAGGAGCGTCACAATCCCCTAGCTACAATACACAGGGGTGATAGAGATAATCGAGTGGCTGGAGGGGGGTCCCCTTGATTTAAGGGGCCCCCACTCCTCCAGGGTACTCCGGCCAGGTGTGACTAGTTGGGTATTTAATTCCATGGCCGCAGGGACCTGTATAAAAGTCTCCCCCGGCTGTGCATTATCTGTCCAGCTAGTGGAGCCCAGTGCTGATTCAAAAAATATGGGGAACCCCTACGCTTTTTTTGTCCCCCTTATTTTTTGCACCAGGACCAGGCGCAGAGCCCGGTGCTGGTTCTAAAAAGATGGGGGATCCCGTGTCCATTTTTTCCGTATTCCTTCCGGAATTCGACTGCAATTGCATATACAGTACTGTACCCCTTAATGTCACTGCTTACAGTATACAGTATTTAGACATGAGCTTGTGTACAGTATCTGTCATGAGGTGCTTTTTTCACTGACACTATAACTTTTTTCTATTGTGATATACTGTACAGAGGCGGCAAACTAGCCAAACGGGAATAATCAGCTTCTGCAGAATAAAATGAGATGCTACAGTACATGCCTATATTCTGTGAGTGACTGCGGCTCTATGAAATTAAATCAGAAAATTTAAATATGAAATGCATTACTAATGTGTGGCATTACTGTACTGTATGTGTATAAGGTGTACTACAATATTTTCTGGTGTAACATAAGGAAAGGGCACTACTGCATGGTCTAATGCAGTGGTTCTCAAACTTGGTCCTCAGGACCCCACACAGTGCATGTTTTGCAGGTAAACCAGCAAGTGCACAGATGTATTCATTACTAACTGACACATTTTAGAAGGTCCATACAGTAGGTGGAGCTAATTTTTTCACTTGTGATTCTGTGAGACCTGCAAAACCTGCACTGTGTGGGGTCCTGAGGACTGAGTTTGAGAACCACTGCATTAGACCATGCAGTAGTGCCCTTTCCTTATGTTACACCAGAAAATATTGTAGTACACCTTATACACATACAGTACAGTAATGCCACACATTAGTAATGCATTTCATATTTAAATTTGTAAAGCACGGTGTTTTCCTCCGCCTCCTGCTAGCCTGTTGCCCTTCCCCCATGGGAGCCTGCACAGATCATGCAGTAGACAGGGAGGGAATGCAGGTCATGTGCAATACACAAACGCCCACTGTAGTACTACTGTATTTTGCTCACTTACAGTACCGTACTGTAGGTTGCATTTAGCGTAAAGAATCGCTCCTGCAGATGTACTTTGATTTATGTGAAACCTGTGTGCATCCTTCCATTGGATGTACTCTATTGGAGAGAAAAAAAAAAATGTTAAAGTGAATGTCACGGGAACACATTAAAAATAAGGTTGGCACTTCCTTCCCATTGGTGTTGGTTTACAGTATGCCATAGTGTACTCGGACGCTCATGTACAGTAATTGCATTTCAAAGGCACAGTATTTTCCATCGTCTCCCCCCTACCCCCATCGCCCTTCCCCCCTGGGGGCCTGCACAGGGAGGAAATTCAGGTCCTGTGCAATGCACAAACGCTGAAGATCTACAGTACTGTTTTGCTTAGTTGGTAGCGCCAGAATACACTCATTTCATTCACGCTGTTTGGGTGCATTTAGCGTAAAGAATCGCTCCTGCAGATGTACTTTGATTTATGTGAAACCTGTGTGCATCCTTCCATTGACTGTCTTACAATGGAAATAAAATAATACAGTGCATTATTACAGAAAAAAAAAAAAAAAAAAAGAAAGAAAGCACATCATGTCTCGAACCCTGGACCCCCAGTGAGGGAGGTGGGAGCCTTCACCCCTAGCCCACGACGCCTCATGAGAGATTTCTAATTTCATGTGTGAAAGTACTGCAAACAGCGCCCGGCCCTCGCCCCATTGCTGTTGGTTTATGCCTTAGAGGACTCGGACGCTCGCATTTGTAAAGCACGGTGTTTTCCTCCGCCTCCTGCTAGTCCTCCATTCCCATTATGCATTAGCGAACTCAGACGCTCATATATTTTATATTTTAAAAAGCACGGTGTTTATACATTGTACTGTACATTATTCCTTTTACACAATTACTGTAGTTGCGTCTCCATACACATACAGTACTGTACTCCATACTTTTTCCACCGCTTCCCGTTACGCCTACAGTATTGCCAGAGCTGTAGATCAATCCGCCGCTATACTGTACGATCGAAAGTACTGGATTAGTGGAGCATTAGCCACACAGTGGTGGAGATGTGTAATGCATGATGAGTATCTAGATCGTCTCAACGCGCCTGCCTGTGATTAAACTCAGCTATCGCCTTAGCGTGGCTAAACGCCCGTCTCGGCGGAGAAACAGTCAAGATAAAGTTGGCTACATCTGTACTTGAGCTAAGTGGTGAGAGGCCGGTGGACAAGAGGTTTAATATCTCTAGTCCTCCTAGTTTGAAGCTCCACCAATATCATGTGGATAGGTCCTTAGTGTGCTTTAACATTTCCAATCCCCGAAAGCCGGGAAATTGGGAAGTGTCATGGAGTAATCAAACCATGACCTTTTCATACAGAGCCAACAGAATGCCCATAGACACAGTACTTATACGCCAGATAGCCGACCATGGAAGATTTTTCCGGTATAGGTACACTCTAGGAAGTAGGACCATGCGAGTTGGAGAAGTATCACCAGGATACTGTGCACATATCGTACAAACAGATACGTGTACTAAACAGATGGGAGAATTAGGGTTAGGAGATTTCACATGGAAAATTTGTAACATGGTTATGTCATACTCCGTCCCATATGTTCTCCCCGATGATGCATATTTCATATGCGGGAGGAAGGCGTATAAGTGGCTTGCCCCAAACTCAGAGGGATTGTGTTATATTGGAAAAGTACTGCCTGAAGTAATGACTGTATCCCATAACAAAATGAAAGATATTCACCGCAGTGCCCAAGCTCCTTATACTCACACTCATTACGAGCACGTTGTTAAATGGCACCTGATAGAGAGGACAGAGCATCCAGCCTCTGATCTGATCCATGAATCCACCGGGATTCAATTCCTACTCGCGTTAGATATCACTCGTACCGCCAGAGGAGTGATAAATTATAGATATATATCTGCGCTTGCAAATTTATTAGATAATATCACCGAAATGTATGACGACACATTCAGGTACACTGGGAAAGAGTTACAAGCCTACAAAACAGAACTGGTTCAGCATAGAATGATTCTTAATTACCTCACAGCTGTGACAGGCGGGTATTGTGTTACCCTAGCGACTCTATGCAGAGCCGGCCTTAGCTATAGGCAGGCTAGGCATTTGCCTAGGGCATTCAAGCATGTCTAGGGGCATCCAAGCATGTCCCTGCAGTATCTCATGCTGAGAGGGACAGTCCGCAAACTAACTGTTACTTTCAAAATGTATTCAATCAGTACTTGTATACACTGCTGTTTACATTTGTCAAAAAAAATGTACACTGTGCCTTAAACTTCCTCCGACATGCTTGAATGCCCCTGACTTGTGAGACCTCAGACAGACAGCATAAGCCCAGTAAATGCAATTCCTGGACCTGTGACATTTTTACTGACTATATGTGGCGTGCGGTGAGGTCAGTGGCTGGTGAGGCATGCCCGTTACCACCGCCGCTATGGCCGCTGCCAGTGCCCGCTACTGTACTGCTGCCCATGCTAGCTGCCAATGCCTGTTAAAGTCACCGCCAGCTACCGCCCCAACAGCTAATTCCCAGTCAAATGCCACCACCAATGCCCGCGAATCCTGGGGAGTAGCAGCAGCCAGGGTCTGGGCATCAGAGGTGCCCGGGGTTAAGGAGAGCAGTGGAGGGTCTGCCTGGAAGCACGGAGGCGGGATAACAGCTGCAGGCCGGTTGATCGAGACAGCGGTAGTAATCGGCTGATGCCCTTATACCCTGGCATACACGCAGTAATAATCCCTCCTCTTATACCCCAGCAGACACACAGGAATCATCCTACCCCCCCCCTTTTACACCCCAGCACATATGCAGTAATCACCCCCCACGGAGCCTGTCCCGTAGCACTGAAACCTCACAGACCCTGTCACTCAGCACTGCCACCCCACAGTCCAGACCCCACAGCACTGACACCCCACAGGCCGGACTCTGTAGCACTGGCACCCCACAGACCAGACTCTGTCCCGCAGCACTGGCACCCCACAGACATTGTCCCGCAGCACTGGCACCCCACAGACACTGTCCTGCAGCACTAGCACCCCACAGACACTGTCCCGCAGCACTGGCACCCCACAGAATGGCCCCTGTCCTGCAGCACTGGCACCCCACAGAATGGCCCCTGTCCTGCAGCACTGGCACCCCACAGAACGGCTGTCCCGCAGCACTGGCACCCCACATAATGTCCCCTGTCCCGCAGCACTGGCACCCCACAGACCCCCCCCCCTTATACACGCAATGCGCACATCTCCATTTCAAGCGCTGCTGTGTACTGACCATGGGCTGCCCTGCTCTCTGAAACACAGAGCGCAGGGCAGCCCATGGTCAGTGCACAGCAGCGCTCAGCATGGCAACGGGGGATGGCTGGTTATACACACTGGCCGGCTCTCTGGCTGCGCTGCGACTACAGCGGGCGGGGGCACTGACCTGTGGCGGGGAGGAATACGTAGTTCCGTGGATGGTGGCGGCGGCTCAAGTACTGTATGTCGGGCTGCGGTGCCCCCTAAGTGTGACGCCAGCCCTAACCTTTGCGTCACACTAATCCTGGCGGCAGTGAGAGCGACAATCAATGAGAGGTGAGCAGTGCAGGGGCCTCCAATAAGGAGTCCGTTCCAGTGAAGGTGGGCTGGACCCCAGGGAAATATGGTGGCCAATCATATATGCCTCAGTGACAGGGGCATGCTTTCATATGGGCTGAAAGCACGCCCCTGTCACTGAGGCACTCACACTAGTGCCGCTTACAGCGCTTTTTAAATGGGCTTTTTACTGCCCGTTGCTTAGCCCCGCCCCCCGCTTCCAACCCTTTAGTATTGGCAGCGGGAGGCACTACTCTCTGTGCCTCCGAAAATAATTTAAGCCTGTTTTTACACTGTAAAAATGATTATAATAATATAAAGCATATGCTTATGACACAGAATGTGTCATAAGTATCCTTGTATTATTGTAATCATTAATGACAGGGGAGGCACTGCCTCCCCTGACTGCACGTCCCTGCTATATAAGGTTATTACTGGATGGCTTCTTATGATAACACATGTGTATTTTGGAAGACTGCTTCACAGAAACCTGACATCACCTATACTGCTTGTGCACATGGGGGAGGGGGACCCTGCCATCCTGTGTGTGTCCCTTATCCCTGTGCAAACCCCAGGTGTCTGCAGGGACATAACATGTGCAGTGTTCTCCCCACACTTTATTTCCTAGTCAGTCCATACCGTAAAAATTCCCCTGCCATCTAGCACTGTAACGTGGTCAGTAAGTTGCGTTGTGCTATTTCTATATGAAACATCAGTGCAGCGTGACTTTCGAACACATCAGACTGGAGGGCAGAGCATATCGCTCCCACAGTATAAAGTAAAGGGCATGCAGTTAACGGGAGTAACAGACACCAGCAAACACACTGAATAGTGAAGAGAATGGACAGTTTCTACATGTTTGATACTGATCTTTTTGTATAACCAGCCAGTGTGGCAGTATCTGTGGCAGTATATGTGTATTATGGGCATTACTAATGTGGGGCATATGTGTTTGGTTCCTTTACTGTGTGGAATTATATTTATTATGGTCATTACTGTGTGGCATTGTGCAGAGTTGAACTGGCCCACATGGTAACCCCCCCGGTGGGCCCCACTACCTGAGCGTTGCAGGTACAGATGCAGAACTAGCGGCGGAGCTAGGGGGCACCAGACAAAATTTTGCCTAGGGCATAAAATTGGCTAGGGCCGACTGTCAATATGGAATAAAATGCTGCACGTATATCACAAACAGCACGGAGGACCCGGCCGAGGTTATAGACCAAAAGATGGATGACATTTTACAATTAAAATGGGAGTTCCGAAGGAGACATAATCTCACTCTCACCGCTGTGGGTAATGAGCTGACCAGTTGGGTGTCATGGTTGAACCCACAAAATTGGTTCTCTGGTTTAGGAGAATGGGCCCAAGGTATTATTATGGATGTAGGGAAATTTCTTTTGTGTATTCTAGGAGTCGTCATATTGGTCGGACTGATATTTAGATGCGTTCGGGCTTTAACGAAGTGTAAAGGTAGTACTAGAGTGATGAGTCTGAGGAGCGAGGACACTGTAATAACAACTAATTTGATTTATGACCCAATGATAGAGACAATGTTGTGATGAAAATGTGATTCCACGGTCCGTTTCTTTCACCTGTTTCTCCTTTGTTTTTCCTCCAAGGTACAAAGACATCCGCTTGGAAGAAGAATTTGACAACCTCTTTTATACAGACCATTGATGGACCATGCCACAGACCCCCAATATCCCTAGTGACTTTAACTTTTACGATAGCCCAATACCTTAGAGACTGTAACTTTATGGACAATGGAACAACTTTTGCTCGCTATTTATAGCAAAAGCACCGAGAGACATCAGACAACATGTACATCAAGACAAGACATCAGACAAGACCTCAATCTGCAAATGCATATTAAACTCACATAGTTTATGACTGCATTTATAATAATTGCTTCTTATCTTCACCTCTACAACCTTCAGGTAATAACACACATAGTCGATAGGGAATATAGACACAGATATCAGCACTCACATACCCCCCCCCCCATTCATGTATCATCAACTAAATGTGCTCCCCATTTGTTGCAACCAAAAGCCGAAAAGAGCTCGGTAAAGTTTGACAGCCCATCCACAGACTCTTGATACGGGATAAGAAGGAATTCAAATGTATACTTCGCAATACCTCGAAGCTTGATTTAAAACATGTACGGCACGATGATACATGACCCCTCAAACATGGATTCATACATACATGCTTCTACTATCTCACTAGGTCATACTTTTTCCCACCTGCTCCTCTCCTCCCTTTACCCAATCATAAAATGGTATTTACATGATGACATATATTTTTCTTTTTTGAACTGTTTTAGGAAGTGGCAGTTATTGATGACTGCCAAAGGGTGGACTGTCAAATTGAAAAATATCACGCTACACGTTGCCATATATTTACCCCATGCGCTTGCCCGCTGCACGTACACATTCTCTCCCATGCGTGCACATATTCGCAGTTGCGTGACGGCGCCTCCTTGGCCATGCGCTCGAGCGCACGGTAGGTGCATTTACGGTAGAGTTTGTGTGCGTCTAGCAGGCTCCTCAATTGTTACATAATAAATTCAAATAGTATGTTTTATAGGTAATGTTCCCCTTAATAATAACAGTAAGTTTGTTTAATGTAACTGGTCGCTGGACAGAGGAATTCCTCTTTGCATGGTACAAAGGGTCAGACAGGGTTTGAGCAGTTGTGTTTGGTACCTAACTAAAGAACATTTTATTAGAAACAATCCGGTGCTGGTTAGGTAAAGATTAATCGCTCCTGCGTATAGTTATGTCTATTAGTAGTTTCTGGACATTTACTATATTTGCGGTTCATTATCCATGCGGCGGGAATTCTGAGATTCCCTCCCACCTGAGCAGTTTTATATAGTCACAGCCCACCTGTTCAAACTAACCTATGACCTTTTGTTATGATGCGAGGAGACATTCCTGTGTCCAATGAACAATGAGATTATAGGTCCCTTTGTAGTATACTGTACGCAGTGTATATAAGGACAGCCAGCCTGGCCAGCTCAGTCTTCTCTCCACAAACGGTTTTCATCATTGACTAACTCGGAGCTGGTACCAGGACTGCGCTGCGATCATTCCCCAGTGTGTGTAAGTTATTCTCTGTAACCAACTTATTCCCTGTTTGTATTTGCCATATTCTCTCACTCTCTGTTATTGTATAAGATTGTGACGCTATTGTATATTTGTGTGTAGTTATTCTGCTTAGATATTGATGTTAGACTGTAGTGTATGAATTGTTAACTGTTTTCCCCTTTTTACATAGCTAGACATTGTTAGTAAAGGTGTTGGAACCTTAGCAAGGTATCGTGTGTTTATTACATTACAGAGGGTAATCGGAACCGCTCAAACAGCTTTCACATTAACAAGGTTAAGCAGCGTTATATCGCTACAGTATTCCAGTAGTAAGGTTTACAGTACAAACTCAATCTTTCACCGTGTTGCATACAAGGTTTACTGAGTGTCATCCCGTGAGCGTCTGCGCCGCTCGTGTTCCCCTCGTGGTCACGAGCGTATGCTACGCTAGTAGCGTAGCATTACGGTAGTCGGCCGCCTATAGCGTGCTCGACACCAAGCGTTAAGCTGTGAGCGAGCGTGCCGCATGTGCGTCTTGACCACGGATAAGCGTCTGCTACGCTAAGTGCGTACCCTTACGGTACCCCATACGCCAATTGCGTACTGAATCTCTTACCAGTATATAGTGAAGGTTATAAGGTAATAAATCGGCATTATCAATTTCTATTATACTGGAGGTATCACTATATATTTCTATTATACTGGAAGCATTACTATATATTTCTATTATACTGGAGGCAATACTATATATTTCTATTATACTGGAGGTATCACTATATATTTCTATTATACTGGAGGTGATAAAGGTAACCCCAGGAAAGGGCACCCTTTGCTTAACCAAGTTCAAGCACGCATTCAGTCAGTCAGCATCAGGTTCATATACGGCTGCAGCCAGTGACCAGTCAACAAAATAACCTTTGTAATAACTAGCCACACGTGTGTAAAGTGGAAAGTAATAAATAGAGCAGAGAGAGCTTTATTTCCTACCAGCAGTACATTATAAAGTGATACAAATTAACATATCGTGTCGCCGATTCCTGACACGAAGCTTAATCCTATTGGCTAATAAAACTTCTATCTTATACGTAATATGTTTGCCAACATCTATATTTTTTGTATGTGCTCTTAAGTGGAATAACTGGGTTTTTTTTGCTAACCTCGAAAACTACATATGTCTGGTTATATTTTTACACCTGCTATACCGCAAACTGACAAATACCCTTTGAAGCTCACATGTCTAGCTGCTGACATTATATTTCTGCTAGGAAATTACCGTAAAATATATCTTAGATAAAGGTCATAACTTCACAATATGGGTTCAAACAAAGTGCAGTGTCTGTACTTTTTCCTGTGTCAGCTCTAAGCTGAAAACAATTTGAAACAGCTTGTCAGATGTCAATTATAAATGGAGTCTTATGAACAAATATGGCTTCCATCTTTATCAACTTCCCCTCTTTGTTTCTAATTTTTACCTTTAATTTACCCTTCCTTTACCTGGTCATTGATTCTATAGGGACACCTACTTTCACGACTGGTGTACCATAAGGGCACTCCAGGCATGGGCTAATCCATTCAACATCCCTAAGCTCGGGCTGAACCAATGTTCCCTATTCTCTTATCCCTAACCACAAGAGAAAGTTCATAAAGCAGAGGAGTCTTTTGAGGATGGAATCATTATAATGTTCATGGTCCTTGCTCAATAGTCCTCGAAAGTCTTTTTGACTCAATATTGTGACAGCAAAGTTCATTAGATTACGTCACCATAACAGTAGGGACAGCTGGAAGCTTCTGTGTATCTGGTATGGCAGGTTTCACAGTAGAAGAATGTGGAATTGTATATTATAGCTCCTCCAATAAGTTTTATATAAATTGGTTGCAGTTTAGCAGTATCAGCAATGCCTTATGTAGAAAAACATTTTAGTGTCAGTATCCACATAATAAGCCTTACCATAAAATATGCAATTAACAGCAAAACAAGTCCCTTAGCAACAATAGATAATATTCCTGAAAAGCAATTGGTTGTATAGTGTTTATAAAACCAAGAAAAGAAAGAATCTGGAAATACACTGGTATAATTATGATAAGTAGCAAATTGATATTTCAACTGTATTACTTCATTTATCTTTTCATTAATAATATCCTTTGGGTTAGTATCATTAGTTAAATAAGTGCAACATTTAACTACATATACAGTTTGTAACGTGACACAATAGCCTGCAGATACAGTAAACAATTGGTGACAACTGTTTATATTGGTCCTGTTTTACATTCAATGACTAGCATCTTCTATGCCTATTCATCTTTACCTGGGTAATTGTTGACATCCTATGTGTATTCCCTTTTGTTCTGTTATTTTTGGCATAGTTACTGATTATTGCACTATTACTTGACTCCTCATATAAGTAAGGTTCAATCATTACTGTTTATATAAGAATAACCATGCTAACAAGAAGAACTAAGTTACACATTATACATCCCCCAGACCCTTATATGGCCTGGGGCCTATTAAATTGTATCTATATATTTTGATTATGTATCGTGATTGGATAATACTTCCTTTGTCACTTTCTTGCAATGAGATGCGTTTATTTAAGAGTTTCTTTCACTCAACGTGACTGAAGTGGCGGTAGTCAACAGAACTTAAAACGGTCCTTTGAATTTGGGTTCAAGAGACTTTCTCTTTCTTAGTGACCACTTAATCACCTTGCTTTAGTTCATGTGAGTCTTGGGAACATTTGGCATCTGGAATAGAATCAAAAACTTTGCCATGCAATTTGGTTAGTTGCTGTTGTATATGCATTACATAATAAGCTAAGTCACCATGCTCATGCAGAAGCTGCTGGGGAAAATAACATACTGTTCTAGCAACAATACCAAAATAAGATTTCATATGGTATTAACCCATGCTTTTCACTTGAAGTATTTGTGAGAACAAAGCAATGGGTAAACCTTCTAGTCATGTTTTGCCTGTTTCTGTAACTTATTTTTATAGCTTTAGTTTTAAGGTAATACTTAAGTTTTTCTACATGTTTACTACTCTGCCTATAGGGAGTGTAAAAGGCCTGAGTAACACCTAAATCTGACAGAATTTTGCCTAATACTTTTCCTATGAAATGGGTACCTCTGTTGCTTTCAATAACTTAAGGTACTCCATATCTACATATTACTTCTTGCATTAACTTCTTTGCAACTGTTCTAGCGTTTGCTGCTCTACAAGGCCAAGCTTCAACCCAATTTGAGAATAGGTCTTTGCACACAAGTACATTTTCATACCCAGAACATTTAGGTAACTGGATAAAGTCTATTTGTAATCTCTGAAAGGGGTAGCAAGTTTGTGGGGTACTTTTTGCTGGTACCTTTACAACCTTTCCTGGGTTATGTAAAGCACAAGTTACACACCCTGCAACATAAGCCTGTGCTGCTTGTGTGAAACCTGGTGCTACCCAATGCTGGTTTAAAATCCTCACTATTGCATCTCTGGATTGGTGCGTTTTTCCATGCAATATTTGCTAAGACTGGGTAAAGTGAGCGTGGTAAACAGATACGGTTTTCCACCATCCATCTGTCACCGTGTATTCGCTCACCTAATTTTTCCCAATCCTTTTTCTCCTTGCCTAAGGCCTGTGCTTGTAATTTGCACAATAACTGTAAGTCTAATGACTCTGGTGTGACAGTTAACATCACCTGAGTGTCTTGCAGAGGCTGGACTGCTGCAGCTTTTGCAGCCTGATCAGCTAGAGCGTTTCCTCTGACCTCTGCAGTATCCTCTTTAGTGTGCGCTTTGACCTTTATAACTGCTGATTTTTTTGGCAATTGAAAGGCAGCAAATAATGCCCTAATACAGTCTGCATGTTTTATTGGTTTTCCTGAAGAACCTATAAAATCTCTGCTCTTCCAGATAACTGCATAGTCATGGGCAATACCAAAGCAGTACCTTGAGTCTGTATAAACGTTAACTGTTTGACCTTCAGCATAAATACAGGCTGCTATCAGTGCCCTAAGTTCTGCCTCCTGAGCTGAACTACCTGATGGCAAAGGTTCCTGTATTAAGATGTCTGTTTCTGTGGTAACTGCAAAACCTGTATGTGGTTCCCCATCCACATAGTACCTGGAGCCATCCACAAATAAATGTAAATCTGCATTTAGTAGAGGATGTTCCTGTATTTCTGGTGTACTTGCGGTTTCAAGATTCATTAACTCTATACAATCATGTTCTTGATTGTGTATAGAAATTGAAAAATTTGATTGGTTTTCTGTGCCTGTCATTTCATCATCACTCGCACCATTCCCCTCTTTTGAAACCAGCAGCAATAATGTAGCTGGGTTCAAAGAAGTACAACGTTTGATAGTGACATTGGATGGTGTAAGCAATGCTACTTTATATTTGGTTAGTTTAGCAGCAGATAAATGTTTAGTCTGCGCTTGGTTAAGAATTTCAGTCACTGAGTGAGGCACCTGTACAGTTAAGTGATGACCCAGAACAATATCAGCAGCCTTGTCTAACAGTAACGCTGCTGCTGCTACTGACTTGACACATGTTGGTGCTGCCCGTATGACTGGGTCTAACTGTACTGAGTAATACGCTAGGGGTCGCTGTTTGTCACAATGTACCTGCATTAATATTCCTTGCGCATGGCCTGAAATTTCACAACAAAACAAATTGAAAGGCCTTGCATAATCAGGAAGTCCTAATGCTGGTGCTGATATTATGTCTGTTTTTTACTGACAAAAAGCATTTAGCTGTTCTTGTGTCATGAGTAATGCACCTTGTGCATTTTGTCCCTTTAGGGCATCATATAACACTTGTAGTTTCTGTGATGCCCTTGGAATGTATTTTGTACAATAGGTGATTAATTCTAGAAATGACTTAAACTGTTGTAAGGTGCGTCATAGAGATATTTCTAAAATAAACCTCCCTCCTTTACTGTTATATGCCAAGCATCAACAGTGATGCAATGTTAATGTATGTTCACCTAACATCTTTTAGAGGTATCATTTATGCATTGTTACAGTTTACAGTTACAATCTTGCTTTTATACCATGTAAATGTAATTGTATCATGAGGGCAGACTTCTATCTTAGGCGTATGGACTATGACTACAGTACTGCCCACTTCTCATACCTAGGTTACCTCATCACTTGGCCCCACCCCTTGTAATAGTTACCCAAACACTTCCTGATTCTGACATTTCATTACACACTGTAACTGGAACAGTAACAAGCTGTACATTAAAGAAAATATATATTTTTTTTACATCTGTAACATGTTTCTAATTATCTACCTATGAACTGTTACTCTTTTAGACACAGAGATATTAATTTTACTGTGGAGATCTTTTTAATACAAATACATGTTATATTTTTAGTTTTATGACAGCCCTTTGCTATTGGCTTGGGCAATATTCATTTGGCCACAACACATTTCATTATACTTATCCAAAACTTTATATTAAGAGAATACTATTTTACACACACAAATAAAACACTGAGAGTGATCCAGCACTCTCCCAACTCCGAACAGGGGTTAGCTGGAGTTTAATGATAAACCATTAGAACTTACATAATACATTATATTACACACTTCCATTGAAGTCTACAAGTCATTTGTAGCCACTGATTCAATACATATTTACCAATGTAATTTACAGACTATATATTTTGCTATTCTGTGGCACAAAATGACACAAAAGTGCAAACACGCTAATTACAATTTATGAATAATCTCTTTACACAATTTGATAAGCATGCAGTTCCAGAGACAAAAGCAGCCTGAAACTGAGACTTTTGGACCCCAGTTTTACCTAATGACGGACCAGACCAGCCCACATGGGAAGGCAAAAAGGAGTAAAGAATAGATTACTCCACCAGCTGGATTTATGTTTGCATTTCCATGCCACCTGAGTCCAATTGTCCATCACTAAGCAGGATCCAGAAAACTCATAACCCTTTTTGGATTCTATTTCTAGGTTTAAATTATTTTTAATTTTTTTACATGTCTAATGAACTCCATAAATTGTTGTTTAACATCAGGGAGTTCTGTAACTGTTGTTATGTTAACAGTTCTGAATTTGTTTATGGCTTGTACCATGTTGTGGTTCTGCGCCGCTCTGCCTGCGCTGCGTTACCATCCGCAGCTGCTACAGCAGGTGTGATTGAATCTTGTGTACATACCGGATACAATCCATAGGGGCCTGGTCCCTCGGGTTCAGTAAATGCTGGAGGTGCAGATGCCAGACTAGAGACCACACATCCAGTTTGTTTAGGATGCACTCCTGGTCTTTTGACATTACATGCTGTGCACTCTTTAGTTTGCCAATGTATAAGTTTAGGGCATCCGCATCTCCAAGTATATTTTGTAGGTTTGTTATTTTTAAGTAATGGCAACCATTCACTGATTAACTTTTTAGATTTAACAGATTTCCTAACATTTGGTCTTTTACAGGGTTTACATGTGTAAGACCAGGGTGTCTGACAAACTGGACATATTGTGTTATCTGGTGGGTTACAATGTCCACAATTTGGACATGCCCAGTAAGGATACCCTTTGGTTTTCTTGGGACCTCTACGTCTCATTGTTTCCTGTCTTGTTGTGTCTGCATCATTCCAGTCATCCAAACTTATTAGGGACAGTTGTTCCTGAATTTGGTCTACCTTTTTTAACTCTTTTTTTATACTGAAGTAATTCACCCGTGTCAATCCACAACTCAAGCCTACGCTCCAGTTTATTATCCTTCACATATCTCCCATAGGTTACTCTAATTTGTTTCAACCTATCCGGGTTTAGAGTGCCATCAGTAGTCACTCCTGCCCATTGAAACAATCGTCTCATACCCTTCAAGCATTGCTCACCATGTACATTCTTCCATGGCACTCCGAGGTGCTACATCCGAAGGATAAGTATTTGTATTTCCCATTCTTATGGCCAGTAAGTATTCAAAATCCGGGAAATATCAGTAACCTGGATCTAACGGATCCTCAGAGATATAACTGTGAGGAAAATTGCCTGGAACAGAGGTGATTTGTAACCAATTTTTACCTATGTCACTATCCTTTGGAATGAAATGACATCCCATCAATATGAACACATCATCTGGGTTTTCTCTATTTTCCCAAACCCCTTCTTCTGCAGAGTACACTACTGCTGTCCCTCCCCTAACTTATGTATGATTGCTATGCAGACACAATCCTGACAGGACATTTAACTTGCATTCATTGCTCGCACCAGTCTGTGGTTACAGCTCACGGAAGAGAGAGAGAAAAAAAGTTTTAAATGACTTCCGTTCCTGATTTTTTTTTCTTAACTCTGTACGCTATCATTTTTAAAGCGACAGGACGTGCTTTATGGTACTAACAAGGTATGCAAGTCAGATGCAATGATATTTTATTGTGACTGTAACTTAGACTCGTATATTATGTACAATATATTGTTCTGAACCTTCCAATTCAGACAGTATATCTGACCAATCCTTTTCAATATTTCTTACTTTAAGAATAAAATGACAACCTATTGGTACAAAAATGTTAAACCCCTCTTCCCACGGTTCAGAGAATAAGGGTGATTCTCCTGGACTACAAATATCATGTAAATAAAATTTCTGATCGTGGTGTGCCTTTACTAAAAGTACTACACACTTACCAAGGGGACATGTTTGTTTCATAACTCTGAGTTCTTTCTAACGTCTCTCTACACTATTTTACGTATTTATACTGCTGTAACAATGACTTAACCTACGTTCTAATTCTCTTTATAAGACAAACAAGACAGTGTTCCAGCCCTCAAATGCCACATGGGTCACTTGAGTATGCGTGTAGGATCGCTACCGCACCAGATCACCTGACCAGACTCATTGGACGTTTTAACTACGCCACTCCAATCGCCTGTTATTTGAGGTATACAGATCAAGTACACGGGTCCCAGGAGCCACTACCACCAGTGAAGGCAGCTGCAGCAACGTCCAGTTTAACAACCCGTCAGTTGATTATGTATACACACTCTAAATACTCAGGATAAATTCACACTCACATTCATTGATTCATACGCCTTTGTAACATATATAAGCACATATAAGCAAGAGTATAGAAGGAAAATGAGAAAATCAACCTGTTTACTGAGTGAACTTTGTGCGCGCTGTCCCGATCCCTGTCTCCCAGCGGTACAGATTGGACAGTTAACAGGAATGAGAGTCTACAGAGAAATATCTCTACGTACCATGCATGGGTTTTGAGTCTCAGTCCAGGAACCGTCCGCCCAGTCGTCCGCTGTTCAACAGGTGATGTGGGATCTCGGATTCGGAACCTCCATATTGATAAAGGTAACCCCAGGAAAGGGCACCCTTTGCTTAACCAAGTTCAAGCACGCATTCAGTCAGTCAGCTTCAGGTTCATACACGGCTGCAGCCAGTGACCAGTCAACAAAATAACCTTTGTAATAACTAGCCACACGTGTGTAAAGTGGAAAGTAAAAGAGCAGAGAGAGCTTTATTTCCTACCAGCTGTACATTATAAAGTGATACAAATTAACATATCGTGTCGTCGATTCCTGACACGAAGCTTAATCCTATTGGCTAATAAAACTTCTATCTTATACGTAATATGTTTGCCAACGTCTATATTTTTTATATGTGCTCTTAAGTGGAATAACTGGGTTTTTTTTGCTAACCTCGAAACCTACATATGTCTGGTTATATTTTTACACCTGCTATACCGCAAACTGACAAATACCCTTCGAAGCTCACATATCTAGCTGCTGACATTATATTTCTGCTAGGAAATTACCGTAAAATATATCTTAGATAAAGGTCATAACTTCACAATATGGGTTCAAACAAAGTGCAGTGTCTGTACTTTTTCCTGTGTCAGCTCTAAGCTGAAAACAATTTGAAACAGCTTGTCAGATGTCAATTATAAATGGAGTCTTATGAACAAATATGGCTTCCATCTTTATCAGAGGCATTACTATATATTTCTATTATACTGGAGGTGTCACTATTTCTATTATACTGGGGGCATTACTATACATTTCTATTATAATGGAGGTGTCACTATATATTTCTATTATACTGGAGGCATTACTATATATTTCTATTATACTGGAGGCATTACTATATATTTCTATTATAGTGGAGGCATTACTATATATTTCTATTATACTGGAGGTATCACTATATATTTCTATTATACTGGAGGTGTCACTATATATTTCTATTACACTGGAGGCATTACTATATATTTCTATTATACTGGAGGCATTACTATATATTTCTATTATACTGGAGGTATCACTATATATTTCTATTATACTGGAGGTATCACTATATATTTCTATTATACTGGAGGTGTCACTATATATTTCTATTATACTGGAGGCATTACTATATATTTCTATTATACTGGAGGCATTACTATATATTGCTATTATACTGGAGATATCACTATGTTTCTATTATACTGGAGGCATTACTATATGTTTCTATTATACTAGAGGCATTACTATATATTTCTATTAGTCTGGAGGTGTCACTATATATTTCTATTATACTGGAGGCTGTCAAAGTCAAAAATATTACATAGAGAGACCATATAAACTGCACACATATAAGCCGCTATACTTGCAAATATGCGCAGCGAGCACAGCAAACACCAGACATCATGGAGATATAGAATTGGCTGATGAATTGATGTCATGAATACGTATCTTTTGAACAGAACCAGATGTGCCCATCATGTTTGGTATTGAAGCAAGCAGAATGATGTGTGGGTTAGTTTGATGCTGGTTGTGAAGTTGTGGGACATTGCAGCAGATAGATATGATTATATGTATAAAAGCTAAGATCATATTGTTAGAACAATGGATGCTCAAGACAACCTTTTACTAAGTTTTCAGGGCTGAACCTGATTAGCATATACAAAGAGAATAGTGACTCAATACAAAGGAGAAAGAAAGACCCCTCCCCCAGGTACTGGTCAAACAGGAAGGTAGTGGTCAGGTGTGGCCTCAGAGAACAGATGTAATGTAGCTACACACACACACACACACACACACACAGCTACCTGGCACCCAGCAGCATGGCGGCTAAATCCCCAGGACATCCTCCAAACTAAAGGCTAAGTATTGAACTTCACATGGCTAGATAAGGAAACAGACAGATTGCTTTCTGGTTTAAATAGGATATTGTAACTTGGTTGTGTGATTGTTGGGTGTTTGTGGATACTCTGTGAAGTCTGTGATGGATTGGAACAGTATACCATCTGTAGCATAGTATTTGTGGTATTTGTTTGCCTATGGAGATTTAAAATAGATTGTGCTGGTTAGTTATACTATATATCCTGTTAATCATAAATACCACCATGCAGTTACGTTTGTGTTAATTACATTGTGATCTGGTCTTGTGATGAATATGCTCTGGTTATTGAGATACTGAAGTTGTTTGGGATGTGAAATTATGAGATGGTTCTAGGAAGTTGGATTACATTGTGAAAGGTGATTTAGATGGTTTGGAATTGTAAAATCAGAACATATGCATTGTTTTGAGGCTTGGACATTTTGGAATAACATGGAGTCTTGTGTCTCCTGCTATGTGATTGTGGTGTAGTTGAGAGTGCCATGTGTTTGGACCTGCAAATCTAAAATGGCTGCTGCTGGATGTCTTCCCCTCCCCCTTTCAGCCATGTGGTGTGGTCTTTGGAATCAAGTGGAGGTTTCCCAAAATGGAGTCTAGCTTCTGTCCCATGATATAGGGACAGCCAGTATGAGTAAGCCCAAGTATTTCATCAGCATTGACTAACTGCGCAGCGATTGTTCCTCACATGTGTAAGCTTCTCTGCAATCATGTTGTCTTACTGTGAGCCATTTCTCTCATATCTCTCTCTCTCTCTCTCTCTCTCCCTTCTCTTTTCTCCCATATCTCCCCTTTGACTAGTATTGTATTGTATTGTATTAGATTGGTATTGTATTGTATTTCTAGTGTAGCTATTTTGGTTAGGAAGTATCTGTTATATTGTAGTGTATCATTTGTACTGTTATTCCCTTTTACAAGTATATTAGATATAATACAGTTAATAGGCTTTGGACCCTAAACCAGTATCTGTGTATTTTCTATAGTTTTAAGTGTTCACTTGAGCGTCGGTAACGCTCAAGCAGCTTTGTAGCTAGTCAGGTTACACAAGGTTGCACTTACACCCTGTATTCACATTAATGTATTCTGTGTATTTCATTTGAAAAGGTTTTGACATAAAGGTATAGCGTTGTGAGCGCCTGCGCCGCTGGTGATCTCCTCGTGGTCTCGAGCGTCCGCTACGCCATAGCGAATCAGTACTCTAGTCATAGCCAACAACGTGCTGTCCTGTGATCTCTGGGCCGTGAGCGAACGTGACGCTTGAGCGTCTCGCCTACGGCTGAGCGATCGTTACGCAACCAGCGTACCCTTGCGATACTTCTTAAGTAAACAGCGTACAGTGTTCTTAGACCTCATAAAGGGTTGTTTATACGACAAAAGAATTTAGCATTGTCAATTGGGGGACTCGTCCTGTCCTTCACATATCTCTGCTAGGTAATATCAGCAGACATTATCCATCAGCAAAGGGCGGGATCATATTCCTTGCAGTGCTGATTGGATAAGCGTCTGTTTCGCTTAGTAAAGGGTGCTGAGGGAATCCGGGACCGGAGGTAAGAACAGTACGCTATTGTCTTTGAAAATCTGGTTTTTATTTCAATTTGGTGCCAACTACACACTCAGGCCTAGAATAACTTTAGGAGTTTTGAATGATGACTTTCTTTGTGACAAGAGGCCGCATGGTCTGTCCACCATTTTGTGTGACCCTCATGGAGGTGGAAGGGGGAGGAGCAGCGGCCATTTTGGGAAGGTCAAATATTTTTTTTTTTTTCTGAGCGGCTGGTTTTCAGTTGACTCAGGAAACAATCAGCCATCCACTGTCAAAAAGAAATCATCATTTAATGAGGTTTTTTTTTTAATGCATTTATTTAATCTATATCATAGTCAATCATAAGTAATAGTGATTGGTACTTATATGTAATATCTATATGCGTGTGCTTACATCAATGTATGTTATTAGATTAAATTTAGAATTGCATTTTCATCTGTGTAAGTTTCACATCTCACCTTCCTGTTTGCCATTTGCATTGATAACGTGCTGAGAAAATTTGCTGCTATAAAAAAAAAAAAAAAGGTAAGGGAGTAACTGAAAAAAAAAAAAACAAGCACACAGCATAGAAGATACTGTGTGGTGTTTGGTAAGCGTTTATATAGTGAAATATCGCTTATAGTAAGGCGATACAGAAGCCACAAGACAATAGCACACATTTGTTCAGTTTCCAAAATTTAGTTTAAATACCTTACTTTACTGTAACGCCTCTGGGGAGAGCTATCAGACTACGGGAAATGATTTTTCTGATCAGAAAACTATAAGAATGATAGTGGGTTGAAAACGGTATGAGTGTATTGAATCCCGCTTTGTGGACTTTGTGATCTATGTGATAAAACGGTATTGAATTCCGCTTTGTGGACTTTGTGATCTGTGTGATCTATGTGGAACGTGATGAGCACGATCTGAGTGAAAACGTGCAACAGAGTGTGATAAAGTTTTCGTTGTATTACGCTCTGGCTGTTTTGGAGCACAGTAGGGAGACTCCAATGATCCTACCATTTATGGGCAACAAGTGTCTATAAGTGGTACGATTGGACCGCACGGTTGTATGTGTGACCAATAACGCAACGTGATATGAGGTCGTATATCCATGCGTAAATCTTGCCCTCATACGTGTTGTAGGGAGCACATGCAAGCGTGATTTGTGTAAAAGAAAAAGGAAGGGAATTTTCTCAGGAAAATCTCTAGAGATAGGGCCTGCAACGGCTACACGTGTCTGCTAGAAGGCGGAACGGGGATACCCGGAGCAGAAGAAGTTCAGTGGAAGAGCTTTAAGGATTTCCAACGAAGTTCTGTGTTTGGTGCATTTTAGGAAGTTTTTCTGTGTTAAAAAGGTCCACAATGGCAGCCAAGTGCACAACACAGAGACGGTCGGAGGTCAGGATTCAGACTCCAGAGGCTTGTAGACCCCGAGGGTCTGCTCGGTTAGTAATGTGGAGGAGGTATGGTCCCCACACTGAGACCTTTTGTGATGAATGGACACGAATGACTGCAGGGGATAAGGCACCATTTCCCGGGATAGGTAGTTTTGACTTAGAGGTGTTGCATAATTTAAGGCAAAGGATCAGTCTCATAAAATCCTGGAAACAACGAGTTAAACATGATGATTGTTTGCAGTTATGGCAACAGGAAAGTGAAATGCAAAGAAATGTAACTTACATATCTAACTTTCATCTTGAGAGGAGAGACATGGCATTGAAGAGGATTATGGTTGCAGAGAAATGGCACAATGTTGTACGATAAAAATGCACTTAGTAACTGTATTAAGAATGAAAGTGTTAAATGTAATAATGTTTATGAAAATGAAAGTGTAAAAATTACAAATGTTAACCTGTGCAAGTCGCACCCCATGTTAAACTTCCCTCAGGATTACCAACAAGAAAGTGAGCCCAGAACGATGTCGGCACCTCTTCCAGAAGCCATCCTACAAGACATCCAGGTGGACGCGACCAAATTGGTAAAGGCAATAATCAAACCCCCTAACGGAGGGTCAGGTGAGGTCGTGTCCACAGGTACGTACAATGTTTTATATCACGCACAAACAAATGTACCCCATATTGTAAGACCAAAACAAGGTGATGTGATTGAGTTTAGTCCTGTCAGGGTGATCACAGTCCCCAATGGGAAGACTGACGATCAGGGAACCATTCCCGTCAAGGACAGTGCAATGCGCCATCCCTGGTCCCGGACAGAATTGAGATCAATCATATCTGATTACCCAGATCCTAGGAAAGATCTAACTGTATGATCAAAGATTCACAGAAGGTATATCAACTCCCTAGACAACGACATAATCATGGTATCCAAGGAATCAGGTAGGTACAGGGAAAGCGGTTGATGGTGATGAGCATCCAAGCGTTTGAGGAGGCATCAAATCAGCCAAGACCCCAGTTCACTGACACTTGGAGAAAGCCAAGGATCTGTTACCATTGTAGAAGAGAAGGGCATTATGCCAACAACTGTAATAACCCACATAAAGTTAGACCCCCTAGACCAAGAAATGAGCAAAACTACAACACACACCATTATAATCAGAGATCAGATAGGAAGAATTTTGGGCCACACCCATAATATATAGTCAGGAAAGGTGATCATTAGGACTGATGGTAAGCCTGAGGTAACGGTTAATAAAGTGGGAGGTCATTCACTGAAGACACCGGAATGACCAGGTGAAACGTTGTAAATGTATCAGTGAAATGTTTTTTTTTTTCTCTCTCTCTCTCTATCCCCATCTCTGACGAGTATTGGTAAGAATTCACACATTGCATACCCACTTGGTCCTTGCAGAAGTCTACCAAACCCCAGCATGACCTCCGCCACAATGTATTTCTGGCCAGATACAGACAGTGGAGTAATGCAGGTGCTGGTGGGGAGGGACTGCTCAAGGAGACCAGTAGACACATAGATATGACAGCCTAATAAGTCTGACAATGTTTTTCTAATGCTAACAATGTTTTCTTAATGTTGACAATGTTTAAAAATGCTTTGTTTCTCTTTTCTTATTGATGGTTATTGTCGAGTTATGTAATGTATATATGCACATGAATTGTTCTCTATCTCTTTTGTTTTTTTGTTGTCTCTCTCTTCCCACTCATGTTTCCATGGTTTAAAGATGGTATGTCACCCCTCAGTTGGACCAATGGTAATGCCAGATTTTTTTTTCTCCTTACAGAAAGATCGCCGGTTAGGAAGGAATATTGCATCACCAGAATGTTCGTTTGGAAGACTGAGAGACAGCACCTTTGAGAGGACAGCAGAACAAGAAGAACAACAAGACGAGAGAACTTATTATCGTAACAAGTTCTCTCCCCCTCAAACTGATTTCTTATACCCCCTTTACAAATTTCTTCTTTTCTCCTCCTGTAAGATGGACTTGCCCCAAGAGACTGTGATATGGATTTTCCTGTTGACCATGATGTTGACCAGAGCAGTCTGTTTCGGTGAGAGTACCAGTGAGGTCGAGAAAGGATCCAGAAAGGTCCTGATGACTGAGACGGAGGTGTAAATTTCCAATAGCAACCCAATCACCAAGCAAAGGCGAGTACCGGGCACGATCTAACAACCATGTTATTTGTAAACAATTGTGAAGGATTGTTAGTTCAAAAAGAAAATTGTATCTGTAGGCTCTGTGACAATCTGGTAGAGGATGGATGCATAAAGAAATGCCAATCCAGTTTTAATATCCATATGGACCGGCATCCATTGAGTGACTATCACTCTTTAGTGGGTAATGTGTTAAACAAACAGATTGTTGGGTATGCTCTCAAGTACCTCAGGGTCATAGCAAATCAGGGCTAGTACCATTTCCTTTAACGTTAGGGGAGGTACTTGAGCTAAGGGGTGGGAGACCGGTGGACCGAAGATTTAACATCTCCAGCCCTCCTAGTTTGAAGCTCCACCAATACCATGTGGATAGGTCCCTCTTATGTTTTAATATCTCCAATCCCCGTAAGCCGGGAAATTGGGAAGTGTCATGGAGCAACCTTACCATGACCTTTTCACACAGAGCAGATAGAATGCCTACAGATACAGAGCTTGTACGCCACATAGCCAGTAGAGGAAAATCTTTCCGGTATCGATATACCTTAGGAAATAGGATTACTAGAGTTGGAGAGGTATCACCAGGATACTGTGCACATATCGTACAAACTGATACGTGCCTTAAACAGATGGAAGAATTAGGGTCAGGAGATTTCACCTGGAAGGTTTGTAACATGGTCATGTCCTTCTCCGTCCCATATGTTCTCCCCGATGACGCATATTTCATATGCGGGAGAAAGGCGTACAAGTGGCTTGCCCCAAACTCTGAAGGATTGTGTTATATTGGAAAAGTATTGCCTGAAGTGATGACTGTTACACATGACAAAATGAAGGACATACACCGTGGTGCCCAAGCTCCTTATACTCACACTCATTACGAGCACCGAGTTAAAAGACAACTGTCAGAAAGGTTAGAGCATCCGGCCTCTGATCTTATCCATGAATCCACCGGGATTCAGGTTCTGGTAGCGTTAGATTTCACTCGCACCGCTCGAGGAGTGATGAATTATAGATACATTTCCGCACTCGCCAATTTGTTAGATAATATCACTGAAATGTATGATGACACGTTTAGATACACTGGAAGAGAACTTCAAGCTTATAAAACAGAACTAGTTCAGCATAGGATGGTTCTTAATTATCTTACAGCAGTAACAGGCGGATATTGTGTTACATTGGCAACACAGTACGGCATAAAGTGTTGCACGTATATCACAAATAGCACCGAGGATCCGGTAGAGGTCATAGACCAAAAGATGGACGATATTCTCCAATTGAAGTGGGAATTTCGTCGAAAACACAATCTCACCCTTGCTGCTGTAGGTAATGAGCTGACTGGTTGGGTGTCATGGTTGAACCCGCGAAATTGGTTCTCCGGTTTAGGAGACTGGGCTCAAGGAGTCATAATGGATGTTGGAAAGTTTCTACTATGTATCTTGGGTGTCGTTATATCGATTGGATTGATATTTAGATGCGGGCAGGCTTTAATGAGGTGCAAACAAAGTACAAAAGTGATGAGCTTGAGGAGTGAGGAAACCGTAATTAACCTGGATTTGATTTATGACCCAATGATAGAAACCATGATGTGATGAAAATGCGATTATACGGTCCGTTTCTTTCACCTGTTTTTCTGCTTTTCTCCAAGATACAAAGACCCCTTGGACGAGGAAGTTGACGAGACGCTATACAGACAACAGACAAGCACCAAAGATGAAGTTTTGACAACCTATGATATGGACACTTGATGAACTTTGCCATGGATCCCCAGTTTCCCTAGTATTTTTAAACTCACGCTAGCCCAACATTTTTGTAAATCTGATGGCACTGACAAAGCTATTTGCTCATGCCCAAGGAGCAATACAGCGCAAAGAAGACGACTCTCAACAGATACCGAACAAAAACTTCAACAACAGATGTACATTTCCCTGACATAGAATACCACCGCATTTACCGTAATTATGTCTTCTCTTCATTTCTACAACCCTCAGGTAATGACACACATAGTCGATAGGGAATACAGGCTCAGATATCAGCAACCACATACTTCCCCCATTCATGTATCATCAACTAAAATGTGCTCCCCATTTTGTTCAAAATCCGAAAAGAGCTCGGTAAAGTTTGACAGCCCATCCACAGACCTGTACCACAGGATAAGAAGGAATTCAAATGTATACT
Source organism: Pseudophryne corroboree (assembly GCF_028390025.1). Classification (NCBI taxonomy): domain Eukaryota; kingdom Metazoa; phylum Chordata; class Amphibia; order Anura; family Myobatrachidae; genus Pseudophryne; species Pseudophryne corroboree. The sequence goes on along the minus strand of NC_086448.1, from coordinate 736,539,605 downwards.
TCGCAATACCTCGAAGCTTGATGTACAACACGTACGGCACGATGATACATGACCCCCCAAACATGGATTCATACACACATGCTTCTGCTATCTCACTAGGTCATACCCTCTTCACACCTTCTCCTCTCTCCTCCCTTACCCAACCATGGAAATGTATTAACCCCTGACATATATTTTTCTCTTTTTGAAATGTTTTAGGAAGTGGCAGTTATTGGTGACTGCCAAAGGGTGGACTGTCAAAGTCAAAAATATTACATAGAGAGACCATATAAACTGCACACATATAAGCCGCTATACTTGCAAATATGCGCAGCGAGCACAGCAAACACCAGACATCATGGAGATATAGAATTGGCTGATGAATTGATGTCATGAATACGTATCTTTTGAACAGAACCAGATGTGCCCATCATGTTTGGTATTGAAGCAAGCAGAATGATGTGTGGGTTAGTTTGATGCTGGTTGTGAAGTTGTGGGACATTGCAGCAGATAGATATGATTATATGTATAAAAGCTAAGATCATATTGTTAGAACAATGGATGCTCAAGACAACCTTTTACTAAGTTTTCAGGGCTGAACCTGATTAGCATATACAAAGAGAATAGTGACTCAATACAAAGGAGAAAGAAAGACCCCTCCCCCAGGTACTGGTCAAACAGGAAGGTAGTGGTCAGGTGTGGCCTCAGAGAACAGATGTAATGTAGCTACACACACACACACACACACACACAGCTACCTGGCACCCAGCAGCATGGCGGCTAAATCCCCAGGACATCCTCCAAACTAAAGGCTAAGTATTGAACTTCACATGGCTAGATAAGGAAACAGACAGATTGCTTTCTGGTTTAAATAGGATATTGTAACTTGGTTGTGTGATTGTTGGGTGTTTGTGGATACTCTGTGAAGTCTGTGATGGATTGGAACAGTATACCATCTGTAGCATAGTATTTGTGGTATTTGTTTGCCTATGGAGATTTAAAATAGATTGTGCTGGTTAGTTATACTATATATCCTGTTAATCATAAATACCACCATGCAGTTACGTTTGTGTTAATTACATTGTGATCTGGTCTTGTGATGAATATGCTCTGGTTATTGAGATACTGAAGTTGTTTGGGATGTGAAATTATGAGATGGTTCTAGGAAGTTGGATTACATTGTGAAAGGTGATTTAGATGGTTTGGAATTGTAAAATCAGAACATATGCATTGTTTTGAGGCTTGGACATTTTGGAATAACATGGAGTCTTGTGTCTCCTGCTATGTGATTGTGGTGTAGTTGAGAGTGCCATGTGTTTGGACCTGCAAATCTAAAATGGCTGCTGCTGGATGTCTTCCCCTCCCCCTTTCAGCCATGTGGTGTGGTCTTTGGAATCAAGTGGAGGTTTCCCAAAATGGAGTCTAGCTTCTGTCCCATGATATAGGGACAGCCAGTATGAGTAAGCCCAAGTATTTCATCAGCATTGACTAACTGCGCAGCGATTGTTCCTCACATGTGTAAGCTTCTCTGCAATCATGTTGTCTTACTGTGAGCCATTTCTCTCATATCTCTCTCTCTCTCTCTCTCTCTCTCTCTCTCTCCCTTCTCTTTTCTCCCATATCTCCCCTTTGACTAGTATTGTATTGTATTGTATTAGATTGGTATTGTATTGTATTTCTAGTGTAGCTATTTTGGTTAGGAAGTATCTGTTATATTGTAGTGTATCATTTGTACTGTTATTCCCTTTTACAAGTATATTAGATATAATACAGTTAATAGGCTTTGGACCCTAAACCAGTATCTGTGTATTTTCTATAGTTTTAAGTGTTCACTTGAGCGTCGGTAACGCTCAAGCAGCTTTGTAGCTAGTCAGGTTACACAAGGTTGCACTTACACCCTGTATTCACATTAATGTATTCTGTGTATTTCATTTGAAAAGGTTTTGACATAAAGGTATAGCGTTGTGAGCGCCTGCGCCGCTGGTGATCTCCTCGTGGTCTCGAGCGTCCGCTACGCCATAGCGAATCAGTACTCTAGTCATAGCCAACAACGTGCTGTCCTGTGATCTCTGGGCCGTGAGCGAACGTGACGCTTGAGCGTCTCGCCTACGGCTGAGCGATCGTTACGCAACCAGCGTACCCTTGCGATACTTCTTAAGTAAACAGCGTACAGTGTTCTTAGACCTCATAAAGGGTTGTTTATACGACAAAAGTATTTAGTATTGTCAAGGCATTAATATATAATTCTATTATACTGGAGGTGTCACTATATATTTCTATTATACTGGAGGTATCACTATATATTTCTATTATACTGGAGGCATTACTATATATTTCTATTATACTGGGGGCATTACTATACATTTCTATTATACTGGAGGCATTACTATATATTTCTATTATACTGGAGGCATTACTATATATTTCTATTATACTGGAGGTATCACTATATATTTCTATTATACTGGAGGCATTACTATATATTTCTATTATACTAGAGGTATCACTATATGTTTCTATTATACTGGAGGCATATCTATATGTTTCTATTATACTGGAGGCATTACTATATATTTCTATTATACTGGAGGTGTCACTATATATTTCTATTATACTGGAGGCATTACTATATATTTCTATTATACTGGAGGTGTCACTATATATTTCTATTATACTGGAGGTATCACTATATGTTTCTATTATACTGGAGGGGGTGGTCTTCTGTTTGCCGGCGGTCGGGCTCCCGGCGCTCAGTATACCGGCGCCGGGAGCCCGACAGCCGGAATACCGACAATTATTTTCCCTCGTGGGGGTCCACGACCCCCATAGAGGGAGAATAAAATAGTGTGGCGCGCGTAGCGCGCCACCGTGCCCGTAGCGTGGCGAGCGCAGCGAGCCCGCAAGGGGCTCATTTGCGCTCGCCAAGCTGTCGGTAAGCCGGCGGTCGGGCTCCCGGCGCCGGGATGCTGGTCGCCGGGAGCCCGACCGCCGGCCAGCTGGAGGCATTACTATATATTTCTATTATACTGGAGGCATTACTATTTATTTCTTTTATACTGGAGGCATTACTATATATATCTATTATACTGGAGGGATTACTATATATTTCTATTATACTGGAGGTATCACTATATATTTCTATTATACTGGAGGCATTACTATATATTTCTATTATACTGGAGGCATTACTATGTAATTTTAGCCTTGCCTCCAGATTCCCCAAAAAAGGGGCTGTCGTGTGGCCACGCCGCTAGTGTCATGTAGCCACTCCTACTAGCATGTGACCACGCCCCCTCACAACACAATACCACGCCCATTTTCCGGCACTCGGTACCACTAAGGAAATACTTCTACTTGCACCACTGGTGTTGGCCCTGTTTTCTGGGTATGCCAAAGCCATTGGCTGCATCTTCAGACGCAGTTTCTCTGTCACCGGCAGTGTAGTTTTGCTGGACAACCTAACAAATTGGAGGGAAACTCAGAGGCCCAGTGTTGTGGCCGATCGTCACGCAGTTGATCTGATGCTGCGTCTTCGCATGCAGGCAGCAAATCAAAGAAGCCGGCAGTGGGCATCTCTATACATAAGACACCTTCTGCAGGTTTTGCATATTGACGCACAGTACAAAGATGCACAGCCACTGCATACAAAGGGCACACTTCACACCTCATCGCTGTTGTGCGAATTCGCAAGGAGGCAGATTATTGATCGATTGCGCATGCGTACGGCAGATCGTAGTGCGCACTCTCAAGGTCAAACAGTGAAAAAATCCAGCAACTGTTTTGATTGCTAGTTGATTGACAAGAAGCGTGCATTTGGGGGTGGTAACTGCCCATTTTTTGTGAGTGTCAGGAAAAACGCAAGCGTTCCCAAGCGTTTTCAGAGAGGGTGTGTTGCGTCAGCTCCGGCCCCGATCAGTCTGTTTCTATTGCACTGTAGGAGTAAGTCCTGGGCTGCGCACAGACTGGAAAAATCATTAGATGTGAGCGATTTGAGAAAGGATTTGCAGCTGGCCGGTGTTCGCACAGATTTTTGCAAGGCATACCCAGACTTTCACGGGGCGGTTTTTGTTTTTCACTCTGTCTGGGCGGCGACTATCTGATCGCAATCTTCTGCAAATTCACAGAGGATCGATCAGGTCTGAATTAGGCCCATACATGCACAACCAGTGTCGGACTGGGGCATGAGGGGCCCACCAGGAGGATTCAGTGGTAGGGGCCCATGCTTAGGGTTGTGGCCAGTCTCTAGAGGGGGTGATAAGAGGTTTGGATAACCATTACAGAGTATCTGGTCTGGGCCCTATGATAAATATATATAGTAAATTCTGCTAGTGCATCATGATAATGCACCAGATTAATAACAGCAATGCACTGTAGAGAATACCCCATAGTCCTGTGCAGTATAAGGTTACTTACGTAATTCAAGTGCACAGTCTGGAACCAGATCCCTAGAGGAGGAGGTGGGGCCCCAGGCAGTGGGGGCTACCAGGGGTTTCCCCTATACCACTGTGTACCCCTGTGGGCCAGTCCAACCCTGTGAACAACCATTGTGTACAACAGGGATGGGGAACCTTCGGCCCTCCAGCTGTTATTGAACTACACATACCAGCATGCCTTGCTACAGTTTTGCTATTTGGCCATGCTAAAACTGTTGCAGGGCATGCTGGGATGTGTAGTTCAACAGCTGGAGGGCCGAAGGGGCCCCATCCCTGGTGTACAAAGACAAGCAGCCACTGAGTACAAGGATCCACAGCCACTGAGTACAATTGACACACAGGCACTAAGTACAAAGATGTAAACCACTGAGTACAAAGATGCCACAGCAGCGATATTTGCATTCAACTCTGAATCAGGCCCTGAGTCATACTTGCCTACTCTCCCGGAATTGCTGAGAGGCTCCCGAAAATCGGGTGACCCTCCCGGCCCCCCGGAAGAGCAGACAAGTCTCCAAATTTCAAGGGTCCCCCCTGCCCGGCCGCCCACTTAGCGAGTAAAGTAGGCCAGTCCGAGCAGGCCATGACGTGATTCTTGTTGAATCGCGTCATCATAGCCACGCCCCCTGCTGTATAATGCAGGTAATAGCGGCATTACACAGTGGGGGGCGTGGCTTACATGACGCGATCCCGCAGCCATGCCCTGTTCCGCCTCCGCCACACCCCGTTACACCTCTGGCCTGCCCCCTCTGCACGTCAGGTCACTGCCCGCCCTCCTGCTGAGCCGACCTGGCTTCTCTCTCCCGGAGAGAGCAGCCTTACAGTCTGCAAGTATGCCATGAGTACAACTGGCAGTAACAGTGTCTTTCTTTTTGATTAGTATGACATACATGCAGACTTGGAATAGGAATATAAGAGATTATAGGTATTATATTATAGCCAGTGTAGCATACATACTGTTAGGAATCTGTGTACAGCACACCTGCACTTACCCATGTACTGTTCTGCTGGAGGAGTCCCAAACGTCTGCAAAGGTGACCCATTGTCATAGTGATGTCTCCCGTGTGTCTGCATGTGGGGTTCAGAGGATCCTTGCAGCGTCTCCATTGTCTCAGTGTAATGGCTGCTACCAGCTTGGATCTGGTCAGCTGATCGCTGAAACTCCAATAACATTCCAGCTTTGCCTAATGTGACTCTGGCTGTCAGGTGGATTCTCCAGACTCTCCTGCGTCTCCTGTGTCTTCAGAGAACCACATGATCAGCTTGCCCACTGCACAGAGCTGTAAACATTATTCCTATCTCTGCTGCTTTTGGAAATACTGGACCCAGCCAGCTATCAGCTTCCTAATGCGTCTCCTGAATCAAGCCTGCTGCTAAGCTGCCTTCCAGGACTCAGCCAGTTGCTGGTATACCTAGGTATATCCAGTCCCTATCCTGCTGTATCAAGTAGAATCCTATATTAGCCCGGTCATCTGAGAGATTTCCTGTGTAGCTGGTGCTGATCCACATTCCAGCATTTCCTGTGTGGCTGGTACTGCACCAGTTTTCAGCATTTCCTGTGTAGCTGGTACTGCTTTTCATTCCAGCATTTTCTGTGTAGCTGATACTGCTCTGCATTCCAGCATTTCCTGTGTAGCTGGTACTGCTCCGCATTCCAGCATTTCCTGTGTGGCTGGCAATACTCTGCTTTCCAGCATTTCCTGTGTGGCTGGTACTGCTCAGCATTCCAGCTTTTCCTGTGTAGCTGGTGCTGCACCAGATTCCAGCATTTCCTGCGTAGCTGACGCTGCTCTGCAATACAGCATTTCCTGAGTAGCTGGTACTTTTTCGCATTCCAGCATAATCTGCTCTCTGGGTTTAGCCCAGTACATCAAGCATTCCAAGTATATTCTGCTCGCTGGGTATCAGCCCAGTTCCCTGACATCCAGAGAAGGTTGATGCTAGATCCAAGTAGGCTAAGGGACCTTTTCCGTCAGGGGGAGGAGCCACGACACAAGGGGGAGGAGCTAGGCCAGCGGGATAGTTCCTCTACTATCCACGCCACCAACTATTACCTTTTGTAATCAGGTGGCGAGGGTACTTTTCGGGTACCCTGTTCGGCCGTAGCTCCTCCCCTGGTGACGTGTCTCCTCCCCTTGGTACATCAGAAGGTCCTTTCTCCCACTCCGATATAGAATCAACCATCCAGAGCAGGCCTGGCCAACCTGTGGCTCTCCAGCTGTTGTAAAACTACAAGTCCCATCATGCTTTGCCACAGTTTTGCTATTAGGGAATGCTAAAACTGTGGCAAGGCATGCTGTGATGTGTAGTTTCACAACATCTGGAGAGCCACTGGTTGGCCAGGCCTGATCCAGAGAATACCTCAGCTTTACCATAGACTCTTGCATATGAGGAGAAACTTCATTCATCCCTCTCTCCTCTCCCATGTGAACACTGATCATCTCCACCTAGTGGCTCCACCAGGAACTACATCCAGCAGTAGCGTGACACATACATACTGATACATCTGATTCTTTGGGATGAATGAAGATGTCTCCCACAGTTATCATCCAGACTCTACAGAACTGTGTCTAATACAATCTGCTACATATCCCATGATGTATTCACTATCAAATCTCAATATTTCACAGCTAAAACTCCATCACTAGTCTAATTTTATATTATATATTACACATGTTTTTCCCCATTTGATCAGAGCAGGAGCCAGTAGCAATCCTATAGTGATGCAGATCGAGGTTGGTGTTATAGGGCATAGAATATGGGGCATATTACTGTACATTGTGGTGAATTTAAATGTACAAAAAATTCATATTTTCATGTTTTTATTTTATAGTTCCAATCATGTCGATACATTGTATGGAATTATGTAGTAATATTTGATTCTTATACCCCTTTCACAGCCCCTGAGGCAGGTCACACATGGGAGCCTGACACGGGTGCTTCCCACATGCGACCCGCCGCAGACCCCTCGCCGCTGCTGTCTAACCCAGCATATTGCCGGGTTGGTGACGTCAGCAGTGAAGCGGTGGGGAGGGTAAGGGTGAAAGGCCATGATCTCCAGGAAAGTCCAGGAACAGAGCATTTTCTCCCTCATGGAGAGGGTCAGGTAGGCAAGTATGTTATGAACTTATTATATTATTTACCTGCATGGTATAAGCCAGTGGTTCTCAAACTCGGTCCTCAGGAACCCACACAGTGCATGTTTTGCAGGTCACCCAGCAGGTGCACAGGTGTTAATTACTCACTGACACATTTTAAAAGGTCCACAGGTGGAGCTAATTATTTCACTTGCAATTCTGTGAGGAGACCTGCAAAACATGCACCGATTGTGTCCTGAGGACCGAGTTTGAGAACCTGTTGTATAAGCAATGCATGTGCTTACACAGACAGATTTATTGCACCTGTGATATCAATTGTGAATAAAATACTGAGCTTTCAAACTGTGTGCTTTCAATACATAATTGAAAAATGCGGTATTGTATAAAGAGACATGTATACTTAAAATCACCTCTGAGATGGATTTAATTATGTATGTTTGTTTTTTTCAGATGACATTTCCCAAAATACATTCACTTTGGGAGTGTTGCATTTTTTACGATTGATGTCATAAGCAGTGGAATCAGTGTGTATTCGTTTTATCTGTGTTGTGCCCTTGGGTGATCGGGCACTTCTGATTTTCTACAGCTGCCATCTCCTATTTATATATTTATACATGATTTAATACCCCATTAACTCCTACAACAGAATGTTTGAAGGAAAATTTCACTTCTCTCTCGTGATGGAATCAATCAAATAAATTCCTAGAAACACAACATAAAAACATGACGCAGTCTGCATTATGGTGGATTGTGGTTATAGACACAATCATTTTATTAAACACCTTTTCTAGCACTGCATGATAATTCAATACAATATAATAATAAGTACATATTACATAACACAATAACTTCAGGTGTATGGGATCTTTGCAGAATACAGAAATGTGGAACTTAGGGACGGATTAAGGGCTACAGGGGCCTGGGGTTGCAAAGATTCAGGGGCCTATAGTGAGAAGCGGAGAAGGTGTGACCAGTGCTCTGTGGGCATGCTGAGTGATACGTGGGCATCTATACCACTACGGATACCGCTATATCAGCCACTATGTCTCCCTAAATATGGAAAAGTTTAACATTTGCTTCATTTTGTGAGGAAAATAGAAATAAAATGGTAATACTTATTTTTGGCCAACCATGTGGGCAGCTGGTCATCACCATACTGTCATGCTGATGGGCCTTTGTATGTTGGGGCCTGGAGCTATAGTCCCATCTGCCTTATTGCTAATTTGGCCCTGGTGGTACAGACCTTTATGGCTTGCCCGGGCCATACATTATCCACTTTACCACTCTAGTAGTCCCAGAAGCCCCTCAGCTGTTTTATCACAGGTATAAATTATGTGTTTGAAGCTTATTACATGACTGGACATTTATCTGCAAATGTACTTCTTGTTCCAAATAAGTTTTAGTAGAAATGTGAGATGAAAACCTGATCTCTCTGTACCCAGTGCAATGTAATAGAAAGAAGTCACCCATACAAAAAATGGCACATGTAATAAACATGGTTCAGATGTCCTAGCACTCTTATTATTTACAACATAAGTTAGGCTACACTTGGGGTGGAGTTAGACTTCGGGAGGGGAGGTTAGTGCTAGGCACTAGAGCAGGGGTAGCCAACCCTGGTCCTCGAGAGCTACCAACAGTTCACATTTTCCAGCTCACCCAACAGGTGCACAGGTGCAGTCATTACTCACTGACACATTTTAAAAGATTAACAAGTGGAGCTAATTACATCTCTTGTGATTCTATGAGGAGACATGGGAAACGTTAACTGTTGGTAGCTCTCGAGGGCCAGGGTTGGCTACCCCTGCACTACAGCATTGTTTTTCACCCGCTGTGCCATGACGTATGGTTCTTAACCGCTTAACTGGCATAGTCAGCTCACATGCGGCAGCGGCACCCCACTGTTTCCCCTAGTTTTTGACAAGGAGATCCGTTCAGCAGATGTGCATAATATAATATTTAATTTTTTTTAAAAAGCACCGGTCTCTTCCTAGTAGCCCTGACCTATGCAGCTGCAGTGGTGTGACATCATAGGTCACACACGCCGCATCACCGGTGGCCAGGGTCGGACTGACCCACAGGGGAAACCACCGATGGGCCCCACTGCCTGGGGGCCCTCCTCCTCCTCTAGTGATCAGGTTCCACTGTGTTTTTGAATTACATATTATACATACGTTACCTTATAATGCACAGGACTATGATGTATTCTCACAGTACTTTGCCAATATTTATCTGGCACATTATCTTGCATGCACTAGCAGTATTTATATATTTGTCAAGGGGCCCAGCCCATGCACTCACTAATGGTTAGGCAATCCAATGTAGTGGCTGGCCACACCCCCTCTGGAGACTGACCACACCCCTAAACATGGGCCCCTTCCACTGCATTACCCGGTGGGCTCTTCATGCCCCAGTCCGACACTGTCGGCCGCACATTACTGTGGCTGAGGCTCAGAGTCTTGGATGTTGCTAGTGCTACTCTAGGGGCTGCAGCAAGTCCCACCGCTGAGGAGGTGTTTAGCATGGTCCAGGAACGACTGAGCTACTTACAAGAAGGGGAAATATTCTTTTTAGGTTTTTTTATCCAATGTGATGTTTTATTTCATCTGGAGGCCAATGTGATTTTTTTTTATGTGGGGGCCAATGTGTTTGTTTTTTTTCCCTGTGGGGGACTATGTGTGTATATTTTTCCTGTGGAGGACTAATGGTATGCCTTGGCAATTTTGAAATCTTGTTCGGTATGCCGCGAGTTGAAAAAGGTTGAAAATCAGTGCAATAGAGGGAAGGTAAGGGGTTAGCGGTACTCACCACCGGAACAGACACAGGAACAGCAGAAGTCACTGTCAGCTGACTGTGAGACCCGGCAGACATCTCTGGAGCCACCAGCTCTTAGGAACCAGGTAAGTCACCACTAGACCACCAGGAATGTTTTGTCAACATGCTAATCATGTCGACATTTCATCATCGTTGACATGAATGTCAACGTGGTTAATGTCAACATGATGAATGTCGACATTGCAAGCATGAATGTGAACAAAATATTCATCACGAATCTGTACCCATTATATCCTATTCCCCGCAAAGGGGACGAGTTGCCATTGCAGTGGCATTTAAACACTGATAGCGGCACCCCGAACTTGCCTCCCTCGTGGCACCTTCTAGGCAAGACTTGCACATTTTTGCTCGCAGCCCTATGGGACTCTGAAAAGTCTAGCGGTACCATTGTGCAGCATACGGCTAGAGTTATTCGCACCGCAATTTTTTATTACCCCCTATATGTGTTCAGTTTAAAATAGTCTGCCTGGATAGTTGTGAATGAACTGTAGTTTTGGGTCTCTCCATGGAGATCCACTCGGTAAAAGCCATGACTATATGGAATCTTCGGTGTCTGGATTGCAACTCTAGAGAAAAACAACACAGAGTTCCTGGGAAGAACAACCTGTACCTGCATACAGTATTAGTCAGAGAGGCTCAATACCTCAATGTGCTAATTAGCAGATGATTGGGTCATGACTACCTAGCATCCTCTGACTGACATTTTATAATTGGAAGCTTATACAAGACTCTAACAGTCCTTGTCTCCATACAACCTTCCTGCCCTCATTTAAAATCTGTCAGCTCCTAAAAAGGATGCACATCCTTCAATCTCACATTCATCCTTTGCATTTCTACTGAAGAGAGGGATGCATGCATTGTGTCACTGAGTAACCACCTCTGGTTCATATGTACTCTAATGAAAGTATACAGTGAATATTTGGAATTCTTATGGAATTTTACTTTCATCATGACATAATTTAAAATAAATATTTTTATTTGAAATGATGCCAGTTTTGAATTGCATTGTATTATTACTTGTAGCTAAAAAGGCCAGTAAACATCTAATTCCGACAATCAGGGGGGCTTTTTCTGGCCAGTCACAAATAACAGAACAGGTTTGGATGTTGTAACTGTGAAAGCATTGCTGTAGGTTATGCTTTCCCACTGACAACCTCACGAAATGCTTCTGTAAGATACAGTCACCGTGGTGAGGATTTCCTGTACTGCAGATAAACGTATATACTGTATGTAGTTGTACCAGTACATTTTACTGGGCAAGTACATGTATCTACCATTTTAAACTATATTTGATCCCACATTTTCTTCAGAGAGATTTTTATTAACCCTTTGGACAAAAGAGTTGGCTTCCCTTAGACAAGGCATTCCAACCTCATACCTCAAGGCACACTACAGTCAGGGTTTTAGTGATATCTATGCTTGGTTACAAGTTACAACTAGTTTTGGAAAGTTACTTACAACTAGTTTTTAAACTACTGCCATTGGAGGAGAAGAGGTAACTATGGAGCCCCACTGTGCATTTTTGGATAAAATATATATAGTTTCTTGGATGGTGACTATAAACTAAACCAAATAGACTTTTATCCTACTGTTAGACATGGAACTATAATTTTGGGTATCATGTCTGTAACTCAGAACACTTAGTTCCTGACTGACTGACTGGTTACTGAGTGATTAGTTGGCAATTATACAGGAAGCTGTGATATTTATAACCCTAAGAAAGCAGGAAGTGCTTCATTTAGTTTTTATGCCACAGCTCATAGGTACTATCAAAGGGCCTAATTCAGTAAGGATTGCAAATTCTGCTTTTTAGCAGCATTTGCAATCCTTTAACTCACATGCTGGGGGCTGCCCATCCCAGGGCAAGGCCGCCAAGCATGCTGTCTGCCGTCCACCCACTGTGATCACACTGAAATTGCAGCGTGATCGCAGAAATTATGGAAGCCTCCTGCCAGGGCAACCTGGCTGCATCAGGAGGCCTGCCGTCATTTTTAAGATCGGAGCAGCTGAAACCGAAAACGATGATGACATCCCCCCAATTCACTCCAATGCGCCCCCCGTTTCCTCGCCGCCGCCCCTGCAATGTTCTGAGACTGACTTATACTATAAGTAAGAAAAAAGCCACCTTCCTAGACTTATATGTGAACAAGGAAGGTCACCTTCTCACAGAACTTTACAGGAAGGAAACATCAACAAATAACCTTCTCCATAGGAAGGGCACTCATTTTCCTCCTACCATACGAAATCTCCTCAAAAGTGGATTACCCAGGCTAAAAAGGGGAATTGCACCACAGACAAAGCCTTCCAGACCAAGAGTCAGGAATTAACCATCAGACTCATTGAGAGAGGATACAGCAAGAAATGTATTACATCTTCAAAGTTCCATGCCTCTAAAACCAAAAGGGAAGAACTTATTTTCCCAAAGGACACAGAAAACAGACTTCCCCACTCTATGTTTTGTGACCAACTACTGTAATGAGTGGCAGGAACTACAGAAAATACAACAACATTGGCTAGTTTTCTTACTAGATAAAGATCTCCAAGATATACTTCAGAAGACACCATCATTCAGTTGGAAGAGATCCAGAAATATCAAAGACAAACAAGTACAAAGTCATTTTAAAAGAACTCCAAGAAGAGTACCAAAACTGAAAAGCACATTTCCCTGTGACAAATGCAAAGCTTGTATCTATATTCAAAATAAAGACAATGTCACAGACAGATATGGCAATAAGAGTCAACTTGAACAATACATTTACTGTGAAGCGATGGGTGTCATCTACTGAGTAGAGTGCAGCTGCGGACTCAAACATGTCAATATGACATCTTCAAACTGAGAGTCTTGGAACATACAGGAAGCATCAGGAATGCCAACCGACCAATCAAAGATGAGAAAACTGACATCATTAGCAAAACACTTATTGACATACCATCAAGGCACACCCCAAGACTTAAAAACCTAAGGTTTAGAACATGTCAGGCTTGGACTAAGGGGAGTTGATCTAACCAATGATCGGCTTCGCAGGGAATGCAAAATGATCTTCAAGCTGAACACAGTCAGTCCATCAGGACTGAATGAAAACACTAACTATGGCCCCTTTCTTTAATAAGTTTATTATTTCTCCATCTTTCCTCTTTATATTATTAGAAGGCAATGAACCCAGGATTTTATTTACATAATTCATGGTATTCATATTGAATATCAGGGATACCAATCATACATAAAACTATGGTAATTTGGGCATCAAATTCTTTCCACTATAACATGTATCTAACAACTCAGCACTTTCTGTTCCTTTATACCCTACAATTGTCTCACCACAATAACAATTATTATCCTCATCAAATACCTTTCAGTCTCACTTTATGAGTTCCCACAAATATTATCCACCACACAAAATAATTCTATAGAAATTATACATCACACTTACCTCAAATACACACACTGCCAATTATATCCCTCATACCAGTCATAGGGGTAAATGTATGAAGTAGTGATAAGAGTGGAGAAGAGAACCAGTGGAGAAGTTGGCCATGGCAACCAGTCAGCATTGAAGTAACATTTATAATTTGCATACTATAAAATTTTACAGAGCAGCTGATTGGTTGTCATGGGCAACTTCTCCACTGGCTCACTTCTCCACTCTTATCTCTTATCACTGCTTCATACATTTACTCCTTGATTGTTACCCCCAATGTACATTGGTTTCTTTTTTACTTAGCACCTCACATAACTATAATAGCCTCAGTAACAACATAACACATCCAGCCCCCCTTCCCTTCTTCTATTTTATCTCATGTCATTTTAATATAACACTCTTCGGTGGCGCGGCCATCAACTAAGCTACTCCATTAGTCTAGTCCTGTATTACAAAATAACTCTTCACTTTTTCTCTATAATCTTTAACCTGTCACTAAATATATACTACTTTCTTGAATTATTACGTAACTCCATTTTTTACACAGTCAAACCCCTTTGTAATCCTCCGAAACCCATAATCAGTATACGCTACGCATAATTTCCACTCTGTATTACTATAATTATATCTACCTAATATTGACAGAAATAAACTATTACGTTTCTAGTATAACTCTATATACTATAAGGCACCACTAATACATAAACCTGTCATTCCACATCAGTTAGTGGCCTCCTATACAGGTAAATTGGTTAAAAACAGTTATCTAATCTTGGAATCACCCATCATTACAATATATTCACAGAAATACACAAGGAATGTCCCACACTCTCATCCAACTAAGCATACTGGCTGGAGTACCTGATCAGAGCCAAACCCACATTGGCAGGCGAACCATTTTACAATGCAGTGTTTCCCACAAAGTGGAAATGATAGCAATCTCCAGACTTTTAAACTTTCAAAGATAAGGTAATTTATTAAAAAAAGAAAAAGTGGAAATCTTCACATACCAGTTTCATATAATCTCACCAACGTTTCGATCCCACTCCAGGACCTTTCTCAAGGTGAACAACAAGTGCAATGAGGCAACGTAGTCAAAGTCACAACTGAATGTAGAAGAGGTAACAGGAACTGAGGACCATGCCTCCCAGACCCCCGTTATATATACAAGGGAAAAAAGGCGCCAGAGGCTCGAACGCATGATGTCACTTCAGGTAAAGCCGAAAGTGATCTGTGGACGCCGGAGACAAAGTGTACTAAGCATGCGGTGATGTATACATCGGATCTTAGTATGTGCCATGAGGCTTAGAAGGGTTGGAGGCAGCACTGGACTTATTCGTGTGAAGGATTATATATATACCTTCACAGTGACCAACAATAGAAAAACATCAAAAACAGTCCCTGAAATGGGGTATCAGTTATAAATATGTAGGTAGGTGGTGCACCCAGAGTCAATAATACAAGTGGTAATTTTTAAGGGAAAAGAGAGACTCTATGTTGGGGCACTCTTTGCGTAATATGAATTATGTTAAAACTTAACTTTTATCAAGATTTATCATAAAATAATGTACAGACCTTTATATAAAAATAATCACTCATTAAGGAACAGAGAAATGCTCACATAGGGATTTAATTACCCAGTGTGAGCATAGGTTATGTTCCTAATTAGAATTCAAATGCACCTGGGTGAAGATATTAAAAATAAATACCTACAAACAGCAGAAGTGGTGGAGAAAGCATTGGTCCTACCTCTATTTTTCTTACATTATTTTATCTCCTATCTATTGTAAGAAGATAAAAATCTGACTCGGCATTATAAACTAAGGTATTTATCAGCATTATGTAAAAATCATCTTTGCACGGGCCCTATGTAGATCCTGGGGGTCCCATCACTTGAGGACGATGGATAATGTATTGTTTTCATTCACGCCCTGAGGGGCGATTGTGTCAAGTCAGTGTATTCTAGTAGCTCTCTTTCTTACGCAACAGAAGTGCACGATCACCAACATGGTGGGGTGGAGGTATCCAGTCAATGAGCTTACAACAAAAGCTAGACACTTGGTGTCATAGAGTCAGGAAATGTCGGGGAACCGGTTGTTTCGCTGTTCCGGTCTCAATTGCGTGGTGTATTGATGTGCCATGGTTTGCCATCCTGTCTCTGAATCTTCTGGTGGTCATCCCTACGTAGTAGAGCCCAGAAGGGCAAGTCAGTATATAGATGACGTGATCCATTGTGCAGTGTAGTTTAAACTTAATCTTGATAAGTCCACCATGGGGATGTGAGACTGTAGTGCCAGTCAGAAGACTCCTACAAGTCACTCAACTGGTACACTTGAAACAACCTGGTCTTCTCTCTTGGAGCCAGATGGTGGTCTTGGTCCTGTTCGGAGTGATGGTGGGTCTAAGTCATTGGTCTGCAAACTCGGTCCTCATTACCCCACACAGTGCATGTTTTGCAGGTCTCCTCACAGAATCACAAGTGAAATAATTAACTCCACCTGCGGACCTTTTAAAATGTGTCTGTGAGTAATTTATACACCTGTGCACCTGCTGGGTTACCTGCAAAACATGCACTGTGTGGGGTAATGAGGACCGAGTTTGCATACCTATGGTCTAAGTAGTAGTTGCTTCAGGTTTGGTGCTTTACGGTAAACCATCATAGGTGGACGTTTTTTTTAATTTTGATATGGGGATCAGTTGCAATGATGGGCCAGTGCTTGCATAGGGAGCCACAGATGTTCCTAGACATGTTGTCATAGGTGGTGGTGAAGATCAAGCGTGTTGGTTCCGTAGGAGACATGGATTCATGTGTGGTGAGACAGAATTTTGACCGTGCTTTGCTAAGACACTGCCTGATGGTTTTCATCTGACAGCTGCGGTCACATTATCTGAGTACCATCTCCTATAGTTTGTCTTCCATTATATCACTGTTGGAGTTAATGCGCATCACCCTCAGGAATTGTGATATTGGGAGATTATCCTTAAGTGCTGGTGGATGTTGGCTGCTTGACAGGAGTAGAGTATTTCTGTGCGTGGGCTTCCTGAATAACTTTGTCTGGATAGTACTCCCTTCCAGCGGTAGCGTGATGTCCAGGAATTTAATCTGATGTTCATCAATATGGTGTGTGAACTTGACGGGATGTTCCAATGCGTTAAGGGCTTTGACCATCTCGTTGAAGGTGTTGATGGTACCCCTCCACAGCAGAAAAACGTTGTTGATGAAGTGTTTATAAAACACAATGTGAGAACCATATAAAAGAAAGAATGTATGTCTGTTCATAGGCAGTCATGTAAATGTTAGCATAGGAGGGGGCAAGGTTTGAACCCATGGCAGTGCCAGATCGTTGCACATAGTATGTATCCTGGTATGCAAAACGATTGTATTTTAGTACAAGTCCAGATAGCTCGAGTATAAATCCAATAGGTGGGCCAACCGGCGGTTGTTTGTTCAGCGCAGTTTCAAGTGCTTGTAGACCCTGGTTGTGCGGAATGACGCTATTGAGAGAGCCAACGTCCATAGTGGCAAGCAGTATATCATCCATGGGGTAATTGAGACTGGAGAGTTAGTGTAAAAAAAATCAGAAGTGTCCCGTATATAGCTATCACTTTGGTGTACTATGGGTTGCAGAAAGGAATTGATGTAGACTGCCAATGGTTGTAATAGCGAGTTCTGGCTGATATGATCTGCCTGCCAGGTGGGTGAGAGAGGGTTTTGTGGATTTTGTGTAAGGTGTATATGATGGGGCAAACCGGATAGTCTACTGTGAGATACTCAAAGGTGTGCTTGTCTATCCAGCCTGACTTAAAGCAATTCTGTAGCACATAGTCAACAATGGCCTTGAAGCTCGGGATGGGGATGGTGTTTTGACTAACATAGGTCATATCATCTGCCAACTATTAAAGGATCTCACTATGATAATCTGTCCAATCCTGCACCACCACTGTGCCCCTCTTGTCAGCCAGCCTAATGACAATGGAGGTGTTCTGTTTGAGTGTAACCAGTGCTTCCCTTTCAGCTTTGGATAAGTTGTCAAAGATCTTATGGGGTCAAAATGTATTAATATCATGTTCAACTAAGCGAACAAAAGTCTTGATACTAGGGTTGGAGGAGGTGGTGTCAAAAGTAGATGGTTTTCTGAAGGGACAAGCAGGTGTTTACAACCAAATTTGTAAATGTCAACCATGGTATCAAAGGGTTTGTGTGAGCATGTTGGAACAATGGAAAGACAACTTGACACTAATCTACAATGTATCTTAAAAGCAGGCCACTACTTGATTTGCTTATATCCTTATTTAATATAACCATACCCACAAATGACAAAGCCCCACTGGCTCACTATAATGTAAACACTATTTAAAATACCTAAGAGTCACTTACAGAACATCTGGTGGAAATGAAGGTGCCTGGTGTTTGCTGGAAGACACCTGCTTGTATCATTTATGGTTGAAGATCTCCTATACATATCCAATGAATGAACTGATGTCAGTAACAGCTGAGCACTCTTAACCAGTAAGTGCAAAGTCACAAAAAGTCACAGACAATTAATTATATTCCTGTTTAATGTGATTGCTGAGACAGTTGGAATGGCCAATCAGAAAGGGACATGCTGACCAATGAGCAACCTTCAACTAAAACAAAGGGCAGCTTCAGGGGTGTTTTAAGAGAGGAGGGGACCCATGTGCAGCCTCTGTTGCAGGCCCCTTCCTCTCCAACAGCTAGTAGACTCTGGCATAAAGTCAGAGTTTACTGAGCATGTGCAGGTTTCCAGGAACATCTCCAGTGTACATGCGCAAATCACTCATGGCGGCCATTTTCCAAGTGATTTGTGCCCACACTGCAGGGCCGTTGCCACGGGACTCCAGAGGGATAAGTATACTTTATGGGTGGAGTGTGTGCGATATGGGCCCCCCGGATCTAGGGGCCCGTGTGCACCACACACATTGCACCCATTATAGGAATGGCTATGGGTAGCTTCTATGGGCAGAAACCAAAACTTGTTCTGAATGTCCTAAATTGTGACATCCCCAATGAATTCTTATTAATTAAACAGAGCACTATTGTTGTTATTATTATTATTATTATTATCCTTTATATATATGGCGCCACAAGGGATCGGTAGCACCCAATTGCAGAGTACATAAACAAGGAAGCAAAGCAAGAAAACAGTGACTTACAGTTCAGCACAAAATAGGAATAGTACAGGGTATGTAAACATAGCTGCATCAGCAGACGTCACTGAAATAAGTATCAGGGTGGAAAAAAACCAAGGCATTTGGTGCTGTCGATGGGAGTATGGAATAGAAGATAGTTTAAGTAAGAGAAGGAAATGCACATGTGGGAAGAGGGCCCTGCTCATGAAAGCTTACATTCTAAAGGGGAGCGTCAGACAGACAGGGGAGACACAGATGGGGTATACAGGGGGTGATTCATACCTGATCGTAGATGTGCTAAATTTAGCACATCTACGATCAGCTGAGAGTGCATGAAGAGGGACCAGGGGTTCGAAGACTGGGAGAAGATTAGGTTTTGAAGTATGACTGTTTAGTGATGAAAAGGGCAGCACTGAAGCATGTGAACATAAGTTTGAAATTGAGGAAGTTTGCCTTAGAGCATGATTTCCTTGACTGTCGCTCGGCAATGCGTGAGCATTTTTGCAGATATCCAGTGCATTTGGTGTGCCAGGGTTGGTTCATGTGTTGATCTACGAGGGTGGAAAGTCAGCGGGTGAGTGACAGAGTCAAGAGCAGAAGTAAGGGATGCATTGTATAAGTAAGTGGCTTGCACAGGGTATGAGAGAGAGAGAGAATAGGAGAGAGAAGTAAGTCGAACAGAGAGGACAGGGAAGTGGTGTCAATTGCCTCAATGTTACGCTTAGTGATGGTATCCTTAGAAGGTTGAGTCGGAGAAGCAGAGAGAGATAAGTTAAAGAAGAGCAGGTGGTGGTCACAGCGGGGAAATGGGGAGTTGGGAAATCACAATGGTAAGTGAAGACCAGATCAAGTTAGCTCCCATTCACATGGGAGGGGGTGAAGGTCCACTGGGAGAGACCAAGCGAAGATGTGAGGTTAAGGAGTTTCTAGCAGGGGATTTTGTGTTTGTTTTCTTTAATTTATTTATGGCTTTCAACCTTTTGTTCACTTGTTTATTTCTTTTATGCTTTGCATAATGTTATACTAGTGATATTTACTCTTATTTCGTTGTATTGTGTCATTTGTTATCTCAATGAAACAGCATTGAAGTCAGTTACTGAATATTGTACATGACCAGTCTGAATATTCCCTGTCATTGTCCTTGTAACAAATATCTCCTCTGCTTCCCTGCTCTGATCTGAGTTCTGTGACCTTTGATTTATTCTCTCTCTCAGTATGAAGTATGAAGCATTACTGAACTGTTACAAATTGAAAGAGAGAAACGAAGTCATATTTATGCAGAATCCAATCTTCCTGTACAGTGTTTAAAGGAACGCTGTAAAACTGTATCCAAATGTCAGGCTGGTCAGAGATCAGAAGAGCGAAAGTCACACTGCTAGATGCAAACTGATTAGAGGTTGGTTCACACCTATCTGATGTTATTGCGCTTTCAGCTGCTGGCGCCCCGAGAAGCACATTAAATGTAGGATTAATTGCTTCTTATGGGATTCAAATAAAACTTCAGTAGAATATGTATTGGCAAAAGCTCAATGCATGAAAAGTGTGTGACAAGTACATTAAAAATGCATCAATAAAACTGATCCGAGGAGCACATTAGTCTTCATGCATTTCCATTTGCCAGATTAAAAAATGTACATAATGAATATTATAACTACAGTAATATAATCATGGTGAAGTGGTGCCAGCTGCTCTTTTATAGGGGTATATCTCCCTAAAAATATCAGATAAGTAGCAGAAAAAGAAAAACGCCACGTTCAGCATACACTACTGCTTTGTAAATATAGTGACAGTTAATTGTATATATATATATATATATATTGGGGCAAAAAAGTATTTGGACAGCCACCGATTGTGCAAGTTGACCCACTTCAAAAGATGAGCGAGGTCTGTAATTTCCATCATAGGTACACTTCAACTGTGAGAGACAGAATCTGGGAAAAAAAACAGGAAATCACACTGTATGATTTTTAAACAATTTACACACATACGACCTGGTCAATGACCTCAAGAGAGCTGGGACCACAGTCACAAATGTTACCATTAGTAACATACTACGTCATCATGGATTGAAATCCTGCAGCACCCGAAAGGTCCCCCTGCTTAAGCCAGCACATGTCCAGGTCCATCTAAAGTTTGCCAGGGACCATCTGGATGATCCAGAGGAGGAATGGGAGAATGTAATGTGGTCAGATGAGAGCAAAATCAAACTTTTTGGTATAAACTCCACTCGCCGTGTTTGGAGAGAGAAAAATAATGAATGGCATCCCAAGAACACCACTATGAAGCACGGGGGGGGAAACATCATGCTTTGGGCCTGCTTTTCTGCAAAGGCGACAGGACTGATCCTTATTAAGGAGAGGATGAATGCGGCCATGTATTGTGAGATTTTGGGCAAAAACCTCCTTCCCTCAGTAAGAGCATTGAAGACGGAACGTGGATGGGTCTTCCAGCATGACAATGACCTCAAACACACCGCCCGGGCAACTATGGAGTGGCTCCGTAAGAAGCATTTCAAGGTCCTTGAGTGGCCTAGCCAGTCTCGAGACCTCAACCCAATAGAAAATCTGAGGAGGGAGATGAAAGTCTGTGTTGCCCGGCGACAGGCCCAAAACATGACAGATCTAGAGAAGATCTGCATGGAAGAGTGGGCGAAAATACCTGCTACAGTGTGTGCAAACCTGGTCAAGAACTACAGGAAACGTCTGACCTCTGTAACTGCCAACCGAGGTTATATTACAAAAGTATTGAGTTAAACTTTTTGATTGTCCAAATATCTATTTTCCGCAAGAATATACAAATAAATTGTTTAAAAATCATACAATGTGATTTCCTATTTTTTTTTTTCAGATTCTGTCTCTCACAGTTGAAGTGTACCTATGATGGAAATTACAGACCTCTCTCATCTTTTTAAGTGGGTCAACTTGCACAATCGGCTACTGTCCAAATACTTTTTTGCCCCACTATATATATATATATATATATATATTATATTATTATATATATATATAAAATAAGATTTTAAACCTACCGGTAAATCTTTTTCTTCTAGTCCGTAGAGGATGCTGGGGACTCCGTAAGGACCATGGGGATAGACGGGCTCCGCAGGAGACATGAGCACTAAGAAAGAACTTTAGGTATGGGTGTGCACTGGCTCCTCCCTCTATGCCCCTCCTCCAGACCTCAGTTAGAGAAACTGTGCCCAGAGGAGACGGACAGTACGAGGAAAGGATTTTAGTTAATCTAAGGGCAAGATTCATACCAGCCCACACCATCCACACCGTATAACTTGGGATATACGAACCAGTTAACAGTATGAAACAACACAGCATCAGTCCGAGACTGAGGAAAACTGTAACATAACCCTTATGTAAGCAAAAACTATATACAAGTCTTGCAGAAGTAGTCTGCACTTGGGACGGGCGTCCAGCATCCTCTACGGACTAGGAGAAAAAGATTTACCGGTAGGTTTAAAATCTTATTTTCTCTTACGTCCTAGAGGATGCTGGGGACTCCGTAAGGACCATGGGGATTATACCAAAGCTCCCAAACGGGCGGGAGAGTGCGGATGACTCTGTAGCACCGATTGAGCAAACATGAGGTTCTCCTCAGCCAGGGTATCAAACTTGTAGAATTTTGCAAAAGTGTTTGAACCCGACCAAGTAGCAGCTCGGCACAGCTGTAATGCCGAGACCCCTCGGGCAGCCGCCCAAGAAGAGCCCACTTTCCTGGTGAAATGGGCCTTTATTTATTTTGGTAACGGCAATCCAGCCGTAGAATGAGCCTGCTGAATCGTGTTACAGATCCAGCGAGCAATAGTCTGCTTGGAAGCAGGAGCGCCAACCTTGTTGGCTGCATACAGGATAAACAGTGCTTCTGTTTTCCTGACTCTAGTCGTTCTGGCCACGTAAATTTTCAAAGCCCTGACCACATCAAGGGACTCGGAATCCTCCAAGTCTCGCATAGCCACAGGCACCACAATAGGTTGGTTCATATGAAAAGACTAAACCACCTTTGGCAAGAATTGAGGACGGGTCCGCAATTCCGCTCTATCCATATGGAAAACTAAATAGGGGCTTGTATGAGACAAAGCCGCCAACTCCGACACTCGCCTAGCCGAAGCCAAGGCTAACAACATGACCACTTTCCAAGTGAGATATTTTAACTCCACCGTTTTAAGTGGTTCAAACCAGTGTGACTTAAGGAAACTCAACACCACGTTCAGGTCCCAAGGTGCCACTGGAGGTACAAAAGGAGGCTGAATATGCAGCACTCCCTTCACAAAAGTCTGTACTTCTGGGAGAGAAGCCAATTCCTTCTGAAAGAAAATGGATAGGGCCGAAATCTGAACCTTAATGGAGCCTAATTTTAGGCCCAAATTCACTCCAGTCTGTAGGAAGTGAAGGAAACGGCCCAGATGGAATTCTTCTGTAGGAGCATTCCTGGCCTCACACCAAGAAACATACTTCCGCCATATACGGTGATAATGTTTAGCTGTCACGTCCTTCCTAGCCTTTATCAGAGTAGGAATGACCTCATCCGGAATGCCCTTTTCCGCTAGGATCCGGCGTTCAACCGCCATGCCGTCAAACGCAGCCGCGGTAAGTCTTGGAACAGACAGGGCCCCTGTTGTAACAGGTCCTGTCTTAGAGGAAGAGGCCACGGATCTTCTGTGAGCATGTCCTGCAGATCCGGATACCAGACCCTTCGTGGCCAATCTGGAACAATGAGAATTGTCTGTACTCCTCTTTTTCTTATTATTCTCAACACCTTGGGGATGAGAGGAAGAGGAGGAAACACATAGACCGACTGGAACACCCACGGTGTCACGAGGGCGTCCACTACAAACATATATATTGGTAGATGCTCAATTAGCTTAGTGATATCATTCAGGTGCTCGAAAGGGAGGGGTATTTCTAAGCAAGAAAAAAAGGCATTTGTTTCTCCCAGCACCCTGAATGATAACCGTAACCAGATATAAATTCCACATGATAACAGAATTCAGAGATCTTCGTTACACATATTTGCGCAAATGTGTGAATAAGCCCCAAAGCCGCATCAAGGCGTCTCTGTATATTTGGGGTCCCTAGCGCTATATCTAGGTGCAGGGTGTGGCACCCCAAAACACCAGCATAAGCCAGAAAGCCCAGCGTAGCATACCAGTGAAAAACTATAGTGTTAATAAATTAGTATTTAGGAAGCCGAAGGGCATCCACTGCCACCGCCTGAGGGTCTCTTGACGTGGCGCAATACCTCTGTAGTTTTATGTTGAGGCGGGACGCCATCATGTCTCTCTGGGGCAGTCCCCACTGACTTGCAATCTGTGCGAAGACTTCCTGATGAAGTCCCCACTCTCCTAGATATAGATCGTGTCTGCTGAGGAAGTCTGCTTCCCAGTTGTCCACTCCCGGAATGAACACAGCTGACAGTGCGCCTACATGATTTTCCGCCCAGCGAAGAATCCTGGTCGCTGCTGCTATTGCCACTCTGCTCCTTGTGCCGCCTTGGCGGTTTACATGAGCCACTGTGGTTATGTTGTCTGACTGGATCAGAACCGGTAGGTCGCGAAGCAAAATCTCCGCTTGACGAAGGGTGTTGTTTATGGCCCTCAGCTCCAGGACACTGATGTGAAGACAAGTCTCTTGACTTGACCAAAGACCTTGGAAATTTCTTCCCTGTGTGACTGCTCCCCAACCTCGGAGGCTCGCGTCCGTGGTTACCAGAATCCAGTCCTGAATGGCGAACCTGCGACCCTCTAGAAGGTGAGCACTCTGTAGCCACCACAGGAGAGACACCCTGGCCCTGGGGGACAGGGTGATCAACTGATGAATCTGTAGA
The DNA here is from genome assembly GCF_028390025.1 of Pseudophryne corroboree. Lineage (NCBI taxonomy): Eukaryota > Metazoa > Chordata > Amphibia > Anura > Myobatrachidae > Pseudophryne > Pseudophryne corroboree. The sequence goes on along the minus strand of NC_086448.1, from coordinate 736,514,861 downwards.
TGTGACCCGGACCACTTGTCCAGTAGGTCCCATTGGAAGGTCCTCGCATGGAACCTGCCAAAGGGAATGGCCTCGTAAGATGCCACCATCTTTCCCAGGACTCGAGTGCAGTGATGCACTGACACCTGTTTTGGCTTCAATAGGTCCCTGACCAGAGTCATGAGTTCCTGGGCCTTTTCTATCGGAAGATAAACCCTTTTCTGGTCCGTATCCAGAATCATGCCTAAGAAGGTCAAACGAGTCGTAAGAACTAACTGTGACTTCGGGATATTGAGAATCCAGCCGTGTTGCTGTAACACCTTCAGTGAAAGTGACACGCTGTTCAACAACTGTTCTCGTGATCTCGCTTTTATGAGGAGATCGTCCAAGTACGGGATAATTGTGACACCCTGCTTGCGCAGGAGCACCATCATTTCCGCCATTACCTTGGTGAAAATCCTCGGGGCCGTGGAAAGCCCAAACGGCAACGTCTGAAATTGGTAATGACAATCCTGTACCGCAAATCTCAGGTACGCCTGATGAGGTGGATATATGGGAAAATGAAGGTATGCATCCTTTATGTCCAGGGATACCATAAAATCCCCCCCTTCTAGGCTGGCGATGACCGCTCTGAGCGATTCCATCTTGAACTTGAACCTTTTCAAGTATAAGTTCAAGGATTTTAAATTTAAAATGGTTCTGACCGAACCGTCCGGTTTCGGGACTACAATAGGGTTGAGTAATACCCCCTCCCTTGTTGAAGCAGGGGAACTTTGACCACCACCTGTTGAAGACACAATTTGTGAATTGCATTTAAAACTATCTCCCTTTCTGGGGGAGAAGCTGGTAGGGCCGATTTGAAAAACCGGCGATGAGGCACCTCTTCGAATTCCAGCTTGTAACCCTGGGAAACAATTTCTATTGCCCAGGGATCCACCTGTGAGTGAACCCAGATGTGGCTAAAAAGTCGAAGACGTGTCCCCACTGGGGCGGACTGGGGCGGACTCCCTCAGCGGAGCCCCAGTGTCATGCGGTGGATTTTGTAGAGGCCGGGGAGGACTTCTGCTCCTGGGAACTAGCTGTGGTTGGCAGCTTTTTCCCTCTGCCCTTACCTCTGGCAAGAAAGGACGATCCTCGTACTCTCTTGTTTTTATTTGACCGAAAGGACTGCATTTGATAATGTGGCGCTTTCTTAGGCTGTGAGGGAATATAAGGCAAAAAATTTGATTTACCTGCCGTAGCAGTGGAGACCAGTTCCGAGAGACCTTCCCCAAACAATTCTTCACCCCTGTAAGGTAAAACCTCCATATGCCTCTTTGAGTCGGCATCACCTGTCCATTGCCGGGTCCATAGGACTCGCCTAGCAGAAATTGACATAGCGTTGACTTTAGAACCCAGTAGGCCAATGTCTCTTTGAGCATCCCTCATATATAAGACAGCATCTTTAATATGACCCAGGGTCAATAAAATGGTATCCTTATCCAGGGTATCCAATTCCGCCGATAAGGTATCTGTCCACGCTGCTACAGCGCTACAAACCCAAACCGACGCTATCGCCGGTCTGAGTAAGGTACCAGAGTGTGTGTAAATGGACTTTAAGGTAGCCTCCTGCTTGCGATCAGCAGGATCCCTGAGGGTAGCCGTATCTTGGGATAGCAGTGCTACCTTTTTGGATAAGCATGTCAACGCTTTGTCTACCCTTGGGGAGGATTCCCATCGTATCCTGTCCTTAGTCGGGAAAGGATACGCCATAAGAATCCTTTTGGGAATCTGCAGTTTCTTGTCTGGAGATTCCCAAGCCTTTTCAAATAACTCGTTCAGCTCATGAGAAGGGGTAAAGGTTACCTCAGGTTTCTTTTCCTTATACATGTGTACCCTCGTGTCAGGGACAGGGGGTTCCTCTGTGATATGTAAAACATCCTTTATTGCAATAATCATATATTGAATACTTTTAGCCAATTTTGGCTGTAACTTTGCATCATCGTAGTCGACACTGGAGTCAGAATCCGTGTCGGTATTAATGTCTACTATTTGGGATAGTGGGCGCTTTTGAGACCCTGAGATTCCCTGCGACATAGGGGCAGGCAGGGCCTGACTCTCTGCATAATTCCTGGACTCAGCTTTGTCCAACCTTTTGTGCAATAAATTCACATTAGCACTTAAAACATTCCACATATCCACCCAGTCAGGTGTCGGTGTTGCCGATGGAGACACCACATTCATTTGCCCCACCTCCTCGCTAGGAAAGCTTCTACCTTAGACATGCCGACACACGCGTACCGACACACCACACACTCAGGGAAACCTCTTATCTGAAGACAGTTCACCCACAAGGCCCTTTGGAGAGACAGAGAGAGAGAGTATGCCAGCACACACCCAGCGCTATTGACCCAGGAAAAAACACACTATATGTTTACCCAGGTAACGCTGTAATTATCTATTTGCGCCAAATTATGTGCCCCCCCCCTTTTTTAAAACCCTCTTTCACCGTGGTACGCAGGGGAGAGTCCGGGGAGCTTCCTCTCAGCGGTGTGCTGTGGAGAAAAAGGCGCTGGTGAGTGCTGAGGAACAAGCTCCGCCCCCTCACCGGCGGGCTTCGGTCCCGCTGAAAAATTCAAAAACTGGCGGGGTATCTCTTTTATATACAGTGCCCAGCCTGTATATATGCTTATTGCCAGATTTGGAGGTCCTTATTGCTGCCCAGGGCGCCCCCCCTGCGCCCTGCACCCTTACAGTGACTGCCGTTTGTGTGTGCTGTGTGGGAGCAATGGCGCAAAGCATTACCGCTGTGCGTTACCTCAGTGAAGATCTGAAGTCTTCTGCTGCCTCTGAAGTCTTCTTTCTTCACATACTCACCCGGCTTCTATCTTCCGGCTCTGCTAGGAGGACGGCGGCGCGGCTCTGAGACGAACTGCGGAGTGAGACCTGCGTTCCATTCCCTCTGGAGCTAATGGTGTCCAGTAGCCTAAGAAACAGAGCCTGGCATTAAAGTAGGTCTGTTTCTCTCTCCTCAGTTCCTCGCTGCAGGGAGTCTGTTGCCAGCAGGCTCCCTAAAAATAAAAAACCTAACAAAATACTTTCTTTTCAGGAAAACTCAGGAGAGCTCCCTGTAATGCACCCAGTCTCCTCTGGGCACAGTAATAAACTGAGGTCTGGAGGAGGGGCATAGAGGGAGGAGCCAGTGCACACCCATACCTAAAGTTCTTTCTTAGTGCCCATGTCTCCTACGGAGCCCGTCTGTCCCCATGGTCCTTACGGAGTCCCCAGCATCCTCTAGGATGTAAGAGAAATATATATATATATATATATATATTAGTGATGAGCGGGTTCGGTTCCTCGAGATCCGAACACCCCCCCCGAACTTCACCCATTTTACGCTGTTCCGAAGCAGACTCGGATCTTACAGCCTTGCTCGGTTAACCAGAGCGCGCCCGAACGTCATCATCCCGCTGTCGGATTCTCGCTAGATTCGTATTCTATATAAGGAGCTGCGCGTCGCCACCATTTTCCCTCGTGCATTGGAGATGATAGCGAGAGGACGTGCAGCGTTCTCTCAGTTTCTGTGTTCAGTGTGCTGCAAATATCTGTGCTCAGTGTGCTGCAAATATCTGTGCTCAGTGTGCTTGCAAATATCTGTGCTCAGTGTGCTGAAAATATCTACGTTCTCTGCCTGAAAAACGCTCCATGTCTGTGCTGCATTGTAGTATATAGTAGGAGGACAGTGCAGAATTTTGCTGACCACCAGTATTATATAGCAGAACGATACAGTAGTCCACTGCTCTACCTACCTCTGTGTCGTCAAGTATACTATCCATCCATACCTGTGCTGCATTTTAGTTGTGCGCAGTATATATAGTAGGAGGACAGTGCAGAATTTTGCTGACCACCAGTATATATAGCAGTACGGTACAGTAGTCCACTGCTCTACCTACCTCTGTGTCATCAAGTATACTATCCATCTATACCTGTGCTGCATTTTAGTTGTGCGCAGTATATATAGTAGGAGGACAGTGCAGAATTTTGCTGACCACCAGTGTATATATATATATATATATATATATAGCAGTATGGTACAGTAGTCCACTGCTCTACCTACCTCTGTGTCGTCAAGTATACTATCCATCCATACCTGTGCTGCATTTTAGTTGTGCGCAGTATATATAGTAGGAGGACAGTGCAGAATTTTGCTGACCACCAGTATATATATATAGCAGTATGGTACAGTATTCCACTGCTCTACCTACCTCTGTGTCATCAAGTATACTATCCATCCATACCTGTGCTGCATTTTAGTTGTGCGCAGTATATATAGTAGGAGGACAGTGCAGAATTTTGCTGACCACCAGTATATATATATAGCAGTATGGTACAGTATTCCACTGCTCTACCTACCTCTGTGTCATCAAGTATACTATCCATCCATACCTGTGCTGCATTTTAGTTGTGCGCAGTATATATAGTAGGAAGACAGTGCAGAATTTTGCTGACCACCAGTATATATAGCAGTACAGTACAGTAGTCCACTGCTCTACCTACCTCTGTGTCATCAAGTATACTATCCATCTATACCTGTGCTGCATTTTAGTTGTGCGCAGTATATATAGTAGGAGGACAGTGCAGAATTTTGCTGACCACCAGTGTATATATATATAGCAGTATGGTACAGTAGTCCACTGCTCTACCTACCTCTGTGTCGTCAAGTATACTATCCATCCATACCTGTGCTGCATTTTAGTTGTGCGTAGTACATATAGTAGGAGGACAGTGCAGAATTTTGCTGACCACCAGTATATATATATATATAGCAGTATGGTACAGTATTCCACTGCTCTACCTACCTCTGTGTCATCAAGTATACTATCCATCCATACCTGTGCTGCATTTTAGTTGTGCGCAGTATATATAGTAGGAGGACAGTGCAGAATTTTGCTGACCACCAGTATATATATATAACAGTACAGTACAGTAGTCCACTGCTCTACCTACCTCTGTGTCGTCAAGTATACTATCCATCCATACCTGTGCTGCATTTTAGTTGTGCGCAGTATATATAGTAGGAGGACAGTGCAGAATTTTGCTGACCACCAGTATATATATATATATATAGCAGTACGGTACAGTAGTCCACTGCTCTACCTAACTCTGTGTCGTCAAGTATACTATCCATCCATACCTGTGCTGCATTTTAGTTGTGCGCAGTATATATAGTAGGAGGACAGTGCAGAATTTTGCTGACCACCAGTATATATATATAGCAGTACGGTACAGTAGTCCACTGCTCTACCTACCTCTGTGTCGTCAAGTATACTATCCATCCATACCTGTGCTGCATTTTAGTTGTGCGCAGTATATATAGTAGGAGGACAGTGCAGAATTTTGCTGACCACCAGTATATATATAGAAGTACGGTACAGTAGTCCAATGCTCTACCTACCTCTGTGTCGTCAAGTATACTATCCATCCATACCTGTGCTGAATTTTAGTTGTGCGCAGTATATATAGTAGGAGGACAGTGCAGAATTTTGCTGACCACCAGTATATATTTAACAGTACAGTACAGTAGTCCACTGCTCTACCTACCTCTGTGTCGTCAAGTATACTGTCCATCCATACCTGTGCTGCATTTTAGTTGTGCGCAGTATTTATAGTAGGAGGACAGTGCAGAATTTTGCTGACCACCAGTATATATATAGCAGTACGGTACAGTAGTTCACTGCTCTACCTACCTCTGTGTCGTCAAGTATACTATCCATCCATACCTGTGCTGCATTTTAGTTGTGCGCAGTATATATAGTAGGAGGACAGTGCAGAATTTTGCTGACCTGCAGTATATATATAGCAGTACGGTATAGTAGTTAACTGCTCTACCTCTGTGTCGTCAAGTGTACTACAAAAGTTCAGTAAAATGACCCAAAAATCAAAATTAAAAGCGTCTGATGAGAAGCGTAAACTTGCCAATATGCCATTTACGACACGGAGTGGCAAGGAACGGCTGAGGCCCTGGCCTATGTTCATGACTAGTGGTTCAGATTCACATGAGGATGGAAGCACTCATCCTCTCGCTAGAAAACTGCAGTGCCACTCCTAGATGGGCCAGGTGTTTGTGTCGGCCACTTGGGTCGCTTAGCTTAGTCACACAGCTACCTCATTGCACCTCTTTTTTTCTTTGCATCTTTGAATCCAAAACGCACCCGAATCCGACAAAAAAAATTTTCAGGGAGGTTTTGCCAAAACGCGTCCGAATCCAAAATACGGCCGCGGAACCGAATCCAAAACCAAAACCCAAAAAATTTCCGGTGCACATCACTAATTATATATATATATATATATATACACATACACACAATGTAGAAATCAGCAGCACTCCATTCATTCATAAATAATCAAATAAAGCCGGTGCCTTCCCTGTAATATCCTTGTAGTGGGTATCCATAAACAGATGTAGAGATGAGCGGCACTCACGGCTCCCAGTCAGGGAATGAAAGTAAGCAGGACACAAGCGTTTTGTAGCCAGTCAACGTTTCAATGACATGTCCTGAGGAAAATGTTTGCCTAAATAACATTGAAACGTTGACTGGCTACACAACGCTTGTGTCCTGCTTTTTCATTCCCTGACTGGGAGCCGTGAGTGCCGCTCATCTCATATATATATATATATATATATATATATCTAGAGAATATAGAATAATGGGGGGCGCCAATAGTGCATTAAAAGATGGCAAGCCCTCTGATGAAGTCCTGGTGACGAAACCGGTAGGGGCGTGGCTTATGGATGGACGCTGAACAAGGCAACATGCAGTGGTGAATCCATCTTGTATCTTTGATTTTAAAACGAATGTATCAGCGGTGATTATACCGCCATCTTTGGTACGCTTACATTTTTAGACCTGTGTTTTATGATGTGTCAATAAATTGTCATCTTTTAATGCACTATTGGCACCCCCCATCATTCTATTTTCTCTAGACATAATCTTTCCCCGTTGTGAGACGGGAGAACGGGGTGGACGACAGCTGATCTAAACGGCAGTGTGCAGCCAAATTATTTGGAGACTTTACCTGTTTTAATTTGGATCTAACAATCTGGACTTGGACTTGTAGTTCCACAGACATTCTCCATTTAAACCCGGTTTGCACTCACACCTCCAATTTCTTATATATATATATATATGTACATACACACACATTAGTCTATATGCATACACACACACAGCAGTCCCAGTGCCGGGATACGGTCCTTAGGTTGACCTCACTTAGGTCAATACTGCAGCGGCAGCTATCACAGTCTGAAGTCCTTTGAGGACTGCGCGCGTGCACACCCCGAGAGGCCCAGTGAGATGCTAAAAGGGCTGCAATCGCCTCTGTCTAATTGACAGGCAGAGGTGGTCACGTGGTGGGAGGGGGCATGCCAACGACGTTAGAACGCAGTTGGTGAGATGCGGTTCGGACGACGCAGACGTGTCCGGATCATTGCGGGGGCGGGCTGCGTCAGCTGCGCGACATCACATGCAGCCGATGCGACCCGGTATGCGGCAGGTAGACGCCTGCCAGTGCAGCTAGGCTGCGCAGGCAGGAAGCTACTCAGTGGGTGCAAAAGCATCGCCGCCGTGTGATGCTTCCACACCCATGCAGGGGGGAGTAGGGCCTGACATGTGGGGTGGACTAGCCCTGTGCTGGGCGTCCCCCCGCATGTCTGAGTAACTGATCGTAGATGTGCTAAATTTAGCACATCTACGATCAGATCTGTGTCACCCCCACACAGACCCACAGTTATAAACACAAAACTATCTGACAATGAAGGATGTGATCTTATGTGATAGGGAATCCCATAAATGGGTAGCATTACGGTAGAAGCAAGGGCGTAGCTACCATAGGTGCAGGCAGTGCAGCTGCTATGGGGCCCGGATCTGAGAGGGGCCCATCTCCGCTGTCAACGTTACATGTGTTATATACATTTTTCACGTACGTTTTGTACGTAGGGGTCCTTTCAAATGTTTTCCTTGGGGCCCGCAATATATATCGGTATACCCCTGGACCTGCTCATTGTAGTGTGGTATACAATGAACTGGAGGGCATTTTAATGTTATATAATATGAACCCGGCTCGCTAATAAGGCACAATATGAATGGGGAGCACTATATATCAATGTGGATTGGGGGTACTGTGAGGCATAATGTGTACTGTCAGCTCTGAAATGTGACATACAGTAGGATGAACTTAAGCACTACTACAATTCATAAAAGAAACTAGGGCACTACTATCGGGCATAACATTTAATAAGGCTCTGCTATGGTTCAGAAAATGAACTAGGGCACTATTATAGGGCATAAAATTAACAACTGCTGCAGAAAGGTGTCTCTCTAGAAGCATTGAGACGGGGGCCCCTTCAAAATGTTGCTATGGGGCCCACAAAGTTCTGGCTACGCCCCTGGGTAGAAGCATTGTAGGCAGGTGTGGATGTGATTACCATATACTGTAAGTGTTAGGTTCCTGGTGCTCAGAACAAGGGAGATGTTATGAAGCGAGTCCAGAGCACCAGGACGTAATGCTGGGAAAGGGGAATGGAAAGGGAATAGCCCCTGGCGCCCTATCTCCGTTGTCTCACCCGTGCTGTCAGTACACTCTTGCGAGACTATGGTTGCTTGAGCCCATGGCAGCCGCGTTTGAAGGGCGGATTACGTCTGCCCAACTTCGATGCCCCCTCAGGTCTTAATGAGAGACAAAGAGTGAACCGAGACAGGGTGATAACAAGGGGCCCTCTGACTAAACAACAAGGCCAGGGGCTACTAACAAACCTAAAACCAAAGTATGTGCGGCTTGCCGCCAAAGGAAAAGAACAACAAAGGAAATGCTGACCACACACCGACACAATACTTTTGTGTACCGGCGGTGACAGCATAAGCAGAACCCTCTGCAAAACACCAGTGACAGAAATAATAAGGGAATACAGCGGCCTAAGCCAACGGACGCGGCCGTGCCGCTACTCACGGAACCGGTACGAATACTGGCAAACGGACAGGAACTCCCAATGCTGCTGACACAGACTCTCAGAACTGGAGGACAGGCAGAATCCCAAACGACAGACCGGTGGACACCAAGAAGCCAGAAACTTGCACAGGCAAAGGTACTGGACCTCAGGACAGGAACGCCTCACGGCAGGACACGGGATCAGACATAGGAATCGACACAGGGACTGACACAGGAATCGACACAGGAAGCTCAGGAACTAGCAGGAACCAAGCTCAGAACTCAAGCAGACTGAAAACCCAGGAATATCACCAGCATCTGTGAATTGCAAACAGCCGGCCTAATTAATAATCCCATGCAGCTGCCTTGTTGCATGATTCCAAACTGACCAGATGCAATTAGCAGCCAGGTGAGGCTGAACACAAGGGAACAAGCTGCAATTACACAGACTCACCAGCGGCAGCAGACAAGAGTATTCTAAAACAGAGCAACAGGAAATCCTGGCATGCAAGACAACTTTATAAACATAAAATAGGAATGAACCACTACCTGTGGTTCATAACAGTATCCCCTCCTTAAGGGTGAGCTCCGAGCACCCCATGACACCTACGGGGAACATAAACAGAAGTATAACATGAAATACAGAACAAAACTGCAAAACAGGAATGAGCCACAGCCGTGGCTCATAACATCACCCCCCCCTTGAGGAGGGGTCAAAAGACCCCAAAATTCAGACTATCCAGAACAAGGGATACAAAAAAAAAACCTGACACACTGGTCTAACAGACAAGAAAACAAAAACAAAAAACAAGTTGTAGCAACAACTTGTAACAGTGCCCTCCCCTTGATGGTGGCCACTGGACACAAGACAAGGGAAAAAAAAAAATCTTTTTTTTTTTTTTTTTTTATCAAGGCAAGAGTCAAAAATTATTTCTTTTTCTTCTTCTTCTTTTTACAAAGCTCTTTAGGTCTGACCAAGGTAATTCCCCAAACATTGTCTGAACTGATGGTACCACCCAGCAAGGCTGCGTTCAAATCAGAGACAGGTCTCTTACCCTTGGGAGCTGAACTTTCTGGTAAAGTACTATTATTAGAAGAAGAAGTCAAAAAAGCACATCCTGCAGTCAAAACAACGGGCTGGGACTCTTGTGCCGAGTTTACAGTATTTGGTGGACTCTCAGCAGACAAGACGGGTGACTTAGAGGAACCTGAACCAATTTCTTTGGAACCATATCTTTTAATAATTGCATCACAGAATGCTAGGGGATCCTGAAGAATGGGATCTTCAGCTTTCATTAGACTGGTCGCCCACTCAGAAGGCTCTCCTCTAAAAGAATAAATCAGATAGAGCCCAAGGTTTTCTGAAGTGATGCCCAGAAATGGTCTAGACAACATAATAGTGTAATAGTGTTTGAAAAGCGCTAGAAATTGGGCGAAGCCCCCATCAAAGGTTATGGATGTTGAGATATCAGAGTCAGGATCTGTTTCCTTCTCATCTGACTGACTGGAGTGCTTTGCTAGGACCTGGTCACTATTGACCTTACTCGAGGCTGAGACTCTCTGAACCCCACCCGGGGCAGTGACTTTCTGAACCCCACCCGGGGCAGTGACTTTCTGAACCCCACCCGGGGCAGTGGCCTCCGGGAACCCCGCTGGGGCAGTGGCCTCCGGGAACCCCGCTGGGGCAGTGGCCTCCGGGAACCCCGCTGGGGCAGTGGCCTCCGGGAACCCCGTTGGGGCAGTGGCCTCCGGGAACCCCGCTGGGGCCAGCACCTCGGATTCTTTTACTGGGACCGGGCCGTTGGCCTCCCTGACTGGGATCGGGCCATCGGCCTCCCTCTCTGAGTCGATAATTATCGAAAGTTCTCCCGGGACTATGACTTCCGGGACTTTTGCTGAAGCAATAACGTTCAGATCCTCCACTAATGCTATGCTTCTTAAGTTCTTTCCTGGGGAAGCGACTTCTAGACCCTTCTTTGGGGCTGCGTCTCTCAGACCCCACTTGGGGATATTACTTCAAAGATCCCTTCTGGGGTTTTGCTTCTCGAGTTCCCCTCAAGAACTATGGTTTTAGAGACCCTTTCTAGGGTTGCACTTTTCAAGTCCCTACCTGGGGTAACAGCTTCTGAGACCCCTTCCGGTATGGACACCTGAACTATAATATTTGATGTCCCTCTATAAGCTAGGGCATCGGGTACCGCTCCAGCACTCTGGGCATCGGGTACCGCTCCAGCACTCTGGGCATCGGGTACCGCTCCAGCACTCTGGGCATCGGGTACCGCTCCAGCACTCTGGGCATCGGGTACCGCTCCAGTACCCTGGGCATCGGGTACCGCTCCAGTACCCTGGGCTACGGGCACCGCTCCAGTACCCTGGGCTACGGGCACCGCTCCAGGACCCTGGGCATCGGGCACCACTCCAGGACCCTGGGCATCGGGCACCACTCCAGGACCCTGGGCATCGGGCACCACTCCAGGACCCTGGGCATCGGGCACCACTCCAGGACCCTGGGCATCGGGCACCACTCCAGGACCCTGGGCATCGGGCACCATTCCAGGAACCTGGGCATCGGGCACCACTCCAGGGACTTGCAACTCCGCTTCCACAGGAACCTCAAGAGAGGAGAGAAACATTCTCTTTTGATTCCTGAATCTATAATGGGGCTCCCTTGCCCAAGGACCCCAATTATAGGACAGAGAGCCTTTTTGTGTGGGTTGTGTGACAAGTACCTCTGCCACAGTAGAGACAGGAGTAGGTCTTGTATCATGACTCAACTTGGCCAGAGGGCAAGACTCGTCACCACACTTTGGCTTGCGCAACTCACAGGTCTGCAGATAATGGCCTAAACCCCCACAATATAGGCATAAGTTTAAGTTTCTGCGACGCAGACGCTCCTCTTCTGAGAGCCTGGGCCGCAGAAAACTTTTAAACCTTTTCTCTTCAATTAAACCAGAGGATTCTCTTGTCACCATACTGTGAACAAGAGTCTCTTTAGAGATAGATGTACTCTCAACGACTTCTGGCAAAATGAGCAAGATTTTAGTCAGAAGGTTTTGCAGTTGCTTTAGGGATTGCTGCAAAACTTCTAGTCGCTCTGGTCTCAAAGCACTGAATACAGAGTTCAGGGCTGCGAGAGATGCCTGCAGGGCTTGCATAGTAGACATAGGAGGATTTAAAACTAGACAAGGCAAGGCAAGGCAAGGCAAGGCAAGACTAAATTTTGCTAAACAAAACAAGACTTTTTTTTTTTTAACACCGGACTGGATTCTAAACACCGGACTGGATTCTAAACACCGGACTGGATTCTAAACACCGGACTGGATTCTAGACAAGACTGGATTCTAACACCGGACTGGATTCTAACACCGGACTGGATTCTAACACCGGACTGGATTCTAACACACTGAAATCTAGACTAGACACTGGACTGGGCCAAAAAAGAAAAAAAGTTTTATTTCTTTTTTGTGGTATGGCTGGTGATAATGTTAGGTTCCTGGTGCTCAGAACAAGGGAGATGTTATGAAGCGAGTCCAGAGCACCAGGACGTAATGCTGGGAAAGGGGAATGGAAAGGGAATAGCCCCTGGCGCCCTATCTCCGTTGTCTCACCCGTGCTGTCAGTACACTCTTGCGAGACTATGGTTGCTTGAGCCCATGGCAGCCGCGTTTGAAGGGCGGATTACGTCTGCCCAACTTCGATGCCCCCTCAGGTCTTAATGAGAGACAAAGAGTGAACCGAGACAGGGTGATAACAAGGGGCCCTCTGACTAAACAACAAGGCCAGGGGCTACTAACAAACCTAAAACCAAAGTATGTGCGGCTTGCCGCCAAAGGAAAAGAACAACAAAGGAAATGCTGACCACACACCGACACAATACTTTTGTGTACCGGCGGTGACAGCATAAGCAGAACCCTCTGCAAAACACCAGTGACAGAAATAATAAGGGAATACAGCGGCCTAAGCCAACGGACGCGGCCGTGCCGCTACTCACGGAACCGGTACGAATACTGGCAAACGGACAGGAACTCCCAATGCTGCTGACACAGACTCTCAGAACTGGAGGACAGGCAGAATCCCAAACGACAGACCGGTGGACACCAAGAAGCCAGAAACTTGCACAGGCAAAGGTACTGGACCTCAGGACAGGAACGCCTCACGGCAGGACACAGGATCAGACATAGGAATCGACACAGGGACTGACACAGGAATCGACTCAGGAAGCTCAGGAACTAGCAGGAACCAAGCTCAGAACTCAAGCAGACTGAAAACCCAGGAATATCACCAGCATCTGTGAATTGCAAACAGCCAGCATATAACAGAGAGGCCTAATTAATAATCCCATGCAGCTGCCTTGTTGCATGATTCCAAACTGACCAGATGCAATTAGCAGCCAGGTGAGGCTGAACACAAGGGAACAAGCTGCAATTACACAGACTCACCAGCGGCAGCAGACAAGAGTATTCTAAAACAGAGCAACAGGAAATCCTGGCATGCAAGACAACTTTATAAACATAAAATAGGAATGAACCACTACCTGTGGTTCATAACAGTATCCCCTCCTTAAGGGTGAGCTCCGAGCACCCCATGACACCTACGGGGAACATAAACAGAAGTATAACATGAAATACAGAACAAAACTGCAAAACAGGAATGAGCCACAGCCGTGGCTCATAACATGTAAGAGGCAAGGAGCAGGTATGTCTAAGAGACTGAGAGGAAGAGCACATTAAAATAAAGTTTGAGATGTACAAAGGAGTGGTGTAGCTGAGAGCTTTGTATGGAATGGTGAGTCATTTGAACTGGGTGGTGCAACACATATGGAGCAGTATAAAAGAAAGTTGCCATGGTGATTAAGTTGGATTGGAGTTGGGATAGATGGGTTAGGAGAATGCCAGATAGCAGGAGGTTGTAGTAATCAAGAAGACAATGGGTTGATAAATCAAGACTTGGCGAGGGATAAAGTGGAGAAGTCAAACATAGCAACCATCTAGGGGTCTATTTACTTAAGGTGCATACACACGGAGCGATATAACTGAGCGATTTTGACTATATAGTCAAAATCGCTCAGAAAGTTAGTGCAGATCGCTCCGTGTGTACACAGCCAGCGATAGCGATGCGCGTCCCCGCTAGGTCGCTATCGCTGGAAAAAATAGTCAGTGCAGGCAAGTCAATTTTGGCTATGTCGCTGCAAAAGTTAGTCAAAATCGCTAACACTTTAAGAGGCCAGCGATTTTTCCCAGCGATAGCGATGTGCAGGCGGCGGTGGTGCGGGCGGCGGCGGGTTGTGGCGGCGGGTTGTGGCGGCGGTGCGGGCGGCGGCGGGTTGCGGTGGCGGTGTGGGCGACGGCGGTTTGCGGCGGCGGTGTGGGCGGCGGTGGGTTGCGGTGGCGGTGTGGGCGGCGGCGGTGCGGGCGGCGGCGGGTTGCGGCAGCGGTGCGGGCGGGGGAAATTTACCTTTCTATTGCAGAGTTTGGCAGCGGAGCGGTACCAGATTCAAAAATGGCGCCTCAGCGTCATTTTTTAAATTCAAGATGGCCGCCGCGAGCCAATCACGGCTCGCCGCGTCATCGCCCCGCCCCCTCCCGCTGACTTATATAAGTCAGCGCGAGGCAGCGGCTGTCAGTCCGACGGCGGAGGAGGAGCGGAGAAGAGCTCCTGAAGACGCCGTGGAAGTCCTGGATGGGCGGCGGCTATGCAAAAGAGCTTAGCAGCCGCCGCCCACCAGGTGAAGATGCTGGAAGTCCTGGGAAGGCGGCGGCCATGCAAAAGAGCTTAAAGGCCGCCGCCTCCCAGGTGAAGACGTCGTGGAAGTCCTGGATGGGCGGCGGCTATGCAAAAGAGCTTAGCAGCCGCCGCCCACCAGGTGAAGACGCCGGAGCAAGACCCCAGAAGCCCTGGGGAGGTGGCGCCCCCCCAGGTGAAGACGCCGGAAGCCCTGGGAAGGCGGCGGCCATGCAAAAGAGCTTAAAGGCCGCCGCCCCCAGGTGAAGACCCAGTTTAATAAAGGATTTTTAAAAGAATGTGTTGTGTTTTTTTTTTTATATTTTCTTTACAGGTGGACTACAGGTGCCAGCGGGCCCTTTATGTCCGGGCATGCTGGCACTTGTGGTTCTCCAAGTGCCAACATGCTGGGGCAGGCTTGCTGGGACCTGTAGGCCTCCTGTAAAGAACAATATTACTATTGAAAGGCTATCAGCCTCCCATCCACCGGGCCACGGATGGGGGGGACAGCCTCGGGCTTCACCCCTGGCCCTTGGGTGGCTGGAGGGGGGGACTCCTTGATTTAAGGGGTCCTCACTCCTCCAGTGTACCCCGGCCAGGGGTGACTAGTTGGGGGGGTAATGGCACGGCCGCAGGGACCAATATAAAAGTGTCCCCCGGCTGTGGCATTATCTCCCTGGCTAGTGGAGCCCGGTGCTGGTTTGGAAAATACGGGGGACCCCTATGTCTTTTGTCCCCCGTATTTTTTAAACCAGGACCGGACGCAGAGCCCGGTGCTGGTTGTCTAAATATGGGGGAACCCTACTCATTTTTTCCTCTGTATTTTAACAACCAGGACTGGCTCAAAGAGCCCGAGGCTGGTTTTACATAGGAGGGGGGACCCCACGCAAATTTTTTTTTTTAACTTTCAGCTATTTAAATACCAGCCACCCTGTAAAATCGTCCTATATATGACACTCATCCCCTTATTTAAATGAGATAGTCAAAATCTCCCATAGCCAAAATCTCCCATAGCCTCTGGTAAAGTTAGTCAAAATCTCCTACTGCCAGTTCAAGGGAAAAGTTAGTCAAAATCTCTCATAGCCAAAATCTCTCCGTGTGTATGCACCTTAAGTCTTGTAGAGAGATAAAGTGGATGGAGATAACGTACCAACCAACCAGCACCTGTAATTTTTCAAATACTGACTGTAACATGGCAGTTAGGTGCTGATTGGCTGGTACTTTGGGCTAGATGCATCATCGCTTGTAGAGTGATAAAATGGAAAGTGATAAACTACCAGTCAATCAGCTCCTAACTGTCATTTTTCAAACAGGGCTTGTGACATGGCAGTTAGGAGCTGATTGGCCGGTACCTTTTCTCTCTCCATTTTATCACTCTCCGAGCGATGATGCATCTAGCCCTGTATCTCTGTCCATTTTATCACTCTCCAAGGCTTAGTACATAGAACCCCTAGTGTCTGTCATTTATCTAGTATAGTCTATGAAATGACAGAAGCTTGACTTGATAAATCTCCCCTAGTGAGACAGTGAACAAGTAGCATCTTAGATAATAAAATGGCATTTTCGGCCAAGATTTCTGATGCCGACATTGTGCTGTATCTGGTTACATTGCGGTGATGACCTAATAAGCCTCAAGATGGTTACTGTCGACCATTCGACCAGATAGCTGTAAAAAAGTACCATACCCTAATCGGCTTGCTAGATAGAATCTTCCTCCTGGGCATGACACCGTACCCAGCAACTGCACAACACGGTCACGGCTAACAGCAGTGAGGCATGTAAGGGATACTCGCCGGCCTGTTTCCTTGTGTTTTATACATATAATCGGTGTGCGCAGTGACCATTATCTGACCCTGGTTCCATCGCTGGTCACACTGACCATGACTGCGATTCTTACAAACGGCACTGGCAGATCACAGCATCCACTGTATGTATATACACCAGCACAGTTTTAGGACCAGCACAGATTGAATAATATATTAGGGGTTATAAGGACAACCAATTATATAAGCCTTAATTATCTATGGATGGTCTCATAAGAAGGTACAAGCAGGCTTGGACTGGCCCACAGGGGAACAGAGGAAACCACCGGTGGGCCCCACTACCTGGGGGCCCACCTCCTGCTCTAAGGATCAGGTTCCAGACTGTGCACTTGAATTAAACATTGTACACAGGGCCGGTGCAAGGGTGTTCGGCGCCCCCCTGCAAACTATAAATTTGCGCCCTCCCTATCATACTCAATAAAGGGACAGTGCATGCCAAAGTCGCATGCCGCAAATGGGTGGGGCAATGCCACACAATAGTACCAATTGCAAAATTGCTAATGATAAAATCGCATGCTGGGTGCTGCCCAGCACAGGGCTGATTTGTGGATGCCCCCTGCCTCTGCAGCCAGGCAGCAAAGGCAGACGCAGAGCTGCCCCGAACACGCCTCCGTTTCCCACGCCCAATCAAACGCGCGCCACCTCCCCTTCAACGCCACGTTGCTGCCCCGTACCACCCCGCAAATGCCTCTGCCTGTCAATCAGGCAGAGGCATTTGCATAACCGAGATGCGATCGCATCTCCCCACCCGCGCAGAGTGGGTATTGTGTGTGTGCACTGCTATCGCATCTCAATAGTGACTCAATAGTGACTGCTACTGAATAGTGACTGCTACTGAATACCCCTTCAATTGTCTTGCCTTGTCCCCCCGGCTTAACTTAACTTACCTTTCTGCCAAACGCGGACCCGCTTTGCCTCCGATGTGTGCGGCATCACTAGTATGTGTGCTGGAGCTCCCTTTCTGCTGGGTAGGGGCTTGGAGCCTCTTCTCGCAATATGGATGGACCGCACTAATAGTTGTGCCAGTAGACTGCCTGTAATGCAAGAATGCTGTGATGGGTAACATGCTTAGGGGGATAGGGCTACAGATGACAAGTGGCCCCACAGAAAATCTTCCCGCTATAGGTGACCTGCCAGTGCTCGAAGTGGCTGCTGTAAACCGCCCCACTTTGAGCAATACATATATATATATATCTCTATCTATCTATCTATCTGTATATATATATATATATATATATATATATACACACACACACACACACACACACACACACACACACACACACACACACACACACAGTACATACATACAAACACACATATAGTCATGCGATGGTTCCCTATAATTGGACTGGCATATCCTTGTAGAAGAAAACCAGGCAGCGCTCAGCGGACTTGATGATAGAAATTTTTAGTGTATTATGATACAAAAGAAGGCATTGTGTGCTGACAATTCAACACCGAGCAGGCCGTTTTTTCTTAAGGAGACATTCCAGTCCCATCCCAGGGAACCATTGCATGACTAGATTATCCATAAGGAGGGCACCGTGGCATTCATTTCCAACAACAGTGGGTGCCCACTCACAATTATCTGTCAATATATATATAATGGAAATCCACTCCCACATATATAGAGATAGATTGGTATATAGACAGATACAGATGGAAGATAGATAGATAGATAGATAGATAGATAGATAGATAGATAGATAGATAGATAGATAGATAGATAGATTAAAATTGGACACACACAGACACACAGAACCGATACCGGTTACCGGAACAGCATGTGTATGTCTGTGTATGTACAGTGTTTCAGGCGCAAAAGAAATTAAAATTTATAGCAAAACACAACAATATAACCTGGATAAATGTGCTTGTCACCCGACAGTTAAATTATCAATTGTTGCTCCCACTTTATAGCCTGAAGTTACGCTATATAGATTTCACAAGTATGTATAGATAAGAGAGCGCATACATTTTAAACACATTTGCTACACGATAAAAAATGTTTTCCCTTATAAAAGATACATTTTACCCACTGGTCATTCACATGTATACATATTAGTACTGGAGGCTATAGAAACACTTCAGTTCATTAGTATCTGATATATTGCTCCAATGTAGTTGATAAGTTCATTAATATATAAGCACATCAGTCCATAGCTGTTTAGCTCTTACCATCCGCTGCTCTTTTACCTGTATTGTTCTCAATCTCCCTATACCTTCACTCAGCCTAGGTGGTCGGTATTGGTAATGTCCAGCTGTTAGAAGCCCTGGATCTATATCTGTGCAGGGGCTGAAGGTATGGGCAAACCGCCTGTATGGAAATCGTGGTGGCTGGGTCCGGAGGTAAATGCTGTGTATAGCGGCAGTGAGGTCCCTGCATCCGGTGTTTATTGTACAGTGGCAAAGCCTGAGAAATGTATTCACCGGGGACCCGCTTCGGCAATGAGCCGCTTAGCTTCTCCCGTCCGCTGCCACAGTAGGGATTGCGGTATCAGGTAGAGAGCGGAGGCCTACTGTAGCACCGTACAGCTTAGCTTCACCTCTCCACTGCCAGAATGGTCTGTGCTGTTTGCAGATGGAAAGCGGAGACCGGCTGTAGCGACGTACCTATGATCTCTCCTTATTACAGTTGAAGCTGAATTAGCCGTCTACACAAGGGGAGCATAGGAAACAGCAACGGAGCAAGCAGGTGTTTTCCAAGTCACAGTACAGAAAGTCCTTAACATGTTTCTCCGTTATATCTTTCTAACAGTTTCATCAGAAGGTATGTCCCTGTGCTCACAAGTCCTTGTATTTAACCAGGGTATCCTCAGCTACGGACTGATATGCTTATATATAAATGAACTTATCAACTACATTGGAGCAATATATCAGATACTAATGAACTGAAGTGTTTCTATAGCCTCCAGTACTAATATGTATACATGTGAATGACCAATGGGTAAAATGTATCTTTTATAAGGGAAAACATTTTTTATTGTGTAAGAATATGTGTTTCAAATTGATGCACTCTCTTAGATAGATAGATAGATAGATAGATAGATAGATAGATAGATAGATAGATAGATAGATAGATAGATAGATAGATAGATAATCACACATAGAAAGAAAACTCACCTAATTCCTCTGTAGGGTCCCGGGCAGTCTCTCTGATGATCAGGGCCCTGGCAGGTGAGATGACTCAGTGGAGATGGGGGCATCTAGTGGCTCCTGGTAGTACTGCAGTCAGCAGTAACTTCTGCTCTCTCTCTCTCTCTCCCGTCCCTCCGCCCCCCCTCCTTCCTCCCTCCAGCGGCACAGGAGATCACATCAGCGGCGGAGCAGGGCTAGAAGATGCGGCACCGCTGCTTGTATGGTGTGAGAGGCGTTGTGGAAGCCGGCAGCAGCAGCGCACAGCAGAAGGAATGCAGAGCAGGGAGAGCGCCTTTCCAGCATTGGCGCCTACCTGCTTTGCATCCCTTTGCTGAGCGGGTTCCGCCGGCTCTGATTGTACATATGTTACCGTATACTGGACTATGGTGTATTTTCTACAGGTCATTACTGTTATTAATCTGTTATTAATCTGGTACATTGTCATGCATACAGCAGCTGAATTTACTGTGTATATTTATGAAGGGGACCAGACCTTGCACTCTCTAATGGTTAGTCAAACCAATGAGGTGGCAGGCCACACCCCCTCAGCAAACTGGCCATACCCCTAACATGGGCCCCTACCACTGCATTCCCCCGGTGGGCCCTGCATGCCCCAGTCTGACACTGGGTACAAGAATACATTGTTTTCTTCATCAGCCTTGTAGGCTGTGTAATGCTACTACTTTCTGTATGATGGATTTGTTCATCTGCAATGATGATGATGTATAAAACAAGTATAATTCTGACTCAGTGACAGCTGGATTATGCCTGCAATCACTCACTATATGATTATGAGTGGGTGTAAGTAGGAAACCTACTGCCTCCATCTTTCCCGACCAGTTGTACATGCTCTATGACCCTGCCCTTGAAGCCTAATGTAAGGTTGATTGCAGCCTGGCAGCCAGTGGTGCTATTTAATAATGCAGCATAATGTTTCAAAGATGTACAGTGTCTTTGCTGGAATGATAATGGAACAGGGTGAATGGGGATTTGGGTTCTAAATTCTGATACTGTGGTAAAAAAGAAATGTATTAAAAAATAGATTTTAATTATTTAAAAAATGTCAAAACAATGTGAAAACTTAAACCATTATGTATTTAAAAAGATAAGTTTCAATCTGCAACTAGAGTATATTTTTAAAGCCCTATCCTGAGATCGCAATAACAGAACAGGTATTGCAGCAATATAAGTACAAGAACAATGCTTGTTAATTAGGAAACCAGTAGCCCATTTATTTTGTTGGACAAACTAAAATCAAGCCTTATTGGTGAAAACACCTGCAAAGCTGTAGCTAGGGTATCTGAGCAGTGGTGCCCAGTGCAGAAGGTCTAGGAGGCCACACCATCACTGTCTCTATAGCACCTGTATTTAGCTTGCAGAGTGCCGCCTGTAGCCTAGATAGCGGCCACAAAGTCACCTGGGACTACCTCAGCTTTTTACTGGTCCCGGTGGCCCCTCCCCCTTGTTGTGACATCATGATATCACATGTGCGACAGGTGGGGCTGGCCCAGGCCGCTTTATCAAACTGCTATGGCACTGAACCCATGTTTCTGCCGGGTTTAGTATGAAATACCTACAATCAAAATCCTGACGGTCAAAATACCGACAACAATAGACCAACGGTCAAAATCCCGACAAGGTCAAAATCCCAACATGGTCAAAATCCCGATATTTAAAATGTCGACAGGTCAAAAAGTCGACATAAGTTTTGCATTGTTTTTGTTGTTGTGTATGTTGACATAGGTCGACATGGACACCGTATAAGTGGACTGCGTCTCCTCGCATGGCTCGCTTCGGGCACGGTGCCTCGTTGCGCTTGGCACACTATTATATTCCCCTCCAGGTCCACTGGGATTGTAAAGTATGAACAAGTCGGTTTCAATGAAAAAATCATGAAAAAGTTTTTGACCTGTTGACATTTTAAACGTGTCGGTATTTTGACCATGTTGGGATTTTGACCTTGTCAGGATTTTGACCGTCAGTCAATGGTTGTTGGTATTTTGACCGTCGAAATTTTGATTGTAGGTATATTGACCGCATCCCGTTTCTATGCCAGAGGGAGAGAAAAAATACTCTTGTGTGGGCGCACTCTTATTTTACGTGGAAAATTCCATGATATATTAGGAAAGAATAAAATAAAACATTATGTTATTGTAATCATTTAAAAACAAAGACAAAATTACCCAACAGACGGAAGGAAGGAAGGAAGGAAGGAAGGAAGGAAGGAAGGAAGGAAGGAAGGAAGGAAGGAAGGAAGGAAGGAAGGAAGGAAGGAAGGAAGGAAATAGTTTAAAATGTTCTGGTCATTCTACGCAAATAGTAGTTTGAAAGGATGTAGCCACGATTGGTCTTACATCCATTTCACCCTGACCAGTACAGAAGAATGTGTATTGATAAGACCAAAAAAAATGGTCAATAACACGTAGGAAAACTGGTCATCAGTAACAGATTATGCTGGAAAAGGCAATAATATAATATTTTGTTGCCAATAGATCATATATAGTAGACGAGAGATATTATAGATAAGAATGAAAGAAGATTAGTGGTGATACTGCTGTTAGTGTTATACTTGAATCACCTGATCAAGTTGATTCATACCCTCTACAACACTCAGTGGATGCAAGACCAATCGTGGCTACCAGGGCCGTAACTACGTGTGTGTCAGGTGTGCCTGGCACACAGCGCAGTTGCCCTGAGGGCGCAACGGCCAGCGGCATGTAATGAGTCAAATGTAATCATCACATGCCGCCTCTGCTGTGTGCCGTGCTGTGTAGGAGAGCAGCAGCCGCACCGGGCAGCGGAGGAGGGAGGGGGACTGGAGCCGCAGCAGCGCTATGTCATTGGTAGTAAGCGCCGCTGCAGCACTCCCCTCTCCTTCCGTATAGGCTGCCCGGCGCTGCTGTGAATGCTGGGATGCGGTTCCTCCATCCCAGCATTCACAGCGGCGCCGGGCAGCCTATACGGAAGGAGAGAGGACTGCTGCAGCGGCGCTTACTACCAATTACATAGCGCTGCTGTGGCTCCAGTCCCCCTCCCTCCTCCTCCTTGTCCGATGCCTGCACCGAGGGAGCTGCCAGCACGAGGAGCCTGACTGTCAGCGGGAAGATGGTAAGTGTATCTCTCTCTCTCTCTCTCTCTCTCTCTCAGGGGGACACCGTCTGCCGTAATGTGTAAAAAAGGGGACTGGCTGCCACAATGTGTAAAAAGGGGGACACCGTCTGCCGTAATGTGTAAAAAGGGGGACTTGCTGCCGCAATGTGTAAAAAGGGGGACACCGTCTGC
Source organism: Pseudophryne corroboree (assembly GCF_028390025.1). Taxonomy (NCBI): domain Eukaryota; kingdom Metazoa; phylum Chordata; class Amphibia; order Anura; family Myobatrachidae; genus Pseudophryne; species Pseudophryne corroboree. The sequence goes on along the minus strand of NC_086448.1, from coordinate 736,491,951 downwards.
CGTAATGTGTAAAAAGGGGGATTGGCTGCCGCAATGTGTAAAAAGGGGGACGCTGGCTGCTGCAATGTGTATAAAGGGGGACACCGTCTGCCGTAATGTGTAAAAAGGGGGACGCTGTCTGCCGTACTGTATAAAAACGGGGACGCTGTCTGCCGTAATGTGTAAAAAGGGACGCTGTCTGCTGTAATGTGTAAAAAAGGGGATGGTGTCTGCCGTAATGTGTAAAAAGGGGACGCTGTCTGCTGTAATGTGTAAAAAAGGGGACGCTGTCTGCCGTAATGTGTAAAAAAAAGGGGATGCTGCCTGCCGTAATGTGTAAAAAGGGGATGCTGTCTGCCATAATGTGTAAAAAGAGGGACGCTGTCTGCCGTAATGTGTAAAAAGGGGGACGCTGTCTGCTGCAGGGCCGTAACTACGTGTGTGCCAAGTGGGCTTGGCACACAGCGCAGTTGCCCTGAGGGCGCACGGCCAGCGGCATGTAATGAGTCAAATTGACTCATTACATGCCGCCTCTGCTGTGTGCGCCGTGCGCCGCGCTGTGGAGGGAGAAGAGGACCAGCGCCGGGCAGCGGAGAAGGAGGAGGAGGGAGGGGGAGCAGGGAGCCGCAGCAGCGCTATGTCATTGGTAGTAAGCGCCGCTGCAGCATCCCCCTCTCCTTCTGTATTGGCTGCCCGGCGCTGCTGTGGATGCTGGGATGCGGTTCCTCCATCCCAGCATCCACAGCAGCGCCAGGCAGCCAATACGGAAGGAGAGGGGGATGCTGCAGCGGCGCTTACTACCAATGACATATCGCTGCTGCGGCTCCCTGCTCCCCCTCCCTCCTCCTCCTTCTCACCTCACTGCCTGCACCGAGGGAGCTGCACGAGGAGCCTGACTGCCAGCAGGAAGATGGTAAGTATCTCTCTCTCTCTCTCTCTCTCTCTCTCTCTCTCTCTCTCTCAGGGGGTCACCGTCTGCCGCAATGTGTAAAAAGGGGGATGGCTGCCGCAATGTGTAAAAAGGGGGACTGGCTGTAAAAAAGGGGGACTGGCTGCCGCAATGTGTAAAAAGGGGGCCTGGCTGCCGCAATGTGTAAAAAGGGGTCCTGGCTGCCGCAATGTGTAAAAAGGGGGACTGGCTGCCGCAATGTGTAAAAAGGGGGATTGGCTGCCGCAATGTGTAAAAAGGGGGACGCTGGCTGCTGCAATGTGTATAAAGGGGGACACCGTCTGCCGTACTGTATAAAAACGGGGACGCTGTCTGCCGTAATGTGTAAAAAGGGACGCTGTCTGCTGTAATGTGTAAAAAAGGGGATGCTGTCTGCCGTAATGTGTAAAAAGGGGACGCTGTCTGCTGTAATGTGTAAAAAAGGGGACGCTGTCTGCCGTTATGTGTAAAAAAAAAGGGGATGCTGCCTGCCGTAATGTGTAAAAAGGGGATGCTGTCTGCCGTAATGTGTAAAAAGGGGGACACTGTCTGCCGTAATGTGTAAAAAGGGGGACGCTGTCTGCTGCAGGGCCGTAACTACGTGTGTGCCAAGTGGGCTTGGCACACAGCGCAGTTGCCCTGAGGGCGCACGGCCAGCGGCATGTAATGAGTCAAATTGACTCATTACATGCCGCCTCTGCTGTGTGCGCCGTGCGCCGCGCTGTGGAGGGAGAAGAGGACCAGCGCCGGGCAGCGGAGAAGGAGGAGGAGGGAGGGGGAGCAGGGAGCCGCAGCAGCGCTATGTCATTGGTAGTAAGCGCCGCTGCAGCATCCCCCTCTCCTTCTGTATTGGCTGCCCGGCGCTGCTGTGGATGCTGGGATGCGGTTCCTCCATCCCAGCATCCACAGCAGCGCCGGGCAGCCAATACGGAAGGAGAGGGGGATGCTGCAGCGGCGCTTACTACCAATGACATATCGCTGCTGCGGCTCCCTGCTCCCCCTCCCTCCTCCTCCTTCTCACCTCACTGCCTGCACCGAGGGAGCTGCACGAGGAGCCTGACTGCCAGCAGGAAGATGGTAAGTATCTCTCTCTCTCTCTCTCTCAGGGGGTCACCGTCTGCCGCAATGTGTAAAAAGGGGGATGGCTGCCGCAATGTGTAAAAAGGGGGACTGGCTGTAAAAAAGGGGGACTGGCTGCCGCAATGTGTAAAAAGGGGGCCTGGCTGCCGCAATGTGTAAAAAGGGGTCCTGGCTGCCGCAATGTGTAAAAAGGGGGACTGGCTGCCGCAATGTGTAAAAAGGGGGCCTGGCTGCCGCAATGTGTAAAAAGGGGGATGGCTGCCGCAATGTGTAAAAAGGGGGACTGGCTGTAAAAAGGGGGACTGGCTGCCGCAATGTGTAAAAAGGGGGCATGATTGCCGCAATGTGTAAAAAGGGGTCCTGGCTGCCGCAATGTGTAAAAAGGGGGACTGGCTGCCGCAATGTGTAAAAAGGGGGACTGGCTGCCGCTATGTGTAAAGAGGGGGCCTGGCTGCCGCAATGTGTAAAAAGGGGGACTGGCTGCCGCAATGTGTAAAAAGGGGGCCTGGCTGCCGCAATATGTAAAAAGGGGGACTGGCTGCCGCAATGTGTAAAAAGGGGGACTGTCTGCTGTAATGTGTAAAAAGGGGGACGCTGTCTGCTGTAATGTATTAAAGGGGCTCTACCTGGTGTAGTGGCGCTACTGTGCAGCGTAATTTGAATAATGTAGACTACTGTGCACCGTAGTATGAATTGCTATTATTTTGTGGCCACGCCCCTTCCCAGTGAAGCCACACCCCTATAAATTTTTAACGCGCCTACGGCGCGCACTGTCCCTATCTTACATGGGGGGGGGGCGCCACTGTAGTTTCTTGCACACAACGCTATAATGCCTAGTTACGGCACTGGTGGCTACATCCTTTCAAACTACTATTTGCGTAGAATGACCACAACATTTTAAACTATTTTCACTCATTCCTTCCTTACTTCTTCAGGTACTTTGAATTGGCTGTTGGGTAATTTTGTCTTTGTTTTTAAATGATTATAATAAAACAATGTTTTATTTTATTCTTTCCTAATATATCATGGAATTTTCCACGTAAAATAAGAGTGCGCCCACACAAGAGTCTTCTTTTTCTCCCTCTTGTATAACGTACGTTTATCTGACTCTGGGCGCACCACCAATTAGGACTCATATTTGGGAATTAACCCAATTTTGCATTTGTCCATTTTTGGTTTTCATTTGTATTGTTTAAATTCTATAGACCAGTGCCGGGTCATCCTTCTCTTTGGCTCATCCTGTTTCTGCCATGTTCTTTACTCACTTCTGTTCTATACCCACTCACCTCCACTATTTCATTTGCCTTGAGCTTTAGCCTCCAGATTATAATATAGAACAAAATGGAACATATATTTTTTTAATGTAGTGCACTATCCATGGCATCAGGACCGTTTCTTGGGGCAGGCGAGCAGTGCAACCGCACTGGGCGTCCGCCACGGCACTAACTGTGGCTCCCTGCTTCCCCCTCCTATTTCTCCCAGAGTAACCCGCTCGGGGGGCGGAGTTTCACGGAATGACGCGGTTGCGTCGTTACGTCACGATGCAACACCGTCACTCCACGAAACTCCCCCCCCCCCCCCCGAGCGGCGTACAGAGGGGGATCCAAGTTAGGAAGAGGGAAAGGCCGGAGTGAGGAGCGACTGGTGAGGCGGGCCGAAGAGCGGTAATCGCCTCTGTAAGTATTCTCTCTCTCTCTCAATGTGTAAAATGGGGACACCTGCCGTAATGTGTGAAATGGGGACTCTTGCCTGCCGTAGTGTGGGGATTTAATGTATCAAGGGCATCGCGGTGTGTGGCATAATATGGTGCAGGGGGATTACTGTGTGGGGCTTAATATGGTATAATTTTTTTTTCCTGTGGTGGTCGTGATCTGTTGGAGCAGGGTCAAAATCTGGATTGTGAGGTAGTCTTTTCAGACGAGGCCATGCCCATTTAAATGAGGCCACACCCATTTAGATGAGGCCACGCCCCCTTGCTGGGTGCGCGCACAAGTTTTTTTTTTAAATCTAGGTGTGTGGGGGGCAAATTTTTTTATGTCATGGGGGGGCGCATTTTTAAATCTCGCACTGGGAGCCAAATTGGCTAGAAACAGCCCTGCATGGCATATCTATAATGGGTGTAGGGTGAGCGGTGCACACGGGCCTCTGGGTCCAGTGCGGCCCACACTACACACCCTGCACCCATTTCCTCAATACTTACCTCTCTGGATTCCAGTGTCGGCAGCAGCAGCGCTTCACAAATCATAGGGAAAATGGACACTGCATTTTTTTCTGGGAGACCTGCGCATGGTCAGTAGGCTCTGGCACAGCACTAGCGTCTATTCACAAATGCGCTACTGGCTGAGGAGGAGGGGAGCCGGAGGGACTGCTCACAGGCCTCAAACATGAACAGTCAAATATGAATTTTGAATACAGTAGTTTTTTTTTATTTAAATAAAATGTTAAACTACTTTATATAAAAATATGATTGAAATAGTTTTTTAAATAAACAATATATAAAAATACTACTATTTAATGTCAATGTCAAATACAAAGCATAAACCAGAATAACGAGCAAGCAGCAATCATACAATTTGGAGAATGAACATAAACTGCGAACTTGGAATGCGAACATGAGCCGCAAACTTCAAGCCACATAATCAAATCAACATCTACTGAAGCTTGTAGAGCAATCATGTACATGCCCATAAATACATGTCTGAATGTTCTAGTACTGTATCTCTAGATTTAGGGCCGTTTGGTTTTTCAGTTAAGGCTGTGACTGGTGAGAGACAAGCAGTTTTCAGAGCTTTCAATCTACTATATATTTGCTATCACATGGATACCTACAGTACACAGTAGGGTTAGAAGCCCATTGACCCACAGAACCGGTATATTTTTGGAATGTGGGAGGATGCTGGGACAGCTGGAGGAAAACCATGCAGTATGTAGACAACACACAAACTACACACAAGTAGCATCCCAATAAGTAGTGAACTCATGACCTTATGGCCGTGAGGCAATAATGCTAACCACCAGTGCCGTAACTAGGCATTTTAGCGCTGTGTGCAAGAAACGACAGTGGCGCCCCCCCCCCATGTAAAATATGGGCAGTGCGCGCCGCAGGCGCTCAAAACAATTATAGGGGCGTGGCTTCGCGGGGAAGGGGCGTGGCCACAAAATAATAGCAATTCATAGTACGGTGCACAGTAGTCTACATTATTCAAATTACGCTGCACAGTAGCGCCACTACACCAGGTAGAGCCCCTTTTATACATTACAGCAGACAGCGTCCCCCTTTTTACACATTACGGCAGACAGTGTCCCCCTTTTTACACATTGCGGCAGCCAGTCCCCCTTTTTACACATTGCGGCAGCCAGTCCCCCTTTTTACACATTGCGGCAGCCAGTCTCCCTTTTTACACATTGCGGCAGCCAGGACCCCTTCTTACACATTGCGGCAGCCAGGCCCCCTTTTTACACATTGTGGCAGATAGACCCTTTTTACACATTGCGGCAGCCAGTCCCCCTTTTTACACATTGCGGCAGATAGACCCTTTTTACACATTGCGGCAGCCAGTCCCCCTTTTTACACATTGCAGCAGCCAGGCCCCCTTTTTACACATTGCGGCAGCCAGGACCCCTTTTTACACATTGCGGCAGCCAGGACCCCTTTTTATACATTGCGGCAGCCAGGACCCCTTTTTACACATTGCGGCAGCCAGCCCCCCTTTTTACACATTGCGGCAGCCAGTCCCATTTTACACATTGCGGCAGCCAGTCCCCCTTTTTACACATTGCGGCAGCCAGAACCCCTTTTTACACATTGCGGCAGCCAGTCCCCCTTTTTACACATTGCGGCAGCCAGTCCCCCTTTTTACACATTGCAGCAGCCAGACCCCCTTTTTACACATTGCAGCAGCCAGTCCCATTTTTTACACATTGCGGCAGCCAGTCCCATTTTTTACACTTTGCGGCAGCCAGTCCCATTTTTTACACATTGCGGCAGCCAGTCCCATTTTTTACACATTGCGGCAGCCAGTCCCATTTTACACATTGCGGCAGCCAGTCCCATTTTTTACACATTGCGGCAGCCAGTCCCATTTTACACATTGCGGCAGCCAGTCCCATTTTACACATTGCGGCAGGCGGTGTCCAGAGAGAGAGAGAGAGAGAGAGAGAGAGAGAGGGAGATGTACTAAGCCTGAAAAGTGATAAATTTCATAGTGATAAACTGCCAGCCAATCAGCTCCTAACTACCATGCCACTGGCTGTGTTTGAAAAATGACAGTTAGGAGCCGATTGGCTGGTACTTTATCACCGTGATATTTATCACTTTTCAAGGCTTAGTACATCTGGCCCAATGAGAGAGAGAGAGAGAGAGAGGGATATACTTACCTTCTCCCCGCTGACAGTCACAGGCTCCTCGTGCAGCTCCCTCGGTGCAGGCAGTGAGGTGAGAAGAAGGAGGAGGGAGGGGGAGCAGGGAGCCGCAGCAGCGCTATGTTATTGGTAGTAAGCGCCGCTGCAGCATCCCCCTCTCCTTCTGTATTGGCTGCCCGGCAGCCAATACGGAAGGAGAGGGGGATGCTGTAGCGGCGCTTACTACCAATAACATAGCGCTGCTGCGGCTCCCTGCTCCCCCTCCCTCCTCCTTCTCCGCTGCCCGGCGCAGATGTCTTCTATCCTCACAGCGCGGCGCACGGCGCAGAGACTTCAGAGGCGGCATGTAATGAGTCAATTTGACTCATTACATGCCGCTGGCCGTTGCGCCCTCAGGGCAACTGCGCTGTGTGCCAAGCCCACTTGGCACACACGTAGTTACGGCTCTGCTAACCACTACACCAACTGTGCTACCCACAAAATGTGTATCCCTCTCACCCTGAAGCATTTAAAAATTAGTAAATACCCTGCTTTAAACTAATTGTACGCTAAGGTAAATATTGGTGAGTCTTGAAAATACAGTATATGAGCGTTTGTACCATAAAGTAGGACAGAAGCATTGTTGTATGAACTGCTTTGTGAAACATGGCGGGGTATCTATGAAGCTTTCCCATGTTTCCAAAAACTTCTTTGTGTGTCTCCCCTTCTGGAAGAATGCCATCACCCAGAGGAGGCCATGCTGAATATAAATAACTGTTTTTCTTAAAATAGGTCAAGGACGGGGGAGTACTCTGAATCTGTATTTGAACAATCGTCTTACGAGTAGCCTTTGTCTTGTATTTATATTAACAAATTAAAATGAATGTTAAATAATTCTATCTATCTATCTATCTATCTATCTATCTATCTATCTATCTATCTAATTATATTTATACAGTTAAAAATATCCCAAATGCCAGCAATAGGAAACGATCCCACCTGCTATTCGTTCTAGAACATTTACCTGCTTTGATATTTTATAGAAACAATAGACACAAACACAAAGATCCTTTTCTACAGAATAGAAATACCCATCTCGAAGTAAATGTCAGCTTCAAACCCAAAAAAGTTAAAAGACTAGAACTCTGCTGCGTTTTTACTTCTTATTTCTTATATTCTGTTAAAACTTTTACAAAAGACCATATATGATTTTCTACCCGTTGTTTTGGATTGTGTGCCTTTTGCTTCTCTCGCAGGGCATTAGAACAGCAGGTACGCGACACTGGAATACATGAAAGCAGATACTTTTTTTCATGCATTCAATCTCAACTTTCTATGAGCTATTATTACAGCCGCAGCCCGTGGACTTTGCTGCTCTATTCAAAATCGCACCATGCAGCAACTGGAAGTTCTTGTTTATTGTAAAAATCACAGATGCTGTAGGATAAACCTCAGATTATCCATCTACTGTCATCATTTTCTGGCTGAAGAGTTTCATTTTAAGTTATATCTCTTTGTAATATCACTAGTAACGTACAGATTTATGTAGGTAAACTAGTCTCACTAGACGTTTCATAGCATCCAATGATTCACTCATAGCTTGGCGTGGTATTTTCATTATTATTATAACTTTGTCTGAAATAGCCTTGGTTCTGATGTGACATCATATGCTCATGGGCGGGGGCCAGCCCAGGACACCCTATCGACCAGCTAGGGCCCTGATTGATATCATGTGGTCCTAAGTTCATCCTATCATGTCCACCCATATCCTCAAAAGATTGTGGGCTCTTGTGAGCAGAGCCCTCTCTCTTGTTTGTCTTCTCTATATATTTATGTCATTGCACACTTTATGTATTTATGTAAACTGTAAAGTCACAAAATTGTATCAGTCTGTATCAGCCTTGTAAACTGATGTGTGTTCTACCCCCTTTATACAGCACTATGGGATCCTTGTGGCACAACAAAGATAATAATATGAAGTGGGAACAGGGCCAAAATGACCCATATTTTGTAAATTGCGTCATATTGGCCCTTCCCCCTGTCCAATGAACCGCTGATTCCTGGCTTTATTATCCTTGCTCTCGATTGCAGCAACAATTGAATTGCTTTCAGGCAAACCAATAAAACCAATAAAAAAAAAAAATCATAACATTCCCCTCCTGTGGTCCTCCACATGATTCCATACAGTGAATGGCTGTCAGCACTCGGATTGGTGGATAGCTCCAGTCATCCACCAATCAGCAGGCTGACAGCCATTCACTGTCTGGTTGCTGGTTGGTAGGCAGGTGGAGAATGCTGCTTGGTCACTCTGATTGTGTAACCACCACCAGCTCCCGCTTGAAGGCCCCTAGAACTGTGGGGTCCTGGGTAGTTGCCCAGTGTTAAATAACTATTTCTCACTGTAAAGGCTTACCCCACAAATTTGGAGAAGGCACTAGTTTTCTCTCTCACCCAGCGTACTATATATCTAGTTACAATTGGAAGGAGTAACTCTGATTGCAGCCTACACAACCTTTCTTTTGCACTTAATGACTGGTCCTTGTGTTTCTGGGCACCGCTATCTTATCAGAGACACTATGCGAGGAGAACATCATTTAGAATAGTTTAGGCAGAGTTGTAATGTGTGTTAGAAAGTTCAGCAACATGACATTTGGCTTTGTTGTGTCAAATAATTAATCTACAGTTTGTCTGCAATTATGATTTGCACAATAATAACACGTTTGTGGCTGAGGGGTAGATGTATTGATTTTCTGGCTGCGGCTGCTATTTCTGTGGACCCGCTTCCTCTCTGGATCACAACGATACGGGTCCAGATACTGCCAGTATGTATGAAGCACACAATTGCCGAAGAGTAAGAGTTTTAACCAGCACATTAGCACAGCAGCCATACGATCTGTGCTACTGCGGCCCCCCAATTCCCCTGCCACCCCCAATAAACCCTGCAGCCTAGAGAGCCACATGGAGCATTCTTAGGGCACTCCAATCACCGCTGCAGAGCCACTCAGATCGTCCTCACCCTCACGGGTGCATAGCTAGTTACTCCTGGTCCCGATGGACCCGCCTCCTCCTCATGATGTAGTGACATCACAGGTTTCAGGCTGGGGGCGGGACAAGGCGGAATGTCACCCTGCTAGAGTCCAGGGTTGAATTCTTCATCTATCTGTGGTGCTGGAAAGCTAAAATAAGACTGGGTGATGTAAGGCTGAAATGGAAAGTCAGTGCTGCCTTTTTTTACAATAGCAAATGTAACTTCCTTCAGCACATTCTCATCTATGGTATCATTTTTTTTTTTTTTAGAAATATAATAAATATGTGATTGAAGTTGCTATATCGGTTCAAGCAGACAAACTAGATCAGTGAAGCCAACTGAACTAATTGAACAAGGCTGCAGATTTATTGCCATCAAATTGCTGACAGCATTACGAATGTTGGCTTGAAGTTTATGAACAGCCCACAGAGATTAACGTACTGCTACCTACTGTTGTTAACATTAGTCTTGTACTTCTCTTGACCTGCGAAAGCTCTACCAAACTCTGCTTAACTCTGTGGTGTGATAGGGAAATAGGTTCGGTATTAAATACCGGTGGACGGGATGGTGGAGGTCACATGACCGACAGCGGTATCAAGACAATGGGGGGTAAGTATTCCCCCTCTCCCCTAACCCTCCAGGGGTGGTGGCTAGGTCTAACCCTTGGGGTGGTGGCGTCTATGGCTAACCCCCCTAGAGCCTAACCCTCCCCCCCTCCCCCCGTCCCCCCCACATACACACCGGGCCCTAACCCTAACCAGAATCCCAATACTTAGCTTCGGGACAACAGCTGTCAGTATTCTGGCACTGGTCTCCTGAGTGGCATCCGGTTGATAGACAGTGTCTAGGTAGACAAACACCATATGTTAAACAGACATTAGGTCGACAGGGTCAAAAGGTCGACATGGAAAAGGTAGACAATACAAAAGGTCGACAGGGTCAAAAGGTCGACATGAAAATTGTCGAGATAAAAAAGATAGACAAATGTTTTTTTTAAATGTAACATGGACTATTTCATACGTCGGCATAGAGTTGGTTATAAACCATGCCCGAGGCATGGAGAGCGAAGCGAGCCCCGCGAGGGTATGCCTTTCTACAATTGGGGGTCCCAGATGATAAAACTATCCACACAAACCACAAAAATGCAAAAACATGGTGTCTACCTTTTTATGTCGACAATTTTCATGCCGACCTTTTGACCCTGTCGACCTTTGGACCCTGTCGACCTTTTGTACTGTCTACCTTTTTAATGTTGACCTTTTGACCCTGTCGACCTAATGTCTGTCTAACATATGGTGTCTATCTATTGACTGTCTAACTAGACACTATCTATCTTTTATACCACACCCCTTCTGAGTAGTGTCGGGATTCCAGTGTTGGTCACATAACCACCGGCATCACAACCATCGGAAATTCTGCAGCTGGACTGACCATCACTTTGGTGGTTGCAGCAAGACAATGGGGCTAATTCAGACCTGATCGCTGCTGTGCGTGTTTGCACAACAGCAATCAGGTCTAAACTGCGCATACGCTGGTGCCGCAGTGCGCCGGCGCATGCTAGACAGCCGACGGCAGTCTTAGCCCTGCGATCGCCTCTGCCTGATCGACAGGCAGTGGTGGTCGCTGGGCGGGAGGGGGCAGGCTGGCGGATGCCGTTTAGGGGGCATGGTCCGGGCAGCGCAGGTGTGCCCGGACCGTTGGGGGGGCGCTGTGGCTGCGTGACGTCACACGCAGCCGCTGCGACCCGAGCAGTGATGAGTATCTCCCTGCGAGCGTGCAGGGGCTGCGCTGGTGGGGAGCTACTCTACAAGTACAAAAGCTGCTTTTGTACTTGTGCAACGGGGCAGGGACTGGCATGCAGGGTGGGCTAGCCCTATGCTGGGTGTCCCCCCGCATGTCTGTGTGACTGATCGTCAAAATTTAGCACATCAACGATCAGGTCTGAATCCCCCCCATAGTTTATATTCCTCTGCATAGTACTGTCCTGCTTCCTTGCTACCTCAAAATAATGCGATATTGCATGCGTTCCTTTACTTGGGATCACCTCTCTCTCTGAGAAATATTGCCAGACATGCCTAGATTTACTGTATTTCCATTCTGCTAACCTAGAAAAATAATAAATGATACACTACTATAAGTCATCATTAACAAGTTTCGATAAAAATAAAACTATTTCCGCTGACATAGCTGGAGTGCGGAATGTGCTGATCATTTATTCTATTTGTGTGTATGGACATTTGAAAGCAGCTGCAGAACCAACATTTGCTAAATGAAACTTTAAGTCAAAGTAACAGCAGGGAAGAGTTAAGCAAGTCATTTATTCTGCTAGGGAAATGGGAATATTCAGTTCTTGCAGAGAGAACAGACTTTAGTCTGAAAAGATCTTTGTAAAGATTGATGATGATGAGGATGATAAATATTGCCCAGGTGTTTTCCGATTTTCTCATAATAATTTATGAGAGCAGATCTCTAGTAGTATTAGATTGATGTTCCTTATGTTGTCATTCTGTAGCAGTTGGGTTCAGTGGTGTTGAAAATGAGCCCTGCAGCTAGGTGAGTTTGGGTGAGATTCAATTAAATGCAATGTAGGGGCGATGCAGGGTAGGTCATGAGTGAAAGGTAAGCAGGAGATATACATTACCTTCATGATGAATGGCCCCAAAACTTAATTTTTACAAAAGTAGGTGAAAATGTTCCTTTTCACCTATAGATTTGTAGAAATTAAGTGATGATGAATATGACCCAAGATGAGAACTTGGTGGTAATTGGTGCTTTGGCTCCTCATCCTCTATGCCATCAGAATCCACCTCCTCATCTTCCTCATTCTCCTCCATGTGCTGGTCCTGGGGCAGAACCCTCCTCTTAGCGCTGGATGCCATGTTTCTTGTTGGCTCCAGTCCACTATATCACAAAGAAGTGGCCAGAGAGAGAAACCTATGCTGCTAGAGAGAAAATCGTCATGTACACTCCATTTTTCCGCATAGCAGAATAGGTTTCTATGAGGGATGCGATATTTACCAAGCTCCAGAATGCAAAGCAGTCCGGACTTTAGCCTCCACAGCTAATGCTATCTGAAGATGGCATCAGCTTGTTGTAGCTTATGGGCTATAGATCACAAACTTCCTACTGTAGTTCCTACTGAAGCCTCCCTGGAAATGGCTGCCGTGCAAGTGTGGTCAACAGACTGCACATGTGCAGGAGTCCCGCTACCACTCTGAACACATCGCATGGATGGGCTCCTTTTTGGAACCCCTGTCCCTTGAGGTGGAGATTGATATATGCCGGCAATAGAATTGCAGTGATATAATTATCATTAGATTAAAAAGAGCTGCACAATACATCTATCTGTGCACATGAATGTGTCTGCATTTGTATTTTCTCACACTTAATCTATATACTCTGAAGCATGATCAAAGCTGGCGGGGGTGGGAGTGGGGAAGGGGGGGGGGGGGTGACAGGAGCTGGAGCTTTGGGTGCCGTAGGGGGTGGGGGTGCCAGTATGTAAGCTATGGTATAGTCACTGGAAAGAGTAGATCAAATGAAGGGTGATAGTAAATCTTCATTTCGGCGTTGCAGCTGTCCTGCATACTGCACACTGCGCAGGTCCAGTGCAGACACACTAGCAGAGCACAGTGTACACTATGCTGCAGATAGCAGGTAGGGCACAGTGGATCACTTAGCTGAGTGAGCATCAGCAAGCAGTATCAGCTAGAGAGAAACCTCATCATGTACCCATGGCCAGTGACCTGTTATATATTTGTAAAGATGGGTCAGCACTCCCTGCAAGCAGCGGTGTAGCGAGGGTGGCTTCGGTGGGGCGCAAGCTCCGGGCACCAAAAAAGTTATAGGGCGTGCTGCCCTCCACCCCCTTTCCCGTGCAGCCACAGAGAAGGAGAAGCAGAGGGTGCGCGCACTGACTCGTGACTAGGTAGGGAACAGGGCACAGGCCAGAGGCAACAGCAGGAGACACTGACAGCCGGCACGTGCCGCTGTAGCTGTGCAACAGGATTTACTTCTGAGCACCACTCTCTGCCCCTGCTGCTGCTGCTGCAGCACTTCTCTCTTTACTCTACTTCAGATACTGCAATAGCTCTCTCTGCCCTAGCTGCTGCAGCACCTCTTTCAGACCCGGCTTCTGCAACACCTCTCTCTGTCCCGGCTGCTTTAGCACCTCTCTCTGACCTGGCTGCTAGAACACTTCTCTCTACATTAGGGGTGGGCAACATGCGGCCCGCGGGCCGAATGCGGCCCGCGAACCGATCCTGCCTGGCCCGCTGTCCCCCAGCAGTGGTCATTGCGCTACAGCAGCTCAAAGACGCGGCGCCGCTGAGGAAATCCCGGTCACGTCACAGGGGCTGCTGACCGGGATTTCCTTTCCGACGTCAGGCGCTGGGCGGTGCGGGGGCAGAGCCAAAGCAGGGGCAGCAGCGGATGCGGCCAGCGGATCATCTGGGCAGCTGGACGCCCGGCTGTCTCCTGCTCCCTGGCTAACCACCTCGGCCGGCTCTGCATCATGGAGCATCATGGAGGAACAGCGGCAGCGTCCCCGACACCCTCCCTCCTCCAGGGAGGAGGAAGCAGACCTTGGCCTCCCAAACACTGTTCCGCATCACACCCAAAATTACTGGCGGTGCGGCTCCATGGACTGCACAGCACTTGATCTTCTGGCCTGTACCTGGTTACCACATGTGACGTCCTGCAACTCAGTGGATTGGTGCAGAGAGAGGTGAGCACCCTGGGAGCCCTGTACCCACCTAACCCCCCCCCCCCCCCCCTGTGTGTGTGACTCACTGTACCTAATACCTCTGTGTGAGTGCCCCCCACTACCACCCTCACCCCTGGTGTGTGTCCCAGTACCCTCCTACCCCTGTGTATGTGTTCCACACCTTGTACCCCCCCCCCGTGTTTGATACCCAGTACCCCCTGCCTCTATATATATGACACCCTGTACCCCTACCTCAGTGTATATGGCACCCTGTACCCCTACCTTCCTGACATTTTTGACAGTGAACACCCCCTGGCGCTTTGTGACACCCCCTTGGGGGTCCGAGTTACGGATTTTCGCAGCGCAGCGATTAAGGCAAAACGGGGCTAAACTGTGCATGCACCGCAATGCGCATTCGCGTCGTATCGTACGGGTACAATGGCCGCCGTGCTTTTGCACAGGATCTAGCGACGCTTTCAGTCGCACTGGCGGACACAAGAAGATTGACAGGAAGTGGGAGTTTCTGGGTGGCAACTGACCGTTTTCTGCGAGTGTTTGGGAAAATGCAGGCGTGGCCGGGCGTTTGCAGGGCGGGTGTCTGACGTCATTACTGTGTCACTCGTCGCAGCAATCATCGCACAGAATAAGTAACTACAGGGCTGGTCTTGTTCTGCACAAAATGTGTTTGCAGGCGTGCTGCTGCACAGGATGCTATTTTAATACACTCCCCCGTGGGCGGCGACTATGCATTTGCATGGCTGCTAAAACTAGCTAGCGAACGACCAACTCGGAATGAGGGCCCCTGTACCCACCTACACCTGTGTGTTTTTGTTATACCTTGTACCTGTGCGTGCTCAGGGAGGGAGGGGATATTTTGTGTGCGGCCCTCGAATATTCGATGGAATGTGTTAAGTGGCCCCCCAGCTGAAATAATTGCCCACCCCTGCTCTACATTGATGCTGCAGCACCTCTCTCTGTGCCTCAGCTACTGCTGCAGCGCCTTCCTTACTATTCTGTGGCCACGAACCTTCCCAATGAAGCCACTATTTATTTATTAGAAGTTATTATTATATCGCGCACATATATTCCACACTTTACGGGGAATATTTTGGCAATCACATCAGTCCCCCATGGGAGCTTACAATCTATATCCCTTACATCCACACACAACAGGGTTCATTTTTATTGGGAGCCAATTAACTTACCACTATATATTTGTATTGTGGGAGGAAACCGGAGTACCTGGAGGAAACCCACCCAAGTACGGGGAGAATATACAGGGGAGGGGGACGCCAAAACATACCCTTGCTCCGGGCACAATGGTGCCTAGCTACACCTCTGCCTGCAAGCATGACGGCAGCAGCGTATCTATAAGGGGTGCAGTGTGTGTGGTGCACATAGGCCCCCGAGGTCCATGGGGGCCCACACTGCACACCCACTTTTAAATACTCAATTTTTAAATATGCCCCCGCCAGCGGTAACAAATTTCTGGTAAATGGCGCGACAGCCATTTTTCAGGAGATTTGCACATGCGCAGTAAGTACATTTCTGAGAAAATGCCCACTGCGCCATCCCCTGGAGATTTGTGCATACGCAATAGAGTCTGTGCCCCTCTAGTGCTCAGACTCTATTGTGCTGACAGGCACCGGCAGAGAAGGAGGCCCCGATGGAGACGAATGGACACGGGCCTCCTCCTCTGTTATACGCCCATGCCTAGTGGTATTTAGTAATTCAGAAAACTCAACTTAGTCTGCTTGAAAAAAATTGCAAAAGATAGCTGTCCAGATAAGAGCTGTCCTTGGCGGATTTAAGACTAAGGGGTCCTTCTGTGCAACAGATGTTCCGCATGCAGCAGAGGACACTAGGAGGGATCTGATTGGATCACTCTCAGTGCACATTGGGCCTAATTCAGACCTGATCGTAGATGTGCTACGATCAGTCACTCAGACATGCGGGGGGATGTCCGCCCCACATGTCAGTCCCGCACCCCCCCCCCCTTCCTGCACAAGTACAAAAGCATCGCACAGCAAACATGGAACATAATTCATAATAAATTATTTAAAATAATTTAAAGGGCCCTGACCCCTCATCACTGCTTTAATTTATTATTACATCAATACATTAATATAGATAGTATATAATTCGAACTTTAGAGTTATTTTAACACCTGTTCTGGGACATCCATCTCTGCGTTCCCCAGTGGGAGCACGCAACTGCTCGTCATCCTACTACACACCTACCACCACCCAGCTCCTTGTCCCCTCCCACTCCCACGCAGACAACACCACCCATACTCCTGGTAATACTAGTTGTGTGCTAGGACCGCCTGCTTTCTAGTCCTGCTGATAAGTGTCAAGTCAGGAAAGAACCTGTATCCAATTACGCAGCACTACTCGCCAAGAGGTAGGCACAAAGTGTACTCAACTACTTAAAAAGATACAGTGCTAGCAACCACTCCCAATTTACTGATACCTTCCTAACCTGTCTGTGTACACCCAACTATAAGCAGATTGTTACAGTAAGAGACTGTTGCAGAACAGACACACACACTTTGCACAGTGCTAAAACTGTTTGCAAGACATTCCACTTTCCAAGAGAACATGTCCGCATCACAACTAGAGATGTGCACCGGATATTTTTCGGGTTTTGTGTTTTGGTTTTGGATTCGGTTCCGCGGCCGTGTTTTGGATTCGGACGCGTTTTGGCAAAACCTCCCTGAAATTTTTTTGTCGGATTCGGGTGTGTTTTGGATTTGGGTGTTTTTTTACAAAACCCCCTCAAAACAGCTTAAATCATAGAATTTGGGGGTCCTATAGTATTATTAACCTCAATAACCACAATTTCCACTCATTTCCAGTCTATTCTGAACACCTCACACCTCACAATAATTTGCACCGAGGTCGCTGGATGACTAAGCAAAGCGACCCAAGAGGGCGGCACAAACACCTGGCCCATCTAGGAGTGGCACTGCAGTGTCAGACATGATGGCACTTAAAAAAATTGGCCCCAAACACAATGTGGAGGAATCCAGTATACGTTCTGTCACCAGGTACCAGTGAATGACCACATCATGTATATAGATGACAGATATAAAGTTACATTGTGAGGGAATCCAGTATACGTTCTGTCACCAGGTACCAGTGAATGACCACATCATGTATATACTTATACTGGTGGTCCCCAGTCCCCACAATGCAGCACACTGATCAGATATTTTCAGCACACTGAGCACAGATTATTTGCAGCACACTGAGCACAGATATTTGCAGCACACTGAGCACAGATTACGGAGCTTTTCAGGGAGAGAATGTTGCCACGTCCTCTCCGTTCAATCTCCAATGCACGAGTGAAAATGGCGGCGACGCGTGGCTCCTTATATAGAATACGAATCTCGCGAGAATCCGACAGCGGGATGATGACGTTCGGGCGCGTTCTGGTTAACCGAGCAAGGCGGGAAGATCCGAGGCTGCCTCGGAACCAAGTAAAATGGGTGAAGTTCGGGGGGGTTCGGATCCCGAGGAACCGAACCCGCTCATCTCTAATCACAACCCATACCAACAGCCACCCTTCCCTCTGGATGCTGGTTGTTTTTATTAACATCATGTCAGCACCTTATTGTGATATTGATACAATATATTGATTTTAAACGCACTGTTTTCACTACACACTCAGCACCACCACCACCACCACCACCACCTCTCAGCACCACCACCAGGGTAGACAGAGCCTCCCCAGTCATACTGCCTTTCAAATTCCTAAAATGTTATATAAAAACGATTAGAATAACACAAAGAAGATATATATAGCATAAACATCTTCTTTGTTTAATCCTTTTTATAACTACTGTAACACTCACCAGCTTTGTGGAGATCCCTGGAGCAGCAGGGAGACGAGAGATGAGGCAGCAACAGCTCTCCCTGAGTTCTACAGTCAGACACTGCTTTGCAGGGCTGGGGGTGGGGCCACACCACAGTCAGTGAAGCTGCACAGAAAGGGAGCTAATAGTGGCATGCCTTTGAGTGCCTTGTGCACTGATGGACACTTGGATATGTCATGTGATCAGGAAGTGCACTGTAGTCAGAGCTCAGTCAGCAGGAGCAAGTGAAAACACAGGGATGCAGGTAGGAGACTCAATGGACACTGTAGTTTAGTGTAGTGATGGGAGAGTTACAGTGAGTAGGGAGTGAGACAGGCTCCCAGCATTCAGACCCATCCCCATGTGTGCCTCCCCAGCCATTCACCTTACCGCATGTCACTTTTCAGCACCACTACCACTCAACACTACCACCACCAGTCACCACCACCACCACTTAGCACTGCAACAACCACTGCTTAGCACCACCACCACTTAGCAGCACCACCACTCACCAACATTTAGCACCACCACCACGTAGCACCACCGCTTAGCACCATGACACACCAAATTCTTATCAGAAAGCACTAATTACATACACCCCCATTAACATAGCTATCTGCATAGCACATAACACACATCACCCTGGTGTAACGCTACCACCGCTACCAATCTACATTATACACAATTCAGAAAGGTTGGACACTTCCTGGTGCAGCAGCTGCTGACCATTCTTTTTGAGCACAGTAACTAATTACATGGGCCTGACGCTTCTGCAGCTGTTCTTCCATATGGCCTCAGCAGCCTGCCTGCTATTTTATGCTAATGTAAGTATCTTCCAGTCTGTGCCGATTATCTGTTTATCTTCATGCGGATGGCCAGTGTTTTCTATTTTCCATTAATACAAGCCCTTACACCCAGCCTGTGCAGGGTGCATAAGATCCATTAGAAACAGGCATCTGCCCAAACGCTCCAAAAACACAGAAGTCTGGCTACATGCCCACACGACTCCCATGACACACCAATGAGACAGATCAGTTCTGCGTCATCATATTGTCAACACCCAGCTGCCTCCTAGAAACCCCCATTTCATGGAAAGAGTGATCCGGTGGTGGGCGGATCAGTTCTTCCACTGTGCCAATCTCTGCCCATGTGTGTATAGTTACATGGTGCGCCAAATGCACAGCCTGCAATTGCTTTTCTACAACACATTTGCAGTTTGCAAATATCCGTGGGATGCGTCCGCATTTCAGTGTGTGTCCAGCTAAGAAGCTATTAACTTCATGCCCCATAATAGTGCCCTAATTAATTTTCTGAACCATAGTACTGCCCTAGCTAATACTGTGTCCTGTAGTAGTGCCCTAGTTTATTTTATGACCCATAGTAGTTCCCTAGTTTACATGATGACACATTGTAGAGCTGCCAGTACACATTATGCCACACAGTAACGCATATTTTGATATACAGTGCCCCCTGCTCATTCTGCGCCACATTAGAGTGCCCCAGTACATATTATGCCACACTATTGTGCCTCCATTTCATATTATGCCACATTAAAGTGCCCCAGTTCTTATTATGTAACAGTATAGTGCCCTCCACATTACAATGAGCAGATCAGATTATGCCACATTACAGTGCCCCCTAACCATTATAACATCCACTACACATACCTCTCACTAAAAATGTAATGTCACACAATTCAGACTGGGCAGTGGATCAGACCCAACTGCTTAGCAGGTGAATCTGGGAAATTGGTATGCAACTTTATAACCTGGGTCCAGGCCCCCCTAAGCCTCTGGACCCCATAGAAATGGCACCCTTGGCACCCACTATAGTTACGCCTATGGATATCCCCCCAAAACACCTGATATTCTTATATCTGCCACGGTTCTGCCATTTCCAACCAGAAAGCAGCTGCCATAGGTTTTCTACGTGGCTGCTATGCAGTTGGATTGAGCATGTTCTGGATTGCGGTGCATAATGCTTTGTGTACACCAATCTGTCTTTGCAGGAATCTTCCTAAAAGGGATGCAAACTCCTTATTCCATCCCTAAAAGGGGGGGTGAACTCCTAGCGCTACTGTGGATAAACACACAATACTTGTTTTAAAAGAGGGTGTATTTATTGTACATCACAAAACAGCTTAAAATGACGTGACATTGTGACATTTCTAAGGTCTATTCTAAGGCAAGTAAATGATGTGAGCATAGACCAGACTGTTGTTATTATTACTGGTCTTAAAAAATGAATTTCTTGGATATAATTGCTATTTGCGGGGGAGTGTTCCTAGTACCGGTAGACAAAAAACTAATCCACAAACAAAAACAAATAACACACATATATATAGAAAGGTAAAGTA
Source organism: Pseudophryne corroboree (assembly GCF_028390025.1). Classification (NCBI taxonomy): domain Eukaryota; kingdom Metazoa; phylum Chordata; class Amphibia; order Anura; family Myobatrachidae; genus Pseudophryne; species Pseudophryne corroboree. Next base: position 736,471,678 of record NC_086448.1, on the reverse strand, counting down.
AATTGCAGTAAAAAAGATTCTTTGGAGGTCTGGATGTCTTTTATTGAAATCTCAAAGTTTTCCTTACTCCAAAGCTTGACCTCTAGTGCGCAGTAATTAAAGTCAATTAAGTGTGGTCACTTAAGGTGAATCAGAATAAACATCAGTTTAAAGTCATTAAGGTACATATGTGAGGGTGATGCGCTGTTTGCGTCTTACCCACTCTGTCACTTTGTGTAATAGTAACGTTATTTGTAAGTTTCCTGGTTGTAGTTCTTTGCCCCAAAGCCTATTAAGTGGTCGGTGTGATTTTTTCTGCAATGTCAGACCCTCATGCCGGAAAGTGCCATTGAAAACACACGCTGCCAGTGAATGGATGTTGGAGTGGCTTGTGTGGAGGTGGGTGCTGGTTACAGAGATACTGATCCCGAACAGAGCCGCACCAGTGCACTCAGCGTACTGCTCGGTAAGCTCCGCCGGCGGACACCCAGCAAACCTGACCGATCTCTGCAGCCAGGAGGACCGAGAAGCCCCATAAGCCGTGACAACTTGCCGCAAGAGGTATTTACCAGCACCCACCTCCACACAAGCCACTCCAACATCCATTCACTGGCAGCGTGTGTTTTCACCCACACAGGGAAGAAAAGGCAGGTGTGAGGACATCTAGACCCTGCACCAATCAGAGGCAGAACTACCAGTGCTGCAGCAGGTGCATTACACTGGGGCCTACTAAGGGGCCCACTACTGCCCAGATCAGCAATGAGTTATCCCCTGGCCCCCTGGCCACAGACCATTTTGAGAAATGTTGGATGAATGGCCCAGTGCAGAGAGCATGGTGGCCCCATCTTACCTAAGGTGACCTTGTGTGTGCCTGACTGATAGAGGAGTCCTGCTACCTATCAGCGCTGATGATCACAGCCACTTACTGCCTCTAAGTAATAGACAGCAGTAAATTTTGTCTGATTCACTTCGATCAGTTAATTAAAGGCAGCTCAGTGTCACTGGCACTTTCAGAGTCAGTGGCGCACCCAGGGGGGGGGGGTTCCGAGCACCCAGAAACCCCCCTCCACTAAAAAAAAAAAAAAAAAAAAATATTTTTTTTTTTTTTTTTTTTTTTAGCTGCATGAGTATTATTAATGGCTGTCTAGCGTTCTCTGCAGTCTGCTGTCTTCCTGGTGGCACTTGTAAGAGCAATAAAAGTTTATTTTAATTATAGTACATATATATATTTCCCTCATGTGCTTATCCATTCTTACTTTAATAATCTTCAACTGCATCAACTCCAGCAGTCTTCGGCCACCTGATACTTATTCCAGTGTCATCTGCTGATGTAACTATGTGTATTTACCCTGTACTTGTCCTATACTGTCATCAACTGTAAGTTGCTGTTTTCCTGTTTGATTATTCATGTACTCTGTAATTGGGCGCTGCGGAACCCTTGTGGCGCCATATAAATAAAGGATAATAATAATAATAATAATAATAATATATCCATGTGCATACATATATACACATGTATATACATACATACATATAAACACACACACACACACATGATATAGATATATATATATATATATATATATATATATGTACGTGTGTGTATGTGTATGTATATATATATATATATATATATATATATATACTGTATGTGTGTACACACACATATATATATATATATATATATGCATGTTTAATATGCTGTGTGTATGTATATATATATATGTGTAGATATGTGTGTGTGTGTGTGTGTGTGTGTGTGTGTGTGTGTAAATATGTACACTAGTTTTACGGACCCAGCATATGCTGGGTCACCTCAGTCCCCACCCCCGTGATTGGCTCCGCCCAGTTCTGGAAACCCCCCCATACAAATCCTGCGTTTGCCACTGAGAGTCTGCCTAAACGAGTCCCAAACTGAGAAAAAGCACACGTGATGGGGGTCCCTGTCACAGACAGAGCAGAGGCCACTGTGTTCCTGTCCCCCTGCCTCTCCCTCTCACCCTCTGCCTCTCCCTGTCACTCACTGCCTCTCCCTTTCACCCTCTGCCTCCCCTGCCTTCCGCTGTCACCCTTTGCCTCTCCCTATCACTCAGTGCCGTGTGGCATATTGTGAACTTGGGCTGGGATGGTGGAGGGGGCCCAAATTATATTTTTGCACCTGGGCCCACCACTCACAACTTCCGCCACTGGCGCCAATACACCCTCTACCAAGCTAATTACCCCATATCATTACATTAGCAAGAGAGCAAACCTTTAGCCAACACTGATCAAAATCAAAGGTGTCTTACAGCAGTGCACATCGTATGACATCTCAGTGAGAGAAAAAAATGGAATGATGTGTTTAAGAAATGGTTAAATAGTAGATACAGCTATACAGTACGTTGTGGTTGTTTTAAAATGCACACATGTATTTCAAAATGCAAACCATGCAATTTTAATTAGGGGCAATGCTTCTCCTGAGCCAACCCTCAGTATTTTTTTTTGTGTCCCTAGAAAGAAAGAAGAAAAAAATCACAGATATTTGCTATTCTGAGTAACTTAATTAACTGTAGGTGAAAATATTGTCATGTCCAACAAACCATCAAAATAAAAGTCACAGGTGTATGAACTTATGCAAAACAAGAGAATTATTAACAGTCCTCTCTAGTAAACAGCGGCACCGGCATGGGGTTAAGTTACTGGAATACATTGAATTATACATGATTGGTGACCCACAAACCTGAAAAATGAAAGCAGTCAGTTCTGTGAAGCAAGACATTTCTTGCACTAATCTGTTTAAGGGAATGAGGAGCTCAACTGGCCTGAACATAAGCTGTGAGTGACAGATTAACGATCGCTGCTGCAGTGAAGACAAGTTGTGACTTTCGCATGTGTAAAAGACTCAGTATTACCATTCCCTGCTGCAGCAAAGTCTGTTGCTATTATTGCATTACTACTGTTACTTATTAATGTTTAGTAATATTTTCAGTTTAAAAAATCCATACACTCCCATTTCTGGATTAAAAATCTTACAGTAATGCTGTCTTGGACAGATAGTAACAAATACCTACTGGAAGTGGCATGTAACACTTTAAGGCTGATGCAAAGTCCAACACATGTTGGCCACAATTGGCCTTGCATTGCATGTCCAGATCCAAATGTGTATTCGGCCATATGCCCAAAACGGTGGCACTTCTTTTCATCATTATCACTGTGCACTTCAACAGCCTCGTCTTTGGTGCAGAATATTTTGAATACAAACACACAACTCTTTTTCTTTTACCTTTAATTGTGTGCTCCAATTCACCCAGTGCAGTGCAAAAACTGTGCTGCTGGGGCTTGGGTCTTTGGACCCTCTCCAAAAGGAGAATGGCCTGGTTTCTGCAGATCATCTCAGAGCCATAAGGCCTAATGAAGGGAAAAGGGAATCTTCAGGTCCTCTTTCACAGAAGCTAGGAGGGATCCTTTAAATCACAACCATCAGAGCCAAAAAGCCACTTAGGGAGCAGGTCTTCAGGGCTTCCCTTTATCGCAAGGCTCGTGGTTGCCCCTTTCTCCCCCAGGCGAGCAGATTCTTTGGCTCTACCCAGAAGGAGAGATTCTCAGACAACTTAGGCAAAGGGTGGACCATAAGGGTCTCGCCCAAACCCTAACAAACGTGAACACACACACAAATGTGTGGTGAACAGGTGAAAAAAGGGCAGTAAATACAATAAATTATCCTTGCCCAGAAGGCTAGGGCAAAGGAAAAACAGTGCAACCTGAAAAAGAAGTGCATTGGGCAGAAGTGCTTAACTAGTGCAAAGGTGTGGTCCTTCACCCATGCATTTTCCATCAGAGCCGGACTTTCAAGCCGCGTGGATACCAGCACTCCAAGCCGCGATGCCCCTTGTGTCTGTGGACAGGCGGTAAACAAAAAGCCGATCGCAGCTGCGGACAGCCTTCCCTCGTACATGTGGCATTGAGAGGAGGGTTAGCGCTGCCAAAAGTGGCTCTTGGCAAATACAGTGGAAGTGGCTGATGCTCCACAGATCTGACCTGGTAACATACAGCTACGTTGTAGCAAATATTAATGGCACTTCAAACTGTAATAACATCACCCTGCACTAAAAGTGGGGAATATTAACTCCCTTCATCTACACTAGAAATTGATCCATGCGGAGGACCTGTGATTTTTAATCATACATACTGTACTTTTATAAATTTTTTAAAAGGAAAAATATTTTTATTCAGGTGTGCATTAACTCTGTTGTTGTTTTCTGTTACTCATTTATAATGAACCTTGTGCATAAATAAATGTGTTAATATTTTTTACATCTTAAATTGGAGTGAGCACAAGTCATTTCATAGCAGGTCATCCTAATATTAGCACAACTTCTTCTATACTATCTCTATAGAGAACAGGCTTCTCTTTATTATTAATACCAGTTATTTATATAGCGCACACATAGTCCGCAGCGTTTTACAGAGAATATTTAACCCTTCACATCAGTCCCTGCCCCAGTGGAGCTTACAATCTATATTCCCTACTACATGTACACACACACACATTCACACTAGGGTTAATTTTTGTTGGAAGACAATTAACCTACCAGTATATTTTTGGAATGTGGGAGGAAACCGGAGTACCCGGAGGAAATCCACAAAAGTACGGAGAGAATATACAAACTCCACACAGTTAGAGCCATGGTGGGAATCAAACCCATGACCTCAGTGCTGTGAGTAATGCTAACCATTATACCATCCGTACTCTCTTTAAATACATTCACCTGTATATCCTTTTAGTGTGCTCCACAAACACATTTTGAAGTTTGCAGCTCAAATATAACTAAAATCAACTGAATATTATATATTTAATCCAATCAGCGCTGGTGCTTTGTTTGTTTTTACATAAATCCACCTATACACCCTCACTGGATTTAGCTTATCGCAGATTATCGCAGATCGCTGAGATGCAGCATAGTTCTGCCTACACAGTCACAACTGGAGACGCATCTGAACTGCATACATTTGAACACTTGAAAGCACAAGATATGCTTGGAAAAAGGACTTGTGTCTAAATCTTCGAGGAGAGCTGCTGGCAAAACAGTTAAAATAATTGTATGTCAAGCAGGGGCGTAGGCAGAACTTTGTGGGCCTCATACTAGAATTTTTGTCCTGTCACCTGGGGCAAGGCACTAATCCCCCACCCACATCCTTACTCCTGGATGGTCGTGGGATCCAAAGGAGGAAATAGATGAAAGGGCAAGGGTCCAAAAAAGAATGGGGTTTCACCTTATTTTATTCTACTGCCACTCCTCAGCCTAATGCCTTGATAGAAACAGATGGTACCTTCTGTTGTGGTGACTGCCACCAAAAGTGATGTGAAAAGAGTCCCGAATTTTCATTTCCTAAGCACTACAGGACTAAAGGTGGGTACACACTGATAACTACATCTGCAGATCAAATGATCGTCAGATATATCTATGGACGGATCGGGAAGTGTGCTGTGCATACACACTGCCCGATCCGTCGGGGAGTGACGTCATGAACTGGGCGGGCGTGTACACACACCCGCCCAGTTCAGCCGTCAATCACCGCCGGCCGCCGCTGCATGTGTACGAGCGGCCAGCTGTGCTGCGGGGCCGACGCGATATGTCTGTGAACGACGGAGTTCACAGACATATTGCCAATACACACTGGCCGACGGACCTGCGATATATCGGCCGTTCTATTGACCTGCGATATATCGGCCCGTGTGTACCCACCATCAGGCATTGCAGGACTCTGCTGGAAGTGACGCAATGGGAGTCCAAGACTACATTTCCCAGGTGCCTTCAGGGCCGTCTTTTCGTATGGGCTCAATGGGCTCTTGCCCAAGGGCCCCAGGAGTATAAGGGCCCTAGGCTGATAGCTGAGGGTCCCCTCTTTCCAGGGGTACCAGATTTTTGAAAATCGGCCCTGGGGAACTGGAGATATCTGACTTGAAAGCAGAGGTCCCCATCCAAGGCTGTTAATTGCACTTCCCAGTCAGATATCTCAGGTTCTGTCTGACTTTGAGTTTTTATGAGAGTATAATCCAAAAGCTGTGACTCTCCCCTTTCAGTGGACACTGGCAGCTTGTCTCTACTATGCACAGAACCAGAGATATCAGCCTTCAAGCAACTGGTCCCTGCTCCAGCTCCACACGCCTAATATGCACTTTTAGATTTTCGTTGGTGAATTGCTCTGGCTCCTGAACTCTGATCCTCAAGTCCCCAGTACCTCCTGAAAGATGGAACTCACTAGTTTTTTATCCCATTCAAATCTAAGAAATATATTTTCAGGAACTTGAGATATCTGTAGTAAAGCAAGCTGCCCTCCTACCGGAAAACAATAAATATTAAGCCCACTCCACTATCCACCCCTCCTCTACGAATTAAACACCCCCTAACACCCTGGAAGTCATGTACCAGGGCTTCTTCATTGAGCCCAATGCCCCCTTCTACAGTTTAGCTCCATCTGTGCAGTAAAGGAGTAATTAGCAGAAATTACTGTTCCAGGTCCTACATGCTGAGCGGAAGATAGAACACCCCCTACCGCCGTGGGACATCAAAGCCGCCGCTGATAGCACCCCCCCCCCACCCCTATCGCTGGAGGATAGGTAGGGGGCTCAGTGCATTGCTGTTCCCAGGGGCCTACACTGCTGTTAAGACGGCCCTGGGTGCCTTTGCTGTCAGTACACATGCCACGCAGTACACTCAGTTCAAATTATCCCACACTTTGCATACTGTAGCTGACATTTGAGAACCTGGTAGACCACTTTATGACCTGGGTGCAGTTGAGTTAGGCCCCAGAGGTGGGCCTTCAAAGCCTCCTAGAAATGGTCTTCCCTGCACCCACTATAGCTGTGCCCATGATGCATAATTATGAGATGTAGAGTTGCTTTGCTTTTCCAGGCAATTGCCAGTCCACATTCTGCACCAGGCTGTGAGTAGAGCTGTCACTTCATCCTACCCTGTGGTATGGTCTGGTTAAAACTAGTAATTCCAGGTGGAACAAAAATAATAGAGGAAATTCCGTCCAAAATACATACGGCCACATTCCGCTGGAGAAAACTTGACAATTCTGCTCCTACTGTAAATGCATAATGAGCTGAATGTTCTGCAGAAATGCTGTGAATATATTGCTCATCTCTATTCCTCAGCTACTGAAAATCCCCAGGTCGCATCTAATTAGTCCTAATACATCCTCTGTCTATATTCCTTGGCCAGATGCTGTCAATAAATGCAAAGTGCATGGACATACCACATGTGCCACAAAAGACCAATTAGACTCTGTAAAGTAATAGTCTACATAAATATTTCCTTCCCAATACCCTCAGACTAAGCATTCTTCAATTATCCTCCACGCTACTTACACATTTCCCTTCCCAATGAATGCTTCCTAAAGGCTCAGTAAGATGATGAGGGTGCCAAAGCTATGATTTTGTATAAGGTATTGAAGTAAAGCTGCCTGAAGAGGAGACTGTTATAGAAATATTTTCCTCTATGTAACAATTTGGCACAGCGTGTTTCTGGAACATTGCTGCAATATAACTTTCCTACATTTTCTATCATCATATCAAGCACATTCTTTCCAAAGCAGGCTACCAGAACACGAAATGCTCACAGGTTGTCTGCAAAGTCATATCCTGATTAAGGAAACGGGTCAAATCTAGTATAATAGCGCCCACTGCTTAAGCTTTCCAGAGTGAGTCTAGGTTAATAAGTATAACATTTCAGTCCCCTAGATATACAAACTTCCCAACCAGAGCAAATGAACACCTGGGGGGGTTCTGTGTGCAGCACCGCCCTTCCCCCTTCCATGCAGTGGGCCATACAACCTTCTGCTGGTGACGGTGTTTTCAGTGTATTATCCTGGAAGGTGGCGTATATGCAAAACATAGCAAAGACCATTTGTTAATGTCTGCAGCATCTTTCTGCAGATGTCACCTGGAAGTTGACTAACTTGGGAAGGGAGTGGGGGGGGGGGAAACTTGATAACTGGGACTGTTTAATAGTTTACCAAGTTGCTTGCTCCAGTTATTGCAGTCAGGGCCGAAACAGAGCTCTGTGCCACACTGTGCTGGCCCCGTCCCACGGAAACCCGTGATGCCATGACGTCACACCTTGGGTGTGGGGCCGTTTGCACTAGGATGTAGAACACTGCCTGGAGCTCTGCAATAGTGCTACTGGCTGCAGGGTGCAGGCACCCAGTGAGGCCCATGCAGGTGGCATGGGGCAGTGACAATGCCGGCCCCAGGGCCCTGTGTCCTGGGCAGCGACACAGCCTGCACCGCCCTAGTTACAGCTATGACTGGAGTAATTTAGGTAGTATAAGCAGGTGGTCGCATGTACCAAGCCTTAAGTTACAAATAAATCTTTCTGAGTTTCTGACCTAATTCCAAAGTAAAATGTTTTAGCAATCTTCACCTGCAAATAAAGACGCTCATTCACCCAGCCGCAGCATCATAAGTCAATGCAAACATGTTACTTTCTGTAAGTATTCCATCACTCAGCAATTCCCAATTAACATATTCATTTATTAAAAAATATTTCAGCACTGAGCTATGATTTTTGTTTACAGTTATTCAGAGCGTCCTACAATCAGCTCTTCATAATGGCCAATGAACTGGTTACATTTTCTCAGTTACATTACAACGGATACAGAAAATGGTCCTTACTCAGTTTTGTGGGTGTCGATTTTGTGAAAGAGTTCGCTGAGTTCTTCCCCACTTAGGATTCCATCAGCAAAGTAAGCCTTGAACTCTTCAAAGGAAAGCTTTCCATCATCTGCAATAGTAGAAGGGATTTGTATAATACGGGGATAAACTGACAATATCCACTCATGTTATTCATATGATAACATAACATTATTCATAGAGGTGCAGTAAAAAGGTTTTGGGAAAAATATATCAAACAAAAAACAAAACAATTTTTTTTAAACATTTTTATTCATTTATACATTTGTACATTTTTATTCATTTGGAAATACTTGTGCTTTAGAGTCTGCTATATTTCCATTTCTTTTTTAAGTTCCTGCCCCGTGCCATTGGAGGGGGACTGGGGGACGCAGGCTAAGTCACTGTCTAGCCCAACCTGTCTCATCTATTAATGCGGGAGCAGTGGCGCACAGAAAGGAAGCACACTGATTGTACAGATTGAGTCCCATGGCCGGGACTCAACATGTTCTGCCTCCAAATACAAGTGTCGGAACACAGTTCCGTCCTTTTCCGGCCCGCTTTAACTCCTGCATAGGGGTAACTGTAATGCAGTATGTATTGTCACTATAATGCTGTCTGTATTGTATATAGCCAACTTAAACGGTCTCTGAACTGTACAGAGGTCACTAGAATGCTCTCTGCATTGTATCTCCAGTCACTAGAATGTTCTCTGTGTTGTATATTGGCCATTAGAATGCTCCCTGTATTGTGTTTCTGGTCACTGGAATGCTTTGTATATTGCATAAAGGTCAATAAAATGCTTTGTGCACATATTTATAGAAGTCACTATAATGTTCCTTGGATTATACACTGGTCACTGGAATAGTCCAGCAGTGCTATTTTTGTAAAAAGGTTACTGATACTCACTTAGGCACCCATTTATTATCTGTTTTTGACACGATGATTGTAATTCCTTATAGCTGCTATTTGCTGCAATATGACATTATCTACCAGCCGATATATTATTGTACACATGCAGGAACAAGGGCTCTAATAGGAGTCCATGCCTGTGATCACCTTATATTTACTTTCTGGGGTCCACCGGATTACTGCTTATGGGGGGTCATTCCGAGTTGATAGCACGTAGCAACTTTTTGTTGCCCGTGCGATCAACTAGACGCCACCCATGGGGGAGTGTAATTTAGCATAGCAAGGCTGCGATCGCTTGTGCAGCCCTGCTATGCTAAAAAAGTTTTGTGTAAAAGAAGACCAGCCCTACAGTTACTTACTCTGTGCGATGAATCCAGCGATGAAGGTCCCGGAATTGACGTCAGACATCCGCCCTCCAAACGCCTCAACACGCCTGCGTTCGGATCTCACGCCCGGAAAACGGTGAGTAGACGCCCCGATCCGCCTGTCAATCTTCTTGCGATCAGAGCTGCGACTGCTTTCTTCGTTCCCGGCATTGTTGCCCAGCAACTGCCATCGCTGTGCACCGACATGCCTGCGCATTGCATCTGCCGTGCATGCGCAGAACCGACCCTTTCACACCACTGTGATGAACCGCAGCGTGCGAACCGGTCGGAATGACCCCCTATGTGCGGACTTCTGACTGTGCATGTGCGAGTCCTGAGGGCTGGGGAGGGATCGTACGAATCTCTCGCCTGCTAGTTTTCGAGGAATGTAGAACTGAGGAATTCTGCATGGAAGCAGCCCCGTAGGTTTCTATGGGGCTGCGTTTTCGGGCGAAAATGGGGGAACCACAGCGGATATCTCTGATATCTGCTCTGGTCCCCTGTAGATACTTTTAGAGGATACTTATAACAGGTACTTTCAGAGGATATCCTGCTAATATATAATTGATAAATAGACCCATTAAAGCTATAAGTTGATGCAATATTTATAGTACTGTAGCTTCCATACTCTGGCCAAGTTTTCAGACGCTTATATTTTTTTTTTATTCCTAAAATGATTTTACAGATTCTTCCTGTTTCTGTGACTACTGTAGTATTCCAAATGAAAAATTATACAAAAAACCCCCATTAAGAACAATCAGGAAAAAAATAACTGCACCCTAGGCTATAAGTTGCCAACCGGCCCCTGACCACCCCTCAATGACCACAGTAAACCCATCAAAGCCTATAATAAAGCCGTTATAAGCTTTGATGAGTTGTATAGTTCTAGTGAGTCTTAATATAAGATTTATCTTATTTTATGGCAACATACTGTATGTGAGTTATGTCAGTCTGTGTGCAGCCATTGTGGTGCCGAATGTCACCTGCCTGAAAGCTCCAGAGAACTAAATATGGCTCTGATTAAAATGTACCCTGGGTAGGACAGAAGGAACAGGTGACAATAACATTAAATATAAATATCTCCTGGTTCTGCAGCACAGGCTGAAACATTGGGTGACCTAGGAGTGCTACAGCTTGGGATGTTGGGAATAGTACAGAGGGCGTCATTTCGAGTTGTTCGCTCGTTATTTTTTTCTCGCAATGGAGCGATTAGTCGCTAATGCGCATGTGCAATGTCCGCAGTGCGACTGCGCCAAGTAAATTTGCTATGCAGTTAGGTATTTTACTCATGGCATTACGAGGTTTTTTCTTCGTTCTGGTGATTGTAATGTGATTGACAGGAAGTGGGTGTTTCTGGGCGGAAACTGGCCGTTTTATGGGTGTGTGCGGAAAAACGCTACCGTTTCTGGGAAAAACGCGGGAGTGGCTGGAGAAACGGAGGAGTGTCTGGGCGAACGCTGGGTGTGTTTGTGACGTCAAACCAGGAACGACACTGACTGAACTGATCGCAGATGCCGAGTAAGTCTGGAGCTACTCAGAAACTGCTAAGAAGTGTCTATTCGCAATTCTGCTAATCTTTTGTTCGCAATTTTGATAAGCTAAGATTCACTCCCAGTAGGCGGCGGCTTAGCGTGTGCAAAGCTGCTAAAAGCAGCTTGCGAGCGAACAACTCGTAATGACCCCCAGAGTGTATTTAATACTGAAATCCTTATCAGAATCCTGCAGTGTCTGGAAAAAAAAAATCCTTGCAGAATGGTTCACAAGTAAAACACACATACAGTATAAAGCTTTGTCTATGTAGAGAATAAAACTAATTATATAGCGACATTATATAGTAGCTCGTTATAGCATTCATGAGTCAGCAATGAAGGACGCCACTAAAAGCAATTCATATTTTGTTTTGCTTTTGTAGGCACTTTATATTAAGATTAGAGGTCCTAATGGAAGAGATAATATTTGTGGAAGTAATTACAGTATCTGCATTATGCAAATATCAGTTACTGTGCACAAAACAATAACTACCAGAGAGAGCTATGTGCGACCGCAGTACTGCGCAACAACATGTTTCTGGCCCGAGGTTAATCACCCAAATGAGCACTTACTTTGTACAATACACAGACAGGCTCATTATTTCATGTAAAACCCACAGATATGGAGCTTATGACACTTTTTCTTCAAGCGACATCGTAACAGCGTAAAATCAAGAAATACTGTATTTCGGAATTATTCATCCTTTAAATCAGCAGAGATATATGAATCTTTTATAGATAGAAAAGTCTCTTTCATCAAATCATTGGCATTAGCAAGGACAGGTTTTGATATGTGAAATTAAACATTTTGCAATGACTTGAGCATTAAAGTAACATGTGATTGGTGGATTAAGTAGCTGCAGACATTGTGCAAATAGCGGTAGAGATGTGTCTTTTAGGGCAAGATTTAATATCAGCGGGGATTAATTTGTGCAGGAACGCACTGTCACTTCTTTTAGTTTAATGTTTTGCATTTTTTGTACTCCCAGAATATATCATAAGTTGTTGAGTTCCACTTTTTTTTTTTTCTGAGTTCAACAGATTTTTTATGTACAAGGATGGGGTGTGGTCTTCAGTTTGCCGGCTGTTGGGATCCCGGCGCAGAGTATACCGGCGCCGGAATCCCGACACCCGGCATACCGACACCTTTGCTCCATTTTGGGGATCCATGAACCCCCTGGAGGGAGAATAGATAGCGTGGCGCGCTTAGTGCACCATCGTGCCCGCAGCGCGGCGAGCGCAATTTTTCTCTTTCCGTTGATTACCTGGAACTGTGTTCTTACAATGTGCTTTTATTTTTCTCTCCTCCCTAACAGCGTACTTCCACCCCACTGTGTGCTGTTCCTGTAATGTGTACCTCTACTGACTGCACACCCTGCCAGCAGCAACCTATGCAGTGCACCCCAGATGGTTACCTCGGATGGTTCCTCTGCGGGCAGGCTGGACTTCACGTGGATCTTTCTATACAGGGTGTATCATACTACTACACAAGTGTCAGCTTTCCCATATATGCATTGGGCCCTTGTATGGCTCACCTCCCACAGTGTAACCTTCGTAGTGCACCCAACATGGCTGCCTCATCTGGTACGCTTGTGGATGGGATGAAAAATACATGGACCTGACATTTTTATTGGGACCCTACGCTGAGCGTTCGGATGCTGCAATCCACCCCCCACCCACCCCCCATTTTGTGTCATCTCTTCTAGGGGTAGTCTATTCCACCTATGGTAATCCTACGCAGTGCGCCCAAGATGGCTGCCTCACCTGGTATATTGTGTGGGTGGAATACACAACCCATGGAAATTCCTGCACCAGCCCTGCATTATGCTTACTGTGTGCTCAAGGTTTTCTTTTCATGTCTGTGTGGTTTGTCTATTGCTGCTTTACTTAAATCTTCTGTATTAATTCAGTAAGGATTGCAAATTCTGCTTTTTAGGAGAATCTGCAATCCTTGCAATCGCATGCTGGGGCCGCCCATCGCAGGGCAAGGCCGCCCAGCATGCTACCCACTGCCCACCCACTGTGATCACGCTGTAATTGTAATCGCAATGCAATTACAGCGTGGTTGCAGAAACTGTGGATGCCTCCTGCTGGCGCGGCCTGGCTGTGACGGCAGGAGTCCCATTGCTATTTTTTCTATCGGAGCGGCTGCATGTGATGACACGCAGCCACCCCCAAAACACCGTCAACATGCCCCTGTTTCCCTGGCGCTGCCCCCGATAATGCTTGGTCACTGCCCCTCCCCCCCCCCCCCGCCCGCCTCGGGCAGGGCGTTCGTAGTTAATGCTGACCGACTGCATTAACTACAGGTGCATGCACAGGGCGGGACCTGCGCATGCGTACGTGGGTCCCGTTGCTTAAATTGCGGGTGCATCGTGTTTGCGATGCAACCTAAATAAGGCCCTGAGTGCATTGTTTCTTATGTCAACAAAGCACCTCGAGTCCTGTTGGAGAAAGAGCGCTATAGAAATATCATAATAATAATTATTATTATTATTATTATTATTATTAAAAGCAAAAAAAGCATGGCGCTATTACTATAGTCAAGAAAAAAAGATTGTTTTTAATATAATACAAATCCAATCCTTAGTGAGCAGCAAAGGAGTATTAGCTAGTGGTAACAAGCTAAAATTCACCTGAACACATCAGGTGTATACACTAAAAACAAAATAAATTTCTCCCTTCGCTATTTTATTATGAGGAACTGGAAACTGTGGTGGTCAGTCCGAGTTGATCGCAGCCAGCAACTTTTTGCTGCTGCTGCGATCAACTAGTCCACGCCTATGGGGGAGTGTATTTTAGCTTAGCAGGACTGCATCGCTTGTGCAGCCCTGCTATGCTAAAAATTTTCACAAAAAACAAGACCAGCCCTGGACATACTTACCCTGTGCGACGATCTCTGCGATGCTGGAGCCGGCTTTGACATCAGACATCCGCCCTCCATTCTCCTGGACACGCCTGCGTTTTCCTTACCACCCGAAAACAGCAGGCAACGGTCTGGAGATGCCCAGGAACGCCTTCTTTCTGTCAATCTTCTTGCGGTCGGCTCTGCGACCGCTTTCTTCGTTGAGCGCAACATAACCCGGCGACCCCTGTCACCGGGCAATGACGCGTGTGCGCAGTGCGGCCGCTGCGCATGCGCATTACAGGCCCGATTGCACAGCAGCGACAAAACGCTGCGTGCGAACGGGTCGGAATGACCCCTTATATGGCAAAAATTCAAGTGACTCAAGCAATTAACTTTAAATAATTATTTTTAATAATAAAAAAGAATTATTGATCGGTCATATAACGTTACAATAAAATGATCACATATAGAAAACAATATATTAAAAAGCTTTATAACACTTTGTGATATCCTACTTAAGGAGGTGGATCCTATTAAGTTGTGCACATACAGTACCAAAGCAAAAAATATATTTTATATCTGTCCGTATTCTTGTAAAATCCACTTATAAATGCACATATAGTATATGTTTGTATTATTCCCAATACGGATAGTTTTATTAGGGTTAACACAGTCCTCTAGAGATTTGCCCCGCACATTCACTCTGATTTGCGTGTAATGCTTTCGATCACAGCCGAGGTCTCCACATGTGGGAGAATTAAGTGAATCCACTGCAAGATAGCTCAGGTAGAGGGGGAAGGTCCCAGGACCGAGGGAGACTAGCTCCAGCTGTGGGATTCAGCACCCAACAGGCACCTGTAGCTTGGTAATCGCCCGTCTTACTAGCACTTGTGTGCTCTGTCCTCAGTCACAGTGGTGCTTACTGAGGTGCACTCGGCATCAGAGATGAATCAGCGGGGCTTATTTCAAATAAGGGTACCAAATAGGTAAGTGCTGACGCGTTTTGCTCCCGAAATAGGTTTTTTTTATCATGTATATGTTGCTCTTCTACCACTCCCCTAAGATGTGAGGTGATTAGCTGTTTGTGCTGATGATGTATGGGAGGCAGAGCCGGCCTTAGCTATAGGCAGGCTAGGCATTTGCCTAGGGCATTCAAGCATGTCTAGGGGCATCCAAGCATGTCCCTGCAGCATCTCATGCTGAGAGGGACAGTCCGCAAACTAACTGTTACTTTCCAAATGTATTCAATCAGTACTTGTATACACTGCTGTTTACATTTGTCAAAGAAAATGCACACTGTGCCTTAAACTTCCTCTGACATGCTTGAATGCCCCTGACTTGTGAGACCTCAGACAGACAGCAGAAGCCCAGTAAATGCAATTCCTGGACCTGTGACATTTTTACTGACTATATAAGGTTATTACTGGATGGCTTCTTATGATAACACATGTGTATTTTGGAAGACTGCTTCACAGAAACCTGACATCACCTATACTGCTTGTGCACATGGGGGAGGGGGACCCTGCCATCCTGTGTGTGTCCCTTATCCCTGTGCAAACCCCAGGTGTCTGCAGGGACATAACATGGGCAGTGTTCTCCCCACACTTTATTTCCTAGTCAGTCCATACCGTAAAATTCCCCTGCCATCTAGCACTGTAACGTGGTCAGTAAGTTGCGTTGTGCTATTTCTATATGAAACATCAGTGCAGCGTGACTTTTGGACACATCAGACTGGAGGGCAGAGCATTTAGCTCCCACAGTATAAAGTAAAGTGCATGCAGTTAACGGGAGTAACAGACACCAGCAAACACACTGAATAGTGAAGAGAATGGACAGTTTCTACATGTTTGATACTGATCTTTTTGTATAACCAGCAAGTGTGGCAGTATCTGTGGCAGTATATGTGTATTATGGGCATTACTAATGTGGGGCATATGTGTAAGGTGCATTACTGTGTGGCATTATGTGTATTATGGGCATTACTAATGTGGGGCATATGTGTAAGGTTCCTTTACTGTGTGGAATTATATGTATTATGGTCATTACTGTGTGGCATTGTGCAGAGTTGAACTGGCCCACAGGGTAACCCCCCGGTGGGCCCCACTACCTGAGCGTTGCAGGTACAGATACAGAACTAGCGGCGGAGCTAGGGGGCACCAGACAAAATTTTGCCTAGGGCATCAAATTGGCTAGGGCCGGCTCTGATGGGAGGGTAAAAGTGGCAATGAAATAAATGTTCCCAACTATCAATTTCTCAATCCACCAAGACTTTATCAGACATTTCTGAATCTGGTACGTAAGAAAGAGGTGGCGTACCCCAAGTAAATGTGTTAACATTTAGCAAGGAGTAAAATGCACATAAAAGAAATCTTTTATTTCACACAAACTGTATATACTTTTCCATCTTCAATTAGCTAATTTAATAGATCAGCTTGAACTTTACTGCTTCTTATGGTGCCCATACACTTGGGAGATTATCGGTACTAGCCTTCGATTTCGACCACATCTGTGAGAGAAATCGGGGGATTGTATGCACATTTAAGGTACCTTTCGACGTGATGCGCGGGCACTCCGGTCGAATCTCGCTTCTCGAGATATTATGTGCTGCACTTAATATTTATCAAATCGGTGCGTGATCGCATGCTGTTTTTTACCACTGTCGATTTATCACATCGCGATGTGCGATATGTGAAGACAGGAGACTACTTCCTGGCCAGTCCTCTTCCCCTCACTGCGCACATGACTGGAGAGGAGGCTGCAAGCATGCTGCTGAGTATTTGATTGTGGTCCTCATAGAACACAAGTGGCAACTAGACATGAGTCCTGATGACTACTAGGGGCAGATGTTTTAAGCTTGGAGAAGGGATAAAGAAGTGATAAAGCAATAATAATAAGTGGAAGGTGATAACGCACCAGCCAATCATTAGGGGTTTGAAAAATGCCAGTTAGGAGGAGCTGATTGGATAGTGCGTTATCACCTCCCACTTATCACTGCTTTATCACTTCTCCAGGTTTAATACATCTGCTCCCTAATGTGCCCCATAACCGATGTCACCCTTGCTATCCAGATAGATATGCCCTTTGTTTTAGTTAATGCTGGTATATATTTAGCTTCCTTATTATCCTTTGTCCAAGCCAAAGGAACATTACAAATCACAAATGTATCATTACTCTATAGAGATATGTCATTAAATATGTAATGCTGTCATGTCCTTACCATTTTTGTCTGCTCTTCTCAATATCTGAAAAGTAAAGGAAAAAGAAATTACTATCTTCGTACACAAGTCAGATTTATTCCCACCAATTAAATCTCATTTGACATCTTTTTGATTTCTTTAACAGTCTTGCCGATGCTCAGAAAATGTAGCAGCTTCTAATTCCCTCATCGGGTTATTTCACTCACAGGCAGAGAACATTCTAGGGTAATTTAGGGAGCGTCTTTTCACATTTAAGCCTAATAGACCACTTGATACACATAACACACGTAGTTTCTTTTGATCTTGCAGAATAAGTGATAGTGTGATAGGAATTTGCAAAGAAAATGTGTAAACAGAAATCTTCAGTTAAGGTGGGTACACACTGGCCGATATATCGGTCGTTCTCTTGAACTGCCGTTATATCGCGGGTCCGTCAGCCAGTGTGTACGGGCGATATGTAAGGATATCCTTACAAAGAAATAAGGATCAAATAAGGTTAGAGATAAAAATAATATAAAAAAAAAAAAAGGGGCAGACTAGATGGGCCAAGTGGTTCTTATCTGCCGACAAATTCTATGTTTATGTCTGTGAACTCCGTCGTTCACAGACATATCGCGTCGGCCCTGCAGTGCAGCAGACGGCCAATATATCTACCGATATATTGGCGCGTCGCTGTGTGTGTACGGGCGGTCGGCCGACTGCCCGTACACATGTTGTGGCAGCGGGCGGTGATCGACAGCTGAACTTGCCGGGCGTGTGTACACCCCCGCCCAGTTCATGGCGGCAGTCCCCGACGGATCGGGCAGTGTGTATGCACAGCACACTGCCTGATCTGTCCATAGATATATCTACCGATCAATTGATCGGCAGATATAGCTATCAGTGTGTACCCACCTTTAGATGCACCTTGTAGCTTCCCCGAGGAACAATTTTAAACATGTATTATACAGTTACAATGTAAATTATCTGTTGCTATCAAATAACATGTATTAATTGAGTCGTACAAATGAACTAATTCATCTGTCCTAATGAAAAATATTTTGGGCGGGATGTATTGAAGTCCGAGTTTGGCAGTCATGTGGGATGGCGGTCAAACTCTTACTTTTTTAAAGGAGCAATCATGTACAAGGCTGGATTTGGCCGGTATCCCTCATGGCCGCCAAACTTGGATTTCATTACATCCCGCCCCTTAAATTCTATCCCAAAACATACACTCAACCCTGATTTAAAAGAGATCTAATAAATTTATTTATTTAACTGTTTCTTATATAGCGCAGCATATTACGTTGCACTTTACAATTAGAACAACAGTAATATAACAAAACTGCGTAAAAACAGACAGATATAGAGGTAGGAATATTCAAAATAGATAAAGAGTAACTTGCGCCCTAGCTTCAACTCGGCAGATCTCCAAAAAGGAACACAACTCCTTTATAGACACAGATTTGAAAAAAAAAAGAGGCGATCTCCCAGCGATGCTATGTATACGTTCCAAATGGGTAGGACTCTTGTTCCTCAAACAAAAAACATATTGTAAGCATGTTTGTTAGTTGTTCTAGATATGTCCACCAATAATATCCAAGGTCGTCACTCCCGGCAACTAACATTTAACACATTTAACACAGGTCAGTCGCCTCTTTTTTTTCAAATAGAGGTAGGAAGCCCCTGCTCGCAAGCTTACAATCTTTATTGAATAATAGAATGAGAATCAGCCAACCACACATTCATCACCTCTCACAAATCTGTCATTTTCATCTACAAAATATTTCCAGGATCAGACCCTTTCTGAATGAGGATGTTACTAAAATCCTTATCACTCACTGGTCATCTCCAGACTAGACTACTGTAATCTCCTCCAGACTGGCATCCCTGACAAATACCTCTCTCCACTCCCATCTATCCTCAATGCTGCTGCCCGGCTCATCTTCCTCACCAAACGCACTACGTCCACCTGTCCTCTCCTACAAGCCATTCACTGGCTCCCCTTCCATTTCAGAATCCAATTCAAGTTTCTCACACTCGTCTACAAAGCCCTCACCCACTTCTCTCCCATTTATATCTCTGACCCTATCTCCCTTTACACTCCCAGCAGTCCTCTTTGCTCTGCTAATGCACGCCGACTCTCCTGCCTACGGATTACTTCCTCCCACTCCTACCTTCAAGATTTTTCACGTGATGCTCCCTTTCTCTGGAATTCCTTACCTCTTACCATCAGACTCTCCACCTCCCTACAGAACTTCAAACGGGCTCTCAGGACCCACTTGTTCACCAAACGCAGCCAACTCTCCTGTCTACCCCATCTGTGTCACCCCTGTCTGTCAACCCCTTCCCTATAGAATGTAAGCTCGCACGAGCAAGGCCCTCTTCTCTCATGTGCTATTCTTTTCTTACTTTAATAATCTTCAACTGCACCAAATCCCGTGGTTTTCTGCCACCTGACACTTATTTCAGTGTCATCTGCTGATGTAGCTATGTTTATTTACCCTGTACTTGTCCTATATTGTCTTCAACTGTAAGTTGCTGTTTTCCTGTTTTATTTGTTTATGTACTCTGTAATTGGGCACTGCGGAACCCTTGTGGCGCCAAATAAAGGATAATAATAATAATAATAATAATAATAATAATAATCACAATACAGCAGCCATCATAATAACATCCAGATTTACGCAACCAAATCCTGAACCTTGGATGGCAGAATGGCTGCTTATTTTTGTATAGCTTTTTTCATTGCATGGGTGTCAATTCAATTAGCAGCAAGGTTCCTTAGTAGCTTTAAACATGTTTCTACATGACATGTAAGTAATGGTTAGGTGATCAAATATGCCTAATTTTTTCGTTAGCAGCTCCAATAGGTGTGAGAACAAATGACAATTCATTACCTTTATTACTGTGATTTGTGCAGAAACAACGCGTGAGACTACTCTAAACCATTCTGAATAATTGAATCACCCACCTTAATGGCAGCATAAAAGTAACAATGGGGGTCATTCCAAGTTGATCGCTCGCTGACGTTTTTCGCAGCGCAGCGTACAGGTTACTACTGCGCATGCGTATGCACCGCAATGCGCAGGCGCGTCGTACGGGTACAAAGTTGACTGTTGCTGGGCGATGGATTTAACGAAGAATCCATTCGCACAGCCGATCGCAAGGAGATTGACAGGAAGAGGGCGTTTGTGGGTGTCAACTGACCGTTTTCTGGGAGTGGTGCGGCGATCGTAGGCTTGTCCAGGCGTTTGGAGGGTCAATGTCTGACGTAATTCCGGGATCTGCAACGCTGGATTCATCGCACAGGGTAAGTTCTACACAAAACTTTTTTTGCATAGCAGGGCTGCACAAGCGATCGCAGCCTTGCTGTGCAAAAATACACTCCCCCATAGGCAGCGTCTAGTTAATCGCACGGGCTGCAAAAAGTTGCAGTGTGCGATCAACTCGGAATGACCCCCAATAACCGTTTACATTACTGTAAGTCTGTATTTAGATCATGGTCTTTGGGATGAGGTGGAGTTATGTGGCCCATATATCTGAAATGGATTCCCGCAATATCTCATTCTGCCAATGCCAGGGTTAGGAAATGAGGAAATCCAACATGTTGGATTTCCGCCATTTGCCAAATTCAACCCAAAAATTATCATGGTGGGCAAATAGGTGATTTTTAATATGCAGAATTTCCACAATGGACTGATGTGGGACTGCAGCGCTGTCCAAAATTCAAATAGGGGAGCCTCACTAACTGCCAGTGAGTTCCAGCCGGTGATCTTTGGCAGCGTTTGGAGTAGCAGTTGGTGTTGCTCCCCTAATTGAATTTTGGACTGTGCTGCAGCCTCATCCCTGGAGCCGCCACTGATGGCCACCAATTGTCATTTTTGATAGGCAAATCTAAGGATTGCGGCACTGATGTATGGCGAGCTCTGCTGTAAAATCATGTTTCCCTTTTTGTGTAGTGACCATTGTATTTTTGTTTACTCCATTTTAAAATGTCTTTTTTTTCAAGTAAAGAAATGTTGCACTGTGTGGTTGAGATTATTGAACCTTAGTTTACATACACTATAGCTGGAATTGTATTTATTTATTGTTATTATTATTCAAAGAATGATTGCAATAGGTGCAGTTGTGGTACTACTGAAACACTTTTATCAGTCACACCAGAAAATGTTCCGTCTTATAAATGTCTGTTTTCAGTCACAGGAATATATCACAGTGGTTCACATTATTTGAAAATATTTTACACTGTCTGGACAAATGAGGTACAGTACATGTCCTTCTGTTGCCGCGGCAATGACTTATTCACAGTTGACCTCTGACTTATTTATGTTGAACACTTTCATACTCCCAACAGTCCAGATTTTGACTAGACAGCAGAAACACCTTGGAAAGTAATTCTGGCTTATTTTCAGAATTTGTCTGAGGTTAGGTGAATCCAGCCAGGTCATTGGTGTGATTTGGGATCATGTGGCTAAAATCTACCCATGATTGGTTTGATTCAGAAATGCTAGGAAATGAAAGTGTATATAATGCAGTGCAGAATGGAGGCCGCCACATTGACACTGATATGTATTATGCAACTGGTGCTTCAAGTCCAGTGATGTCACTGGTTCCTGATGGTCTCATTGGCTGCATGCTAATGAATATTGTATCAACCAATATCTAATGTTGACTATTGTCCCAGAAAGGGACTAGTGGAAAGAGCGCCCTTATGAAACCACTTGGAATCAAAGCGGTGGAATTTTGCAAGCCGCCCCATCTCCGAGTTTTCACAGAAATTTAAACACTAAGGGGTCAATTCAGGTTGGATCGCAAATCGTGATCCAACCGCAATTTTTACGATCGCCCTGCGGGTGCAATGGCAGGGCCTGTCCTGCGCATGAGCCCGCACTTTCTGCGGGGGTGCAGAAAATGCGATCACCTCCGCCTGCCAATCAGGCAGAGGCGATTGCGGGGTGGGGAGGTAGGAGGGGGGTGCACCGCTCCATTTCCAGGGAGGATATGGAGCGTGCGGCACAAATGGGGGGCGGAGTCGGCCAAACAGGGGCATGTCGTGGGCGTGATCACGGCGGCTGCGCAACGTCACAGGAGGTTTCCAATATTTCTGGTATCAAGCAGAAATTACGATCACTCTCAATTTCTGCTTGTTGAAGGGGGGGGGGGGGGGGCCCTCCGGTCAGCCTGCTGGGACGGCCTTGCCCTGCAGGGCGGCCCCCAGCATGCTAGGAAAAGGATAGCAAATTCTGTTGATTAGCAGAATTGGCTATCCTTACTGAATTAGCCCCTAAATGCAATATTCTTATTTTAAATTTTAAAGTCGCCACTTAGTAAATCTAGCCCCAATACTGTCAAGAGGGTGCTCTTTTCTGCTATCAAAGCACAAATTGTACTAGAAAACACATTTATATGAACAAAAAAATACATGTTAAAATAGTCATTAAAACAATTTAATGTAAAATTGTGACAGAATGTACAGTGACTTACTAACAATGGGGGTTATTCCGAGTTGTTCGCTCGTTGCCCAGTTTCGCTGTATTGCGATTAGTCGCTTACTGCGCATGCTCAAGGCTCGCAGAGCGCATGCGCTTAGTTATTTTACACAAAAGTTAGGTATTTTACTCACGGCATAACAAAGCTTTTTCATCGCTGTGCAGATCGTAGTGTGATTGACAGGAAGTGGGTGTTTCTGGTCGGAAACTGGCCGTTTTATGGGAGTGTGCGGAAAAACGCAGGCGTTCGAGTTGCAAAACGCAGGAGTGGCTGGAGAAACGGGGGAGTGGTTGGGCAAACGCTGGGTGTGTTTGTGACGTCAAACCAGGAACGAAAAGGACTGAGCTGGTCGCAATGGCGGAGTAAGTCTGGAGCTACTCAGAAACTGCTAAGAAATTTCTATTCGCAATTCTGCTAATCTTTCGTTCGCACTTCTGCTAAGCTAAGATACACTTCCAGAGGGCGGCGGCTTAGCGTGTGCAATGCTGCTAAAAGCAGATAGCGAGCGAACAACTCGGAATCACCCCCACTGTATGAGTCAAAAATGAAAGTAGGCATCAACCTGAGGTAATGTTTTTACTTTTCCAATATGTGTATCATGGATCCCAAGCACACAAAATGTTGTACAAAGCAGATTCAGGAACAGTCATGAAAAGCGGTATGTAATAAGTCACTGGCTCTTTTGCAAAATACAATCCATTGAACCGCCATCTTTTGTCTGGTTCATAACCCTTAACGGTCTTTCTTGCAGGAAAAGTCAGATGACTGGGTTCTTATGTCCCTTTAATGCATACCTACAGCACAGTGATAGTAATCTCATAGACAGTGCTCTGTCTATATGATAAGGAGGTGGGAGATGGCCGGTTCCTTTCCAAAGCTGACTTCCAAACCAATTCAGCTGACCCTGATCCTAGGCTGAACAAGCTTATAGAGTATAGGACAATGAAACATAGAAATCTATATGATGATAAAAAATCAGTAAGTATATGATATATACGGGATGGTTTTGAGATCCCGGCATTTGAGATGGCGGCAGTCAGGTAGTTGGTAAGTAAACTACCCCTAACCTCCCTAACCCTAAGCCTCCCTCCCCGTAGCCTAACCCTAATCCCCCCACCCCCGTAGCCTAAACCTAACATACCCCCCCCCACTGGCTTACCAGAGTGGAGCCCTGGCAGACCTCGATCAGAATTCCGGCATTCAGGATCCTGGTGCCGGCATTTCGATCCATGTCGGGACGAATGGAAGGTAAGATTTTGAAGTGCACATCACTCTTCTCCCATTCGCCTCCAAACTACTTTAATGACTGGTCTACAGCCGTCTCACAAGCTACTTCTCTGACAACTCCATCCTTGATCCACTACAATCTGGCTTTCACCTACTCCACTCCACTGAGACTGCCCTGGTGAAATTCACCAATGACCTACTTTTGGCTAAATCCACTTCTCTCTGCTCATCTTTCTGGACCTCTCTACTGCCTTTGACAACGTAGATCATCCTCTCCTCCTCCGCATACTCCAAAACATTGGGCTCTCTAGCACAGTCCGTGACTGGTTTACCTCTTACCTCACTAACAGCTCCTTCTCTGTGTCTGCCTCCGGCACCACCTCACACCCTTCCATCCTTCCTGTTGGTGTCCCTCAGGGTTCTGTCCTCTGCCCCCTTCTGTTCTCCCTGTATACCTCTTCCCTGGGTGCGCTCATTAACTCCTTTGGCCTTCAAATCAATACCACCTCTATGCTGATGACACACAACTCTACCTCTCCTCTCCTGATCTGTCCCCCTCTGTCCTCTCTCAGGTTTTCAGCTGCCCCTCCGTCATCTCCTCCTGGATGTCTGAGCGCTCTCTGAAGCTCAACATGGACAAAACAGAACTTATTATCTTTCCCCCAGCCAGAGTAACACCACTTACCAACATCTCTATCACTGTTGACAACACCATCATCTCCCCCGTTCCCCAACTCCGCTGCTTGGGCGTCACTCTTGACTCCTCCCTCTCCTTAGCACCCCACATCCAAGCTCTGGAACAATCCTGATGGTTCCAGCTGCGCAACATTGCTCACATCAGGCCATTTGTCTCCCAGAGGGCAACTAAACTTATCATCCACTCACTGGTCATCTCACAACTCGACTACTGCAATGTTCTCCTCACTGGCCTCACTTGCTCCCTTCCAATCTGACCTCAACTCCGCAGCTAGGCTTATCTTCCTCTCCCACCGCTCCACATCTGCCACTCCCCTTCGACAAAATCTGCACTGGCTCCCATTCCCCTACAGAATCCTCTTCAAACTCCTCACCCTCACATACAAGGCCATCCCTAATTCCACTGCTCTCTACATCTCCAACCTCCTCTCCCTTCACACTCCCTCCCTCCCCCTACGGTCAACCAATGACTGTCGCCTCTCATCTCTGCTTTACTTACATACTGCCATCAGGCTACCTCCCGCTTGCTTGCACCTCATGTCATCTGTCTGTGGCCCTTTCCCACTAGATTGTTAGCTCTTCAGAGCAGGGTCCTCTTTCCTCTTGTTGTAAAAGCCCTCTTCTCGACACATTTCACTCACAGCTCCCTCCTACTCAGCGACCATCTTTACCCGATTTTTCTCCTGCTGGTAAGGGCCCATCTCTATCTATGGCCGCCAGCCCCAAATAGTACGATGATTACTCCCTCGCTACTTACATATTATGTTTTGAGAATTGTGGTGCTCTTTGTTACTTGTACTCTATTTTTGTTATTTATTTACTGTAAAGCTAAGTTTTGTCTCCCTGTACTGTCGTTTGAACAGCGCTGCGAAACACTTGTGGCGCCTTATAAATAAAAGGTAATAATAATAATAAAATAATTTTTAAAACTCCACCAGCATCAGCTGAATAACCGCACTCTTGCACAAACAAGTTCTGTCTACATTTTTGCCCAATCGTGTCCAATGTCAATGCTAACCAATCCATGAGAAGGTGTAAGATGGCAAAGACAGTGCTGGTGCTTCAAATAGACTATCATGTAATGTCCAGAAACATTTAAGGGACTATTTACTAAGCGATTCTGACCTTAAAATATATGGAAACTGTTGTTTCCGCATGTTTAAGGGCTGAATTAAATGTCGCTTGAATGTGACAGGATAGGAACACAGGAAGTATCGGAGACATCTGCGGCTTTCTGACCACCAGCCAGTACATCAGCTGTCCTCACAGTTTTCTAAGCAGATGGTATTTAACATGACCCGAAATGCGTAACTTTTTGAATCTTTAATAATTTTTGATGGAGCTGCTATATAGTACCTCTCCGCCAGGCTGGAGATGATCCTAATGTCCACTGCTTCATCTTTATACAAGCACAACTGGGTGGCCGTGCAAGCTTAATGGCACAGCCGCCTCTAAAACCTGGAAGTAAAGTGATCGCCTGGATGTCTCGATGACAGAGATTGGTACATGTTCCCCAAAAAACAATCCTTATATTTGTAATATGCCCCTTGACCACGTTTAGAATTTTGTCACCATTAGATAAGTAACACTACTCAACAAATTGAAAAAAAATATCTACCTCTAGCATGTGAACAGGGCTGTTTCTAGACAGTTTTACTCCTTGTGCAAACGGCAGAAAAATGTGCCCCCCCCCCCCGACATTCTAAGCTGTAAATAATAAGTGGCGTGGCCTCACTAAAATGGTCGTCGCCTCACTAAAATGGGTGTGTCCTTGCAGGAAAAGGCTACCTTATACCCCAGTTTTTGACCCTGCACTCCCCGACATTGACTAACACAGGAAAAAATAAATTCCACCATACTATGCCCCACACAGTAATGCCCCTTATATGATATTATGCCATACACAGTAATGCCCCTTTCACCATATGCCCATACAGTAAATGTCCCTTGCACCATATTATGCCCCCACTGTAATGCCTCTTGCACCATATTATGCCCCTTGCACCATATGCCCCTCACACTATGTAATGCCCCTTGCTCTATATGCCTCTCACAGTAATGCCCCTTGCATCATATGCCCTACACCATAATACCCCTTGCACCATATGTCCCACACTGTAAATGCCCCTTGCACCATTGCCATCCTCACATAATAATCCTGGCCCACTACCTGCTCGTTGTCAGGGGTATAACACCACTGCCGCCGCCGCTTTCCTCTAGCTGCCTGCAGCTATCCCTCGGTCCCGGTCGGCACTTCAGGGGAGCAATGTCCCTCCCAAAATGGCCGCTGCCACCTCTAGCATCCTTCAAACTTGTCTCCTCTGTAACGGTGGCCATTTTTGGAAGGACATTTTCAATAGTATTTCTTGCGGATGGCCAGACTTCATGAAACACTAATTCAAACATTGGCCACAGGCGGCCCGTGCGATCAGCATGGCTTGCCCGGCACTAA
Organism: Pseudophryne corroboree; assembly: GCF_028390025.1. Classification (NCBI taxonomy): domain Eukaryota; kingdom Metazoa; phylum Chordata; class Amphibia; order Anura; family Myobatrachidae; genus Pseudophryne; species Pseudophryne corroboree. The sequence continues at coordinate 736,444,342 of NC_086448.1, read as the reverse complement.
AAAAGGCCCTGCATGTGAATATGTGTTGGCGCCTAATTTTAGAAATGCTGGATTCAGTGGGAAAATCAGAATCAGGCCCTTAATTTGGACATTCTGTATTACAGCTATGTGGAAACATAATAAGAAGACTGCTTGTGCGGGTGGTAGTGCAGCTTTAATCAGCAATTAATTAAAGTGCAATATTGAATGGCAATATAATATGTTTTCTTTGTTCTCAGTGAAGCTCACCTTGTGAACTGCAGAGACTAATACTTTAAAATACATAGACGTCTGTACAAAATTAATCTTTGATTTTTGTAGCACCTGTTAAGCCTCCTGGTCATACAACGTGTATCTGAAATTCTTGTCACCACTGTGTAGAGTCAAGAACATGTGTGACAGGTTTTCACAAATAGAAGTACAGTACATATATATATATATATATATATATATATATATATATATATATAATGTATACTGCATGTACGGGAAAAGAGACAGATAAGTACTGTAGCAATGAGAGAGAGGTGGTGGTGGGCGGGGGGGGGGGGGGGGGGTAAATTTACTAGGACGGGCGTTCTATTTAAGATGGGATGTTGACCATAGCAACCAATCAGATTCTACTTCTCATTTATCTAGCGCCTTCTAGAAGATAACACCTGGAATCTTATTGGTTGCTATGGGCAACATCCCATCTTAAATAGAACTCCCATCTTAGTAAATTTACCAGAGAGAGAGAGAGAGAGAGAGAGAGACACACAATGCTTCTGCATAAAAAAACCATAAGCCAAATATTACCATGGTGTTTCTAAATATTGGCTTTCATTTTACTATATCTAGGTTAATTGTCAAATTAACAGCAAAAAAATCTGTTCTTTTAGTAGTTCATTTAGCAATTATTCATTTTCATTACTTCCATTACAGTGAGCCTGTGATCGTCCTCACTGGGATATATAATATTCTATAACACTTATAAAACAGATCTCTTTACAGACAGAGAGTGGGCACTGCCGCGTCATGTACATTAACAGCAACATACTGCACAGGGTAACATAGATACAAAGAATTTGATGGCAGACAAGAACCACATGGCCCATCCAGTTTACTCTTTAGGGTTAGGGTATTAAAGCTAGGATATTAGTGTTAGGGTATTAGGGTTAGTTTAAGGCTTATGGTATTAGGGTTAGTTTAGAGGTTAGATTATTAGTGTTAGGATATTATTGTTAGGGTATTAGTGTTAGGGTATTAATGGTAGTGTTAGGGTATTAGGGTTAGTTTAAGGGTAGGGCTATTAGGGTTAATTTAGGGGTTAGATTGTTAGATTATTAGTGTTAGGATATTATTGTTTATATTTTTATGTTTTATTGTTCAGAAACTGTAATATACGCTATGTAATCATGCACCTTTGTCAGGAAATGGTGTGTGCCATTTTTAATGATATTAATTAATATTAATACTAAGTTAAGAATATATTTGTCTACTAAAATTGCTACTTATTATTTCTGCATAAGTAATGCAATATACACATATAAAAAGTGCAGTAAAATTTATGATGACATTAATAATTAAACGTAGATTATGTTAGCGACTGGCCATATTAGGGATGACTGACACTAATTGGGCATCTTAACATGTATTGCAATTATAAAGCTGACAGTTGAGAAACTTAAAATTTATTCTAGCCTATAGACAGGTATCTATTTATCTATTGATCTATCTGTCATTCTATCAGTTGAAGAGTCTATGGGCTTGCTTATCGACAGATCAATACATTTATTGATGTACTTATCACACTCTTTCTATCGATCTATCGATTTGACAATTGGATGGACTCAGTATGTTTATCATTCTAATATTTCTTTATCCAATGATAAGTCAGTTTATCTATCTATCTAAAATCAATCAATCAATCAATCAATCAATCTAAAGTCTATCTATCAATCTGTCTTCTATAGAAAATCAATCTATGTAAAGTCTATCTAAAATCTATCTATCTATCTATCTATCTATCTATCTATCTATCTATCTATCTATCTATCTTTCGAAAATCTATCTATCTATCTTTCGAAAATCTATCTATCTATCTATCTATCTATCTATCTATCTATCTATCTATCTATCTATCTGAAATGCAGCAGATCACTGACAGATAGCCTGTGCCATGTAATGTATGGCTTAGTAAGGATTGCACAGGATGAGTGTCTCTGTATTTCTGCTACTTAGAGAAATGCTGAATTATCTGCTGGTCTTTAACTAAAAGTTGTATTATTCCAAATTGTCATCTAGGCATCTGGCAGCTAAGACCACAGTGTAATCTTCCCAGCAAAAACCCTCTAAGCTAAATTATCTATACAAGACAAGTGTGTAAAGCCCAGTGCTCGGGTCATACTCACATCCAGGAAGATGGACATGCCTTTAGTCATGTGCAGGGATGAGCTGATCTCCTCTGAAGAGTCAGTCCTGGAGGGAGAGGACATCTCCTGGCCATCCATCCCTGAGTGAGTGCAATGCTTCCCTGGGAATGCAGGTGACTGGGTACTAGGTGAATCCCTGACTATGGAGCTGAGGTTTGTGAGTCACAGATGCTCACTCTTAATAGCAATCTGCTGCTAGATGATCCTCCTTCAGTTTTCTTCAGTCCCTCCCGATTGTGTTCATCCTCCTTATCAGCAACACTGTACAACCCTCCTACTATGCTCTCCCCACTCTTCCCAGCACCCTACTACCTCAGTGAGTGTCTATCACAACAGCATGGTAGTTTACACTGCGTTCATTGTAGATTGTAAAACAGATAACATCTCTGTAGTACTTATATTTTGTTTCATTTAATTAGAAAATCAAATTTCTACAGCTATAACAATCATTTAAGTTGAAAGATTACTGTGAATATGAATAGTCTTAATGCGCCATCTAGTGGTTGGAATCAATAACTACAAGGAGTGCCTGGAAGGCCAGCATGTGTTCTATTTTTATTATTATCCTTCATTTGCTATGGCGCCACAAGGGTTCCGCAGCGCCCAATTACAGAGTACATAAAGAAAATAATCAAAACAGGAAAATAGTGACTTACAGTTGAAGACAATATAGGACAAGTACAGGGTAAATAGACATAGCTACATCAGCTGATGACACTGAAATAAGAACCAGGTGGCAGAAAACCGCAGGATTTGGTGCAGTTGATTATCAAAGTAAGAAAAAGGATAAGCACATAAGGAAAGAGGGCCCTACTCATGAGAGCTTACATTTTAGGGGAGGGGTAGACAGACAGGAGTGACACAGATGGGGTAGGCATAGTGTGGAACAGAGGGTTAGGAAGAGATTTGGCTGGGTTTGGTGAAGAAGTGGGTCTTGAGAGCCAGTTTGAAGTTTGGTAGAGAGGTTGAGAGTCTGAGGGGGAAAGGTGGAGAATTCCAGAGAAAGGGAGCAGCACGTAAAAAATCTTGGAGGTAGGAGTGGGAGGAAGTAATCAGTGGGCAGTAGAGTCGACGTGCATTAGCAGAGCGAAGAGCAGGTGCACCATCAAGGGGGGATGGTGGGTACTCCAGTCCCAGGCTCGGAATGAGATGGGGCCGGGTGCTTTTAGTCAGGATCAGGGACACCGGTCAGCTGCCTGCATGCGCATTGGCAGGCAGCAACGGAGGGACAGAGACAGAGGCAGAGCCGCAGTCCACAGCCATATTCTTAATACAGAGCCGGCTGTGAGCCAATCGGAGCTCACGGACCGGCAGACAATCAGGATCTGCCAAATGGCAGAGGATGGGTAGGAGTGTAAATGGAGATAATGTCAGAGATGTAAATGGTAGAGAAGTGGGTGAGGGCTTTGCAGGCGAGTGTGAGAAGCCTGAATTGGATTCTGAGAAGCAAGAGAAGCCAGTGAATGGCTAGTAGGAGATTGGAGGTGGACGTAGTGTGTTTGGTGAGGAAGATGAGCCGTGCTGCAGCGTTGAGGATAGATTAGGGTGGAGAGAGGCATTTGTCAGGGATGCCAGTCGGAAGGAGATTACAGTAGTCTACATAGTTACATAGTCAGTGTGGTTGAAAAGAGACAAAATGCCCATCGGGTTCAACCTGTATATATATAGTCTAGTCTGGAAATGACCAGTGAGTGGATAAGGGTCTTAATAGCATCCTGGGTCAGAAAGGGTCTGATTCTGGAATTTTTTTTTAGGTAAAGTCACCTGTACACTGAGCGCATCAAGTTCGTAGAGTAAAGATGACCATGCACCTAAAGATTTATTGTCCGATCTGGCTGGTTGGGATGAAAATCTGGTAATGGATGAGAGCAAATGACAATTGACCATTTGCTCCCAAACACTGGAAAATAGCAAAAAAAATGGTCAATCAGACAATTTGGTTAAAGCCATTTGATTTAAACAATCTATCTGAAAAGACATTTTTGTCAGTTTTATGGCATTTAGAAGCAAATGGGTGGCTTTTTGCTGTCCAGTGAAAACCAGTGTATGTGAAATAGTCCTTGAGGCTGCTGCTGGACTGCCGTTGTCACCCCATGGCTGAGGGCAGGGAGGGACTAGGAAGGACTGGGAGCTCCTCTCACAGACAGGTCATGTAAGTCTTTATGTGGGGGGCTGGGGCAATTTATGTTTTATTTTTTTGAAGGGGACAATGTGTTTGTTTTTGTGGTGGATAATTTAGTTTTTGTCTTTTTGTTTTGGACAATGTGTTTGGGTTAATTCGTATGGGGGTCAATGCGTATATTTTTATCCTGTGGAGATCAATGTGGGATTTTGGTGGGACAGCATACCTCCCGACTGTCCTGATTTCAACGGGACAGTCCTGCTATTCGGACACTGTCCCGCTGTCTCTCCCGCGGGTGGCAGTGTCCCGCGGGCTGGGGGGGCAGGCTTTGATAACCAGCTGCTTTGCTCTGCAAAGCAGCCGGTGATCACTGAATAGATGCCGTGTGCACGCTCACGGCATCTATTCAATGCTGGGAGGGGAGCAGGGGGCTGCCCAGCTGCTCAGGGAGCGCTGGGCATGCCCCCAAAATGCTGAAAATGGGTCCGTGGCGCTCAGCTACGCCCACTCGGCAGATGCCACGCCCCTTCCACGACAAGCCACACACCCTTTTTCGGGTCACGCGCGGCTTTGCCGCACAGGTGTCCCTCTTTCTCCCCTTCAAAGTTGGGAGGTATGGGACAGTCCCCACGCCGCTTTCATGAGAAGCAAATCCCAGCTTTGTAAAGAGGAGGGCAGTGCCATGATGACACAGTTCAGCGTGAATGGCATCATCAAGCTGCCTGGAACTCCCACTTCATTCAAAGCAGAGAGCAATGAGCCACTTACAGGACACCTGCCTATTCTTCCCTCAGTCTGGGAGAGTCACTCGAGATTCGGGAGTCACTGGACGCTCTGGGAGAGCAGGTAAGTATGCAATGAGGGGGCTTTTTTGTGAATGAGTCTGAGCTAGCAGATGCATGGACACCTGTCAGGAGGAGGTGTATCTCTTGCGGGTGTTGGAGGACTGGTGCAAATACACATGCTGCTGATGATAATGATGACAGCTTTGTGTATTGACTCCAACTGATAAAACTCAATTCATTTGTGTAGCTGCTATAGTATAGGAAGTTACAGTAGGGTTAGGCTGCAGGTAGAGGGTTAGGGTTAGGCTGCGGGGAGGAGGGGTAAGTTTAGGCTACAGGGAGGGATTCGGTATGATATCTGGACTTTCAGGATGCCTGTGGTCGAAATACTGACGCCGTAAACCCGACAGTCAGAATCCCGACCTCAAGTGCAGCGTATCCCCTTGCGGGTTCGCTACGTTCGCCATGCTTCAAGCTTGGTGGCAAGTATATTTCCCCTCGGGTGGTGGCGTGGACCACCACCCGAGTAGGAATATCGGGCAGCAGTCATGATTTTGACTGCTGGCATATTCCCTGCTGACGGGATTCCAGTGTCGGTATTTCGACCGCCGGGATCCCATCGTTTGGGAAATTAACTGGATCCCACGGGGAGGGGGTTAGGTTTAGGCACCGGGGATGGTTAGGGTTAGGCTGTGAGAAGGGAGGGTTAGATTTAGGCTGTGAGAAGGGGAGGTGAGGTTTAGGCACCACCGGGGAGGGTTAGGGTAAGGGGTAAGGCTGCGGGAGGGAGGGGGGGGGGGGGTTAGACTAAGGGAAGCATTGGGGAGATATAAGTATACTTACCTTGCCCTTGTGGGGATTCTCACCATCGATATGCCGCAGTCGGTATTCTGACCACCGGCATATCAATCCCAACCAGTGTACTAAGAGGGTAATGCAAATTTAATCTCTATGCGTTTCCTAGGCTCTCTGTTTTTTTTATATTGTGGTGTATTACCTGTCATACTGTATATGCTGGGGATGTAGCTGAATATTACTTACCTAAAGGGGGCATGTGACCCGGGTGCCAAATCAGAGGGGGCCCTGACAGGACCCACTAGCACAAGCACCTGCCAGCCGCAGCGCACTGATCTTTTTTGCCCCCTTGTAAGAGACGGAGAGCTCAGCCTGGGAGGTCAGGGAGGCTGTGCTGTGATGTGAGCTGCCGCACGCTCCTCCTCCCGGCCACTGAGTTGGCCAGACAGCTCCCAGGGGCTTTTGCATGACTCAGACAGGATGATTCACTTCACCCCCCCCCCCCCCCCCCCTCCCCGGTATGAGTCCCAGACAACAGGTAATACTAAGTCATACCCTCCAATTGTACCTTTTTAGCAGGTACAGTGCCTTTTTTTCATGGTCAGTACCAATTTTTGGCTCTCCAAACTTCCATTGAAAGTGTAGAAATAGGAGCGTGGTTTCCTAATTTGTACTGATTATTATGTGTAAATTGTTGGAGGGTATGCTAAGTTTGCCATTGCTACATGTGCCTTCCTGGGTGTGGGAGGAGATAATCTGCACTGCAGTGCAGTCAGTATCAGTGTGTGTTCTGCAGTTGCATACCTCCCAACATTTCATCATTACAAAGAGGGACACACGCGCAGCGAATCCGTGTGCGCTCCGAAAAAGGTGCGTGACCTAAGAAAAGGTGCGTGGCTTAGCGGAGGACCCGCGATCGCGAGCCACACCCCCGTTTTCGTCACTGAGGGGGCATGCCCAGCGCTCTGTGAGCCGCTGGCATGCCCCCTCTCCCTCTGACTACAGTGAATAGACGCTGTGTGCTAAGCAGGGCAGCGAGAGAAAGAGCCTCCCAACTGCCCCCCCCCCCCGCGGGACACTGTGGCCCGCGGGTGGGACATCGGGACAGTCCCCAAAAAACGGGACTGTCCCGCGAAAATCGGGACAGTTGGGAGGTATGCAGTTGGAATGTATGGGGGAATGCAGAGCCGGCCTTAGCTATAGGCAGGCTAGGCATTTGCCTAGGGCATTCAAGCATGTCTAGGGGCATCCAAGCATGTCCCTGCAGCATCTCATTCTGAGAGGGACAGTCCAACCCAAAAATGATAGGAGTTGGCAAGTCAGAGATTTCTTACATGTTGGATTTTGCAGTTCATCAGAGAATCAGAGATCTGTTAGCATCAAGAGGTGCACGTCTCGGCTGCTGCTCAGGAGCTGGGACACCGCACCTCCCGCTGACTTCCGCCCAGCGCCTAGCAACAGGCTGATGCTGGGGGCCACCACACACCTTGGCAATGGGGATGCCGGAAGCAGAAGCAGGGCAGCTGCACTTAGTTATTAATTAGGGTTCTCAGCAGTGACTGGTGCAGCACCATTTATATTACCTTCCTGGGCTCTCCCAAATTGCTGGTGATAAGTTCTCACAAAAGCAGGAACTATCAGCTCATGTGAGAACCTGTTAGCCTGTGTAACACCGGTGTTTCCGAGACCTTGCCTGATTGATTCCTGATCTGATCCAGCTTGCCGTGAACTTGGTTTTGGTGTGGAATTTCCACACAGGGACTATCTTGCCTACATTTCTTTATTGTATTCATCCTGTGCATTGTTGCATATACAAATTATTAGTATTTACAGTCTTGTTGTTCATAACACCCTGTGCATTGTTGCATGTACATAGTTATTGTGTTAATATTATATTCCAACCTGTGCATAGTTGCACTCATGTGCATTAGGTTTTCTCTCTCTGTCTGCAAATAGTGCAGTGGCTTCTAGCTAGGGTTCTGTGTACGTCTCACCATACTGCAACCTACTCTTGCATAGTCTCCAATAGCCGCCTTGTCTATACATAAAACCTGGGGGCATCTGAGTACAGGGCGGACCTAATCTGCCCTGGAAAGGCAGCTGATATAGGCAAAGTCTTTGGCTGCAGGAGGCTAAAAGACTGCTGGGCAAGGGTAATTGCGTGAGCATCACCAAGAACCATCATATAGCCCATAGCACACTGTAGTCCACGTAACAGTATCACCAGCCTCAAACTGTTGCTCCATGGGTCGTTTGTCTCCGGATGGATCCAGCACAAAATCCGGTCCAGATTCTGGCAGGCCAGATCTAGGGTTTAACCCAGCAGCTAAGGGACCTTACCCTTCGTGTGGACATTCAGGAGAAAAATCATAGCACCCAGGCAATCTCGTCACCTGCTCCAAGGGTACCTAAATGGAACCGTCCAGATAGGTTCTCTGGGGACCGTAAACAGTTTTTGAACTTCCAGGAGAGTTGTAAAATATATTTAAAGCTCAGGCCTTACGGTTCAGGTTCTGAGACCCATCGAGTGGGAATCGTAATTTCCCTGTTGCAAGGTGACCCACAATCTTGGGAAATCGGCCTTTCAGCAGATCACCCCAATCTGGATTCCTTCTTTAAAATCCTTGGGAGTCCTCTATGATGACCCAGATCGGGCAGCATCCGCAGAGGCCCATCTTCGTTCTCTTAAGCAAGGGAGAAATTCTGCCGAGGTATATTATACCGAATTTTGCCAATGGGCCAATGACTGTGGGTGGAATGACCCTGCACTTTGGAGTCGGTATCGGTTGGGACTAACAGAGAAAATTAAGGATTTTATCGCCAATATCGTTCCCCGGCCACTCTGGATGCACTTATGGGGTTAGCCATCAAAGTAGACAGGCGGAACGGAGAATGGAGAAAGAGGTTCCCATACCTACCTCTCGTTGGATGGTGCCAGAGGTTGCAGGGAATACTGAGGAACCCATGCAAATTGGAGCTTCCCGCTTGACGCCTCAAGAGAAGGCAAGATGTTGCAGTCTAGGACTATGTCTCTATTGCGGGACCAAGGGGCATCTAGCGAACACTTGTACGCAGAAGGCAGAAAACTAGTAGACCCGAGAAATTCAGGGAGTTTTTTCGGGTCTCTGTTCCATATGCCTGAACAATTCTTTATTATTACCTATTAGGTTAACTACCCCTTTTGGTCCAAGTGAAGTAACTGCTTTTGTTGACTCCAGAGCTGCTGGAAATTTTTATGGATTTGGAATTTGCTCGAGCCTGAGGAATTCCTATGGAGACTCTGTGCCCACCAATTTCCATCTGCAGATTAGATGGAAGTCCTCTTCAAAATGGTCGGATGAGCACCCGGACTCCAGCCCTTCAGTTTTTTGTCGGAATATTCCATTGAGAAGAGTTGTCTTTTTTTCCTTGTACATTGGCCCTCTTTCCGAGTTGTTCGCTCGCAAGCTGCTTTTAGCAGCTTTGCACACGCTAAGCCGCCGCCTACTGGGAGTGAATCTTAGCTTATCAAAGTTGCGAACGAAAGATTCGCAATATTGCGAAAAGACTTCTCTGTGCAGTTTCTGAGTAGCTCGAGACTTACTCTGCCAGTGCGATCAGTTCAGTGCTTGTCGTTCCTGGTTTGACGTCACAAACACACCCAGCGTTCGCCCAGACACTCCTCCGTTTCTCCAGCCACTCCCGCGTTTTTCCCAGAAACGGTAGCGTTTTTTCACACACTCCCATAAAACGGCCAGTTTACGCCCAGAAACACCCACTTCCTGTCAATCACATTACGATCACCAGAACGAAGAAAAAAACTCGTAATGCCGTGAGTAAAATACCTAACTGCATAGCAAATTTACTTGGCGCAGTCGCAGTGCGAACATTGTGCATGCGCAGTTAGCGGAAAATCGCTGCGATGCGAAGAAAATTACCGAGCGAACAACTCGGAATGACCACCATTGTCCTTTAACTCCAGTAGTTCTGGGCCTGGATCTTTCCTGGATGTTTTTTTCCAAACAAGCTGAAACTTTGCCTCCTCACCGTCCTTATGATTGTGCAATCAATCTTATACCTGGAGCTAGACTCCCTAAAGGCAGCCTCTACGCTCTGTGTTTGCCCGAGATGAAAGCTATGGAGGAATACATCCGAGAGAGTTTAGAAAAAGGCTTTATCAGGCCTTTTAAGTCACCGGTGGGAGCCGGGTTTTTCTTTTCCGGGAAAATAGACGGTCCATTACGGGCATGCATCGATTACAGGGGACTGAATAAAATTACAATCAAAAGTTCATACCATTGCCACTGATCTCCATCCTATTTGATCAGCTCAGTTATGCTACACTTTTCTCTAAGATTGATTTGCGAGGAGCATACAATCTCATTCGTATTCGACAGGAGGACGAGTGGAAAACCGCATTCAATACCCACTCAGGCCAGTACAAGTATTTGGTAATGCCTTTTTGACTCTTCAACGCCCCTGCCATCGTCCAGGATCTTATAAATTAAGTTTTTCGAGAATTCATTGGAAGATTTGTGGTCGTCTATCTTGATGACATATTGATCTCCTCCGCCTCACTCAAAGAACACCGAGCTCATGTAATAGCGTTCCTCACCAAGCTCAGGTAAAATCATCTCTATGTAAAATTGGAAAAATTTGAATTTGAGGTTGATAAGGTAGCCTTCCTAGGATACATCATCACCTCCAAGGGATTTTCTATAGATCCTCAGAAACTTCAGGCAATTGTGGAATGGATACATCCCTCTAATCTAAAAGCTACACAATGGTTCCTCAGTTTTGCAAACTACTACAGAAGATTTATCGATTAATTTTCTTCAATTGTAGCCCTAATTGTGAGTCTAACCAAGAAAGATGTGGATCCTGCTTATTGGTCACCACAGGTGGTAAAGGTCTTTGAGGACCTTAAAAAAGCATTTATCTCTGCTCCTGTTCTCCGGCATCCCGATCCAGATCTGTCTTTCATTGTAGAAGTGGATGTCTCCGAAGTAGGCGTTGGAGCTATTCTCTCACAAGAGGATCCAGTCAGTCATAAGCTCCACCCCTGCGCCTTTTTCTCTCTGAAATATTCCCCTGCTGAAGTCAACTATGACATAGGAAATCGAGAGGAATGGAGGCACTGGCTGGAGAGAGCAAGACATACAGTAACCGTATTCACAGACCACAAAAATCTAGTCTATCTTGAATCCTCTAAAAGATTGCTAGGTTCAATTTCATACCTATAGGCCCAGCTCCAAAAACATCAAAGCTGACGCTGTATCCCGGAGTTTTCTATCTAGCCATAAAGTCATTAAGCTTCCGGAGCCGATTCTCACCCCAGGATGTATTCTTGCTGGTCTAACCATGAATCTTGCCTCCCAAGTCAAGTCAGCACAGATGCAGGCCCCATCTGAGACTCCTTCAGGACTCCTGTTTGTTCCAGAGAAACTCAGAGCAGCCGTGTTATCTGAGTTCCATTTCAACAAGACCTCAGGACATTCGGGGGTTAATAAGACTTCTCTCTCACTCAGTATGGTGGCCAACTATCAAGATAGACGTTCAGGAGTTTGTTAGGGCCTGTCATGTCTCTGCCAAAAACAAGTCTCCTTGTATTCTTCCTTCTGGACAATTACTTCCTCTGTCTGTACACTCCAAGCCATGGACCCATTTGTCTATGGATTTTATTGTGGACCTGCCAAGATCTTCCAAATGCTCGGTCATCTGGGTAGTAGTTGATCGTTTCAGTAAAATGGCTCATTTCATTCCCCTGTCTAAACTGCCTAATGCTAAGGACCTTGCCTCATTGTTCATTTAACACATATTCCGTATTCATTGCCTACCACAAGACATTGTCTCGAATAGAGGCCCGTTTCTGGAGATCTTTTTGTGCGGAACTGGGGATCAATATCAGTCTCTCGTCAGGGTATTATCCACAGTCCACTGGCCAGACACAACAGGTTAATCAATCGTTAGAGCAATATCTACAATGTTATATATCTAAATACCAGGATGTTTGGGTTGGCCACCTTCCCTTTGCAGAATTTGCGTATAATAGTTCTGAACATTCTTCAACTTCCATGTCTCCTTTCTTTAGTGTTTCCGGTATTTATTCTAAATTTAATACTTTCACTCCATCACAACAGTCTAGTTCTTCTTTTCTCTTGTGTCTCAGCTACTCGGAGCTTCAGACGGAGCCGCCTTACAGGTATATGAGCTGCCTTAACAACTTCAGTTGGAGCCTTTCGCCTAAGTTGCCCCTAACGGGAGTTGTGTTAATTATTGCTAGCCAGCACACAGTCTCATTTCAGGCTGCACTTTAAATTTGACTCTCTAGCCACTTTCGAATACAGCATTCTGAATAAGCTTTATACCTTCAGGTGGAGACTGTGCTAGAAGTCAGATCAGTACAACAAGCAATTACGTTCCAAATAATACCTTTAGTGCAGGTCATCATGAACATTGGATTTTAGGTACTGGAATCTTTTAATTGATGTCTAATTCAGAAGGCACATTTAATATATAAAGAGAACACTCTAACGAGACTGACTTTTTTACATTATTTTAAGTTTTCCAGTAATATTGAAGCATTCTTTCTCTATTCTGAAACATTGTTGTTTCATAGGCTGGGTGTGATATAATTGGTATATGTCTTTTATGATTATATGAATTGATATGTAAAGGGATATTGATATCAATATTAATTATATGAGATTAAGTTAATAAAAAACAAATATATTAAAAAGGTATAAGTCTGTTTGCGCTCCCTATTCTCTCTTTTGTGAAAACCTGTCAGCTTGTGTGAGAACCTGTTAGCCTGTGTAACACCCGTGTTTCCGAGACCTTGCCTGATTGATTCCTGATCTGATCCAGCTTGCCGTGAACTCAGGTTTTGGTGTGGGATTTCCACACAGGGACTATCTTGCCTACATTTCTTTATTGTATTCATCCTGTGCATTGTTGCATATACAAATCATTAGTATTTACAGTCTTGTTGTTCATAACAACCTGTGCATTGTTGCATGTACATAGTTATTGTGTTAATATTATATTCCAACCTGTGCATTGTTGCATATACAAATAATTAGTATTTACAGCCTTGTTGTTCATAATATACTGTGCATTGTTGCATGTACATAGTTATTGTGTTAATATTATATTCCAACCTGTGCATTGTTGCATATACAAATCATTAGTATTTACAGTCTTGTTGTTCATAACATACTGTGCATTGTTGCATGTACATAGTTATTGTGTTAATATTATATTCCAACCTGTGCATTGTTCTACTCATGTGCATTAGGATATCTCTCTCTGTCCACAAATAGTGCAGTGGCTTCTAGCTAGGGTTCTGTGTATGTCTCACTGTACTGCAACCTACTCTTGCCCAGCCTTCAATAGCCACTTTGTCCATACATAAAACATAGGGGCATCTGAGTATGGGGCAGACCTAATCTGCCCTGGAAAGGCGGCTGCTATGGGCAAAGTCTTTGGCTGCAGGAGGATAAAAGACTGCTGGGAAAGGGTAATTGAGTGATTGTCACCAAGAACCATCAGATAGCCCATAGCACACTGTAGTCCATGTAACAAGATCTCTGATGAGCAAATTAAATTGGGTTGGGTACAAAATCCTGGCAGTCGGATCCAGTCAATGAAAATACTGACAGCGGGATACCAACGATCAGACTCTCAATGGATTGCGGTATTTTTACCCTGCCCCTAACAAACCCCTCCCACAGCTTACCTCACCCTCCCACAGCCTAGCCCTAACCAGCCCCTCACACTGCTTAACCCTCCCCCTCCCCCGCAATCTAACACTAACCTCCCCCACCCCCATAGCCTAACACTAATCTTCCCAACCCCCACGCAGCCTAACTCTCCTCCTTGTGCCTAACCCTAACCCCAGTGCAGGCAGTTACCTTTGGGATCCATCGGGATTCTGACTATCGGGACCCCACTGTCAGTATTCTGACTGTTGGTATCCTGACCGGAATGGCCATAGAGGAATCAGGAATTTGGCAGATTGATGTATGCACCCCTTAACAGCGCCTGTTTTACAGACCAACTCAGTATTATAACTGAGATAATTAGCACAAACTTTGGATCTTTTAACATGTGCCGGCCAGTAATGAACACACCAACTAGGTCTGGAAAACATGCACTGTTAAAAGTTCCTGAGGTCTGAGATTGGAAAGCAAATGTTATTATAGACTATCTATAGTGTTAATTATTAAAACTGTATTACATACTCTGTTCAGTGTATAAAAAGATCAATGTGTACTTGTTTCCCCAGGGTGGTGTTAGGATGTTCTGCTGCTCCACCCGATGCCTGGATTTTCCCTACTGCTGCATCTAACGGCTTAATGTGATTGCTGCCCTATATATGATTCAATCACTGCATACTTCACTTTGTATGGGGCAAATTATAGCTTGGTAAGTGCTAACCATGCCCTCTTCATAGCTGGCCTCACTTGCGCTAAAATCAAGCATTTGGAAACCCTTTTTCAAAATCCTGTATTTACCACTGCCCTCACCCAGTATATAGTATTCACTGCTGACTTGCATGTATACAGGTGTTAACATTGTAAAGACTGATATATAGATTGAGGGCAAAAAAAAAATTAACCCTGTTGGTCTTGGGTGTCTTTATTTTTACTGGACTACCATATACAGTAATACAGAGAACATCACAGTGACCACCATATAATGTAGAGAATATCACAGTGACAGTCATATAGTACAGAGTGCATCATAGTGACTGACACAAAATATAGAAAACATCACAGTGACCGTTCTATAATGTATATAACATCATAGAGACTGCCATATAATACAGAGAACATCAAAGTGACCACTATATAATACAGGGAAAATCACACTGACTGCCATGTAATGCAGAAAGCATCACAGTCACCGCCATATAATATAGAATACATCAAAGTCTTGTAATGCAGAAAACATCACAGTGACCACTGAATAATACAGCAAGCATTAGTAACTGCCATACAATACAGAGCATCAGTGACCACCATACACTCTAATACAGACAGCATCAATTGCCACCATATAATACAGAGTAGTTGTGGCTGTTTCCTGGCAGCTGTAGCAGCTACAGCAGAATCTTCTGGGTCACAGCAGTCCTGTAACTGTCACTTTTGGGTCAGAGCTGTTGTCTTCCAGCATTTTAGTAAGTATATTTCCCCTATCCCTAACCCTACCTCAAGTGCCTAAACCTACCCCTTCCACCAGCAACCTAACCCTAATGCCTAACATTACAATATCATTGATGTAACCAATATAGTTTTTGGTCGGTAAACCGCACGTACACACCCGCAGGTGTAAGAATATATCTGCAAAATATACTGTATCTGCAAAAGCCGTGTTGCACTACTGAATTAATATGTATATCTGTGAATGATGTAGTTCATGGATATATCGGTCGTACAAACTGGTCAATGGTCTAACCGATATATTGTGCGTCTGCTGTGTGAACGATATATAGGCAAGTGTGTGCCCAGCCTTAAGACCTTATTATGGAGGGATTTGTGTGTATAGTGCCACCACATCTATAGAAAATAACAAATCGTGTTCTGATAAACATATCTCTTCTGTCCTATTAAGGAAATCAGTAGTAGCAGCCAAAAGGAAGAAGACCAATGAAAAGAAATACGACAATCTATTTATGGATCTCATTTAAAGGTGGACATACATTTGCATATGTAGGAAAAGGAGAAATAAACAGCAGTGTGCCAGAAAAGTATTGTTATGGTAGACTTACCATGGATAACACTCTTTCTGCGAGGCACATTGGGTTCCACAGGGAAACATCGGGGTGTAGAGTGGATCTTGATCCAGAGGCACCAACAGGCTAAAGCTTTAGGCTGTCCCAGGATGCATTGTGGCCTCCTCTATAACCCCACCTCCAGGCACTGAGAGCTCAGTTTCGTTAACCATTCCAATGCAGGAGCAGGCAAGAGAGAAGGCAGATGTTAATCACATAGAACCACATTCTCATGACAGGAGAAGGGACAAGCGGCTAATGCCATATAAACCCATAGGAGCTAGGTGTGTCAGGGTGGGCGCCCTGTGGAACCCAATATACCTTGCAGAAAGCGTGTTAACCATGGTAAGTCTACAGCACGGTACATGGTGTACCACAGGGAAACAGGGGATGTCCAAAGCAGTGCCTCAAGGGAGGAGACGCTCCTTAGCGGATATGAGAATCCAGCGTCCAAAGGAAACATCCTGGGAGGCAAAAGTATCAAAGGCATAGAACCTAAGAAACGTGTTCACTGAGGACCACATAGCCGCCTTGCACAATTGTTCTGCAGGCCGCCCAAGAAGGTCCAACAGACCGAGTAGAATGGGCATTAATAGCAGCAGGAGTTGGGAGCCTAGCCTGCACATAAGTTTGTGCAATCACCATTCTAATCCATCTGGCCAGGTTTGCTTGTTCGCAGGCCAGCCATGTTTGTGAAAACCAAACAGGACAAAAAGGGTATCTTACCTCCTAATAGAGGCAGTCCTCTTCACATAGATACGGAGAGCCCTTATCACATCCAAAGACCGCTCTTTGGGAGACAAGTCTTTAGAGATAAAGGCCGAAACCACAATCTCTTGGTTAAGGTGAAAAGATGACACTACCTTAGGTACATAACCTGGTCGAGTTCATAGAACTGACCGGTCATGGTGAAATATCAGAAAGGGTGGACGATAGGACAAGGCGCCTAAGTCTGACACCCTTCTTGCAGAGGCAATAGCCAGCAAGAACAGGACCTTGGCCATGAGCCATTTAAGGTTCACCGATTCAAGACCTAAGTCAAGGCCTCTTTGCAGAAAAGCCAGAATTCTGGAAGATCTGAACCTAGAGACATCATAATTCTTATCAGCACATCAGGTAAATAAAGAATTCCAAACCCAATAATAAATCCGGGCAGAGGCCGGTTTGCGGGCTTTCAACGTAGTCTGAATAACCACTGAGGAAGTAGAAGGGGATGCCCCGTCGACAGACTCTGCAGGTCTGAGAACCAATGCCTTCTGGGCCATGCTGGAGTGACTATCCGTAGCAATCCTCCTCCTTGTTTGAATTTCTGTAGGACCCTGGGCAGAAGTGACACCGGAGAGAACATGTAGGGCAGTCGAAAGTTCCATGGAATTGCCAGTACGTCCACGAATACTGCCGGAGGATCCCTGGTCCGAGATCTGAAGACTGGAACCTTGTGATTGTGTTGAGACTAGAGATGTGCACCGGAAATTTTTCGGGTTTTGTGTTTTGGTTTTGGGTTCGGTTCCGTGGCCGTGTTTTGGGTTCGAACGCGTTTTGGCAAAACCTCACCGAATTTTTTTTGTCGGATTCGGGTGTGTTTTGGATTCGGGTGTTTTTTTCAAAAAACCCTAAAAAACAGCTTAAATCATAGAATTTGGGGGTCATTTTGATCCCAAAGTATTATTAACCTCAATAACCATAATTTCCACTCATTTTCAGTCTATTCTGAACACCTCACACCTCACAATATTATTTTTAGTCCTAAAATTTGCACCGAGGTCGCTGGATGACTAAGCTCAGCGACCCAAGTGGCCGACACAAACACCTGGCCCATCTAGGAGTGGCACTGCAGTGTCAGGCCGGATGGCCCTTCCAAAAAATACTCCCCAAACAGCACATGACGCAAAGAAGAAAAAAAAGAGGCGCAATGAGGTAGCTGTGTGACTAAGATAAGTGACCCTAGTGGCCGACACAAACACCTGGCCCATCTAGGAGTGGCACTGCAGTGTCACGCAGGATGGCCCTTCCAAAAAATACTCCCCAAACAGCACATGACGCAAAGAAGAAAAAAAGAGGCGCAATGAGGTAGCTGTGTGACTAAGATAAGCGACCCTAGTGGCCGACACAAACACCTGGCCCATCTAGGAGTGGCACTGCAGTGTCACGCAGGATGGCCCTTCCAAAAAACACTCCCCAAACAGCACATGACGCAAAGAAAAATGAAAGAAAAAAGAGGTGCAAGATGGAATTGTCCTTGGGCCCTCCCACCCACCCTTATGTTGTATAAACAGGACATGCACACTTTAACCAACCCATCATTTCAGTGACAGGGTCTGCCACACGACTGTGACTGAAATGACGGGTTGGTTTGGACCCCCACCAAAAAAGAAGCAATTAATCTCTCCTTGCACAAACTGGCTCTACAGAGGCAAGATGTCCACCTCATCATCATCCTCCGATTCATCACCGTGTACATCCCCCTCCTCACAGATTATCAATTCGTCCCCACTGGAATCCACCATCACAGCTCCCTGTGTACTTTGTGGAGGCAATTGCTGCTGGTGAATGTCTCCACGGAGGAATTGATTATAATTCATTTTAATGAACATCATCTTCTCCACATTTTCTGGAAGTAACCTCGTACGCCGATTGCTGACAAGGTGAGCGGCGGCACTAAACACTCTTTCGGAGTACACACTTGTGGGAGGGCAACTTAGGTAGAATAAAGCCAGTTTGTGCAAGGGCCTCCAAATTGCCTCTTTTTCCTGCCAGTATATGTACGGACTGTCTGACGTGCCTACTTGGATGCGGTCACTCATATAATCCTCCACCATTCTTTCAATGGTGAGAGAATCATATGCAGTGACAGTAGACGACATGTCCGTAATCATTGGCAGGTCCTTCAGTCCGGACCAGATGTCAGCATCAGCAGTCGCTCCAGACTGCCCTGCATCACCGCCAGCGGGTGGGCTCGGAATTCTGAGCCTTTTCCTCGCACCCCCAGTTGCGGGAGAATGTGAAGGAGGAGATGTTGACAGGTCGCGTTCCGCTTGACTTGACAATTTTCTCACCAGCAGTTCTTTGAACCCCTGCAGACTTGTGTCTGCCGGAAAGAGAGATACAACGTAGGTTTTAAATCTAGGATCGAGCACGGTGGCCAAAATGTAGTGCTCTGATTTCAACAGATTGACCACCCGTGAATCCTTGTTAAGCGAATTAAGGGCTCCATCCACAAGTCCCACATGCCTAGCGGAATCGCTCTGTGTTAGCTCCTCCTTCAATGTCTCCAGCTTCTTCTGCAAAAGCCTGATGAGGGGAATGACCTGACTCAGGCTGGCAGTGTCTGAACTGACTTCACGTGTGGCAAGTTCAAAAGGTTGCAGAACCTTGCACAACGTTGAAATCATTCTCCACTGCGCTTGAGACAGGTGCATTCCACCTCCTATATCGTGGTCAGTTGTATAGGCTTGAATGGCCTTTTGCTGCTCCTCCAACCTCTGAAGCATATAGAGGGTTGAATTCCACCTCGTTACCACTTCTTGCTTCAGATGATGGCAGGGCAGGTTCAGGCGTTTTTGGTGTTGCTCCAGTCTTCTGTACGTGGTGCCTGTACGCCGAAAGTGTCCCGCAATTCTTCTGGCCACCGACAGCATCTCTTGCACGCCCCTGTCGTTTTTTAAATAATTCTGCACCACCAAATTCAAGGTATGTGCAAAACATGGGACGTGCTGGAATTTGCCCAGATTTAATGCACACACAATATTGCTGTCGTTGTCCGATGCCACAAATCCACAGGAGAGTCCAATTGGGGTAAGCCATTCTGCGATGATCTTCCTCAGTTGCCGTAAGAGGTTTTCAGCTGTGTGCGTATTCTGGAAAGCGGTGATACAAAGCGTAGCCTGCCTAGGAAAGAGTTGGCGTTTGCGAGATGCTGCTACTGGTGCCGCCGCTGCTGTTCTTGCGGCGGGAGTCAATACATCTACCCAGTGGGCTGTCACAGTCATATAGTCCTGAGTCTGCCCTGCTCCACTTGTCCACATGTCCGTGGTTAAGTGGACATTGGGTACAACTGCATTTTTTAGGACACTGGTGAGTCTTTTTCTGAGGTCTGTGTACATTTTCGGTATCGCCTGCCTAGAGAAATGGAACCTAGATGGTATTTGGTACCGGGGACACAGTACCTCAAACAAGTCTATAGTTGGCTCTGCAGTAATGATGGATACCGGAACCACGTTTCTCACCACCCAGGATGCCAAGGCCTCAGTTATCCGCTTTGCAGCAGGATGACTGCTGTGATATTTCATCTTCCTCGCAAAGGACTGTTGGACAGTCAATTGCTTGGTGGAAGTAGTAAAAGTGGTCTTACGACTTCCCCTCTGGGATGACCATCGACTCCCAGCAGCAACAACAGCAGCGCCAGCAGCAGTAGGCGTTACACTCAAGGATGCATCTGAGGAATCCCAGGCAGGAGAGGACTCGTCAGAATTGCCAGTGACATGGCCTTTAGGACTATTGGCATTCCTGGGGAAGGAGGAAATTGACACTGAGGGAGTTGGTGGGGTGGTTTGCGTGAGCTTGGTTACAAGAGGAAGGGATTTACTGGTCAGTGGACTGCTTCCGCTGTCGCCCAAAGTTTTTGAACTTGTCACTGACTTATGATGAATGCGCTGCAGGTGACGTATAAGGGAGGATGTTCCGAGGTGGTTAACGTCCTTACCCCTACTTATTACAGCTTGACAAAGGCAACACACGGCTTGACACCTGTTGTCCGCATTTCTGTTGAAATACTTCCACACCGAAGAGCTGATTTTTTTGGTATTTTCACCAGGCATGTCAATGGCCATATTCCTCCCACGGACAACAGGTGTCTCCCCGGGTGCCTGACTTAAACAAACCACCTCACCATCAGAATCCTCCTTGTCAATTTCCTCCCCAGCGCCAGCAACACCCATATCCTCCTCATCCTGGTGTACTTCAACACTGACATCTTCAATCTGACTATCAGGAACTGGACTGCGGGTGCTCCTTCCAGCACTTGCAGGGGGCGTGCAAAATGGTGGAAGGCGCATGCTCTTCACGTCCAGTGTTGGGAAGGTCAGGCATCGCAACCGACACAATTGGACTCTCCTTGTGGATTTGTGATTTCGAAGAACGCACAGTTCTTTGCTGTGCTTTTGCCAGCTTAAGTCTTTTCATTTTTCTAGCGAGAGGCTGAGTGCTTCCATCCTCATGTGAAGCTGAACCACTAGCCATGAACATAGGCCAGGGCCTCAGCCGTTCCTTGCCACTCCATGTGGTAAATGGCATATTGGCAAGTTTACGCTTCTCCTCCGACGATTTTATTTTAGATTTTTGAGTCCTTTTTTTACTGATATTTTGTGTTTTGGATTTTACATGCTCTGTACTATGACATTGGGCATCGGCCTTGGCAGACGACGTTGATGGAATTTCATCGTCTCGGCCATGACTAGTGGCAGCAGCTTCAGCACGAGGTGGAAGTGGATCTTGATCTTTCCCTATTTTTGGAACCTCAACATTTTTGTTCTCCATATTTTAATAGGCACAACTAAAAGGCACCTCAGGTAAACAATGGAGATGGATGGATACTAGTATACTTATGGATGATGAGTGACTGACGACACAGAGGTAGCTACAGCCGTGGACTACCGTACTGCGTCTGCTAGTATAGAGATGATAATGATATAAAAAATATATATATATATCACTACTGCAGGTATATATAATATAATGACGGACCTGCTGGACACTGTCAGCAGACTCCTACTACTAGTATGAAGAAGAAAGAAAAAAAAACCCACCACAGGTAGGTATACAATTATGGACGAGCACTGACGACACAGAGGTAGCTACAGCCGTGGACTACCGTACTGCGTCTGCTAGTATAGAGATGATAATGATATAAAAAATATATATATATCACTACTGCAGGTATATATAATATAATGACGGACCTGCTGGACACTGTCAGCAGACGCCTAAACTACTAGTATGAAGAAGATAGAAAAAAAAAACCCCACCACAGGTAGGTATACAATTATGGACGAGCACTGACGACACAGAGGTAGCTACAGCCGTGGACTACCGTACTGCGTCTGCTAGTATAGAGATGATAATGATATAAAACATATATATATATATCACTACTGCAGGTATATATAATATAATGACGGACCTGCTGGACACTGTCAGCAGACTCCTACTACTAGTATGAAGAAGATAGAAAAAAAACCCCACCACAGGTAGGTATACAATTATGGACGAGCACTGACAACACAGAGGTAGCTACAGCCGTGGACTACCGTACTGCGTCTGCTAGTATAGAGATGATAATGATATAAAAAATATATATATATCACTACTGCAGGTATATATAATATAATGACGGACCTGCTGGACACTGTCAGCAGACTCCTAAACTACTAGTATGAAGAAGATAGAAAAAAAACCCCCACCACAGGTAGGTATACAATTATGGACGAGCACTGACGACACAGAGGTAGCTACAGCCGTGGACTACCGTACTGCGTCTGCTAGTATAGAGATGATAATGATATAAAAAATATATATATATCACTACTGCAGGTATATATAATATAATGATGGACCTGCTGGACACTGTCAGCAGACTCCTAAACTACTAGTATGAAGAAGATAGAAAAAAAACCCCCACCACAGGTAGGTATACAATTATGGACGAGCACTGACGACACAGAGGTAGCCACAGCCGTGGACTACCGTACTGCGTCTGCTAATATAGAGATGATAAAGATGATAGAGATGAACAAAAAAAATATAACACTACTGCAGGTAAATATTTATATAATATAATGAATGACGGACCTGCTGGACACTGTCAGCAGAATGCGTTTATAGAATAAAATAAAAAAACACCACAGGAGTGTTTAACTTTTTCAGGCAGACAATATACTGGTGGTCACTGGTCAGTCACACTGGCAGCAAAAGTGTGCACTGTACTCCTGCTATAACTGCACCCCAGTCTCCCCCACAATTCAGCTGTGTGAGCAGTGAGCACTCAGCACAGTCAGATATACATAGATGATATTATCATGCAGCACAATGAGGCTGAGCACAGATATGGTATGTGACTGTGTATCGTTTTTTTTCAGGCAGAGAACGGATTATATTAAATAATAAATAAAACTGGTGGTGGTCACTAGTAACTATCAGCAAAACTCT
Source organism: Pseudophryne corroboree (assembly GCF_028390025.1). NCBI lineage: Eukaryota > Metazoa > Chordata > Amphibia > Anura > Myobatrachidae > Pseudophryne > Pseudophryne corroboree. The sequence goes on along the minus strand of NC_086448.1, from coordinate 736,421,290 downwards.
GCACTCTGAGTACTCCTAATGCTCCCCAAAATTACTAAGTTAGTAGTAAATCAACTCAAGTGTCTCTATCTATTCTAACGGAGAGGACGCCAGCCACGTCCTCTCCCTATCAATCTCAATGCATGTGTGAAAATGGCGGCGACGCGCGGCTCCTTATATAGAATCCGAGTCTCGTGATAGAATCCGAGCCTCGCGAGAATCCGACAGCGGGATGATGACGTTCGGGCGCGCTCGGGTTAACCGAGCAAGGCGGGAAGATCCGAGTCTGCCTCGGACTCGTGTAAAAAGGCTGAAGTTCGGGGGGGTTCGGATTCCGAGGAACTGAACCCGCTCATCTCTAGTTGAGACGCCATCAGGTCTACATCTGGAAGGCCCCAATTGTTCTCTAGGAATTGAAAGACTTCCGGATGAAGACTCCACTCGCTGGCATGTACGGAGGAGTAAGGGGAGAGAGAGGGCGGGATAGAAGGAGTGAAAGTTGAAAGGATGGAAAGCGAGAGAGAGGGAGAGAGCGATAGCGCAGGTGCCGATGGATGACCTGGTCCCACCATCACTCATCCCTGCTCCTGACCTGGTCTCACCCCTCACATCATTTATCATTCATAAGGATACAGAATCCCCCAAGCACTGGGACCCTCACTCCACTCAGTACTAGGGTCACTCGCCGACTTGTAGAGTATTCCGGAAACATCCGCTCTCAAGGAGCCGTATCCCTCAGCAGAATGGCAGCCGCTCACCTCCTCCAGTTACTGGGGCCCCAGGGTTCCCTAATGCAGATGATGGCAGAGCTCTGACCGGACTCCAGCACTCCCCGAATGGTGACAGGGATCCTCTTTGAGGTATTGAGGAGTGCGTGCAGATCTCCCGCTTATTGCAGGGGAAAGGCCAGAAGACGATGCAGCGCAATACCAGTTCCAGGATCTGCTCTGTCAGAGCCTTGGCAGCGCAGTCCAGCAGGGCCTTCGGCTGGTACTGGGAGCGGGCAGAGGGTCCCTACTGCACAGAGACATTGCTGTGCGGGTGGATGGTGCTGCGAGCAGAGCTGATTTGCAGAGGGGAGCGGGAGCCACCGCCGGACGGATGCAATATTGTATGTGCAGCCTCTGTACTATTGCAGCCACTTCTACTGTAATTATAATATCACAGAGGGGCCAAGTCCAGTCCATGCCAGAATGAAAGACCCTTTACTGTCCCTCTCAGCAGCAGCAGAACTGGGCTTGTCTGTCTGCGGGCCCCCATAGACCCGCCGGGCCCTAGGCACCCGCCTATGTTGCATTGTGGTAAATCTGCCACTGACATGACCAATTAAAGGTTATCTGTGAGTTGCCAATCCACATGGATCTGTGATGTCTGGCCAACGGCTGTTCACTGGAACTGTTCTCCATCGATACTCTCCTTGCATCTATATGAAGAGGCCATCTGTTCTTCAATCTTTCTGTTTTGCCCATATAATTTCATCCACGGAGACAAGTGTTAAGATAAATCACAAACTGGAAACAGTAACTCCCAGGGCATTAATGAATCTCTTGGCCTGCCATGTTTTCCAGGCCGCAGTGAGTTGAGTGGGCTCTCTATTTGGGGCCAGTACCTATTTTTTTTTGAGCCCCTCAAATTGGCTGGACAGACCCTGTACTGTCATCTGTTTGTCATTGCTGTTGATCCTAGGAAATTCCAGTGGGCACACAGTGCCAACTGCATCACTCTAGACTAGGGATGGCCATCGACCATCGATTATTCGAAATCATCGATGGTCTATGACCGATGGTAACTACTTTAATAATCAATGGTGGAGAACCAGATAGTTTCCCACCATCGATGATAAAGAGCTATCAAATTTTCCTTTTCTTTTTCTCCAGGGTGTCAGGGACACGGAGCATAGCTAATATAAGATAATCAATGCAGAGGGAAGGCAACAGTCAGAGAAGGAGCAGAGAGATTGACGAGTGAGTGGATATTGAGATTAGGCTGGAGATATTGAAGGGGGTGCAGTGTAAAGCGCTTTAAAAGTTAGGGCATGGAGTTTAATCTAGATTCTGTAATGGAAAGGGAGCAAGGAAAGGAACTAAAGGAGAAGAGAGGCCAATTAAAAATTATGAGATAGGTAGATAAGGTCCCTCATTCCGAGTTGATCGCACGTATCAGCTTTTTGCTGCTGTTGCGATCAACTTGATGCCGCCTATGGGGGAGTGTATTTTAGCATAGCAGGGCTGCGATCGCTTGTGTAGCCCTGCTATGCTAAAAAAGTTTCCTGCAAAACAAGATCAGGGTCAGACTTACCCTGTGCTACGGATCCAGCGACGAAGGTCCTCCAAACGCCTGGACACGCCTGCTTTCGGATCTCCACGCTCGGAAACCGGTGAGTATCCGCCCCGGAACGCCTCCCCGCTTTCAATCTTCTTGCGATCGCTCCAGTGATCACTTTCGTCTCTCTTTTGGTCGTTGCCCGGCGACGGCTGTTGCTGGACAACGACGTGTGTGCGCATTGCGGGCGCTACGCATGCGCTGTTCCGACCCGTTTGCATTGCAAAGAAGAACCGCTGCGTGCGAACAGGTCAGAATGGCCCCCAAGATGCGCTTCAGCAGATGACTAAAGTGTTGTTTGTTATATACCAAGCCGTAATCCGGATCCCCTTTGGTGCAAACCAACACCAACAACTCCTCTGACTCTGAAAACATCACAAGAGAGAAGTATTTCTTTTTAAAATTATATTATTTTATTACTTTACCTCATCTACCTCACAATTTGGCGCCAGTGGGTTTTACACACTATGTAGTATTATTGTATCTTTCTTTGGGTTTAATATTACCCACGTGTATTCGTCATAGGCTGCCATTTCTGGTTGCACTAGGGGGGTGTATTATTTTTGCTTATTTAAGAATGATTGAGATGATGGCATGTTTAAAAAAGGAAGGAGCAGTTCCAGTAGAAAATAGGATTTTAATTACCTACCGGTTAATCCTTTTCTCGTAGTCCGTAGAGGATACTGGGGTCCACATTAGTACCATGGAATATAGACGGGTCCACTAGGAGCCTTGGGCACTTTAAGAAATAAATAGAATGCATTGGCTCCTCCCGCTATGCGCCCTCCTACCAGACTCAGTCTAGAAACTGTGCTCGAGGAGACGGACATATCCTGAGGAAGTATGTAACAGAACAGTGGTGAGATATGAACCAGCACACACAGACAAGAGGAAAGCCATGCTAACCAAACCTGAACAGGAACAGCAACAGCTGAACCAACAACATTACTTAACGAAGTAACCGTGCAAGAAACACAAAGCACTGGGCGGGCGCCCAGTATCCTCTACTACGAGAAAAGGCTTTACCGGTAGGTAATTAAAATCCTGTTTTCTCTTAGGTCTTAGAGGATACTGGGGTCCAGTACCATGGGGATGTACCAAAGCTCCCAAACCGGGTGGGAGAGTGCTGAGGATCCTGCAGAACTGATTGATCAAACTGAAGGTCCTCAGAGGCCAAAGTATCGAACTTGTAAAACTTAGCAAACGTGTCCCAACTTGACCAAGTAGCTGCTCGGCAGAGCTGTAAAGCCGAGACACACTGGGCAGCCACCCAGGAAGAACCCCCCGACCTAGTAGAGTGGGCCTGTACTTTAGGAACCGGCAATCCTGCCATAGAATAAGTCTGCTGGATAGTAAGCCTGATCCAGCGATCAATAGACTGCTTTGAAGCAGGACACCCAATTTCCTTGGGATCATAGAGAACAAACAGCGAGTCAGATTTCCTGTGACGAGCTGTCCGCTTCACATAGATCTTCAAAGCTATCACAACATCCAAGGACCATGAGGTAGCAGAGGTGTCAGTAAGCACTGAAACCACAATAGGTTGGTTGATATAAAATGCAGAAACCACCTCAGGAAGAAATTGCTGCCGAGTTCTGAGTTTAGCTCTATCTTCATGAAAAATCAAATAGGGGGTCTTGTGAGACCCAGTTCCGACACACGCCTTGCTGAAGCCAAGGCCAACGGTGTAATGGTCTTCCACGTAAGAAAGTTAACGTCAACTTCCTGTAAAGGCTCAAACCATTCTGATTGTAGAAACTGCAACAACACGTTGAGATCCTAAGGTGCCGTGGGAGGCACAAAGGGCGGTTGGATGTGCAGAACACCTTTCAAGAACATCTGAACCTCAGGAAGGGAAGCCAATTGTTTCTGGAAGAAAATGGATAAGGCCGAAATCTGGACTTTTAAAGGAGCCCAAACGTAGGCCCACATCCACCCGACTGTAGAAAAAGGAGAAAACGTCCCAGTTGAAATTACACTACACGAAATTTCCTGTTTTCACACCATTAAACATTTTTTTTCCAAATACGGTGGTAATGCTTAGACGTCACCCCATTTCTGGCCTGGATCAGGGTAGGAATAACCATGTCCGGGATCCCCTTCCCGGCTAAAATCTGACGCTCAACCTCCATGCCGTCAATCGTAACCATGGTAAGTCTTGATAAACTAATGGCCCCTGTTGTAGTAGATCCTCGCGAAGAGGCAGAGGCCACGGGTCCTCTAGGAGCATCTCCAGTAGATCCGAATACCAGGCCCTTCTTGGACAGTCTGGAGCAATGAAAATGGCTTGGACCTTTTCCCTTTTTATTCTTTTGAGAATTCTTGGGATCAGTGGAAGAGGTGGAAACACGTAAACCATCTGGTAAACCCATGGAGTCACCAGAGCGTCCACCGCCCCTCGACCTGGAACAATACCGCGTGAGCTTCTTGTTGAGATGAGAGGCCATTATGTCTATTTCTGGAACTCCCCACCGACGTGTCAAGGACTCGAACACCTGTGGGTTGAGGCCCCATTCTCCTGGGTGGAGGTCGTGTCTGCTGAGGAAGTCAGCTTCCCAGTTGTCTATACCCGGAATGAAGATTGCTGACAGCGCCACCGCATGTCTTTCTGCCCAGAGGAGAATCCTTGTTACCTCTGACATGGCTGCTCTGCTCTTCGTTCCGCCCTGTCGGTTTATGTACGTTACTGTCATCACATTGTCTGACTGAACTTGAATGGCACGATCTTGAAGATGCGATGCCTGTATAAGGGCGTTGTATATGGCCCTTAGCTCCAGAATGTTGATCGGAAGGATGGTTTCCTGAGTTGACCATTTTCCTTGAAACTGTTTCCCCTGGGTGACAGCTTCCCAACCTCTTAGGCTTGCATCTGTGGTTAGCAGAATCCAATTTTGAATCCCGAACTTTCGACCCTCAGTCAGGTGAGAAGTCTGAAGCCACCACAGAAGAGAAATCCTGGCTTTTGGCGACAGACGAATCATCTGGTGCATGTGAAGATGCGATCCAGACCATTTGTCCAACAGGTCCAGCTGGAAGGGCCTTGCATGAAACCTTCCGTATTGCAGAGCCTCATAAGAGGCTACCATCTTCCCCAGAAGGCGAATGCAAAGATGTACCGAGATCCAGGCTGGTTTTAGAACATCCCACACTATTGACTGGATTACCAATGCCTTTTCCAACGGAAAGAATACCTTCTGTTCCTCCATATCCAGTATCATCCCCAGGAATGGAAGCCGCAGAGTTGGCTCCAGGTGGGATTTTGGTAGGTTCAGAATCCAGCCATGATCCTGGAATAGTCAGGTTGAGAGGGCAATGCTGTCCAACAACCTCTCCCTGGATGGTGCTTTTATCAGCAGGTCGTCCAGGTACGGTATTATGTTCACTCCCTGTATGCGGAGGAGAAACATCATCTCTGCCATTAGCTTGGTGAACACCCCCAGTGCCATGGAAAGGCCAAATGGCAGGGCCTGGAACTGGTAGTGACAGTCCTGCATTGCAAACCGCAGATAAGCCTGATGAGGCAGCCAAATCGGAATATGAAGGTAAGCATCCTTGATGTCCAGAGACACTAGAAATTCCCCCTCCTCCAGACTCCATCTTGAACTTGAACACCCTTAAGTACAGGTTCAGTGACTTGAGGTTTAAAATGGGCCTCACCAAACCGTCCGGTTTCGGTACCACAAACAGGTTGGAATAATAACCCTTGATTTGTAGGTGAAGTGGAACTGGGACAATGACCTGAGTTTGTACCAGTTTCTGAATTGCTGCCTGCAAAGTCATACCTGCTTCTGGAGAAGCTGGTAAGCCTGATTTGAAGAATCTGTGAGGTGGGAGTTCCTGAAACTCCAGTCTGTGTCCCTGGGCGATAAGGTCTTTGATCCAGGGATCCTGGCAAGATGTTGCCCACATGAGACTGAAATAACGTAACTGAGCTCCCACCTGCCTGTCTTCCAGGCAGTGTGGTCTACTGTCATGCTGAAGGCTTTGAGGAAGCAGACCCGGAGGTCTGTTCCTGAGAACTTGTAGCTGCTGGTTTTCTGGATTTACCTTCATTGCTTTTGAAGGCTGTAGATGAACCTTTGGGTCTGCCTTTAAACTTCACTGTCCGAAAGGACTGCAGAGTTGTAGCAGAGTAGGTTTTCCTTGCTGGGGGTGCTGCGGAAGGAAGGTATGTAGACTTACCCGCCGTAGCCTTGGATATCCACACATCCAATTAATCTCCAAAAAATGCCTCACCTTTGAACAGTAGGCCTTCCACGCCTTTCCTGGAAACAGCATCCATAGTCCATTGGCGCAGCCACAAGCCCTTGCGTGCAAACCAGTTTCCTTTATGGCCTCCACCATAAAGTTTGAATATGCTGTAGAAGCAAAATGACCTCCCCCCAGGGCAAGGAATCTAACCCATCTATTAGATTACCAGACCATTTTGCAATGGCCCTAGTGATCCATGCACAAGCAATAGTAGGTCGCTGGGCCACCCACGCAGCTGTGTATAAGGATTTGAGAGTGGTCTCAATCTTGCGGTCAGCCGTGTCCTTTAAGGATGCTGCCCCAGGAACAGGTAAGACTATCTTACGTGACAACCTAGAGACCGATGCGTCCACAACCGGTGGGTTTTCCCACTTCTTTCTATCTTCCAGAGGAAAGGGGAAGGAAGCAATCAATCTCTTAGGGATCTGAAACTTTTTGTCAGGAGTTGCCCAAGTTTCCTCAAATAAAGCATTCAATTTCTTTGATGCTGGGAATGTAGCAGAGGATTTCTTTTTTACATTAAAATAAGACTCCGCTTCTACCTCTGCCACTTTGTCAGGAATGTGCAGGACATCCCTAATAGCTTCTATCAGGGCCTGTATTCCTTGTGACAGGGCTGCACCCCCCTCACTAGCATCCACCTCACCCTCCTATGTGTCTGATATATTGTCATCAGTATCAGCCTGCATGATTTTGGCCAGAGTACGCTTCTGCGGGCAAAGTGTAAAGGTCTGAGGCGCCGCTATGGGGACTGGATCTCTATTTATGAGATCAGCTGTAGACTGTGTTAAGTATTGTGTCTCTTTTTCATTCTGGGCTAATTTTGTAGAAATATTTGATATCATCCCCTTGATGGAATCTAACCATGGGGGTTCTGACCCACTAGCCTGAGAATGGGAACTACCTTGTGTACATGGTAGCGAATCACCTGGAGAGGACAGACACTCTGCTGTGCATGAAACACAGTCCCTGGACACTGTAACGTGAAGGGACCCACACACATACAGAAGGTGAAAACACAGTTTTAACCCACACAGAGCCCCCAGAGAGACACAGAGAAAAAGGAGCCAGCCACACAGCACCCTTATAGCCAAGTAAAACTCAGCTGGGTCACCACACTAAGGGGGTAATTCTGAGTTGATCGCAGCAAGAACTTTGGCCCTCATTCTGATTTGATCGCTCGATGCCGATTTTCGCAGCGCAGCGGTCAAGTGAAAAAACGGCAATTCTGCGCATGGTACGCAGCGCGCATGCGCTAAGTACTTTCACACAAAACTTTGTAGTTTTACCCAAGTTCGAGCGACGTTTTTAAGTCGCTCGAGTGATCGTAGTATGATTGACAGGAAGTGGGTGTTTCTGGGCGGCAACTCAGCGTTTTCCGGGAGTGTGCTAAAAAAGCGCAGGCATGCCAGGCAAAAAGGCAGGAGTGGCAGGCCGAATGCAGGGCGTGTTTGTGACCTCAAACCAGGAACTAAACAGACTGCATTCATCGCAAGATAGGAGTAGGTCTGGAGCTACTCAGAAACGGCATTACATTTTTCACGCGCAGTTCTGCTAATCTTTCGTTCGCACTTCTGCTAAGCTAAGATACACTCCCAGAGGGCGGCGGCCTAGCGTGTGCACTGCTACTAAAAGCAGCTAGCGAGCGATCAACTCGGAATGAGGGCCTTTGTTAGCAGTTGGGCAAAACCATGTGCACTGCAGGGGAGGCAGATATAACATGTGCAGAGAGAGTTAGATTTGGGTGTGGTGTGTTCAATCTGCACACTAAATTGCAGTGTAAAAATAAAGCAGCCAGTATTTACCCTGCACAGAAACAAATTAATCCACCCAAATTTAACTCTCTCTGCACATGTTATATCTGCCTCCCCTGCAGTGCACATGGTTTTGCCCAACTGCTAACAAAGTTCCTGCTGCGATCAACTCAGAATTACCCCCTAAATCCCTTAATAGGGCTCAGTATACTAATACACTCCCCCCCCCACCCATCTAAGACCCCCTGGTACCATTGAGGAACACGTGGAGTCAATGGAGAGGAGCTGTGCTTCCCTGTGACGCTGCCAGTGTAAGCTGCAGAGGGAAAATGGCGCTGGTGAGCTGCTGGATCCGCTCATAGGGAAGTCCCGCCCCCATAATGGCGCACGGCTTCCCAGTTTTTTATCCTGGCCTGAGGTATTAGATGTGCTTAACTTAGGGTCAGAACCCGTGTTAAGGCAGTAGCCAGCGTGGGTAAGCATTGTGGAGGGTTCAGCGCCTGCCTCATGGCGGGACACACCAGCCGCATGTCCTCTGAGCCTCCCGGAGGGCAGCCTGCATGTCAGCGCTGCGCTCCTACCCTGATGCCGCCATTCTCACCGGTGACCCGCTAACCGGGACACCGGCGTTGTACTCACCGGGCTAGGAAGCACAATATGCACTTGGGTCAAAAACTGGTTAGATAATAGGGAGCAACGCGTTGTGGTTAATGGATCTTTTTCAACTTGGACTGAAGTGCTAAGTGGTGTGCCGCAAGGCTCAGTATTAGGACCGCTATTGTTCAATATTTTCATTAACGACCTAACAGAAGGTCTAGAGAGCATGGTGTCAATTTTTGCAGATGATACCAAATTGTGTAAAGTTATAAATGCGGAGGGGGATGCTGAGTCGCTTCAGAATGACTTAGTTAAATTAGAAGCATGGGTGGCGAAATGGAGAATGCGCTTCAATACAGACAAGTGTAAGGTAATGTACTGTGGTAACAAGAACAAAAATAACACCTACCTACTAAATGGGGTAAAATTAGGGGATTCTGTACTGGAAAAGGACTTAGGTGTCCTCATAGATAGCAAACTAAGCAGTAGTACCCAAAGTGGGACTGCAGCAAAGAAGGCTGATAAGATATTAGCATGCATAAAACGGGGAATTGATGCTAGGGACGAGAGTATTATACTCACGTTATATAAATCACTTGTGAGGCCACACCTTGAATACTGTGTACAATTCTGGGCACCTTACTACAAAAAGGGTATCCTGGAGCTAGAAAGGGTTCAAAGGCAGGTGACCAAACTAATTAAGGGTATGGAGACGCTGGAATACGAGGAAAGGCTTGCAAGACTAGGCATGTTTACACTGGAAAAGAGGAGATTAAGAGGGGACATGATCAACATTTACAAATATATAAGGGGACAATATACAGATCTTGCGCAGGACCTGTTTTTGGTTAGATCAATACAGAGAACCTGTGGACACTCGCTCAGGTTAGAGGAGAGGAGATTCCACACAATACGGCGTAAAGGCTTTTTTACGGTAAGGACGATACATGTTTGGAATTCCCTGCCTGAGGGAGTTGTAATGGCCAACTCAGTCAACACCTTTAAGAATGGGTTAGATAAATTCCTAATGGATAAGGATATCCAGGGTTACGGGGCATAGTCACGCACTATGGTTATTATAAAAAAAGAGGGGTTAATCAGAACGGCAGTCAGCAACTTCAGTCAAAATTTTATACAAAATAATCGTGCATAGGAGACCACAAATAGGTTGAACCCGATGGACAATTGTCTTTTTTCAACCTTAGATACTATGTTACATCTTCTTTCTTCTGGCTGTTAGGGGTAGCGGTGTGCTGCGGGAGGGTACGCTGCGCCGTGGTGGGGCTTGTGAATGACTCCCTCAGGAGCTCAGTGTTCTGTCAGCAGAGAAAGGGGACCATTAACTCTTAAAGGAAGTTGGGCCATTCTCTCCCCTAAGCCCCACGTAGCAGGCAGTCAGGTGCCAGCCTGAGCTGCCTGAAAATAACAAACTAGAAAATAAATGCAGAAAACCCTTCAGGAGCTTCCCCGAGCGTGACCGGCTCCTCCGGGCACATTTTCTAAACTAAGTCTGGAAGGAGGGGCATAGAGGGAGGAGCCAGTGCACACTATTTATTTCTAAAAGTGCCCAAGGCTCCTTGTGGACCTGTTTATACCCCATGGTACTAATGTGGACCCCAGTATCCTCTAGGACATAATAGAAAAAGAGAGGTTAAAGTAGTGAGCGAGGTTGGAGCAAACATCAACAAAAAGGGTGAGGAGGAAATGGGGTACAGTGGGCAAGTGGAGGGGGAAGAGAATGAGAAGAGTGAGTGGACGTCATCAATCAGTGAGGGAGAAGAAGGAAAGCCTACAGTAGGTTGGCTGGTAATAGAAGAAGAATGAGGAGCAGGAGAAGGATTTTGATAGATAGCTGTGATCTTGGACAGTAGCAAAGCCATACACCCTGCCCCCTTGTAAAGGTTTAAATTAACCATTGTGAGCAGAGCCAAGTCAGTCTGATGGCAGAGGGGTAGCAGGGAAGTGGTCTGGAGAAGGAAGGCCATGTCTAACAGAAGATGTACCTTCAGCATGAGGAATAAATAAAATGCTGGAAATGAGAAAAGACAGCACTGGATAGAAGAAAGGCGGTGGTCTCAAGACAGAAGAGTTTCTGCAAGCAATGGGAGAAAATTCTTTGGAAGAGGTGATGCTACCCAAAAGAGGCCTGGAAAAGAACAAAGAAGAGGATAAAGCAAAGGCTCTCTGCAAATGTTCTCATTATATACATTGCCCCTGCTGTCTGAGTGAAGTTGGTGAAAGTCAAGAGAAGATGTGGGGATCAAGTAACGAAGGCCCAGGGAGTCTAGTACAGGTTGTCTTTGGACACTTTCCTTGCCACCATGACATCCTTGGAGAGGAGATATTGTCCACCCAGACCTCTGGGATTCTCAGCCACACTGCCTTTTCTGTGCATATTAAGGGCGCTCTGCCTAGGCACATTATGAGGCTATCCTGCATTGCTGTGCGTTTGTGAATTAAAGACTTATGCCACAGACCACCAGGGAGGTGTTTTGGGGCTCAGCACCCCATTACTGTCAGTGATGCCGCACACTGATGTTTCCCACAAAAACATGTAATTTTCCCACCAAATTCAGATGCACATAGATATATAACGCACGTTAAAGGTACTGTTTTTTCCATTAGGACCCAGATAATGATTTGGTTTCAGTGAACCTTCCTAATCCCCTGCAAGTAGGTTTCAAAGCAGCCAGGCCTCTATTAAAGATAGGCTGTAGGTGTATATCCTGTTTGTATTGTTTGTTGACTATGCCACTGCTTAGCTGTGCCCTGGACAATGTGCATATCTTGCAGGTTCTGTGTAATGGAGCAGTGAGCTTCAATCAAGCTGATCAAATGAGTTTGGTTGGTCAAGGCACCATCTGATTTCTCTGTCGCTTGGGGGGCAGATGTACTAGATGTGATTGAAAGTAATAGAGTGGAAAGAGATAAATTACCAACCAATCAGCTCCTAACTGCCAAGTTACAGGCTATATTTGATAATGACAGAAACTGGTTGGCTGGTACTCTATCTCTTTCCACTTTATCTCTCTTCAAGGCTTAGTACATATTCCCCTTGAACTTATATGAATAAGGTGTCTGTGGTAGAAAACTCTAACCTGTAGTCACGGGAATCAAGTCAGAACAAAACCAGAGCAAGAGCACAGCAGAAAGACTGTGCTGCATTCTCCTAGCTCCTTGCCCCAAACACTCACCCAGGATGAGTTTCCCAGGTGGTTCATCCCTCTGTTTTGCGCCTAAGGTGCAAGGTTCCCAGAAACTATTGGGAGAGTTGCGGGAGTGTGGTTTTTCTCCATCTGTCAGGATGTCTACATCTGGTAGGCCACCCTATAGGAGTCACAGACAGCTCTAATTCATAACAGCAGCTTCTGGACCCATGCAGTTGTAGCAGGGGCCAGTGTACTCGTGCGGTCACTGGCCCTGCTACTAACAACTGTCGAAGTCGAAAAATATTGCAATACACACCACATGCAAACACCACACAGATGGCATCCATGCATGTACTTAGTCTGGCGTGCGTGCGCATACTCGCAAATTGCGTACAATCACCTCCCACGGGAGTGCGCATACGGGCATGGTATGAGCAATTACAGAAAGATTCTTATTTGCAAAATGATTACAGACACATGCCACAGTGCTCAGCCTGTGTCGAGTCACTGTTCACACACACACTAATCTAACCAAACATGCACATCCTTCCAACACAATGTCTTGTTCACTCCAATGTTTGAACAGACCCCCTGGTCTGTGAAGAAAGATAAACACAAACCGAACAAGTCATCGTTTGGTGGGGGCCACAACAATGGGAGACAAATATACCAATAGATACACACAAGCCTGCGGTTGCAAATTATTAACTACAGGCAGCCTGCAGTCTAGAAAACCTTTGAAAGATAGATATAATAGCAGGGTAACACTTATAAATATATATGTATTTGTGTGTATCTTGAGAATGGTTGGTCATTTCATGTGTAGGATCATGTTTCCTGGAGATAACATAACAAAGTAACCTAATGAACATGGAAATATCTGTCACACATTACATATTTCCCAAACTTAGTACACACATTACACATAGTCTCCCCTTTCCCCTCATGCAACTTTTACTTATTTACAAGGCACAACAAGGGAATTATACACCTTTACAGTATGCGAGGGGACAGTAACTGATCAGAGCATCATGCATGGTATCTACGTGTTCGGATAATTATGAGTAATAATCCGGTGTTGGTTTGGAGAAGATCGCATGTCGTTGTGAATAGTTATTCGCAAAGGCATATTAAAGGTATATTTGTGTTTATTATGTACTTGGTATGCGGCGGGAATCCAGAGCTGACCAGCTGTACACACCCCTGGATCAAGGCATCGCCCATCTCTTCAAACCGACCAATGACCTCTCCTGTACTGTAAACGACCATCCCTCCAACCAATCGGTGGAGAGCATACAACCCCATTGTATTGTATTTTGGGCAAGGGTATATAAACCTTGCACCTGGGCCGGTCACTCTCTCTCTCTCTGCTTTTTAAAGACTCATAGGTCGTCTCGCCAGACGACTGGGGATCGGATCCGGGTGGCGCAAGCGACAAAGCGTACGTATCATTGGGTGTGACTCTCTCTCTGTGATTGAATTGTATTGTGTTGTACCATTTATATTGTAACGTATTGTAACCCCCTTTTTCAAATATATTATTACTTGTTGCTGCTTTGGACCACAACTTACAATCAAATACTGGTGTTGCATTCAGTTTCTGTTGAGCGTTTGTATAGTGTAATTGCCACACCTAGAGCTGCCTTGTGCTCTCAGCGTGTCGGTCTGTGTGTATGCACTGAGTGTAAGCTGCACGGCTATTCCGGCGTGTGTACGCAAAGTGCGTGCACAGTACGGGACTGTGTACGCTAACTGGGGACAGAGTACGTAGGTAAAGGATTTATTACAGCGGCCGCAGCGGCTTCAGTTACAGCAGTGACGTGCAGTGAGCTAAATTGCTCAGGTGGCACTAGGTGGCCCCAGAGGCAGATTTACACACAATATAGGAGTCAAAGGGTACATCTGGGCATTATACACAGGTTCAGCAGTATAAACTCCTTGAAATTTGGTGAGTTTTGATCAGAGATGAGCGGAAAAGATAGGTAGGTGAGGCACTGCCTCACCTGCCAAAGACTATTTACTCCAGAGTTCTGGCTATAAAAATTATTAGAATAATGAAAAGGAGATATTTCTAACATATTCTTTGTATTTATCATATACTTTATACAGTCAAAACTCTGGCACAAACGTAAGTATGACAGGAAAGGCTCTGCCTCACCTGCCTCACCCCACCGCACGTCACTGAGTTGCAGTGTGCAATAGGGGTTAGTGGCTGCTTTCCAAGAAGTCTATCGAACTTCTCACAATCATGTACCTCCTCACCTGGGACGGGCCGGCTCCGCCCCATGGGGCCGGAGGTGGCGCTGGGTTCTGGCAGCACTGGAGACCGGGCCTGGTCCGGTCTTCCCCTGCCCGGCCGGTTGCAGAGTTCGGCAGCGGGCGTGGGGGCGGCGGTGAATATCCACTGCCGCTCCACGCGGGTGATGGCGGCGGGCCTGCATCCTCCGGGACTCAGGCCTCGCCAATCACAGCGCAGCTTTTTGAATTTGGCGCCAGCCGCGAGCCAATCACGGCTCGTGAGCTGGCAGCCAATCAGGAGTGGCGGCGGCGAGCCAATCCCGGCTCGCCGCGTCATAGCCCCGCCCCCTGGCACTGGCTTGTATTAGCCAGCGCCGGGCGCGAGGGTTCAGTTCGGCGACGGAGAAGGAGCGGAGAAGAGCTCCTGAAGAGTGTAGAAGGAAGACGGCGCCAGAAGTCCCGGAGGGCGGCAGTAGTTGCAACAGAGCTGAGACACGCCGCCGCCCGCCGGGTGAAGTACAAAGAGCCGACACCCATCGGTGAAGACCTCGGAAGCCCTGGGCCAGCGGTGTGCAACGCAAAAGAGCTTGCATGGGCCACCTGCAGGAAGCCCGGACGTGGTGGGAGCCATCCCGCCTCCGGCGAAGACAACGCGGTGGGCGTGGCCGGACCAGGCTTGGTCCAGCCGTGGACCTTTGGACGGGTAAGTACAGGTGGTGCCCCCCCCCCCCCCCTCTTCCCCTAGACCACCAGGGATTCGGGCACTAGGCCCGCGGGGTAAAACAGGCGCTAGGCCTGAGACACCAAAGGCGGGCACTAGGCCCGGGGCAAAGAGTACAGGTGGTGCCCCCCCTTCCCCTAGACCACCAGGGATTCGGGCACTAGGCCCGTGGGGTAAAACAGGCACTAGGCCTGAGACGCTATAGGCGGGCACTAGGCCCATGGGTAATGCGGGCACTAGGCCCAAAAGGAGGTGGCGTAAGGCCACCAGGCATAAAGAGCTGCCTCCAACGGCAGCAATAGGCCTGGGCACACAGGGCAAAGAAGCCCAAAGCTATTGCAAGTATGATAAGTCGGCGCCTACGTCGCAGGTGTGGTAAGTCGGCGCTAGGCCGCAGGTTGCTTAAGTCGGCGTTAGGCCGCAGGTTGCTTAAGTCGGCGCTAGGCCGCAGTTTACTTAAGTCGACGCTATGTCGCAGGTTGCTTAAGTCGGCGTTAGGCCGCAGGTTGCTTAAGTCGTCGCTACGTCACAGGTGTGGTAAGTCGGCGTTAGGCCGCAGGTTGCTTAAGTCGGCGTTAGGCCGCAGGTTGCTTAAGTCGGCACTACGTCGCAGGTGTGGTAAGTCGGCACTAAGCCGCAAGTTGCTTAAGTCGGCGCTAGGCCGCGGTTCGCATAATGTGGCGCTACGCCGCATGTGTGATGAGTTCTCAGTTTCCCCACAGCCAGGCCCCCATGAAAGGTAGGCTGTCGGAAGTACGCGTTGGTGAGTACCACAAGGTTGAAACAGTATTACGGTGTTGTGCTATAACCTCTGTATAAGTGTCTCTCCATCATAAAGCGTAAGCAGCGCCACGTTCCGTGGGCTGTGTTGTGTTCTCTTACAGGAGCAAAGAAGAAGGGCCAGTCGTCTGGCAGGGATCCGAGGATACAGCTGGTGAGCGGAATTGTGTTTCGTGTGTTGTCTGTGGTGTATGCTGCCCCTTTTCCCTACCTCCCCCTTTGGGCGTTTTCGTTCAGGGTCGCGCCTGGTGTTTTGCACCACTACGGGAGCACCCAGTCTGAGGCCACAAGTGCCAATGATGACCATTCACTGAATCCAGTGTAGGCCACCCCTGCGTAGTGTCCCCCCCATTCTTTTCAGGTCACCCCAGGAAGTTCTCCGTGTGTGGACGTGTGCCAGTATCGTCGGAGTTGTCTCGACGGACTGAAGGTGGAGGACGGGAGCCGAGAGGGACGTAGGCCTGGTAAGTGAGTGCGCCCTATTCTTTCCCCAGGGCCCCACCCCCGTGCCTCTTACATAGTTATCATAAGCTGGAGAGACATCCTCTCCTCCCCCTTCCTTGGTACATACCAGTTATCTTCCAAATACAAAACAATCCACAAGCCTGTCTTTATACATCTGCAACCTCACCTCAACAACACAACACCGTCATACACAGAGCTGGGTGTCTGCTTAACGTAGATTATACAACACAATTCAACAAATGGGTTCAATTGATGAAGTTAACAACAAACAGTGCAAGTTGCTAGATCAGTCATTTGACAGCGAGAGGGAATCAGAATGTAAGTAAACCTAATGAGGGTCTTTTTGAAGCCAGGGATGGAGCAAATAGATTCTCCATGGCCAATGAACAGAGGACAAAAGAGCGTTCCCAATGTTTATGGATATGGGGGGTAATTCCAAGTTGATCGCAGCAGGATATTTTTTAGCAGTTGGGCAAAACCATGTGCACTGCAGGGGGGGCAGATATAACATGTGCAGAGAGAGTTAGATTTGGCTGGGTTATTTTGTTTCTGTGCAGGGTAAATACTGGCTGCTTTTTTTTTACACTGCAATTTAGATTGCAGATTGAACTCACCACACCCAAATCTATCTCTCTCTGCACATGTTATATCTGCCCCCCCCCTGCAGTGCACATGGTTTTGCCCAACTGCTAAAAAATTTCCTGCTGCGATCAACTTGGAATTACCCGCATGGTTCAGCCTGTGTCTTCCCAATGTTTACGGATATGGGGGGGTCATTCCGAGTTGTTCGCTCGCAAGCTGCTTTTAGCAGCTTTGCACACGCTAAGCCGCCGCCTACTGGGAGTGAATCTTAGCATATTAAAATTGCGAACGAAAGATTAGCAGAATTGCGAATAGACACTTCTTAGCAGTTTCTGAGTAGCTCCACACTTACTCGGCATCTGCGATCAGTTCAGTGCTTGTCGTTCCTGGTTTGACGTCACAAACACACCCAGCGTTCGCCCAGACACTCCTCCGTTTCTCCAGCCACTCCCGCGTTTTTCCCAGAAACGGTAGCGTTTTTCACACACTCCCATAAAACGGCCAGTTTCCGCCCAGAAACACCCACTTCCTGTCAATCACAGTACGATCACCAGAACGATGAAAAAACCTCGTAATGCCGTGAGTAAAATTCCTAACTACATAGCAAATTTACTTGGCGCAGTCGCACTGCGGACATTGCGCATGCGCATTAGCGACTATTCGCTCCGTTGCGACAAAAAAATAACGAGCGAACAACTCGGAATGACCCCCATGGTTCAGTCTGTGTCTTCCCAATGTTTACGGATATGGTTCAGCCTGTGTCTTCCCAATGTTTACGAATGTGGTTTAGGCTGTGTCTTCCCAAAGTTTATGTATATGGTTCAGGCTGTGTTTTTTACTTGTTTACCACCATTTTCAAAGTCCAAATCCATTCACTAAAAAAAAAATTCTGCGGCTGCACCCACTTCTCTTCTCAGTTCACAAGCCTTTGGACAAGCAACTTACTCTGAATTAGTTTGTCAGTATTTTTTTTTTTTAAATAAACAGGGATGTGAAGCGAATGAGGACACATTATCACCAGTCAAATAAGAATATCAACCAAGCAAGTTAATATTTAATGTAATTCATAAGGTTTAAGTGTAGAAAACTGAGGGACAGATTTATTAAGCCTGGTAAAGTGATAAAGTGGAAGGTGATAACGCACCAGCCAGTCAGCTCCTAACTGTCATTTTTCAAACCCAGCCTGTGACATGGCAGTTAGGAGCTGATTGGCTGGTACTTTGGGGGTCATTCCGAGTTGTTCGCTCGCAAGCCGTTTTTAGCAGCTTTGCACACGCTAAGCCTACGCCTTCTGGGAGTGAATCTTAGCATAGTAAAATTGCGAACGAAAGATTCGCAATATTGCGAAAAGACATCTCTGTGCAGTTTCTGAGTAGCTCCAGACTTACTCGGCATCTGCGATCAGTTCAGTGCTTGTCGTTCCTGGTTTGACGTCACAAACACACCCAGCGTTCGCCCAGCCACTCCTCCGTTTCTCCAGCCACTCCCGCGTTTTTCCCAGAAACGGTAGCGTTTTTTCCCACACGCCCATAAAACGGCCTGTTTCCGCCCAGAAACACCCACTTCCTGTCAATCACATTACGATCGCCTGAACAAAGAAAAAGCCGTGAGTAAAATTCCTAACTTCATAGCAAATTTACTTGGCGCAGTCGCAGTGCGAACATTGCACATGCGCACTAAGCGGAAAATCGCTGCGATGCGATGAAATTTACCGAGCGAACAACTCGGAATGACCCCCTTTATTTCCATCCACTTTATCGTCTTCCACTTTATCACTTCACCTGGTTTAATAAATCTGCCCCTGTAGTTGTTACAGTATCAGAATAAAGGGTCAGATTTACTAAGCCTGTGACATACAGTTAGGAGCTGATTGGCTGGGACTTTATCTCCGTCGGATTTATCTCCATCCAAGGCTTAGTAGACCCCAAAGTGTTTTATTGTTTTATTCATTTTCTTACTTTTTTTGATTGCATTCACAAATACATATGTCTCATAAATATTACATAATAGATGAATAATAGAAAAATAAGCCTGACTCACATGATTACTGTGCAATAAACTGTAAATATCAGTAGGGGGAGACAATGTTCACTGTTTTTTCAACGGACCTGTGTTTTCCAGGAATCTGCACAGAGATGCACTATGTTGTCAGTTATGTGCTGGCCTGTGGGAGGTTATTATTGCATATTTGTCAGTTTGTAGATACATTTGCTCACGTCTCCCTCTAGAATGTAATCTCTTGAGGCCAAGGTCCATTCTACCCTATGTCTCATGTCTGTCCGTGATTCTAATTAGTCATTTCTTAAGATGAATCTTCTGCTGTTAGTTCACTTACATGGAATTTGAACCCGTGTCCTTGCTAGCTCACGACTAGACTATCCCTGTATGTGTTATGCTGTGTTTGATTCTGTAATTGTCATTTTGCTTATAATACTCATGTGTATCATTCTCATATGTCATATCTGTAAGATACTATCAGGCACTACGACGGCTCTGATGCCCTATAAATAAGTGATGATGACAAATTATAGTGGTGCATACATGGAGTGCTAGGTGTGCCCATGGGGTTCACTACGGCTGGCCGGCGGTCGGGCTCCCGGCGACCAGCATCCCGGCGCCGGGAGCCCGACCGCCGGCTTACCGACAGCTTTGCGAGCGCAAATGAGCCCCTTGCGGGCTCGCTGCGCTCGCCACGCTACGGGCACGGTGGCGCGCTACGCGCGCCACACTATTTTATTCTCCCTCTATGGGGGTCGTGGACCCCCACGAGGGAAAATAAGTGTCGGTATGCCGGCTGTCGGGCTCCCGGCGCCGGTATACTGAGCGCCGGGAGCCCGACCGCCGGCAAACAGAAGACCACCCGTGCCCATGAACATATTAATGTTGGTAGGCTGAACATGGTGTTAACCGTCTGGGTTGCAATGGTGCTATGGCCTGAGCCAAGGCTGCCACCAGAAATTGTTGGGCCCGGGACTGAAAAAATAGGTAGCCCCCCCCCCCCCCCCTTCGGCGCGCGCACCAAAAAATAGGTGTGGCCAAATGCCACATGGGGCGTGCCCAATGAAAATGGGGTGGTGATACATATATGGGGGGAGGGGCAGATACACATATGACCCACAGTGCCAGATACACAAATGCCCCCACTGCGTCAGATATACATTGCCCCCCAGTCCCAGATATGCCCCCAGTGCCAGATACAGAAATGCCCCCAGTGCCAGATACACATATCCCCCCAGTGCCAGATATGCCCTCAGTGTCAGATATGCCCCCAGTGCCAGATACAGAAAAGCCCCCAGTGCCAGATACACATATCCCCCCACTGAAAGATATGCCCTCAGTGCCAGATATCCCCCAGTGCCAGATATGCTCCCAGTGCCAGGTATACATGTCCCACCAGTGCAGATACATATATCCCCACAGTGCCAGATATGCCCCCAGTGCTGATACACATGCCCCCACAGTGCCAGATATACCCCCAGTTCTGATACACATGCCCCCACAGTGTCTCCCCCTCTCCGCTTCTCACCTGCTGCTGTGAGGGGAGGAGAGCGCAGCGTGCGCCTCTCCTACCCCTCCGTCTCCAGCGGCAGTGTCCATCTTCAATTCGCCGCCGGCCCGTGAGCCAATCAGAGCTCGCTGTCCGGCAGCCAATCAGGAGCCTCAGCTGCCAGTCTGCGAGCTCTGATTGGCTCACGGGCCGGCGCCGAATTTAAGATAGTCACTGCCGCCGAAGACGTCAGTGCGCGCCGGGCAGCGGTGGCCGGGAGCAGATCGAGCCGCTTGCTGGCCATTGCTGCTGTAGACAGTGAGTCACTGTGACTCACTGTCTGCAGCGGCGGCTGCCGCCGGGAATATCCACGGCTGGCTGTGTGTGCAGCCTGGGCCCTCCACTCTGTCAGAGTGGCCGGGCACGGGACAGCTGTACACAGGGCACCCCCTTGATGGCGGCCCTGGCCTGAGCTGCTACCCATGTGCTGCCATAACTGACTATTGTCTCTACATGGGATGCAATGGGGCACCACACTTCCTCTGGGACACTGCCCTGGTGGCCCGTGTTCTCAGACATGATGCAGACATGTGTTCCCAGGACATAATGCTCCAGTCAGGTTCCATATACTGTATTTGTTGACATTCATCATGTAAATTAAATGTTGACATGATGAGAATGCTGACAAAACATTCCTGCTGGTCTAGCAGTAACTTACTTGAAACGGCATCTATAGCGGAGTCTTTCATGTACAGCAGTCAGCTGATGGTGGCTTTTGGCTGTCCCTGCGGTAGTTCTGGCATTAAGTATTGCTAACCCTTTACCTTTTTGCCAGTGACTGCACAATGAGTCTAACTGGTTAAGAGTCAGGCCTCTCTCAGCCAATCTGTGGACAGTTTCTATGGCAGTGCCTGCTGATTGGCTGAGAGAGGTCTTAGGGTGGGTACTCACTGGAGCAATTTCGCGCCAAAATGCCATCTTGGGCTGACATGTCGCTTGCATCGCATGTGTACCCAGGACTGCACACTCCCACGGTCGCATGCGAAAGACGCATGGTTTGATGTGCTGCTCATCAAACTAAGCATTCGTCGCTAGCGTCTTGTGTTTTGTTAATGAAGGATGGGACATGGTCGTTCCGTACTTCAGTAACATCGCGCCAGTGTGTATTAGCGTTCTGGGCTGACGGTGATTCCAGTGTGTACCCAACTTTAGCCAATCAGACCTATAGTGCATAAAACCTTGTGGGAACTGTAATTTCAGGACCACCACCAAGGATTAGATGAGTATGAAGTGCATGATTGGGAGTGGCAGTTCGATTGTGTGTAATAAGGGGTTAAAACAGAGTGTGAGTTGCGTCTTTTTAAAAAACAAATCTTTACATTGGGGGTACAGGTAACAGCAGGCCTGTACTGGCCTGACATGCTGGCATTTGTGGTTCTCCAAGTGTCGGGGCAGTCTTGCTGGGACCTGTAGTTCCACTGTAAAAAAATATTTATTCTAATTTTAACACTGTGATTTGTGCAGTGCTTTATAGGATTAAAAGTATTAGAAATAATAGGATTTTGGTACTTACCAGGTAAATCCTTTTCTTTGAATCCATAGGGGGCACTGGAGTACTCTTGGGATATGGACGGTTCCACAGGAACTAGGCACTGAATAAATTAAAATTTGAGACTACTCCTCCCCTCCATATCCCAGAGTACCTCAGTGTTTTTTTACTGAGCCGAACAGGAGCTATAGAGGTTGACAATGGAGAATTACATATAACAAAACGGACAACAATAAAGTTGACACATAACGTTACTGACAACTAACAGTTGACACCAAACCCGATAGAACTTGCTAATTTGAACCAGTCGGTGAGAGTGTGTTACCATAAGATTCTCCGAACCTACCACAAACCAGGTATAACTGCTCTGGGTGGGCGTCCAGTGCCCCCTATGGATTCAAAGAAAAGGATTTACCTGGTAAGTACCAAAATCCTATTTTCTTTTTCATCCACTAGGGGTCACTGGAGTACTCTTGGGACGTACCAAAGTTTCCCCCGTGGGCGGGAGAGCTGTTTGGCACCTGTAACACTAGACGGCCAAAGCTAGATGCTGATGCCGCAAAAGTATCAAACTTATAAAAGCGCACAAACGTGTGCACTGAAGACCATGTAGCCGCACGGCAAAGCTGTGTCGTAGAAGCTCCACGACCAGCTGCTCATGACGTTCCTACAGAACGTGTGGAATGAGCTATTACTGATGTAGGCGGCTGTAACCTAGCATGAAGGTAAGCCTGACGTATGGTCAGTTTTATCCATCTGGATAAGGTCTGCTTAGAAGCTGGCCAACCCAACTTGGCCGCATGATAGAGGATAAACAACGTATCCGTCTTACGAACTGTAGACGTTCGGGATACATAAACGCGTAATGCGCATACCTCATCCAAGGTTCCAGAATCTCCTGTTAACACAGGAACTACTATTGGTTGATTGATGTGAAAAGAGGACACTACTTTTGGTAGGAAAGCGGGATTCGTCTGAAGTTCCGCTCTGTCATCATGAAACACTAAATACGGTGGCTTGCATGACAAGGCACCCAAATCTGAAACACGCCTTGCCGAAGCCAAGGCTAGGAGAAAAATTGTTTTCCAAGTGAGAAACTTAATATCCACTTGTTGTAAGGGTTCAAAATAAAAAGACTGTAAGAAATCTAAAACCAGATTCAAGTCCCATGGCGCAGTAGGTGGAGTGAATGGAGGCTGTACTCTGAGGACACCCTGCATAAAAGGTGTGTACCGACGGCAATAGAGCCAATCTTCTTTGAAAATAAATTGACAACGCAGATATCTGCACTTTTAGTGTGGATAAACGCAGACCTCCATCTAACCCCATCTGTAGAAATAACAAAAGACGGGATAACTTGAAAGACGATGTCGGAAACTTCCGAGCTTCACACCAACCTATATAGGCACGCCAAATTCTGTAATAATGAGCTGCCGTAACCGGCTTCCTAGCTCGTAACATGGTTGGTATAACTGATTCTGGAATGCCCTCTCTTCTTAAGAGGGCGGTCTCAACAGCCACCCTGTCAAACGCAGCCGTGCTAAATCGGGGTAAAGGAACGGACCCTGTTGTAACAGGTCCGGACGTAGTGGGAGCGGCCAAGGATCGTCTGCGAGTAGACCGCGGAGATCCGAAAACCAAGCTCTCCGAGGCCAATGAGGCCCCACTAATATGACTGTGACGGACTCTCTTTTGATCCGTTTTAGCAATAGAGGGAGCAGCGGAAACGGTGGAAACAGATACACGAGACTGTATGGCCACGTGATTGTGAGAGCATCCACCGCCACTGTCTTTGGATCTCTCGTTCTGGACACGTACTGGGGCGTTTGATGATTGTGGCGAGATGCCATCAGGTCCACCTGCGGGTAACCCCACTTCTGGACCAACATGTGAAACACTTCTGGATTTAATGCCCATTCTCCTGGATGAAAATCCCGACGACTGAGATAATCCGCCTCCCAGTTGTCCACTCCCGGAATGAATACTGCCGACAATATCACTTGGTGATATTCGGCCCAATTGAGGATTCGAGCTACTTCCCGCATTGCCATGCGGCTTTTCGTTCCTCCTTGTTTGTTGATGTATGCGACCGCCGTCGCATTGTCTGACTGCACCTGAACAGCCTGAGCCTGCAGCATGTGCACTGCTTGTCATAATGCATTGTAAATTGCCCGGAGTTCCAGGACATTTATAGACAGCAATCTTTCGTGATCCGCCCAGAGACCCTGGAGCTGATAATTTTGAACTACTGCTCCCTAACCTCTGAGACTCGCGTCCGCCGTGAGAATTATCCAATTCCAGGCGCCGAACCGTTTCCCTGCGGTTAGATTCTGTACTTTGAGCCACCAGAGTAGAGACACTCTGGTCCTTGGAGACAACCTCACCCTGTGGTGAATCTGCAGATGCGAGCCCGACCACTGTGTGAGCACATCCAGTTGAAAAGGACGTGAGTGAAATCTTCCGAACTGAAGCGCTTCGAAAGCCGCCACCATTGTGCCTAAGAGGCGAATGCACAAATGAACCAAGACTGTGCGTGGCTTGAGCACTAATTGTACCAGATGACGAATGACCTGTACTTTCTGTTTGGGTAGGTAAATTCTTTGATTTACCGTATCGAGAACCATACCTAGGAATTGAATTCGTTGAGACGGAATTAGATGTGATTTTTTTTAAGTTGACAATCCAACCGTGGTGAACCAGTACATTGTATGTCAGCAATGCCTGTTGAAGGAGGATTTGTTGAGACGGGGCTTTGATGAGTAAATCGTCCAAGTACGTAACTATTATCACTCCTAGGGATCTGAGATGAGCTATCATCACAGACATCACTTTGGTGAATACCCGAGGCGCTGACGAGAGGCCAAACGGTAGAGCCTGAAACTGGTAATGGTTCTGTCGTATTGCAAACCGCAAGAACCTTTGATGAGGTGGCCAAATCGGAATGTGTAAGTACGCATCCTTGAGATCCAGCGCAATCATGAATTCCTGTGGCTTTAGGCCTGCAATTACTGACCGCAGAGATTCCATCTTGAATCTGTAGTAAGTGACGTACTGATTGAGGCCCTTTAAGTTCAATATTGGCCTGACCGAGCCATCCGGCTTTGGTACCACAAACAGACTGGAATAATAACCCTGACCCTGTTTGTGTACAGGGACCAGAATCAAAACTGCTGCATCCAGCAGAGACTGAATGGCAGTTTGCAGAATCGCCTTCTTGTCGTCCGACACAGGCAGTCCTGTCCTGAAAAACCGCATTGGTGGGAGACAGTCGAACTCTATTTTGTAATCTGTTAAAATTAAATTGCGGATCCACCCATCTGTGGACGTCTGAAGCCACGCCAACTGGAATGACTGAAGGCGTGCTCCCACAATAGGAGATCCGAGATGGGCTGTGAGCCCGTCATGCCACTGGCTTGCCGGTGACTTTAGTATCCTGACGAGTGGTATTGGTTTGTTGGAAACCACGTCCCCGACCTCGTCTACCAGGTGTGGCCGTTCCCCTGCCACGCCCGCAAAAGGACTGAGGTCTAAAGGATTTGAACGCCGGTCCAGAATACCTCTTTCTAGGTACTGTTGGAGGTAATGGTAAGAAAACCGACTTTCCTCCCGTGGCCTCAGAAATCCATTTGTCCAATTCAGGACCAAATAACTTCTCGCCCTCGTAAGGTAATGCTTCTATACCTTTTTTGACCTCTGCTTCCGCTTGCCAAGAACGTAGCCAGAGCGCTCGTCGTGCTGTAACTAGTGATGATGAAAGGCGAGAAGTGAGCTGACAGACGTCAGTAGAAGCTGTACATAGATAGTCAGCAGCTTCCCAGATTTGATCAGCGAGAAGTATAAGGTGATCATCAGTTACGGCAGACCTGAGTTCTGTTATCCATACCATTAGCGCCTTAGTTACCCAAATGCCACTCAACCCAGATCTAAGCAGCACTCCTACTGCTGTATACATAGACTTTAGCATAGCTTCTATTTTACGGTCCGAAGGGTCCTTAAGTGTAGTAGCAGCTGGTACTGGTATGGTTAATTTCTTTGTAAGTTTAGACACAGACGAATCCACCAACGGCGGATTCTCCCATGTATCTGTTACTGAGTCTGGAAACGGATAACTAGACCTAAATCTGTGAGGTATAGAAAACCGTTTATCCGGATTCTTTCTTGTTTCTAGTAACATTTGATTAAGAGATTCTGAAACAGGAAAACACATTGGAGTTCTCTGTCGTTTAGTAAAGATGACCTCATCATTTGTCAGAGGCTCCTCAGTTTCTGTAAACTTCAGAGACTGACGCACCGCTCTGATGAGATTATCAATGCTTGGGCTGTCAAAATCGTCACTATCTGACTGCTGGTCTACATTCGCCCTCCCCAACTTCATCTTGTACAGTGAGGTTTGGCGTAGAATCGTCAGAAAGTAACATAGCAGAAACCGGTAATTTATAAGAGAAATGAAACTTATCCCCCTTAACCAAAGAGGATTTAGACTTTTGGTAAGGCTGAGACCCCTCCGGTAGTTCTAGTGGTCTCACCCTAGACTCAGATCTTGCCGCCTCTCGCTCCTGCCGAGAGGCGGCCAATTCTGATTGCAATCCAGCTAGGACATCTGCTAACATAGCCCATGGCGGGTCCGGGGTTGAAATTGGATTTGAAACCGGAGCAGAAATTGTATTTGTTTCTGAAATTACAAAACATACTTTACATGTGGTAGATCCATCCGGAAATACACCCTTACAGACATTGCAGTGAAACTGCTTTTTGGACTTTGCTGGTCTCATTATGCAGACAGACAATACAAAATACAAAGACAGACAACTTGTGCGACTCAGTAAATAGCACTAAGGTGTCTCTAAAATATATATATATGGCCAAGTGCAGTGCACGCCAGCAATATGCCTGATCCCAAATTCCCCCTAACACCCCTGCGCCTTCAATGGTGGAGAGATGTAATACAGGAAATTCTGGAAATACAACAGGAAAAACAGGAAGCATGGTTAATATGTACCCATGCTCATAGTAAAACACAAAGGGGGTCATTCCGAGTTGTTCGCTCGCAAGCTGCTTTTAGCAGCTTTGCACACGCTAAGCCGCCGCCTACTGGGAGTGAATCTTAGCATATTAAAATTGCGAACGAAAGATTAGCAGAATTGCGAATAGACACTTCTTAGCAGTTTCTGAGTAGCTCCAGACTTACTCGGCATCTGCGATCAGTTCAGTCAGTTTCGTTCCTGGTTTGACTGCACAAACACACCCAGCGTTCGCCCAGACACTCCTCCGTTTCTCCAGCCACTCCCGCGTTTTTCCCAGAAACGGTAGCGTTTTTTCACACACTCCCATAAAACGGCCAGTTTCCGCCCAGAAACACCCACTTCCTGTCAATCACATTACGATCACCAGAACGAAGAAAAAAACATCGTAATGCCGTGAGTAAAAAACCTAACTGCATAGCAAATTTACTTGGCGCAGTCGCACTGCGGACATTGCGCATGCGCATTAGCGACTAATTGCTCCGTTGCGAGAAAAAAATAACGAGCGAACAACTCGGAATGACCCCCAAAGTGCAGACTTATAATATGTCAGCAGATTTAATAAACCTCTTATATTGCATTAACCCTGCACATATAATTTGTTCCTGTTTAACAAAGGCTTAAAAGCCTGTTTATGCAGCGCTGCCTGAACATGCTTTCACCCCTGCGGGTAACATCAGACCTGTATATAATATAGAACCCTGAATATAGTAACATCAGACCTGTATGCTTATCATTAGTGTGCCCCCCCCCCCATGCTCCGTGTACTGCCTCACTATACACGGAGGCCGGCTATGATGAGAGGGAGCCGGAAGCAGCATCGGAGCAGGGGAGCGTGCCGCATAGAGCCGTGGAGCGGCCTATGCATAATCAACTGGCCGACGCGGCTCAGAGCGGTGGGGGAGGCAGCATAACAGCGGCGCTGGAAGCGGCAGCGGGCGGCTGTTGGCAGCGGCGGGCGGCACACACAGTATCCCATCCAGCGGGGCGACAGCGTGAGCTGACCGCCCCATTCAACATACCTGGACCCTGTGGTGAGGGCTATGACGGGGCTTCTTCTGTAAGCTCCGTCAGCCTTTTCTGCAGGCGTCCTGCACGTGGTGGTGAGGGAGCTCTTTCCGAGAGGCCCGACACCCACAGCTGCTTCAGCAGCTTCCACTATCCCGGACCCTCGCCTTTCTGGAAGGGGGGAAGGGATGTGGCCTTGAAAATTCAATAATTGTGGACTAACTCCACAAGCCTTATTGCTCGGTGAGCACCGAAAAAACACCGAGGTACTCTGGGATATGGAGGGGAGGAGTAGTCTCAAATTTTAATTTATTCAGTGCCTAGTTTCTGTGGAACCGTCCATATCCCAAGAGTACTCCAGTGGATGAAAAAGAAAGTTAAGTTGTTGTTTTTGTTGTTGTTGTTTTTTAACGGCATAAGGTCCCTCCAAAAAACATAACCAGCCTCAGAACTGTGACATGCCCCCCTCGGTAGATCTAGACATGCCCCACTGACAGCATACCTCCTTAAGTTTACCTGGGTACATACACTAAAAATATTATGCTGTTAACGCCACTTCACTGAGCACGCACAAGGCGGCCTGCCTCACCTTTTACATGTTCTTGAACATCTCCATTAAAACAGCTTCAATTCAACACGACAGACTTCAGAATCATCATAAATATCCAAGGACTTACCTTTAACTTGTTCTACCCTACAGGGACATCATTTCAAAAACTATGGATTGCATTCCTGCACGGAGATTCACAACCTCTGCCTTTTCCAGAAGGACTCAGAATGGCATTATCTCTAAATTGGACACCTCAGAACAAGGTAGTGTGGAAACAAACTATCTATGGCTCCATCCAGCACCTCCCTTAGACATAATTTTCCTCTGTTCTCTGTTCAGCAAATAACCATGAGTTCTTGCATCAGTAAACTAAAATACACTATACCCAGCCTCTATATTTCTGGAGGTCTGATCATTTTAGAACATACTATGATCCCAGCTACAGTAACTCCCAGGAAACGTATTATCTTTAACCTTGCAAGAAATATCTTCTTCAAGAGGGGTCTCACACTGGGATTTTCACACCTACACCATGGGAATGACTTCTAATACCTTTGCACAAGCATACTTGTTTTAGAATAATTTGTGAGTCTCTAAATCAGCAGCACAAAAGAAAAAAGTTTGTTTATTTATATACTTTTTGTCTGAGAAAGAGGCAACTGGATATAGCAATAAATAAAATAAATTAGACTCTGTTCATGAACCCATTATACGAGGGGTGTGCAATAAGTTTTCAGATGTGTAGTGCATAGGTAAGGTAGAAACAATCTGAGTGTCTGGTTGTGAACCGCCTCTGACTAAAATCCTTGTGAAATTTTAAGGAACAGAACCATATATAAGCAACACTGCACACCAAAGAAGTCATCATGTTCACTTCTTCACAAACCCATTATGGAGCTTAGAGGCCACTGGAGAGCCATGATCTTCTACGACTACAAGAGTGGTATGCGACAGCTGGAGGGTTTTGACTGACTGTGTGCTGCTTTTGAAGAGGAACTAATCCCAGAGAAAAACATTGTTGTAGTGCGGACCATAGTGAGGTGACTTCTGGTGACTTTTGCCATGTTAGAGAAGGAGATATGGATCCCAATGAGATGCCTATGCTTGATACTCCACAAAAAGCTTGGCTTGAGCAAGGTTTCTGCACGCTGGGTGCCCCATCAGCTGACTCAAGAGCAGAAGGAGGTTTGGGTGACTTGGTGATGCAACATGCTGGCCAGGTTTGATGGCAGTCACTGCAACTGTCTGAGATATCAGTGGCGATGAATCCTGGTTCAACAACAATCGTCCCAGTGGACCCCAGTTGGCGGTGCGCCACCACAGATGTTCCGGCCTAAATAGAGTGTGGCCAAGCAGGTGGTGGCTGTTTTTGTGTCCAAAACTGGTCATGTAGCTACTGTACCACTCTTGCAACAGCTGGGGACTGGTATGCCACAATGCCTGCCGCAAGTGCTGGAAGCCATTTCCAGGCACCACCCAAAACTCACGCTCGTGGTGCCCTTCTCCATTACAACAGTGGACCTGCCCACAAGTCCATGAAAGTGGTGCTTTTGCTTGTCCATGAACGCATCCAGGAGCTTGGTGGAAGCTGCAGTGTAGACCTTCATCCAGCATGTAGAAGACAGATCTGTTTCGGAAATCGGACTGGTCCAGCTGCTTTACCAAGTGGTTTGAGCACATGCAACTTTACATAGACTCCTCTGGCGAATACTTAGAAAAAATGTAATGTTCACTGTACATGTTTGTAAATATAATACTTTTTGTGCATCTGGAAACTTGCCCACACCTCGAGCCTTCTGGATCTCACAAAGAATTGAGAAGAAAAAAGGGGTTTACTCTCCTCTCATCATCAAGTGCAATCTACAGTGTACTTACATCCTCATTGATTAGCCAATGTATTTGTACCTCCAGCTATATTCTTTCACTTTCCCCACAATGAGCATCAGTTCCTATAACACCCGCACAGGCTTCCATTCTTAAATTCCTTGGTATTTTCAAGAAAATTCACTGGGGCAGTCATGGGAAGAGAGGCCGAAAACCTTTTCTCCCCATCTAAGGTCTCATTGAGACCTGGATGGAGCTGCGTAGTCGCTCACAGTGGCCGCATCCAGGTGGTCTGCACACGCCTACTGGCCGCTGTGCGCATGCGTTACCTTACATGAAGGATGCTGCCGCAATGTGATTGAAAGGTGGGGGCAGAGTTACAGCATTGCGGGGGTGACACCAGAAAAACAGGGGTGGGCCGGGACCATTTTCGGG
This sequence comes from Pseudophryne corroboree, assembly GCF_028390025.1. Taxonomy (NCBI): domain Eukaryota; kingdom Metazoa; phylum Chordata; class Amphibia; order Anura; family Myobatrachidae; genus Pseudophryne; species Pseudophryne corroboree. The sequence goes on along the minus strand of NC_086448.1, from coordinate 736,390,578 downwards.
GTGGCTGCAGCTGCTCAAAAAAAAAAAAAAGGGACCCTGACGGCCTGACAGTGCAGCCAGGGGTCAACCTTAGATCCTATGCCTACGCAATCTAGTTGCGGACGCATTGGGGGGCAATCTCACACATGCTGGGCAGCCTTGCCCTGTGCTGGGCTGCCTCCAGCATGTGTGGAGATGAATGCAGATCTGGCTGCATATGCAGCGATCTGTGTTCATCTCTGAAAAACTCCCTAAGTCCCTTGCCCTCAGACTCACCCCCAGTTTCAAATAGGCAACAAATAGGGGTTCGGTATGATTTACCGGTGGTGATGCCAGCCGTCAGTATACAAACAACGGCATCCCAGTCGCCAGTATGCCAGCAGCAGGGCAAGCGCAAAGAGTCCCTTTACGGGCTCGCTCTGCTTGCCACACTGCGAGCTCGATGGCTTGCTGCACAGGTTCTATTCCCACTCTATGGGTGTCGTGGACACCCACAAGTGGGAATAGTCCTGTTTGGCCGGTATTTCGGCCAGCAGAATTGACAGCTGTTGGGATTCCGGCGTCAGGATCCTTAACGCTGGGATCCCGACAGCCGGCAACTTGAACATATACCACAAATAGAAGTGCTACCTAACAGATAGCCCTGTGCTTGGAAGAAAAGACCGGTATATTCTCGCTTTGTGATTGCGAACCCCAGAACAGAAACAAACAAACAAACAAACTAAAAAAAGAACTACAGGCCCTCTAGTATGCTCAATAAGGTCCATCCTTTGTAATGCCAGATTTTTTAGAAACAAGACTGCTACAATTGCTGACCTTATTGAATCTTCACATCTCGTCTGTATTATAGAGACTTGGCTAGACGAAAATGCAGCACCTATCTTGATGGCTTAGCCATCTGCTTTAAAAAAAAAGCAATTAAACTTAGGGTTCATCCTGTGCAAAGCACTCGCTTACTGAATGCAGCGCTGCCCAGAGTTCTGCAGAATTAGGTTTCAGAGTACTCCTCATTTCCCACCTCCCTGGAGATGGAAAGGTATTGCTACAAGAAATTGCAGACATTGTTGCTGGACTAGTTCTGGAGCATCAAAGATGGCTGTTTGTTGGAGATTTCAATGCATGGGTTGATGATGAGCTCTCACGCCTTGGCCAAGACCTGTGCACAATGAATGCTCTGGGCCTCAGCAAGTCATACCTTCTGCTACCCATATAGTGGTCACACTCTTGGTGTTCTTTTCCAGAGTGGGTTTGAAGTCTCTGACCTAAAAATAAACCTAGTCACATGGTCAGACCACCACTAAATTTGGTACTCAGTCACAACTCCTCAAAATACAGTAGAACTTTGCCCAAGGAGCTGACAGGTATCGTCCAAGGAGGGGTATGACTCCCAAAGCTCTTTCAACAAATCTGGATTTCTCTGCAGTAATGGATGCCTGTGAGGATCCATGTTCCCTAGTCCGTTACTATAATAGGGATGACAGCTGCAATGAATATTATCACCCTCGTGCAGGGCCGGATTAACAATGGGGCTGATGGAGCTGCAACTCCAGGCCCACCAGCAAAATAGGCCCACAGCAACTTCATACTGCTGTGCTGCTGTAACCAGGAAAAAAAATTTCTGCTACAACAGCCTGCTAGTGAAGCTGCAGTCTGGTGGGCACAGCTGCAGAACCACCGCGCCAGCATCTCTATTTACTGAATTACAATGCAGGGCACTGGGATGATCCAGTAGATCTAGGACCAAGCAGCACCGCTCAGCTACTGCAGACACCGCCACAGTATAGAGATGAGTGGGAGGGGACCAGGGCCAGCCCTACTATTACATGGCGTACATGGCTGATAAGGCAGAGAAGGGCTCCGGGCAGACTGGTCCACGCCCCCAGCCTATCCAGAAGCCATGATGGATCACCGGCTCTGGCGGTGGCTCCCACAGTGCTCCTTTCTCAGCCACAGCTCCCTCTATATTCTGGGCCAGCCGGCCGCGGCTGTGCGGTGATTGGCGTTTGCATAAGGCTGGGCCTCCCTTGTTACTATAACTGTGTCCGGTGCTGATAAGTCAGATACCTCTGAGGCCCCTATTCCTGCATTACCGGAGCTGCCAGTGACATGTAATATACAGAAACTCTGCATTATGTAGTAGCAGCACAAGTGAAAGTGCCTCCTGCAATCCCCTCTCCTCCCCCTGTTACCACGTTAACCCCCCATCCCCCCTCTCACAAGGCTAATTCCCCCTCCTCCCCCGTCACCAGGCTAACCCCCCTCCACCCCCTGTCACCAGGCTAACCCCCCTCCACCCCCTGTCACCAGGCTAACCCCTGCCTCCACCCCCTGTCACCTGGCTAACCCTTGCTCCTCCCCGTCAACAGGCTAATCCACCTCCTACCCCGTCACCTGGCTGATCATCCCCCCCCCCCCCCCCCTCCACACAAGGACAGCAGACTGTTCTTCCCCCGTCTTCCATTGTTCTTTCCCATATCTCCCTCCCTTCTTCCTCCCATCTAGCCCCTGTTCTTCCTTCATTCCCCGTGTGCCTCCCATCCTCCACCTGTCTCCCTCCCTTTTTCCACCTGTCTCCCTGCCTCCGTCTTTCCCATATCTCCCTCCCATCTCCTACTATTCTTCCTTGTCTCTCCCCCGTATTCCTCCTATCTAGCCCCTATTTTTCTCCCTGTCTGTCTCCCACCTTGCTCCCATCTAGTCCCTGTTCTTCCTCCCCTCTTAATAAAATAATTACTGTAATATAATAAATTTAAGCGCCAACATTTTCTGTTTCAAACACACACACACACACACACACACACACACACACACACACACACACACACACACACACACACACACACACACACACACACTTGAAGAAGTCTGATGAGACGAAACACGTTGGATTTCCTGCATTGATCCCCCACTGATTTCAAGCTAAGTCTGATTTCCTATCCTATACAATCATTATTTTCATATGGGCTTTTATATGAAAGATTTTTCTTGTATTTTAAACTCCTGTTTTGAACTTTTTTTACTCTCATATACATTAATACTTGTTTTTATAATTTTATATATTTTTTGGCTTTTAATTTTAAGCACATCAAACCACTGTTTTTAGCCACACTCGTCGCCGGTACCCCTACCCCCCCCCCCCTTTTTTTTAATACTTTTTAACAATACTATACCAGTGTTGTATTTTTAGGGTTTGGCTGAAACCATTTGATAAAGTTATGTGGGCTTTTATGGTGTTTTTATTACACTTGTAACGCATTATTCGTTTACATAGTCTTACTGAGAATTTACCTCACAAGTGGCACTGTACTAGTCTCTTTGCACATTATATATATATATATATATATATATATATAGCGCTGGTCACATCCCCCATATCAATATCCACCCCCCCACCGTTCTGGTCACACCCATTGCATCAGCACACAATAGGCCCTTCATGAATTTCAGGTCCAGGCCCATGAGGACCTTAATGTGGTACCGCCCTTGTGCATATACAAACCCTATACCACACTGTCAAGCCCCTTGATTTGACATCAATGTTAGTAAACTCATGAAAAGGGGTCGTAGACTTGAAAGACGATGGAGGAAGACTAATTTAATAGAGAATAAGTTAAAACTAATCAAACATTTTGGAGAATATCAATCCACAATCACTCGTAAGAAAACAGAGTTCCTGTCAAATAAGATCATGGCAGCAATTAATAGGCCGGCTCAGCTTTTACGCACAGTGGAGATGCTTTGCAAACCAGCATGACTGCAGCCTAATGAAACCCTCTCCCAGGCAAGATGCAATGAGTTTGCAAACCTCTTTGCAGATAAAGAATGCTTCATCCAGGCTGGAATCCCCACAGTGCCATTGAAGGAGTGCCAAACTATCAATAATAATAATAATAATAATAATTTTATTTATATAGCGCTCTTTCTCCAATAGGACTCAAGGCGCTTAACAGATATATAGCATGATATAATACATAAAATAATGAAGTACATTTTCATAAAATACAGAAGCACGAAGATACTAAAAGGGAAACTATGGAAATGCTTGAGTAAACAGGAAAGTCTTGAGTCTACTTTTGAAGGATTCTATAGTTGGGGCCTCTCGCACTGTGCGGGGAAGTGAGTTCCATAGAGTCGGAGCCGCATGACTAAAAGCTCGACCCCCAGATGAATTACGGTAGATTCTAGGTACAGCTAAAAGTCCTTCATCTACAGATCGCAGTAATCGAGTGGGGCAGTATGGGGTCAGAAGCTGTTTCAGGTACCTTGGGCCTTGGTCATGTAATGCTTTGAAACTCAGTAAGCCAATCTTGAAGATGATTCGCCATTTTACAGGCAGCCAGTGAAGGGAGTAGAGGATGGGTGTTATGTGGCTAGAACGGGGCTGGTTGGTTAACAGCCTGGCAGCTGTGTTTTGCACCAGCTGTAAGCGTTGCAATTCTTTTGCTGGTAGACCAAGGTAGAGGGCATTACAGTAGTCTAATCGAGATGATACAAATGCATGTATGACTTTTGGCAGATCATCTGAGGGAATTAAGTGCTTGATTCTGGCTATGTTCCTCAGGTGAAAGAATGAGGATTTGATTGTGGCTGATATCTGATGTTTAAGTGTCAAGCCACCATCCAGGACAACGCCAAGATTCCGCACACGATCACTGGTCTGTAATTCTGAATCCCCGAGTGTAAGTCCAGTTGGTTGGCTATGCTGCCGTCCTGTCCTTTGATGTTGCGGTCGTATTATAAGGACCTCTGTTTTATCCGGGTTCAGTCGTAGCCAGCTGGCGCTCATCCACTCCTGTAGTTCAGCTAGACAGCCATTTAGGGTTGCTATTGGGTTATCAGTGCCCGGAGCAAAGGACAAGTACAATTGTGTATCATCTGCATAGCAGTGGTAGACCAGGCCATGGCGCCTGATTATTTCGCCCAATGGGAGCATGTATACTGCATGTATGGGAGCATGTATACATCAAGAATGCCAATGTAAGCCACTTGCCTTCATGGACCAGCATTGACCCAATGGATGTAAAATACATTGCTGAAATTACCCAAATGTTGCATCCCACCACCTGTGATCTGAACCAGGCCTAGATTTCCCACAAGGCAACCTAGTTGCTCGCCTAGGACCCCGTGATTCCCAAGGGGCCCTTGGAAAGGTCTCAAGAAGAATTCCGGCTTGTGCAATGCTTATACTGACATCTATCAATTACAGGGTTATTTAACTGGTTAGTCAGTGTCTAGCTTGTGAAATTACCCTGGTACCCCAGCAATGTCACTGTTAAATTAGACAGGCACCCAGTGCTTGCAGTGTGAAATGCAAATGAAACCCCTATGCCACACAGCCCGGGAGAGCCCACCGTAGTCTGCATTGATAACTCATCACCATAGTTACATGTCATAGGCACTAAGCAGGACACAGACACACACACACATTACTGTGCATGAACCCTAACCCATCACACCACCAGCTCTTTGTGTCCACACTACAACCCTAACTGCAGATGCCACCTTGCAGCAATTGGTTCAATGAAGAACTGGTTTCAAAAAAGGAAAAAAAGAGGGAAAGATGGCCATCTTTCCCTCTTTTTCTCCTTTTTTGAAACCAGTTCTTAATTGAACCAATCCTCCTTTTCCTATTCCTCTTCATATATCAGTCTGTTGTACAGTCTTTATGACATATGTTATGATTTTACAGATATTCCATACGGTGAAATCTGGTCCAACACCAATATTAATATTATTAAATTGCCTTTGAAGACACGAAAGATATATGTCCATATTGTGATCCTTTGGTATGTATTTAATGTACTCCTTAAAGTGGTATGAACAAATTTTGTTACATATAATGAAAAGATGTTTATGGTATATTTTTGTATTGTTTAGACCATACTATACCCCTGATGAAGTCTGTAGGACAAAACACGTTGGGTTAAGACAGGGTCTCTGTCATTTCTTCAAGAAGGAACATTTATTGTTTTTGACTGAAATGGATTAATATCAACACAACTATTGTCTGTACAAATACCGTTTATTGTCAACTTGGGCAAATTGTCAAATAGTTTTTACCAATTGTATGTTTTAAATAACAATAAAAAAAACTTCAATTTTAAGATTGTATCAGTAAACTTGTGCATATCAAAGGACGACAAGCTCCCTGGGGAAATCTTTTCTCTATATCTTTCAATATCATTCCCATCTAACAGGGGATATCTTTCCCTAAGGTGTAGCTTCCCATACTATATAGCGCGAGAAAGGTCTTATCCCTTTTTATATATATATATATATATATATATATATATGTGTGTCCAACCAGAGTCAAAGTGTTCTGGGACCTCTAGTTTCACAGCCAGCTGCAGCTTGACATGATGTGGGACATATATAATTTCCATCTGAGAATGGCCAGTTACTTGCATCCCCCAGTACAGATTGGTAAGTGCTGGAAGGACAACCCTTAATGCAGCTGACATCTGGTCACTCCCCATAGGCTCTCAGCGGTACAAGAGCAGTGTGCAGTGGTGCATTAGCTGCCAAGCCTGCGGGAATCCGAGCACTGAGCTGCAGGGAGAGACGGTTCACTTAAGTATGACAATACTATCAGCCCCATGCTGGAAAGTCAAGATACAGGAAGACAGAGAAAAGAATCTAGTTTCTCAATAATGTTAGCTGTACAATCCAGCAGTGCTGTAACTAGACATTTTAGAGCTGTGTGCAGGAAACGGCATTAGCGCCCCCCCCCCTTTATGTAAAATAGGGGCAGTGCGCGCCTTAGGAGCACGCAAAAAATATAGAGCCGTGGCTTCATGGGGAAGGAGTGTGGCCACAAAATTATACCAATTCCTATTACGGTGCACAGTAGTCTCCATTATTCAAATTACGCCGGACAGTAGCGCCACTACACCAGGTAGAGCCCCTTTTACACATTACGGCGGACAGATTCTCCTTTTTACACATTACGGCACACATAGTCCTCTTTTTACACATTACGAAAGACATCATCCACCTTTTACACATTACGGCAGACAGAGTCCCCCTTTTTTACACATGACGGCAGACAGCGTCCCCTTTTTACACATGATGGCAAACAGCGTCCCCTTTTTACACATTACGGCAGACGGCGTCCCCTTGTTACACATTATGCCAGACAGCATCCCCTTGTTACACATTACGTCAGACGGCGTCCCCTTGTTACACATTACGGCAGACGGCGTCCCCTTCTTACACATTACGGCAGACAGTGCCCCCTTTTTACACATACAGTCTCCTTGGTGCAGCTGCTGGCAGATCCTGGGCAGGCAGAGAAGGAGGAGGAGGGAGGCGGTAGCCGCAGCAGCGCACTGTAATTGGTGGCGCCGCCGCATGCAGCTGTCCCTCTCCTTCCACATTGGCTGGCCGCCGCCGCTGTGGATGCTGGGATGAGGGAAGCGCATCCTAGCATTCACAGCAGCGGCGACCAGCCTTTGTGGAAGGAGAGGGACAGCTGCAGCGGCACCACCACCAATTACAGTGCGCTACTGCGGCTCCCTCCTCTTCCTTCTCAGCTGCTCCTCTCTTTGATCCGGCACACATAGTAGAGATGAGCGGGTTCGGTTTCTCTGAATCCGAACCCGCACGAACTTCATTTTTTTTTTCACGGGTCCGAGCGACTCGGATCTTCCCGCCTTGCTCGGTTAACCCGAGCGCGCCCGAACGTCATCATGACGCTGTCGGATTCTCGCGAGACTCGGATTCTATATAAGGAGCCGCGCGTCGCCGCCATTTTCACACGTGCATTGAGATTGATAGGGAGAGGACGTGGCTGGCGTCCTCTCCATTTAGATTAGGAGAGAGAGAGAGAGATTGACCTGAGGCTGATACTGTAGAAGAGAGTGCAGAGTTTAGTGACTGACCACAGTGACCACCAGCAGTGCAGTTGTTTTATTTAATATATCCGTTCTCTGCCTGAAAAAAACGGTACACACAGTGACTCAGTCACATACCATATCTGTGTGCACTGCTCAGCCCAGTGTGCTGCATGCCTGCATCATCTATGTATATATTATATATCTGACTGTGCTCAGCTCACACAGCTTATAATTGTGGGGGAGACTGGGGAGCACTGCAGTGCCAGTTATAGGTTATAGCAGGAGCCAGGAGTACAAGACAGTCACATACCATATCTGTGTGCACTGCTCAGCCCAGTGTGCTGCATCATCTATGTATATATTATATATCTGACTGTGCTCAGCTCACACAGCTTATAATTGTGGGGGAGACTGGGGAGTACTGCAGTGCCAGTTATAGGTTATAGCAGGAGCCAGGAGTACATATTATATTAAAATTAAACAGTGCACACTTTTGCTGCAGGAGTGCCACTGCCAGTGTGACTGACCAGTGACCTGACCACACTGACCACCAGTATAGTTAGTAGTATACTATATTGTGATTGCCTGAAAAAGTTAAACACTCGTCGTGTGACTTCACTTGTGTGGTGTTTTTTTTTTTAATTCTATAAAAAACTCATTCTGCTGACAGACAGTGTCCAGCAGGTCCGTCATTATATAATATATATACCTGTCCGGCTGCAGTAGTGATATATATATATTTTTTAAATCATTATTTATCATCCAGTCGCAGCAGACACAGTACGGTAGTTCACGGCTGTAGCTACCTCTGTGTCGGCACTCGGCAGTCCATCCATAATTGTATACCACCTACCCGTGTTTTTTTTTTCTTTCTTCTTTATACATACATACTACTACATCTCTTTATCAACCAGTCTATATTAGCAGCAGACACAGTACAGTACGGTAGTTCACGGCTGTGGCTACCTCTGTGTCGGCACTCGGCAGTCCGTCCATAATTGTATACCACCTAACCGTGGTTTTTTTTTCTTTCTTCTTTATACATACATACTACGACATCTCTTTATCATCCAGTCTATATTAGCAGCAGACACAGTACAGTACGGTAGTTCACGGCTGTGGCTACCTCTGTGTCGGCACTCGGCAGTCCGTCCATAATTGTATACCACCTAACCGTGGTTTTTTTTTCTTTCTTCTTCATACATACATACTACGACATCTCTTTATCAACCAGTCTATATTAGCAACAGACACAGTACAGTACGGTAGTTCACGGCTGTGGCTACCTCTGTGTCGGCACTCGGCAGTCCGTCCATAATTGTATACCACCTAACCGTGGTTTTTTTTTCTTTCTTCTTTATACATACATACTACGACATCTCTTTATCAACCAGTCTATATTAGCAGCAGACACAGTACAGTACGGTAGTTCACGGCTGTGGCTACCTCTGTGTCGGCACTCGGCAGTCCGTCCATAATTGTATACCACCTAACCGTGGTTTTTTTTTCTTTCTTCTTCATACATACATACTACTACATCTCTTTATCAACCAGTCTATATTAGCAGCAGACACAGTACAGTACGGTAGTTCACGGCTGTGGCTACCTCTGTGTCGGCACTCGGCAGTCCGTCCATAATTGTATACCACCTACCCGTGGTTTTTTTTTCTTTCTTCTTTATACATACATACTACTACATCTCTTTATCAACCAGTCTATATTAGCAGCAGACACAGTACAGTACGGTAGTTCACGGCTGTGGCTACCTCTGTGTCGGCACTCGGCAGTCCGTCCATAATTGTATACCACCTACCCGTGGTTTTTTTTCTTTCTTCTTTATACATACATACTACTACATCTCTTTATCAACCAGTCTATATTAGCAGCAGACACAGTACAGTACGGTAGTTCACGGCTGTGGCTACCTCTGTGTCGGCACTCGGCAGTCCGTCCATAATTGTATACCACCTAACCGTGGTTTTTTTTTCTTTCTTCTTCATACATACATACTACGACATCTCTTTATCAACCAGTCTATATTAGCAGCAGACACAGTACAGTACGGTAGTTCACGGCTGTGGCTACCTCTGTGTCGGCACTCGGCAGTCCGTCCATAATTGTATACCACCTAACCGTGGTTTTTTTTTCTTTCTTCTTCATACATACATACTACGACATCTCTTTATCAACCAGTCTATATTAGCAGCAGACACAGTACGGTAGTTCACGGCTGTAGCTACCTCTGTGTCGGCACTCGGCAGTCCGTCCATAATTGTATACTAGTATCCATCCATCTCCATTGTTTACCTGAGGTGCCTTTTAGTTGTGCCTATTAAAATATGGAGAACAAAAATGTTGAGGTTCCAAAATTAGGGAAAGATCAAGATCCACTTCCACCTCGTGCTGAAGCTGCTGCCACTAGTCATGGCCGAGACGATGAAATGCCAGCAACGTCGTCTGCCAAGGCCGATGCCCAATGTCATAGTACAGAGCATGTCAAATCCAAAACACCAAATATCAGTAAAAAAAGGACTCCAAAACCTAAAATAAAATTGTCGGAGGAGAAGCGTAAACTTGCCAATATGCCATTTACCACACGGAGTGGCAAGGAACGGCTGAGGCCCTGGCCTATGTTCATGGCTAGTGGTTCAGCTTCACATGAGGATGGAGGCACTCAGCCTCTCGCTAGAAAAATGAAAAGACTCAAGCTGGCAAAAGCAGTAGCACCGCAAAGAACTGTGCGTTCTTCGAAATCCCAAATCCACAAGGAGAGTCCAATTGTGTCGGTTGCGATGCCTGACCTTCCCAACACTGGACGTGAAGAGCATGCGCCTTCCACCATTTGCACGCCCCCTGCAAGTGCTGGAAGGAGCACCCGCAGTCCAGTTCCTGATAGTCAGATTGAAGATGTCAGTGTTGAAGTACACCAGGATGAGGAGGATATGGGTGTTGCTGGCGCTGGGGAGGAAATTGACCAGGAGGATTCTGATGGTGAGGTGGTTTGTTTAAGTCAGGCACCCGGGGAGACACCTGTTGTCCGTGGGAGGAATATGGCCGTTGACATGCCTGGTGAAAATACCAAAAAAATCAGCTCTTCGGTGTGGAACTATTTCAACAAAAATGCGGACAACAGGTGTCAAGCCGTGTGTTCCCTTTGTCAAGCTGTAATAAGTAGGGGTAAGGACGTTAACCACCTCGGAACATCCTCCCTTATACGTCACCTGCAGCGCATTCATAATAAGTCAGTGACAAGTTCAAAAACTTTGGGTGACAGCGGAAGCAGTCCACTGACCAGTAAATCCCTTCCTCTTGTAACCAAGCTCACGCAAACCACCCCACCAACTCCCTCAGTGTCAATTTCCTCCTTCCCCAGGAATGCCAATAGTCCTGCAGGCAATGTCACTGGCAATTCTGACGAGTCCTCTCCTGCCTGGGATTCCTCCGATGCATCCTTGCGTGTAACGCCTACTGCTGCTGGCGCTGCTGTTGTTGCTGCTGGGAGTCGATGGTCATCCCAGAGGGGAAGTCGTAAGCCCACTTGTACTACTTCCAGTAAGCAATTGACTGTTCAACAGTCCTTTGCGAGGAAGATGAAATATCACAGCAGTCATCCTGCTGCAAAGCGGATAACTGAGGCCTTGACAACTATGTTGGTGTTAGACGTGCGTCCGGTATCCGCCGTTAGTTCACAGGGAACTAGACAATTTATTGAGGCAGTGTGCCCCCGTTACCAAATACCATCTAGGTTCCACTTCTCTAGGCAGGCGATACCGAGAATGTACACGGACGTCAGAAAAAGACTCACCAGTGTCCTAAAAAATGCAGTTGTACCCAATGTCCACTTAACCACGGACATGTGGACAAGTGGAGCAGGGCAGGGTCAGGACTATATGACTGTGACAGCCCACTGGGTAGATGTATGGACTCCCGCCGCAAGAACAGCAGCGGCGGCACCAGTAGCAGCATCTCGCAAACGCCAACTCTTTCCTAGGCAGGCTACGCTTTGTATCACCGGTTTCCAGAATACGCACACAGCTGAAAACCTCTTACGGCAACTGAGGAAGATCATCGCGGAATGGCTTACCCCAATTGGACTCTCCTGTGGATTTGTGGCATCGGACAACGCCAGCAATATTGTGTGTGCATTAAATATGGGCAAATTCCAGCACGTCCCATGTTTTGCACATACCTTGAATTTGGTGGTGCAGAATTATTTAAAAAACGACAGGGGCGTGCAAGAGATGCTGTCGGTGGCCAGAAAAATTGCGGGACACTTTCGGCGTACAGGCACCACGTACAGAAGACTGGAGCACCACCAAAAACTACTGAACCTGCCCTGCCATCATCTGAAGCAAGAAGTGGTAACAAGGTGGAATTCAACCCTCTATATGCTTCAGAGGTTGGAGGAGCAGCAAAAGGCCATTCAAGCCTATACAATTGAGCACGATATAGGAGGTGGAATGCACCTGTCTCAAGCGCAGTGGAGAATGATTTCAACGTTGTGCAAGGTTCTGATGCCCTTTGAACTTGCCACACGTGAAGTCAGTTCAGACACTGCCAGCCTGAGTCAGGTCATTCCCCTCATCAGGCTTTTGCAGAAGAAGCTGGAGACATTGAAGGAGGAGCTAACACGGAGCGATTCCGCTAGGCATGTGGGACTTGTGGATGGAGCCCTTAATTCGCTTAACAAGGATTCACGGGTGGTCAATCTGTTGAAATCAGAGCACTACATTTTGGCCACCGTGCTCGATCCTAGATTTAAAGCCTACCTTGGATCTCTCTTTCCGGCAGACACAAGTCTGCTGGGGTTGAAAGACCTGCTGGTGAGAAAATTGTCAAGTCAAGCGGAACGCGACCTGTCAACATCTCCTCCTTCACATTCTCCCGCAACTGGGGGTGCGAGGAAAAGGCTCAGAATTCCGAGCCCACCCGCTGGCGGTGATGCAGGGCAGTCTGGAGCGACTGCTGATGCTGACATCTGGTCCGGACTGAAGGACCTGACAACGATTACGGACATGTCGTCTACTGTCACTGCATATGATTCTCTCACCATTGAAAGAATGGTGGAGGATTATATGAGTGACCGCATCCAAGTAGGCACGTCACACAGTCCATACTTATACTGGCAGGAAAAAGAGGCAATTTGGAGGCCATTGCACAAACTGGCTTTATTCTACCTAAGTTGCCCTCCCACAAGTGTGTACTCCGAAAGAGTGTTTAGTGCCGCCGCTCACCTTGTCAGCAATCGGCGTACGAGGTTACATCCAGAAAATGTGGAGAAGATGATGTTCATTAAAATGAATTATAATCAATTCCTCCGCGGAGACATTGACCAGCAGCAATTGCCTCCACAAAGTACACAGGGAGCTGAGATGGTGGATTCCAGTGGGGACGAATTGATAATCTGTGAGGAGGGGGATGTACACGGTGATATATCGGAGGGTGATGATGAGGTGGACATCTTGCCTCTGTAGAGCCAGTTTGTGCAAGGAGAGATTAATTGCTTCTTTTTTGGGGGGGGTCCAAACCAACCCGTCATATCAGTCACAGTCGTGTGGCAGACCCTGTCACTGAAATGATGGGTTGGTTAAAGTGTGCATGTCCTGTTTTGTTTATACAACATAAGGGTGGGTGGGAGGGCCCAAGGACAATTCCATCTTGCACCTCTTTTTTCTTTTATTTTTCTTTGCGTCATGTGCTGTTTGGGGAGGGTTTTTTGGAAGGGACATCCTGCGTGACACTGCAGTGCCACTCCTAAATGGGCCCGGTGTTTGTGTCGGCCACTAGGGTCGCTAATCTTACTCACACAGTCAGCTACCTCATTGCGCCTCTTTTTTTCTTTGCGTCATGTGCTGATTGGGGAGGGTTTTTTGGAAGGGACATCCTGCGTGACACTGCAGTGCCACTCCTAAATGGGCCCGGTGTTTGTGTCGGCCACTAGGGTCGCTAATCTTACTCACACAGTCAGCTACCTCATTGCGCCTCTTTTTTTCTTTGCGTCATGTGCTGATTGGGGAGGGTTTTTTGGAAGGGACATCCTGCGTGACACTGCAGTGCCACTCCTAAATGGGCCCGGTGTTTGTGTCGGCCACTAGGGTCGCTAATCTTACTCACACAGTCAGCTACCTCATTGCGCCTCTTTTTTTCTTTGCGTCATGTGCTGATTGGGGAGGGTTTTTTGGAAGGGACATCCTGCGTGACACTGCAGAGCCACTCCTAAATGGGCCCGGTGTTTGTGTCGGCCACTAGGGTCGCTAATCTTACTCACACAGTCAGCTACCTCATTGCGCCTCTTTTTTTCTTTGCGTCATGTGCTGATTGGGGAGGGTTTTTTGGAAGGGACATCCTGCGTGACACTGCAGTGCCACTCCTAAATGGGCCCGGTGTTTGTGTCGGCCACTAGGGTCGCTAATCTTACTCACACAGTCAGCTACCTCATTGCGCCTCTTTTTTTCTTTGCGTCATGTGCTGATTGGGGAGGGTTTTTTGGAAGGGACATCCTGCGTGACACTGCAGTGCCACTCCTAAATGGGCCCGGTGTTTGTGTCGGCCACTAGGGTCGCTAATCTTACTCACACAGTCAGCTACCTCATTGCGCCTCTTTTTTTCTTTGCGTCATGTGCTGATTGGGGAGGGTTTTTTGGAAGGGACATCCTGCGTGACACTGCAGTGCCACTCCTAAATGGGCCCGGTGTTTGTGTCGGCCACTAGGGTCGCTAATCTTACTCACACAGTCAGCTACCTCATTGCGCCTCTTTTTTTCTTTGTGTCATGTGCTGATTGGGGAGGGTTTTTTGGAAGGGACATCCTGCGTGACACTGCAGTGCCACTCCTAAATGGGCCCGGTGTTTGTGTCGGCCACTAGGGTCGCTTATCTTACTCACACAGTCAGCTACCTCATTGCGCCTCTTTTTTTCTTTGCGTCATGTGCTGATTGGGGAGGGTTTTTTGGAAGGGACATCCTGCGTGACACTGCAGTGCCACTCCTAGATGGGCCAGGTGTTTGTGTCGGCCACTAGTGTCGCTTAGCTTAGTCATCCAGCGACCTTGGTGCAAATTTTAGGACTAAAAATAATATTGTGAGGTGTGAGGTATTCAGAATAGACTGAAAATGAGTGGAAATTATGGTTTTTGAGGTTAATAATAATATGGGATCAAAATGACCCCCAAATTCTATGATTTAAGCTGTTTTTTAGGGTTTTTTGAAAAAAACACCCGAATCCAAAACACACCCGAATCCGACAAAAAAAATTCGGTGAGGTTTTGCCAAAACGCGGTCGAACCCAAAACACGGCCCCGGAACCGAACCCAAAACCAAAACACAAAACCCGAAAAATTTCAGGCGCTCATCTCTAACACATAGGCGCCTTGTAATGAGTCAGTTTGACTCATTACAATGTCGCTGACTTTAGGCACACCTGGCATACACGTAGTTACGGCCCTGCAATCCAGAAGCCGTCTCAGAAAAAACATAACTCTGGTTTATAAAACAACAATTAAATAAGAAAGTCAGAAAAGGCTGCACTTTAAGGAAAACTGCACTCCGATGGTTCCAGCAGTGGTAAAAAAATAAGATTTTAAACCTACCAGTAAATCTTTTTCTCGTAGTCCGTAGAGGATGCTGGGACTCCGTAAGGACCATGGGGATAGACGGGCTCCGCAGGAGACATGGGCACTTTAAGAAAGACTTTGGATCTGGGTGTGCACTGGCTCCTCCCTCTATGCCCCTCCTCCAGACCTCAGTTAGAGAAACTGTGCCCAGAGGAGACGGACAGTACGAGGAAAGGATTTTGGTAATCCAGGGCAAGATTCATACCAGCCACACCAATCACACCGTATAACTTGTGATAAACTTACCCAGTTAACAGTATGAACAACAACATATCATCGGTCCAAAACCGACGAAACTATAACATAACCCTTATGAAAGCAATAACTATATACAAGTCTTGCAGAAGTAGTCCACACTTGGGACGGGCACCCAGCATCCTCTACGGACTACGAGAAAAAGATTTACCGGTAGGTTTAAAATCTTATTTTCTCTAACGTCCTAGAGGATGCTGGGACTCCGTAAGGACCATGGGCATTATACCAAAGCTCCCAAACGGGCGGGAGAGTGCGGATGACTCTGCAGCACCGATTGAGCAAACAGGAGGTCCTCCACAGCCAGGGTATCAAACTTATAGAACTTTGCAAAGGTGTTTGACCCCGACCAAGTAGCAGCTCGGCACAGCTGTAGTGCCGAGACCCCTCGGGCAGCCGCCCAAGACGAGCCCACTTTCCTAGTGGCATGGGCCTTAACCGATTTTGGTAACGGCAATCCTGCCGTAGAATGCGCCTGCTGAGTCGTGTTACAGATCCAGCGAGCAATAGTCTGCTTTGAAGCAGGGCCGCCAACCTTGTTGGCTGCATACAGGACAAATAGTGCTTCTGTTTTTCTGATCCTAGCCGTTCTGGCCACGTAAATCTTCAAAGCCCTGACCACATCAAGGGACTCGGAATCCTCCAAGGTCACGTGTAGCCACAGGCACGACAATAGGTTGGTTCATATGAAAGGATGAGACCACCTTAGGTAGGAATTGAGGATGGGTCCGCAATTCCGCTCTATCCATATGGAAAACCAGATAGGGGCTTTTATGTGATAAAGCCGCTAATTCCGAAACTCGCCTAGCTGAAGCCAAGGCTAACAAAATGACCACCTTCCAAGTGAGATATTTCAACTCCACTGTTTTAAGTGGTTCAAACCAATGTACTTAAGAAAACTTAACACCACGTTAAGGTCCCAAGGCGCCACCGGAGGTACAAAAGGAGGCTGAATATGCAGTACTCCCTTCACAAAAGTCTGTACTTCAGGCAGAGAGGCCAATTCCTTTTGAAAGAAAATGGATAAGGCCCTGTTGCAGCAGGTCCTGTCTTAGAGGAAGAGGCCACGGATTTTCTGTGAGCATTTCCTGCAGATCCGGATAACAGGTCCTTCGTGGCCAATCTGGAACAATGAGTATTGTTCTCACTCCTCTTTTTCTTATTTTTCTCAACATCTTGGGTATGAGAGGAAGAGGAGAAAATACAGACCGACTGGAACACCCACGGTGTCACTAGGGCGTCCACAGCTACCGCCTGAGGGTCTCTTGACCTGGCGCAATACCTTTGTAGCTTTTTGTTGAGACGGGACGCCATCATGTCTATTTGGGGCAGTCCCCACTGACTTGCAATCTGTGCGAAGACTTCCTGATGAAGTCCCCACTCTTCCGGATGCAGGTCGTGTCTGCTGAGGAAGTCTGCTTCCCAGTTGTCCACTCCCGGAATGAATACTGTTGTCAGTGCGCTTACATGATTCTCCGCCCAGCGAAGAATTCTGGTGGTTTCCGCCATCGCCACTCTGCTCCTTGTGCCGCCTTGTCGGTTTACATGAGCTACTGCGGTGACGTTATCTGACTGGACGCAGGGCGTTGTACATGGCCCTCAGTTCCAGGATGTTGATGTGAAGACAAGTCTCTTGACTTGACCAAAGGCCTTGGAAATTTCTTCCCTGTGTGACTGCTCCCCAACCTCGGAGGCTCGCGTCCATGGTCACCAGGATCCAATCCTGAATGCCGAAACTGCGGCCCTCTAGAAGGTAAGCACTCTGCAGCCACCACAGGAGAGATACCCTGGCCCTGGGGGACAGGGCGATCTGCTGATGCATGTGCAGATGTGACCCGGACCATTTGTCCAATAGGTCCCATTGGAAAGTCCTTGCATGGAACCTGCCGAAGGGAATGGCTTCGTATGTCGCCACCATTTTTCCCAGGACTTGAGTGCAATAATGTACTGACACTTGTTTCGGCTTCAACAGGTTCTTGACTAGAGTCATGAGTTCCTGTGCTTTTTCTATCAGAAGAAAAACCCTTTTCTGGTCTGTGTCCAGAATCATGCCCAAGAAGGACAGGCGAGTCGTAGGATCCAGCTGCGACTTTGGAATATTGAGAATCCAGCCGTGTCGCTGTAACACCTTCAGTGAAAGGGATACGCTGTTCTCCAACTTCTCCTGTGATCTCGCTTTTATGAGGAGATCGTCCAAGTACGGGATAATTGTAACACCCTGCCTGCGCAGGAGCACACCATCATTTCCGCCATTACCTTGGTGAAAATTCTCGGGGCCGTGGAAAGCCCAACGGCAACGTCTGAAATTGGTAATGACAATCCTGTACCGCAAATCTCAGGTACGTCGGATGAGGAGGATATATGGGAACATGCAGGTATGCATCCTTTATGTCCAGAGATACCATAAAATCCCCCCCTTCCAGGCTGGCGATGACCGCTCTGAGCGATTCCATTTTGAACTTGAACTGTTTTAAGTAAAGGTTCAGGGATTTTAAATTCAAAATGGGTCTGACCGAACCGTCCGGTTTCGGGACCACAAACAGAGTTGAGTAGTACCCCTTCCCTCTCTGAAGCAGGGGAACCTCGGCCACCACTTGTTGAAGACACAATTTGTGAATCGCATGTAACACTATCTCGCTTTCCAGGGGAGAAGTTGGTAGCGCCGATTTGAAAAACCGGCGAGGAGGCACCTCTTCGAATTCCAGCTTGTATCCCTGGGAAACAATTTCTATTGCCCAGGGATCCACCTGTGAGTGAACCCAGATGTGGCTGAAAAGTCGAAGACGTGCCCCCACTCGAGCGGACTCCCTCAGGGGAGCCCCAGCGTCACGCGGTGGATTTTGCAGAGGCCGGGGAGGACTTCTGTTCCTGGGAACTAGTTGTGTTGTGCAGCTTTTTCCCTCTGCCCTTAGCCCTGGCAAGAAAGGACGATCCACGTACTCTTTTGTGTTTATTTGAACAAAAGGACTGCATTTGATAATGAGGCGCTTTCTTAGATTGTGAGGGAATATAAGGCAAAAAAATTGATTTACCTGCCGTAGCTGTGGAGACGAGGTCCGAGAGGCCTTCTCCAAACAATTCCTCACCCTTGAAAGGCAAAAACTCCATATGCCTCTTTGAGTCGGCATCACCAGTCCACTGTCGGGTCCATAAGACTCGCCTAGCAGAAATAGACATAGCATTTATTCTGGAACCCAGTAAACTAATGTCTCTTTGAGCATCCCTCATATATAAGACAGCATCTTTTATATGCCCTAGGGTCATTAAAATGGTATCCTTATCAAGGGTCTCAATATCCGCTGATAAGGAATCTGTCCATGCTGCTACAGCACTACAAACCCAGGCCGACGCAATTGCCGGTCTGAGTAATGTACCAGAATGTGTGTAAATGGACTTCAAGGTAACCTCCTGCTTGCGGTCAGCAGGATCCTTGAGGGTAGCCGTATCTTGGGATGGGAGCGCTATCTTTTTTGATAAGCGTGTCAAAGCTTTGTCTACCCTAGGGAAGGATTCCCACCGTATTCTGTCCTGTGACGGGAAAGGATACGCTATTAGAATCCTTTTGGGAATCTGCAGTTTTTTGTCTGGAGTTTCCCACGCTTTTTCGCATAATTCGTTCAGCTCATGTGAAGAGGGAAAGGTGACCTCAGGTTTCTTTCCCTTATACATGTGTACCCTCGTGTCAGGGACAGGGGGTTCCTCAGTGATATGCAAAACATCTTTAATTGCGATAATCATATATCGAATACATTTAGCCACCCTTGGCTGCAATTTTACATCATCGTAGTCGACACTGGAGTCTGAATCCGTGTCTGTATCTGTGTCAACTATTTTGGATAGTGGGCGCTTCTTAGACCCCGAAGGTCCCGGCGACATTGGAACAGACATGGGTTGACTCCCTGACTGTACCCTAGCTTCAGCTTTGTCTAATCTTTTGTGCAATAAATTAACATTAGCACTTAAAACATTCCACATATCCATCCAGTCAGGTGTCGGCGCTGCCGACGGAGACCTAGCATTCATACACTCCCCCTCCTCCTTAGGTGAGGGGGAGTATATGAATGCTACATGTCGACACACGCGTACCGACACACCACACACACACAGGGAAGCTCTTTTCTGAAGACAGGTTCCCCACCAGGCCCTTTGGAGAGACAGAGAGAGAGTATGTCAGCACACACCCCAGCGCTATATGACCCAGGAAAAAACACAGAATGTTTACCCAGTAGTGCTTTTGTAGCATGTATATGCGCCAATTATGTGCCCCCCCCTCTACTTTAAAACCCTCTTTCACCGTGTGTCAAGCAGGGGAGAGTCCGGGGAGCTTCCTCTCAGCGGTGCTGTGGAGAAAAATGGCGCTGGTGAGTGCTGAGGGAGAAGCCCCGCCCCCTCTGCGGCGGGCTTCTGTCCCGCTCAAATTTCTTAATAACATGGTGGGGGCTCTTCTTATACATGTACAGTGCCCAGCTGTACATGTATATATGTGTATTTGCCACAGGAGGTTTTTATCGCTGCCCAGGGCGCCCCCCCCCCCCCCCTGCGCCCTGCACCCTTACAGTGACCGATGTGTGTGAGGTGAATGGGAGCAATGGCGCACAGCTTCACCGCTGTGCGTTACCTCTATGAAGATCAAGGTGTCTTCTGCCGCCTCTGTTTTCCTCACATACTCCCCCCGGCTTCTATCTTCCGGCTCTGCGAGGAGGACGGCGGCGCGGCTCTGGGACGGACGGCAAGGGTGAGACCTGCGTACCGATCCCTCTGGAGCTAATGGTGTCCAGTAGCCTAAGAAACAGAGCCCTGAAACTCAGAGAAGTGGGTCTGTTTCTCTCTCCTCAGTCCCTCGATGCAGGGAGCCTGTTGCCAGCAGGCTCCCTGAAAATAAATAACCTAACTAAAATACTTTCTTTTACAGAAAACTCTGGAGAGCTCCCTGAAAGCACCCAGTCTCCACTGGGCACAGTATCAAACTGAGGTCTGGAGGAGGGGCATAGAGGGAGGAGCCAGTGCACACCCAGATCCAAAGTCTTTCTTAAAGTGCCCATGTCTCCTGCGGAGCCCGTCTATCCCCATGGTCCTTATGGAGTCCCAGCATCCTCTAGGACATTAGAGAAAAATGAAATAGATATAACCTTTAATATATAGAACATACATACAAATTAAATACAAAATTACAAGTAAATCACAATGTTTTACTTCAAGCCAGATACTACAGTATAGAAGAAACATTGCACTAGTAAATACTTTATGCTGGAAAATGCAGTGATTATTCCACAAACTCCCCTGGATAACACACACACACACACACACACACACACACACACACACACACACACACACACACACACACACACACACTCACTATATATATATATATAAACAAAACATTAATACACCCCCCCCCCAATTCAAAGATAACATTAGTAGACACCCTGCTACCCACAACAATAATATATCGCCACCACAGATAGCATTAATACATCTACATACCACAGTACCTCTCCTAGAGAACATTAATACTCCCTCACATCACACTATTCCCTCCTACAGTACACCCCACAGCACAACACCCCCTCCTAGAGACACTTTAGTACAACCCCACAGCATAACACCCCCTCCTAGAGACACTTTAATACACCCCCACAGCACAACACCCCCTCCTAGAGCCACTTTAGCACACCCCCACAGAACAACACCCCCTCCTAGAGACACTTTAATACACCCCCACAGCACAACACCCCCTCCTAGAGACACTCTAGTACACCCCCACAGCACAACACCCCCTCCTAGAGACACTTTAGTATACCCCCACAGCACAACACTCCCTCCTAGAGACACTTTAGTATACACCCACAGCACAACACCCCCTCCTAGAGACACTTTAGTATACCCCCACAGCACAACACCCCTCCTAGAGACACTTTAGTACACCCCCACAGCACAACACCCCTCCTAGACACACTTTAGCAGACTAATAGAGGGAATCTGTGGACCTTGGGGGAGGGGCCTAGTGATTCATTTCCATGGAAATGCAGCACTTAGGTCCTACCCCTATACAAATTAGTGCCAATTGCATCATTGTAACCACAAGGGGGTGGGCCTAATGATGCTGCTGTCCCAGCCCTGACCCGATCCACCCGCATCTCCTCTCTGGGCATCTCCCAGAGAGGAATTAGTTAGAGTAGGTAAGTATGCTCCGCACTCTGACTAGAATCTAGTTATAGGGCGGTATTCAGTTCTTTCCGCCCCCTTCCACACCCGTTCTGTTTCTGCTGACAGGCGTGGTATCATCATTTAAGCTTGATACCCTTGGAGTAGTGAGGCGCCCTAACCCTTTACACAGCTGAACCTGCATACTATGGGCGCAATAACGGGAATCACTTTAGAAAGGAGATTGGGCGTGATATATCATTTGAATACCGCCCATAGGGGGGAATTCAAATGTTTGAAAAGTCAGTTGTGTGTCTGCTTTTTCCTATCTAATAGACAGGAAAAAACAGACACCAACCGACTTTTCAAACATTAGGATTCCCCCCATAATGTCAGTTGATTCAGGTGATTTTGGGCCTTATTCCGGTTTATTAGCAAATCAAAAAAGTTAGCAATTGGGAAAAACCATGGCCCTCATTCCGAGTTGATCGGTCGCAAGGCGAATTTAGCAGAGTTACACACGCTAAGCCGCCGCCTACTGGGAGTGAATCTTAGCTTCTTAAAATTGCGACCGATGTATTCGCAATATTGCGATTACTAACTACTTAGCAGTTTCAGAGTAGCTCCAGACTTACTCTGCCTGTGCGATCATTTCAGTGCTTGTCGTTCCTGGTTGACGTCACAAACACACCCAGCGTTCGCCCAGGCACTCCCACCGTTTCTCCGGCCACTCCTGCGTTTTTTCCGGAAACGGTAGCGTTTTCAGCCACACGCCCCTGAAACGCCGTGTTTCCGCCCAGTAACACCCATTTCCTGTCAATCACATTACGATCGCCGGAGCGAAGAAAAAGCCGTGAGTAAAAATACTTTCTTCATAGTAAAGTTACTTGGCGCAGTCGCAGTGCGAACATTGCGCATGCGTACTAAGCGGATTTTCACTGCGATGCGATGAAAAATACCGAGCGAACAACTCGGAATGAGGGCTCATGTGCAGCGCAAGTGGGGCAGATGTAACATGTGCAGAGAGAGTTAGATTTGGGTGGGGTGTGTTCAAACTGAAATCTAAATTGCAGTGTTGAAATGAAGCAGCCAGCATTTACCCTGCACAGAAACAATATAACCCCCCAAATCTAAATCTCTCTGCACATGTTACACCAGCCCCATCTGCAGTGCAACATGGTTTTTTCCCCAATTGCTTACTTTTTTGGTTTGCTAACAAACCTGAATAACCACCAATAAATGATGCTGTATGTACAGTGCTACAAAGTTACGCCCTTATGGCGCCTTATAAATATAATCGTTTCATTATGGGTGACAAGAGCTTGACAAACCATCAAAAGTGACAATAATAGTGAATGTGTCAATCATTTCACTGGCCCCTATATTATATGAATATTGCAGAGAATTCTAAGGTTGTTGTGTTTGCCCTAATTACAAGAAGGAAGTAACAACATATCCGCAAGCTGACATCAGTGTTGGCAAGACACTGGAGACCAGCGTGTATCACTGAGCCACTACAGGGTCTCCGGGGATGTTTGCTAATTACACCAACTCATAACCAACAGCAAAGATTTCTCCTCATGGGTATAGGTACGTGCGTCAATGTGATCAATTCTCTCTTCTAACACTGATCTGATAACAATGTGACCAGATCAAAGATATCTGAAGTCCCCTCTGTTTACACAGTAATATATATTTTGCTGGAATGACAGTGCCAGCATTGTGTGACTGTAACTTGTTTGATGTGACATTTGTCTGTGAAATGTGACTGCCTCCGTATCTGATTACTGTATTACCGTGCTGTATATCTGTACTGACAGGGCTGTCGCTATCTGGCTGCATCCAGATGGATCAGAAGTCACAACTGGTCTCACAGCAGTGATACTGAAAACTAAAGCTGCTGATTGATGAACCATAAAATGTTTGGTATTAGAGCTGTTTATAATGCGCTGGTATGTCAGGTCACATTGTGCTGCACGTGTACAGAGGATGCAACCAACAAAAGCATGTTTAAGCAAGAAAAGGGCGGGATTGAGTGAAAGCCAGAACGGTCTGAACTCGGGACTGCCGGCTCGGCTGCCTGCCGTGACCTGTGCCCCTGTGGATCTTTCTGTGCATGTCCGTGCGTATGACACACAGCAAATGTCGCAGAGATGTACAGCCCCCTCCTGAACCACAGCTGCTGCACTCTGGGCAGAGGGAATGGTCTAGACCAGTGGTTCTCGAACTCGGTCCTCAGGACCAGGGCCGGTTCGAGCCCTTTTTGCGCCCCGGGCAGTACATAGGGGCGTGGCTTCATACACTTTTTGCGCCCCGGGCAGTACATAGGGGCGTGGCTTCATACAGGGGGCATGGTCAGTTACGCCCCCTGTACAGTAGTAGCGCCGCTGAAATGCTGAGCGGTGTGCGATGACATCATCGCGCACCGCACAGCAAAGGTCCTCTCCACGAAGGAAAACTAGACGCGTAGCGTCTAGTTTCCTTCACAGGGGACACAACGGGGAGCAGAGGGCACAGCAGTAGCGGATCTTGCCATGGTGCGGCACCGTCCGGATGGCGGCGCCCCGGGCAAAATCCGCTACTGCTCAGGACCCCACACAGTTCATGTTTTCCATGTCACCCGGCAGCTGCACTGTGTGTCACCAACTGTCACATTTTAAAAATCTATAGGTGACCTGCAAAACATGGACCGCGTGGGTCCTGAGGACCGAGTTTAAGAACCTGTGGTCTAGACTCCAAGACGGATCGGCTCCCTACAGTGACTTTTTCCGCTGTGAAGCTCTCTGTGTCCATACCCGTGTATATGACAGCTGTCACGCAGCAAACGGTGCAGGAAGACGTGCACAGAGAGCTCCACATTCCCCGAGGCCGCTGCAGGTAGCTGATCCGGTCTGGCGTTCCGGAGGCCAGACTGTTCAGGCTTTCACCTAATCCTGAAAAGGTCTCACATCCAAGAATAATAATACTGGTAGTGATCGTATTGTGAAACAAAATATTAAAAGAAATTTCATGTTAACCTAGAGCTTTATCTAGTACTAGTATTAGTAGTACTAGTGGAATCTGCCTCTATAAATTTACTTTGTATTTTAGGGGTTACATGTATAAGACATCAAATGTTCCCATACTGTATCTAGTAAACGATTGCACATTTGGGTCTCTTTTTCAGATGCTAGGACTAATAAGTGGAATGTATTATGTATTTAGCAGTACAGAGTATTTCAGGAGATGAATGCACTAATATTTTGGAAGATGGTAATCTGTCTACAGCCTACTGTAATTTCCAATAGTTTAGAACAGTGGGAGGATGCTCAACTATTCCGGACTTCGGTGGGACAACCCACAAATCTGTGATTCTCCCAGATGTTTGAAGAGAGTTCTCAAGTATAGTCCACAGTCCACTCATGTCATTCTGTAAATAAGGACGGAACTGTCACAACTGAAGCTGAGTGCCAATACCATATCCCTGTAGGTGTACTAGAGGAAAGCAGCTTTTGGACCCCTGAAGTGTTAATAAAAACTGGACACCTGGAGGCATATTCATCATGAAAAAATGATGCAATGAGAATTTTTAGTTTACAATTCTCATTGCATTCTGTCACAATTTTTTCATGATTCATCATGCCACCAGGAGAATATTATCACTTCTGAAACCGCTGCACCCCCCGTTGTTCGGCTGCAGCACCCAATCCAAATCCTCCCCCGCCGCACCGTTCAAAACTCTCACCACCACCTATCCTATGTCCTCCTGGCCGGAGGAGGATTTAGACTAGAGATGAGCGCCTGAAATTTTTCGGGTTTTGTGTTTTGGTTTTGGGTTCGGTTCCGCGGCCGTGTTTTGGGTTCGACCGCGTTTTGGCAAAACCTCACCGAATTTTTTTTGTCGGATTCGGGTGTGTTTTGGATTCGGGTGTTTTTTTCAAAAAACCCTAAAAAACAGCTTAAATCATAGAATTTGGGGGTCATTTTGATCCCATATTATTATTAACCTCAAAAACCATAATTTCCACTCATTTTCAGTCTATTCTGAATACCTCACACCTCACAATATTATTTTTAGTCCTAAAATTTGCACCAAGGTCGCTGGATGACTAAACTAAGCGACACTAGTGGCCGACACAAACACCTGGCCCATCTAGGAGTGGCACTGCAGTGTCACGCAGGATGTCCCTTCCAAAAAACCCTCCCCAATCAGCACATGACGCAAAGAAAAAAAGAGGCGCAATGAGGTAGCTGACTGTGTGAGTAAGATAAGCGACCCTAGTGGCCGACACAAACACCGGGCCCATTTAGGAGTGGCACTGCAGTGTCACGCAGGATGTCCCTTCCAAAAAACCCTCCCCAATCAGCACATGACGCAAAGAAAAAAAGAGGCGCAATGAGGTAGCTGACTGTGTGAGTAAGATTAGCGACCCTAGTGGCCGACACAAACACCGGGCCCATTTAGGAGTGGCACTGCAGTGTCACGCAGGATGTCCCTTCCAAAAAACCCTCCCCAATCAGCACATGACGCAAAGAAAAAAAGAGGCGCAATGAGGTAGCTGACTGTGTGAGTAAGATTAGCGACCCTAGTGGCCGACACAAACACCGGGCCCATTTAGGAGTGGCACTGCAGTGTCACGCAGGATGTCCCTTCCAAAAAACCCTCCCCAATCAGCACATGACGCAAAGAAAAAAAGAGGCGCAATGAGTTAGCTGACTGTGTGAGTAAGATTAGCGACCCTAGTGGCCGACACAAACACCGGGCCCATTTAGGAGTGGCACTGCAGTGTCACGCAGGATGTCCCTTCCAAAAAACCCTCCCCAATCAGCACATGACGCAAATAAAAAAAGAGGCGCAATGAGGTAGCTGACTGTGTGAGTAAGATTAGCGACCCTAGTGGCCGACACAAACACCGGGCCCATTTAGGAGTGGCACTGCAGTGTCACGCAGGATGTCCCTTCCAAAAAACCCTCCCCAAACAGCACATGACGCAAAGAAAAATAAAAGAAAAAAGAGGTGCAAGATGGAATTGTCCTTGGGCCCTCCCACCCACCCTTATGTTGTATAAACAAAACAGGACATGCACACTTTAACCAACCCATCATTTCAGTGACAGGGTCTGCCACACGACTGTGACTGATATGACGGGTTGGTTTGGACTCCCCCCAAAAAAGAAGCAATTAATCTCTCCTTGCACAAACTGGCTCTACAGAGGCAAGATGTCCACCTCATCATCACCCTCCGATATATCACCGTGTACATCCCCCTCCTCACAGATTATCAATTCGTCCCCACTGGAATCCACCATCTCAGCTCCCTGTGTACTTTGTGGAGGCAATTGCTGCTGGTCAATGTCTCCGCGGAGGAATTGATTATAATTCATTTTAATGAACATCATCTTCTCCACATTTTCTGGATGTAACCTCGTACGCCGATTGCTGACAAGGTGAGCGGCGGCACTAAACACTCTTTCGGAGTACACACTTGTGGGAGGGCAACTTAGGTAGAATAAAGCCAGTTTGTGCAATGGCCTCCAAATTGCCTCTTTTTCCTGCCAGTATAAGTATGGACTGTGTGACGTGCCTACTTGGATGCGGTCACTCATATAATCCTCCACCATTCTTTCAATGGTGAGAGAATCATATGCAGTGACAGTAGACGACATGTCCGTAATCGTTGTCAGGTCCTTCAGTCCGGACCAGATGTCAGCATCAGCAGTCGCTCCAGACTGCCCTGCATCACCGCCAGCGGGTGGGCTCGGAATTCTGAGCCTTTTCCTCGCACCCCCAGTTGCGGGAGAATGTGAAGGAGGAGATGTTGACAGGTCGCGTTCCGCTTGACTTGACAATTTTCTCACCAGCAGGTCTTTCAACCCCAGCAGACTTGTGTCTGCCGGAAAGAGAGATCCAAGGTAGGCTTTAAATCTAGGATCGAGCACGGTGGCCAAAATGTAGTGCTCTGATTTCAACAGATTGACCACCCGTGAATCCTTGTTAAGCGAATTAAGGGCTCCATCCACAAGTCCCACATGCCTAGCGGAATCGCTCCGTGTTAGCTCCTCCTTCAATGTCTCCAGCTTCTTCTGCAAAAGCCTGATGAGGGGAATGACCTGACTCAGGCTGGCAGTGTCTGAACTGACTTCACGTGTGGCAAGTTCAAAGGGCATCAGAACCTTGCACAACGTTGAAATCATTCTCCACTGCGCTTGAGACAGGTGCATTCCACCTCCTATATCGTGCTCAATTGTATAGGCTTGAATGGCCTTTTGCTGCTCCTCCAACCTCTGAAGCATATAGAGGGTTGAATTCCACCTCGTTACCACTTCTTGCTTCAGATGATGGCAGGGCAGGTTCAGTAGTTTTTGGTGGTGCTCCAGTCTTCTGTACGTGGTGCCTGTACGCCGAAAGTGTCCCGCAATTTTTCTGGCCACCGACAGCATCTCTTGCACGCCCCTGTCGTTTTTTAAATAATTCTGCACCACCAAATTCAAGGTATGTGCAAAACATGGGACGTGCTGGAATTTGCCCATATTTAATGCACACACAATATTGCTGGCGTTGTCCGATGCCACAAATCCACAGGAGAGTCCAATTGGGGTAAGCCATTCCGCGATGATCTTCCTCAGTTGCCGTAAGAGGTTTTCAGCTGTGTGCGTATTCTGGAAACCGGTGATACAAAGCGTAGCCTGCCTAGGAAAGAGTTGGCGTTTGCGAGATGCTGCTACTGGTGCCGCCGCTGCTGTTCTTGCGGCGGGAGTCCATACATCTACCCAGTGGGCTGTCACAGTCATATAGTCCTGACCCTGCCCTGCTCCACTTGTCCACATGTCCGTGGTTAAGTGGACATTGGGTACAACTGCATTTTTTAGGACACTGGTGAGTCTTTTTCTGACGTCCGTGTACATTCTCGGTATCGCCTGCCTAGAGAAGTGGAACCTAGATGGTATTTGGTAACGGGGGCACACTGCCTCAATAAATTGTCTAGTTCCCTGTGAACTAACGGCGGATACCGGACGCACGTCTAACACCAACATAGTTGTCAAGGCCTCAGTTATCCGCTTTGCAGCAGGATGACTGCTGTGATATTTCATCTTCCTCGCAAAGGACTGTTGAACAGTCAATTGCTTACTGGAAGTAGTACAAGTGGGCTTACGACTTCCCCTCTGGGATGACCATCGACTCCCAGCAGCAACAACAGCAGCGCCAGCAGCAGTAGGCGTTACACGCAAGGATGCATCGGAGGAATCCCAGGCAGGAGAGGACTCGTCAGAATTGCCAGTGACATTGCCTGCAGGACTATTGGCATTCCTGGGGAAGGAGGAAATTGACACTGAGGGAGTTGGTGGGGTGGTTTGCGTGAGCTTGGTTACAAGAGGAAGGGATTTACTGGTCAGTGGACTGCTTCCGCTGTCACCCAAAGTTTTTGAACTTGTCACTGACTTATTATGAATGCGCTGCAGGTGACGTATAAGGGAGGATGTTCCGAGGTGGTTAACGTCCTTACCCCTACTTATTACAGCTTGACAAAGGGAACACACGGCTTGACACCTGTTGTCCGCATTTCTGTTGAAATAGTTCCACACCGAAGAGCTGATTTTTTTGGTATTTTCACCAGGCATGTCAACGGCCATATTCCTCCCACGGACAACAGGTGTCTCCCCGGGTGCCTGACTTAAACAAACCACCTCACCATCAGAATCCTCCTGGTCAATTTCCTCCCCAGCGCCAGCAACACCCATATCCTCCTCATCCTGGTGTACTTCAACACTGACATCTTCAATCTGACTATCAGGAACTGGACTGCGGGTGCTCCTTCCAGCACTTGCAGGGGGCGTGCAAATGGTGGAAGGCGCATGCTCTTCACGTCCAGTGTTGGGAAGGTCAGGCATCGCAACCGACACAATTGGACTCTCCTTGTGGATTTGGGATTTCGAAGAACGCACAGTTCTTTGCGGTGCTACTGCTTTTGCCAGCTTGAGTCTTTTCATTTTTCTAGCGAGAGGCTGAGTGCCTCCATCCTCATGTGAAGCTGAACCACTAGCCATGAACATAGGCCAGGGCCTCAGCCGTTCCTTGCCACTCCGTGTGGTAAATGGCATATTGGCAAGTTTACGCTTCTCCTCCGACAATTTTATTTTAGGTTTTGGAGTCCTTTTTTTACTGATATTTGGTGTTTTGGATTTGACATGCTCTGTACTATGACATTGGGCATCGGCCTTGGCAGACGACGTTGCTGGCATTTCATCGTCTCGGCCATGACTAGTGGCAGCAGCTTCAGCACGAGGTGGAAGTGGATCTTGATCTTTCCCTAATTTTGGAACCTCAACATTTTTGTTCTCCATATTTTAATAGGCACAACTAAAAGGCACCTCAGGTAAACAATGGAGATGGATGGATACTAGTATACAATTATGGACGGACTGCCGAGTGCTGACACAGAGGTAGCTACAGCCGTGAACTACCGTACTGTGTCTGCTGCTAATATAGACTGGTTGATAAAGAGATGTCGTAGTATGTATGTATGAAGAAGAAAGAAAAAAAAACCACGGTTAGGTGGTATACAATTATGGACGGACTGCCGAGTGCCGACACAGAGGTAGCCACAGCCGTGAACTACCGTACTGTACTGTGTCTGCTGCTAATATAGACTGGTTGATAAAGAGATGTCGTAGTATG
This sequence comes from Pseudophryne corroboree, assembly GCF_028390025.1. Lineage (NCBI taxonomy): Eukaryota > Metazoa > Chordata > Amphibia > Anura > Myobatrachidae > Pseudophryne > Pseudophryne corroboree. The sequence continues at coordinate 736,360,099 of NC_086448.1, read as the reverse complement.
TATGTATGAAGAAGAAAGAAAAAAAAACCACGGTTAGGTGGTATACAATTATGGACGGACTGCCGAGTGCCGACACAGAGGTAGCCACAGCCGTGAACTACCGTACTGTACTGTGTCTGCTGCTAATATAGACTGGTTGATAAAGAGATGTAGTAGTATGTATGTATAAAGAGGAAAGAAAAAAAAACCACGGGTAGGTGGTATACAATTATGGACGGACTGCCGAGTGCCGACACAGAGGTAGCCACAGCCGTGAACTACCGTACTGTACTGTGTCTGCTGCTAATATAGACTGGTTGATAAAGAGATGTCGTAGTATGTATGTATAAAGAAGAAAGAAAAAAAAACCACGGTTAGGTGGTATACAATTATGGACGGACTGCCGAGTGCCGACACAGAGGTAGCCACAGCCGTGAACTACCGTACTGTACTGTGTCTGCTGCTAATATAGACTGGTTGATAAAGAGATGTCGTAGTATGTATGTATGAAGAAGAAAGAAAAAAAAACCACTGTTAGGTGGTATACAATTATGGACGGACTGCCGAGTGCCGACACAGAGGTAGCCACAGCCGTGAACTACCGTACTGTACTGTGTCTGCTGCTAATATAGACTGGTTGATAAAGAGATGTCGTAGTATGTATGTATAAAGAAGAAAGAAAAAAAAACCACGGTTAGGTGGTATACAATTATGGACGGACTGCCGAGTGCCGACACAGAGGTAGCCACAGCCGTGAACTACCGTACTGTACTGTGTCTGCTGCTAATATAGACTGGTTGATAAAGAGATGTAGTAGTATGTATGTATAAAGAAGAAAGAAAAAAAAAACACGGGTAGGTGGTATACAATTATGGATGGACTGCCGAGTGCCGACACAGAGGTAGCTACAGCCGTGAACTACCGTACTGTGTCTGCTGCGACTGGATGATAAATAATGATATAAAAAATATATATATATCACTACTGCAGCCGGACAGGTATATATATTATATAATGACGGACCTGCTGGACACTGTCTGTCAGCAGAATGAGTTTTTTATAGAATAAAAAAAAAAAACACCACACAAGTGAAGTCACACGACGAGTGTTTAACTTTTTCAGGCAATCACAATATAGTATACTACTAACTATACTGGTGGTCAGTGTGGTCAGGTCACTGGTCAGTCACACTGGCAGTGGCACTCCTGCAGCAAAAGTGTGCACTGTTTAATTTTAATATAATATGTACTCCTGGCTCCTGCTATAACCTATAACTGGCACTGCAGTGCTCCCCAGTCTCCCCCACAATTATAAGCTGTGTGAGCTGAGCACAGTCAGATATATAATATATACATAGATGATGCAGCACACTGGGCTGAGCAGTGCACACAGATATGGTATGTGACTGTCTTGTACTCCTGGCTCCTGCTATAACCTATAACTGGCACTGCAGTGCTCCCCAGTCTCCCCCACAATTATAAGCTGTGTGAGCTGAGCACAGTCAGATATATAATATATACATAGATGATGCAGGCATGCAGCACACTGGGCTGAGCAGTGCACACAGATATGGTATGTGACTGAGTCACTGTGTGTACCGTTTTTTTCAGGCAGAGAACGGATATATTAAATAAAACAACTGCACTGCTGGTGGTCACTGTGGTCAGTCACTAAACTCTGCACTCTCTTCTACAGTATCAGCCTCAGGTCAATCTCTCTCTCTCTCTCCTAATCTAAATGGAGAGGACGCCAGCCACGTCCTCTCCCTATCAATCTCAATGCACGTGTGAAAATGGTGGCGACGCGCGGCTCCTTATATAGAATCCGAGTCTCGCGAGAATCCGACAGCGTCATGATGACGTTCGGGCGCGCTCGGGTTAACCGAGCAAGGCGGGAAGATCCGAGTCGCTCGGACCCGTGAAAAAAAAAATGAAGTTCGTGCGGGTTCGGATTCAGAGAAACCGAACCCGCTCATCTCTAATTTAGACCTCATGGGGCCCTAAGCAGGATAACGATTTTGGGGCCCCCGCCCTCAAACAATCCATAGCACTATATTTCCATTCCTGATTTATGCCTCTTACATTATTTGCTGTTTTTCCCCTTATATTCTATCACAGTATATTATTTTCCCCCTTAACTGCACCACGTCCACCCACTGACTGCATTTTATATCAGCATTTTATAATACCCATTATTATTACCCTCTTCAGTCAGTGTGACTGTTTTGAGGATATATCAGTGCCCCACTAACTGTAGCAGGCAGGCCCCCATCACCTATTCTCAGTAGTACTTAAAATGGAGTATAATAGCATATTCATATACAATATCATCAGTCAGTGACACGCCCGGCCTGATTGTAGCATGTTATACACTGTACTTAAAATAACACTGTCTACTCCTCACCCATGCCTGATTGGATGATGAAGTAGGTGGATGTTATACAAAATTAACAAAAATACTGTAATAAAGTATTTTTAAAGAGCTCATGTTTTTCTCTGTGCGCTTCTCGGTTCCTCTTTGTGCGTGTGATGTCATAAACATGTGTGTCATGATGGGTCATGCACTCAATACTGCAGGACTGGAGACACAGGAGTGCACTGGATCAGCTACCCAAAGCTGTCTAATCACTGACAGCCTGCTGGGAGTATTAAGCCAGCCTAGCGCTCGGACACTATCGGCGGAGGTTGCGGTCCACAGGAAATGCCCTTTATACAGCCTTATCGGCGGGCTCCCCGGGACCCACAGGGCCCTAAGCAGCCGCCTTGGTTGCATTGTAGTAAATCCCCCACTGCTCCTGGCCGCGTAACCCCCCCCCCCCCCCCCCCCCCGCAACTTACTTGTGTGCCCTGCCGGCACCTGTGTTGTCTCTGCCCGCAGCCGCACTTCCCCTATCGGCACATGTGTCTGTCACCCAGCTGCAGCAGCCCCCTCCGCCAGCACCTATGTTGTCTCCCGGCTGCGGCCACATCTCCCCCGCCGGCACCTTAGTGTGTCCGGCTACAACAGTGCTCCCCAGCAGCAGTGACTGCAGAAGGGATCGCTGCAGCCGCTGCACAGCTATATAGTAAAAGTACAGGGCAGCCTGGCTGTTAGTGTCCCTGCAGCCGCGGACACCCTGTCCCCCTCCTCCGCATCATATTGCCGGGGCTGCAATTACTGCAGTCGTGGCGCTCCCCCCCCCCCCCTCCTGCAAAAGCTACAATGTAAACTGCAGCTTGTGCTGAGATTTGGAAACTGTTCGCTCAGGATGGCGAACAGTTTCATGATCAAACTCCAGAAAAAATGCTTTCCCAGAGTTTGATGAATGTCACAATATCTACATCTCCTGCGGAAATTGTGGCTTTTAAAGATAATGAATATGCCCCCTGGACTGGAGACCCTAAAGACTAAAGAGTAAAAAAAATACCCCAAATATCTCCTATATAATAGCCCAGATCTGTGACTCTGTGCCTGTGTGACTAACGCTGGTCAGAGTCACAGCGCTGGGCGGAGTCACAGTTACAGATCTGGCTAATTATATAGGAGATGGAAAAATGAACAAACAGACGAGGATTCACTTTCTCTGGTGTCGCAGGCACGGGGGGCTGAGGCACAGCACTCTCCCTGGCCGGTGGTCTGCCCGGGCCACAGATCTCCAGGCGCAGCCCCTCTCTGTGCACCATGCTGCATGGCAGACTGCTCAGCCGCATGACCCGGGGATCAGGACCCAGCGCCAGCCCGCTGACCCCGCTGCACACCTAACCTGCAGTAGCCGGCCACCGTACTGCACCCTGTGCAGGGACAGCACCACCACCATCTTCCGCTCCTCAACACCCTGAGCGGGTCTAGGGCACAGCAGCTGAGGACATTACATGGTTCAAGTCATGGAGCAGAGGTATGGACAACCCCGCACCCGCCCCTACCCCACCCGTTGCACCAGCCCCTACCCCACCCATGGCACTCGCCCCTTCCCCACCCGTGGCACCCACCCCTCCCCCACGCGTCGCACCCCCACACCCGCCCCTCCCCCACCAGCGGCACTCACCCCTCCACCCGCGGCACCTTCGCAACCGCCCCTCCCCCACCCATGGCACTCACCCCACCCCCACCTGCTGCATCCCCCGCACCCGCCCCTCCCTCACCCTCGGCACCCCTGCACACCCTCCCACCCATGGCACCCCCGCACCCACCCCTCCCCCACCCGCGGCACCCCCGCAGCCGCCTCTCCCCCATCGCCCCCGGAACCCATCCCCCATCCGCTACCACCCCTCCACCACCCGCAGGGCCTCCTGACCCCATCCGCTGCACCACCGCACCTGCCCCTCCCCCACCCACGGCACCCATGCTCCTCCCCTACCAACGGCTCCTCTGGACCCCCTACCCCACCCGCAGCACCCCCCTCTCCCACACCCGTGGCATACACAGTGCCCCACAGTGCCAGATACATATTGCCCCACAGTGACAGATACATATTGCCCCACAGTGCCAGATACACAGTGCTCCACAGTGCCAGATACATATTGCCCCACAGTGCCAGCTACACAGTGCCCCAAAGTGCCAGATACATATTGCCCCACAGTGCCAGATACATGACACCCCTCCCGCTGGCTGCTGCTTACTTCAACCAGGATCACCGCTCACTGTCACCACTGCCACTGGCCTCTGCTATGTGTGGGGAGGAGAGCGCAGCGCCTCTCCTGCCCCTCAACGCTCCATGAAGTCTGGTCTCCGGTGACTATCTTAAATGTGGCGCCGGTTCGTTAGCCAATCAGAGCTTGCGGACCAGCAGCCAATTGGTAGCCAGTCCGCAAGCTCTGATTGGCTATCGCCGCCGGAGACCAGACAGACACACACTGAGCAGTGAGCACATTGAGGGGCAGGAGAGACGCTGCGCTCTCCACCCCTCACATTGCAGCAGGACAGGGGCAGAGCAATAGTGGGGGCGGGTGGGCATGATGCCCTGGCCGGCGGCGGCGGCGCCCCCCCCCTCTGCTGGGCCTGCCAAGGTGCCCAGGGCACGTGCCCTGCTCGACCCCCCCTAGTTACGCCTCTGTGCGGCACGCCCCAACCCTCCACCACCCGCAGCACCTCCGAACCCCCTCCTCCATCCACCGCACCTGCCCTGCCCCCACCCGTGACACCCCCGCTCCTTCTCCATGGCACCTCCGGACCCCCTACCCCACCCGCAACACCCCCGCAACCTGCCCCTTCTTCACCCGCAACAGCCCGCACCTGCCCCTCCCCCACCCACAGCACCCCCTCCCCTCCACCACCCGCAGCGCCTCCGGACCCCCTCCCCTATCCGCGGCCCCCACTCCCCCACCCGCAGCACCTCTCGACCCCCCCCTGCATTCACCCCCTCCACCCGCAGCATCTACAGACACCCTCCCCCATCCGCGGTCCCCTCCGCACCTGCTACATTCTGTACATCGTGCCCAGCAGGTGCTGTTCACACAGTCACAGCATCAGACGCGCTTTCGTCGTGCAATATTTAACCTCTAACAAAACTAGAGACGCAGGTAATACTCCATATAATACAAATATTGATCCCCTGAAAGGCGCAGGCTCGGACTGGCCCACAGGGGTACAGTGGAAACCACCGGTGGGGCCCACCTCCTGCTCTAAGGATCAGGTTCCAGACTGTGCACTTGAATAATACATTATACATAATGTTACCTTACCTTATACTGGACTGTGGTGTATTTTCTACAGTGCATTACTGTTATTAATCTGGTACATTATCATGCGTGCAGCAGCTGAATTTACTGAATTTAACGAAGGGGCCCAGACATTGCACTCTTTATGGTTAGTCAAACCAATGTGGTGGCAGTCCACACCCCCTCTGCAGACTGGCCACACCCCTAAACATGGGCCCCTACCACTGCATTCCCCCGGGGGGTCCTACATGCCCCAGTCCGACACTGGAAAGGCGTGCAGGGGTTAAGGGGGTGTAGCCCCCTGCAACGGTGTGAAGAGCGCCCATAGGGCGCAATGATGCACCTAGTATACAATAAAGACCCCTAAACCAATAACAGTTTACTTTTTTAAAATATATACTACAACTGTAAAATATAAATAATAAATAAATCAACAAATAAACAATTCATCACTATTAGCTGTAAACATAGGCAGCAGATAATACTAAATTGAGCTGATCTCTTATTAATAAAATACTCTTACTAAACATGGCATTATAAAACATAATTGTCCCTAGGATACACACAACCTGGGGAAAATATAATCCTAGGAAATGATGGTAATTCCCAGTACAGACGTCCCTGTCTTGGTAACCCTGCATGGATACACACTCCAATTATCAGGACATGTTGTGGCTCATATTGAGTTAGACGGAATTTGTGTCTAAATTGCAAAAGCAAAATGCGTCACAGAAAAAGGAACAAATACTTAAGGCCCCCATACTTCAGCAATCAATTGGGGCAATTTGGTGTTTTGCAGATGATTGTGCAAATAAATCACAGATCACAGATCCAGACCAAAAATCTTTTGGGATTGTTAAATCAGATTGTACAACATGTTGGATTTCACAGATCAGTTGGGGCTGTAGATTGCTAGTGTATGGTAACAATCAGCAGATTTGTAGACCGTTTCTATCAAACTGATGAGCCTTTCAAGATTCACAGATCTGTATTTGCTGAAAATTATCTGCAAATTACTGAGAAATATCTGTAATTTATGGGCGCAGATTGGTGGATTGGGTAGTCTTTAATTGTGGGGAAAAACCTCAGAATCTGCAAAACATTTTTTGTGATTGCTGATTTATGGGGGCCTTTAGTTTGCAGAGCTCGGCATTTAAGCCGCCTACACTTGGTGCGATGCAGGCTAACGGCCAATATTGACGATATTGTGGCCGGAGACATGAACCTCCGTATGGTTAATATTTGCCCTACCTGCACACTCTATTTTTCCTTGCGATGCCGATCCCGCAGGACCGGGCATCGGCAACACAAGCTGTATACACACGGTGCGATATGCACTGTGTTTTTTACCGATACTGACTATATACAGTAGTCCATATCGGTAGATATATTGCACCGTGTGTAGGCCCCTTTATATACAAGATGCGTCCAGTTCTACAAAGGTTATAAATGCATCAGCTTTACTGGAGAGTCAAATTAATATATGGGGAAAGAATTAATATACAGGTACGTAACATGTTTATGCCAGGAGATATGGCTTCACGATGATAATGGTAAATGGCCAATATATAGTACGCAATTCATATAGACAATATAGTACATGACTGGACAGTGTTATTAATAGATATGTTAAACATATGTAATACAAATGCATGAAATTTATATGGGGGAAAAGGTACAAATTGCCTTTCTATCCAACGTACTGTAGCTTGAAACCCACAGTTTGCAGAATTCCTTCAGTTCTTCAGTAGCCAGTCAGTTCCAAACAATGAAAACATCATGTAGAGTCAGATTAAGGACCAGACTGGTCTGGAGCAGCACTGGGCCACCGTGAAAAATGTGAGTACTACAGTACAGAACATTCTTCTAGATGAATTTCTGGCAGATGAAATGGGCCAGGCTGAAATCTCTGTGATGTTCATTTTCAAGTAACAACAGTAAATGTAATTACCTTATGGTGATGTGACAAGGCTCATTACACAGTATAGATGACACTGATAAGATTTGTGGATCCTGCTTGATATACTGAGGAGGCTGACTCAGGCAGCAAGTATTTGGGGGGCAGTAAAACACAGAGGTAAAATACAAAGGTCAAAGTGTGCTGCAAGAGCAGGTAAGTCAGTAAATCACCATACATGTATGCATATTAAGAAAAACAGTTTGTTTTTTTTAGTTTTTCTAATAGAAATGTTTGTGTTTTTTAATAGATTCTCTGCATCTTGCTGCACCCCAAAACCGGTAACCTGAGACCGTTGATCAGTTTGCCTCACATCAACAATGGTCAACTCTGTTCTATTTATTAGGGTAAAAACCAGACAGAATGACCAGTTTGCTTATGGATTAAGTATTAATGCAATTTAATAAAAGCCTAGAAACGGAGATATCCAAGATATATCCTGCATTAGGAAAACTCTGGCCATATACCTATAGATTTACTGTTCAATCTGGCTGGTTGGAACAAAAATCTGGTAATGTGTGAGGGAGCAAATGACAATTGATCATTTGCTCCGAAATGCCGGAAAACGGAAAAAAAATCCCCACAAAAATGGCCGTTCAGACAAATTGGTTAAATCAAATGGATCTAACTAATTTGGTAATTGACCATTTTGGCCTGTTTTTCAGTGTTTGGGAGCAAATGGTCCATTGCCAGATTTTCATCCCAACCAGCCAGATTGGACAATAAATCTTTAGGTGTATGGTCATTGATCTTCAGATTTCATTAGCCATTCTAGCCCCATGTGCAGAGTATCACCATCAGATTAAGGTTTGTGGGGGCACCTACCAGTAAAATTGTAAAAAATGATATACTGAGGATATTAAAAATAAGAATTTACTCACCGGTAATTCTATTTCTCGTAGTCCGTAGTGGATGCTGGGACTCCGTAAGGACCATGGGGAATAGCGGCTCCGCAGGAGACTGGGCACGACTATAAAGAAAGCTTTAGGTCTAACTGGTGTGCACTGGCTCCTCCCACTATGACCCTCCTCCAGACTTCAGTTAGGATACTGTGCCCGGAAGAGCTGACACAATAAGGAAGGATTTTGAATCCCGGGTAAGACTCATACCAGCCACACCAATCACACCGTACAACTCGTGATACTATATCCAGTTAACAGTATGAACAACAACTGAGCCTCACGAACAGATGGCTCATAACAATAACCCTTTAGTTAGGCAATAACTATATACAAGTATTGCAGACAATCCGCACTTGGGATGGGCGCCCAGCATCCACTACGGACTACGAGAAATAGAATTACCGGTGAGTAAATTCTTATTTTCTCTGACGTCCTAAGTGGATGCTGGGACTCCGTAAGGACCATGGGGATTATACCAAAGCTCCCAAACGGGCGGGAGAGTGCGGATGACTCTGCAGCACCGAATGGGCAAACTCTAGGTCCTCCTCAGCCAGGGTGTCAAACTTGTAGAATTTAGCAAACGTGTTTGACCCCGACCAAGTAGCTGCTCGGCAAAGTTGTACAGCCGAGACCCCTCGGGCAGCCGCCCAAGAAGAGCCCACCTTCCTCGTGGAATGGGCTTTCACTGATTTAGGATGCGGCAGTCCAGCCGCAGAATGTGTAAGCTGAATCGTACTACAGATCCAGCGAGCAATAGTCTGCTTTGTAGCAGGTGCACCCAACTTGTTGGGCGCATACAGGATAAATAGCGAGTCAGTCTTTCTGACTCCAGCTGTCCTGGAAACATAGATTTTCAGGGCCCTGACTACGTCCAACAACTTGGAAGCCTCCAAGTCTTTAGTAGCCGCAGGCACCACGATAGGTTGGTTCAGACGAAAAGCTGATACCACCTTAGGGAGAAACTGGGGACGAGTCCTCAATTCTGCCCTATCCGTATGGAAAATCAGATAAGGGCTTTTACATGACAAAGCCGCCAATTCTGATACACGCCTGGCCGAAGCCAAGGCCAACAACATGACCACTTTCCACGTGAGATATTTCAATTCCACGGTTTTAAGTGGCTCAAACTAATGTGACTTTAGGAAATCCAACACCACGTTGAGATCCCAAGGTGCCACTGGAGGCACAAAAGGGGGCTGAATATGCAGCACTCCCTTAACAAAAGTCTGAACTTCAGGTAGTGAAGCCAGTTCTCTCTGGAAGAAAATCGATAGAGCCGAAATCTGGACCTTAATGGAACCCAATTTTAGGCCCATAGTCACCCCTGACTGTAGGAAGTGCAGAAAACGGCCCAGCTGAAATTCCTCCGTTGGGGCCTTCCTGGCCTCACACCACGCAACATATTTTCGCCAAATGCGGTGATAATGGTTTGCGGTCACTTCTTTCCTAACTTTAATCAGCGTAGGAATGACTTCCTCCGGAATGCCCTTTTCCTTCAGGATCCGGTGTTCAAACGCCATGCCGTCAAACGCAGCCGCGGTATGTCTTGGAACAGACAGGGCCCCTGCTGCAGCAGGTCCTGTCTGAGCGGCAGAGGCCATGGGTCCTCTGAGATCATTTCTTGAAGTTCCGGGTACCAAGCTCTTCTTGGCCAATCCGGAACAATGAGTATAGTTCTTACTCCTCTTCTCCTTATTATCCTCAGTACCTTGGGTATGAGAGGAAGAGGAGGGAACACATAAACCGACCGGTACACCCACGGTGTCACTAGAGTGTCCACAGCTATCGCCTGAGGGTCTCTCGACCTGGCGCAATATCTTTTTAGCTTTTTGTTTAGGCGGGACGCCATCATGTCCACCTGTGGCTTTTCCCAACGGTTTACAATCAGTTGAAAGACTTCCGGATGAAGTCCCCACTCTCCCGGGTGGAGGTCGTGTCTGCTGAGGAAGTCTGCTTCCCAGTTGTCCACTCCCGGAATGAACACTGCTGACAGTGCTAACACGTGATTTTCCGCCCATCGGAGAATCCTTGTGGCTTCTGCCATCGCCGTCCTGCTTCTTGTGCCGCCCTGTCGGTTTACATGGGCGACTGCCGTGATGTTGTCTGACTGGATCAGTACCGGCTGGTTTTGAAGCAGGGGTTTTGCCTGACTTAGGGCATTGTAAATGGCCCTCAGTTCCAGAATATTTATGTGTAGGGAAGTCTCCTGACTTGACCATAGTCCTTGGAAGTTTCTTCCCTGTGTGACTGCCCCCCAGCCCCGAAGGCTGGCATCCGTGGTCACCAGGACCCAGTCCTGTATGCCGAATCTGCGGCCCTCTTGAAGATGAGCACTTTGCAGCCACCACAGCAGAGACACCCTGGTCCTCGGAGACAGGGTTATCAGCCGATTCATCTGAAGATGCGATCCGGACCACTTGTCCAACAGGTCCCACTGAAAGATTCTTGCATGGAACCTGCCGAATGGAATTGCTTCGTAGGAAGCTACCATCTTTCCCAGGATCCGCGTGCAGTGATGCACCGACACCTGTTTTGGTTTTAGGAGGCCTCTGACTAGAGATGACAGCTCCTTGGCCTTCTCCTCCGGGAGAAACACTTTTTTCTGTTCTGTGTCCAGAACCATCCCCAGGAACAGTAGACGTGTCGTAGGTACCAGCTGTGACTTTGGAATATTTAGAATCCAGCCGTGCTGTTGTAGCACCTCCCGAGATAGTGCTACCCCGACCAACAACTGCTCCCTGGACCTCGCCTTTATCAGGAGATCGTCCAAGTACGGGATAATTAAAACTCCCTTCTTTCAAAGGAGTATCATCATTTCGGCCATTACCTTGGTAAATACCCTCGGAGCCGTGGACAGACCAAACGGCAACGTCTGGAATTGGTAATGACAATCCTGTACCACAAATCTGAGGTACTCCTGGTGAGGATGGTAAATGGGGACATGCAGGTAAGCATCTTTGATGTCCAGTGATACCATGTAATCCCCCTCGTCCAGGCTTGCAATAACCGCCCTGAGCGATTCCATCTTGAACTTGAATTTTTTTATATATGTGTTCAAGGATTTCAAATTTAAAATGGGTCTCACTGAACCGTTCGGCTTCGGTGCCACAAACATTGTGGAATAGTAACCCCGTCCTTGTTGAAGTAGGGGCACTTTGACTATCACCTGCTGGGAATACAGCTTGTGAATTGCCTCTAACACTGCCTCCCTGCCTGAGGGAGTTGTTGGTAAGGCAGATTTGAGGAAACGGCGGGGGGGGGGGGGAGACGTCTCGAATTCCAGCTTGTACCCCTGAGATACTGCATGAAGGATCCAGGGATGCACCCGTGAGCGAGCCCACTGATTGCTGAAGTTTTTGAGACGGGCCCCCACCGTACCTGGCTCCGCCTGTGGAGCCCCAGCGTCATGCGGTGGACTTAGAGGAAGCGGGGGAGGACTTTTGCTCCTGGGAACTGGCTGTATGCTGCAGCTTTTTCCCTCTACCTCTACCTCTGGGCAGAAAGGACGCGCCTTTAACCCGCTTGCCCTTATTGGGCCGAAAGGACTGTACCTGATAATACGGTGCTTTATTTGGCTGTGAGGGAACATGGGGTAAAAATGTAGACTTCCCAGCTGTTGCTGTGGAAACGAGGTCCGAGAGACCATCCCCGAACAACTCCTCACCCTTATAAGGCAAAACTTCCATGTGCCTTTTAGAATCTGCATCACCTGTCCACTGCCGAGTCCATAACCCAGGGGTGTATCTAGGGGTCTGAGCACCCCTGGCAAAGTAGGGCACTGGCGCCCCCCCCCCCCCCTCCCCCCCACACACACACACATTTTTTAAATAGGTGCGTAGCCACGTAATACTTACTGTCGTCAGATATATATTTCTAAAGACAAAGATGAAAGGAGAATGCGCTCATAGTGGAGATTATTTTTATTATTATAAAAGTAATATTACAATATTTCATGACAGGCCAACAGTATTAGCATTATAGCATTAGTATTAGTATTATATGCTATATCAGCCGGATGGCACCGGAGGCATCATGTGAATAGGTGGAGTGCCGGTAACTGCTCGTTTTATATATATATATATATATATATATATATATGTACAGTGGTCGAAGTGGAAATTTTGAAGTGGGGGTATGGAAAAGTCAAGGACGTATCACCCAAAAGGGGGCGTGTCCAGTGTAGTAGAACCTCTTATACTATCTAGTACTGGTGCCCCTTTCGCCTTATAGCACACGGTACGAGCTGAAATTCACATTATAGCACACTGAATGAGCCGAAACTCACATTGTAGCACACTGAATGAGCCAAAATTCACATTGTAGCACACTGAATGAGCCGAAACTCACATTGTAGCACACTGAATGAGCCGAAATTCACATTGTAGCACACTGAATGAGCCGAAATTCACATTGTAGCATACTGAATGAGCCAAAATTCACATTATAGCACACTGAATGAGCCAAAATTCACATTGTAGCACAGTGAATGAGCCGAAACTCACATTGTAGCACACTGAATGAGCCAAAACTCACATTGTGGCACACTGAATGAGCCGACATTCAAATTGTAGCACACTGAATAAGCAGACATTCACATTGTAGCACACTGAATGAGCCGACATTCACATTGTAGCACACTGAATAAGCCGACATTCACATTGTAGCACACTGAATAAGCCGACATTCACATTGTAGCACACTGAGTGAGCCGAAATTAACATTGTAGCACACTGAATGAGCCGAAATGCACATTGTAGCACACTGAATGAGACGAAATTCACATTGTAGCACACTGAATGATCCGAAATTGTGACAGCAGGGATAGCCAGAGTGACAGCAGGGACAGGGAGAGAGAGTGACGATAGGGAGAGAGAGTGATGACAGGGAGAGAGAGAGTGAGGACAGTGACAGCAGGGAGAGAGTGACGAGAGTGACAGCAGGGAGAGAGAGAGTGACGACAGTGACAGCAGGGAGAGCGAGAGTGACAGTGGGGACAGGGAGAGAGGGTGACAGCAGGGGACCATTACCTGACTGTGGTCGACGGAGGCACCCATGGGCAGCGGCGGTGAAGTCCCTCTGACCATCATTTGTTGCAGGTGGCGGCAGGTGGCTGGCGGCGGTGAGCGGTGGGCAGTGGTGAGCGGCTGTGAGCTAGTACAGCGCTCTACACAGCCACCGAGCAGGGACGGGAGTACCATGTGCAGCAGGATGGCCACTTCCCTAGCCTCCTGCTGCACTTTAATTTCCGGGTCAGTGGAAGAAGTGGCGGTATACCGCACCACTTCGACCACTGTTTATATATATATATATATATATATACATATATATATATAATATATATATATATATACATAATGTATACATATATATATATATCTACATATGTATATATATGTAATATATACATATATATATATTTGTTGTTGTTTTTTTATTATTTTTTTTATTATTTTTTCTCCTGTCTTATCCCCCTCCAGGCAGTTGCTCATCAGCAGCGGCGGCGGCATCCACTGTTCCTGATGCCGGTGTCCGTCCAACACTGCACCGCACTACAATCAAAAAACTCTGCAAAAACTACAGCTCCCAGCAGCCTTTGCGGCCGGGAGCTCTCAGCAATAAGGGCTGCTGCTGGGAACTGTCGTTTCTACACATATTCTTGATTGTAGTGCGGTGCAAGTGACGGACACCAGCATCAAGAACAGTGGCTGCTGCTGCCGTGGTCACTTACTTCACTGCGGGTGAGGAGAGGATGGAGAGCGGAAGGGGAGGGAGGGGGGGGGGGGGAGGCGCGGCGGCAGCAGGCAGGTGATCACGTAGCCTCTGCACAGTGAATCTACCCAATGTGTTGTATGCTGCCGTGGTCACTTACTTCACTGCGGGTGAGGAGAGGATGGAGAGCGGAAGGGGAGGGGGGGGGGGCGCAGCGGCAGCAGGCAGGTGATCACGCAGCCTCTGCACAGTGAATCTACCCAATGGCCGCGGATGGAACAGCTGGGCGGCGCCCCTCCTTGGCTGGCGCCCCTGGCGAGTGCCATCCCGGCCAATGGGTAGATACGCCCCTGCCATAACCCTCTCCTGGCAGAAATGGACATTGCACTTATTTTAGATGCCAGCCGGCAAATATCCCTCTGTGCATCTCTCATGTATAAGACTGCGTCTTTAATATGCTCTACGGTTAGTAATATAGTGTCCCCGTCTAGGGTGTCAATATTTTCCGACAGGGAATCTGACCACGCAGCTGCAGCACTGCACATCCATGCTGAAGCAATAGCTGGTCTCAGTATAATACCTGTGTGCGTATATACAGACTTCAGGATAGCCTCCTGCTTTCTATCAGCAGGTTCCTTTAGGGCGGCTGTATCCGGAGACGGTAGTGCCACCTTCTTTGACAAGCGTGTGAGTGCTTTATCCACCCTAGGGGATGTTTCCCAACGTGACCTATCCTCTGGCGGGAAAGGGTACGCCATTAGTAACCTTTTAGAAATGACCAGTTTCTTATCGGGGGAAGCCCACGCTTCTTCACACACTTCATTTAATTCCTCAGATGGAGATTTTTCTCTCCAAACATAATACCCTTTTTTGTGGTACCCGGGGTAACATCAGAAATATGCAACACATTTTTCATTGCCTCAATCATATAACGTGTGGCCCTATTGGAAGTTACATTTGTCTCATCGTCGTCGACACTGGAGTCAGTATCCGTGTTGACATCTGTGTCTGCCATCTGAGGTAGCCGGCGTTTTAGAGCCCCTGATGGCTTTTGAGACGCCTGGGCAGGTACAGGCTGAGAAGCCGGCTGTCCCATATTTGGTATGTCGTCAAACCTTTTATGCAAGGAGTCGACACTGTCGCGTAATTCCTTCCACAGAACCATCCACTCAGGTGTCGACCCCGTAGGGGGTGACATCACATTTATCGGCATCTGCTCCGCCTCCACATAAGCCTCCTCATCAAACATGTCGACACAGCCGTACCGACACACCGCACACACACAGGGAATGCTCTGACAGAGGACAGGACCCCACAAAGCCCTTTGGGGAGACAGAGAGAGAGTATGCCAGCACACACCAGAGCGCTATATATAACACAGGGATTTACACTATAATTGAGTGTTTTCCCTTATAGCTGCTTATATTCTATATTTGCTGCGCCTAAATTTAGTGCCCCCCCTCTCTTTTTTACCCTTTTGTGGTTGAAACTGCAGGGGAGAGCCAGGGAGCGATCCTTCCAGCGGAGCTGTGAGGGAAAAATGGCGCCAGTGTGCTGAGGGAGATAGCCCCGCCCCATTTTGGCTGACTTTTCTCCCGCTTTTTTCATGGATTCTGGCAGGGGTATTTATCACATATATAGCCTCTGGGACTATATATTGTGATGTCTTGCCAGCCAAGGTGTTAATATTGCTGCTCAGGGCGCCCCCCCCCCCCCCCCCAGCGCCCTGCACCCATCAGTGACCGGAGTGTGAGGTGTGCATGAGGAGCAATGGCGCACAGCTGCAGTGCTGTGCGCTACCTTGTTGAAGACATAAGTCTTCTGCCGCCGATTTCCAGGACCATCTTCATGCTTCTGGCTCTGTAAGGGGGACGGCGGCGCGGCTCCGGGACCGAACGATCGAGGTCGGGTCCTGTGTTCGATCCCTCTGGAGCTAATGGTGTCCAGTAGCCTAAGAAGCCCAAACTATCTCCAGTCAGGTAGGTTCGCTTCTTCTCCCCTTAGTCCCTCGTAGCAGTGAGTCTGTTGCCAGCAGATCTCACTGAAAATAAAAAACCTAACATATACTTTCTTTTCTAGGAGCTCAGGAGAGCCCCTAGTGTGCATCCAGCTCAGCCGGGCACAAGATTCTAACTGAAGTCTGGAGGAGGGTCATAGTGGGAGGAGCCAGTGCACACCAGTTAGACCTAAAGCTTTCTTTATAGTTGTGCCCAGTCTCCTGCGGAGCCACTATTCCCCATGGTCCTTACGGAGTTCCAGCATCCACTTAGGACGTCAGAGAAAAGTATAATGTATAAATACTCCCAGCGCCACAAATGTGTGGAACACACTGTAGTGCCCCAGTTCACATTATGTATCCCTACTGCTGTTATTTGTGGCAACTTGTGCCTTGACTTCTCATGGGCCTGTGCGACGCTCGTGATGAAGCTATGTCCCCCACCCCGGCCCAATGTCTAAGGTCCCTGGGCAACTGCCCTAGTTGCCCTGCTAATCCAGCATGGATTGCTGTAGAGCAGAGGTTCTCAAACTCGGCCCTCAGGACCCCACACGGTGCATGTTTTGCAGGTCTCCTCACAGAATCGCAAGTGAAATAATTAGCTCCACCTGTGGACCTTTTAAAATGTGTCAGTGATTAATTAATACACCTGTGCACCTGCTGGGTTACCTGCAAAACATGCACTGTGTGGGCTCCCGAGGACCGAGTTTGAGAACCTCTGCTGTAGAGGGATCTGGTAATCCCTCCCCAGCAGCCGCCGTGCCCCACTCAGACCAGTTATCGCAGATTTATAGTGTCAGGGCAGAGAGCTGAGTGATAGAGATATCAGAGATACATTTCTGGCAAAGTTCTGTTGTTAAATACAGTATACCACCCAAAAAATTGTTATCACTGCGATCTGGGGCAATAAGAAATTGTGGTTTACAGGGCTTCACTGGCACCAATGTTAATATTGCTCCTACCAGTGTTTTTTATTTATTTATTGGAGATGCAAATAATAATAACTAGAATAAATAATGATTTTCTACCCTGCACCAATCCATTAGTTTGTCTATAGCAGGTGTTACTCAAACGCAACTTCATAGTTCTCGTGTTTTCAAGGTATCATCATCAGGATTAATTAGTACCACCTGTAGATCTATTGTGTTAGTCAACACACCTGTGCTTCTGCGCGATAGCATAGAACACGTTCTAGGATGGCAGCATGGAAAAAATAAGAATTTACTTACCGATAATTCTATTTCTCGTAGTCCGTAGTGGATGCTGGGGACTCCGTCAGGACCATGGGGAACAGCGGGCTCCGCAGGAGACAGGGCACATCTAAAAAAGCTTTTAGGTCACATGGTGTGTACTGGCCCCTCCCCCTATGACCCCCCTCCAAGCCTCAGTTAGGTACTGTGCCCGGACGAGCGTACACAATAAGGAAGGATCTTGAATCCCGGGTAAGACTCATACCAGCCACACCAATCACACCGTACCACTTGTGATCTGAACCCAGTTAACAGTATGATAACAAAACGAAGTAGCCTCTGAAAAGATGGCTCACAACAAGAATAACCCGATTTTTGTAACAATAACTATGTACAAGCATTGCAGACAATCCGCACTTGGGATGGGCGCCCAGCATCCACTACGGACTACGAGAAATAGAATTATCGGTAAGTAAATTCTTATTTTCTCTAACGTCCTAGTGGATGCTGGGGACTCCGTCAGGACCATGGGGATTATACCAAAGCTCCCAAACGGGCGGGAGAGTGCGGATGACTCTGCAGCACCGAATGAGAGAACTCCAGGTCCTCCTTAGCCAGAGTATCAAATTTGTAAAATTTTACAAACGTGTTCTCCCCTGACCACGTAGCTGCTCGGCAAAGTTGTAATGCCGAGACCCCTCGGGCAGCCGCCCAAGATGCGCCCACTTTCCTAGTGGAGTGGGCCTTTACAGATTTAGGCTGTGGCACGCCTGCCACAGAATGTGCAAGTTGGATTGTGCTACAGATCCAACGTGCAATCGTCTGTTTAGACGCAGGAGCACCCATATTGTTGGGTGCATACAATATAAACAGCAAGTCAGACTTTCTGACTCCAGCCGTCCTAAACTATATATATATATATATTTTTAGGGTCCTGACAACGTCTATTAACCTGGAGTCCTCCAAGTCCCTAGAAGCCGCAGGCACCATAATAGGTTGTTTCAGGTGAAAAACCTGACACCCCCTTAGGAAGAAAACTGGAGACGAGTCCCAGTTCTGCCCTGTCCGAATGGAAATTTAAATATGGACTTTTGTAAGACAAAGCCGCCCATTCTGACAATCGCCTGGCCGAGGCCAGGACCAACAGCATGGTCACTGTCCATGTGAGATATTGGTCAACAGCATGTTCACTTTCCATGTGATATATTTCAAATCCACAGATTTGAGCGGTTCAAACCAATATGATTTTAAGGAATCCCAACACTATGTTGAGATCCCACGGTGCCACTAGAGGCACAAAAAGGGGTGTATATGCAATACTCCCTTGACAATCTGGACTTCAGGAACTGAAGTCAATTCTTTTCGGAAGAAATTCTACAGGGCCGAAACTTAAAACCTTAAAGAACCCCAATTTTAGGCTCAAAACACTCCTGTTTTCAGGAAGTGTAGAATTCGACCTAGTTGAATTTTCTTCGTGGGGCCTTCCTGGCCTCACCCACGCAACATATTTTTACCACCTGTGGTGATGACGTTGTGCGGTCACCTCCTTCCTGGCTTTGACCAGGGTAGGTATGACCTCTTATGGAATGCCTTTTTCCTTCAGGATCCGGCATTCAACCGCCATGCCGTCAAACGCAGCCGCGGTAAGTCTTGGAATAGACATGGTACCTGCTGAAGCAAGTCCCTTCTTAGCTCCCCAGGCCCTTAGTCCTCTGTGAGCATCTCTTGAAGTTCCGGGTACCAAGTCCCTCTTGGCCAATCCGGAGTCACGAGTATAGTTCATACTCCTCTATATCTTATAATTCTCAATACCTTGGTTATGAGAAGCAGAGGAGGGAACACATACACCGACTGTTACACCCACGGTGTTACTAGGACATCCACAGCTATCGCCTGAAGGTCTCATGACCTGGCGCAATACCTGTCCCGTTTTTTGTTCGGGCGGGACGCCATCATTTCCACCTTTGGTCTTTGCCAATGGCTCACAATCATGCGGAAAAACTTCCCTATGAAGTTCCCACTCTCCCAGGTGGAGGTCATGCCTGCTGAGGAAGTCTGCTTCCCAGTCGTCCACTCCCGGAATGAACACTGCTGACAGTGCTATCACATGATTTTCCGCCTAGCGAAAAATCCTTGCAGTTTTTTCACTGCCCTCCAGCTTCTTGTGTCGCCGTTTCTGTTTACGTGGGCGACTGCCGTGATGTTATCCCACTGGATCAATACCGGCTGACCTTGAAGCAGAGGTCTTGCTAAGTTTAGAGCCTTATAATTTTGCTCTTAGCTCTATCTATGTGGAGAGAATTCTCCAGACTTGATCACACTTTCCTGGAAATTTTTTCCCTGTGTGACTGCTCCCCAGCCTCTCAGGCTGGCCTCCGTGGTCACCAGCATCCAATCCTGAATGCTGAATCTGTGGCCCTCTAGAAGATGAGCACTCTGTAATCACCACAGGAGAGACACCCTTGTCCTTGGATATAGGGTTATCCGCTGATGCATCTGAAGATGCGATCCGGACCATTTGTCCAGCAGATCCCACTGAAGAGTTCTTGCGTGAAATCTGCCGAATGGAATTGCTTCGTAATAAGCCACCATTTTTTACCAGGACTCTTGTGCAATGATGCACTGACACTTTTCCTGGTTTTAGGAGGATCCCGATTAGCTCGGATAACTCCCTGGCTTTCTCCTCTGGGAGAAACACCTTTTTCTGGACTGTGTCCAGAATCATCCCTAGGAACAGTAGACGTGTCCTCGGAAAAGCTACGATTTTGGAATATTTAAAATCCACTCGTGCTGTCGTAGAACTATTAAAGATAGTGCTACTCCGACCTCCAACTGTTCTCTGGACCTTGCCCTTATCAGGAAAGCGTCCAAGTTTCTTTTAAGAAGAATCATCATTTCGGCCATTACCTTGGTAAAGACCCGGGGCGCCGTGGACAATCCAAACGGCAGCGTCTGAACTGATAGTGACAGTTCTGTACCACGAACCTGAAGTACCCTTGGTGAGAAGGGCAAATTTGGACATGTAGGTAAATGTCCCTGATATCCAGTGACACCATCTCGTCCCCTTCTTCCTGGTTCGCTATCACTGCTCTGAGTGACTCCATCTTGATTTGAACGCTTGTATGTAAGTGTTCAAATATTTCAGATCTCACCGAGCCGTTTGGCTTCAGTACCACAATATAGTGTGGAATAATACCCCCTCCCTTGTTGTAGGAGGGGTACTTTGATTATCACCTGCTGGGAATACAGCCTGTGAATTGTTTCCAATACTGCCTCCCTGTCGGAGGTAGACGTTGGTAAAACAGACTTCCGGAACTTGTGAGGAAGAGACGTCTCGAATTTCCAATGTACACCTGGGATACTACATGTAGGATCCAGGAGTCCCCTTGCGAGTGAGCCCACTGCGTGCTGAAACTCTTGAGATGACCCCCTACCGCACCTGAGTCCGCTTGTACTGCCCCAGCGTCATGCTGCGGACTTGGCAGAAGCTGTGAAGGGCTTCTGTTCCTGGGAATGGGCTGCTTGCTGCAGTCTTCTTCCCGTTCCTCTACCCCTGGGCAGATATGACTGGCCTTTGCCCGCCTGCCCGTATGGGGACGAAAGGACTGAGACTGAAAAGACTGTGTCCTTTTCTGCTGAGATGTGACTCGGGGAACAAAAGGTGGATTTTTCAGCTGTTGCCATGGCCACCAGGTCCGATGGACCGCCCCTTTATACGGCAATACTTCCATGTGCCGTCTGGAATCTGCCTCACCTGACCACTGTCGTGTCTTCGTCTGGCAGATATGGACATCACATTTACTCTTGATGCCAGAATGCAAATATCCCTCTGCGCATCACGCATATATAGAAATGCATCCTTAAAATGCTCTATAGACAATAAAATCTTGTCCCTGTCAAGGGTATCAAAATTTTCAGTCAGGAAATCCGACCAAGCCCCCTCAGCGCTGCACATCCAGTCTGAGGCGATTGCTGGTCGCAGTATAACACCAGTATGTGTGTATATACTTCTTAGGCTATTTTTCAGCTTCCTATCAGCTGGCTCCTTGAGGGCGGCCGTATCTGGAGACGGTAACGCCACTTGTTTTATAAGCGTGTGAGCGCCTTATCCACCCTAAGGTGTGTTTCCCAACTCGCCCTTACTTCTGGCGGGAAAGGGTATACCGCCCATAACTTTCTATCGGAGGAACCCCACGTATCATCACACACTTCATTTAATTTATCTGATTCAGGCAAAACTACAAGTAGTTTATTCACACCCTACAAAATACCCTTATTTGTGGTACTTGTAGTATCAGAAATATGTAACACCTCCTTCATTGCCCTTAACATGTAACGTGTGGCCCTAAAGGAAAATACGTTTGTTTCTTCACCGTCGACACTGGAGTCAGTGTCCGTGAGGTAAATGGGCGTTTTTACAAGCCCCTGACGGTGTCTGAGACGCCTGGACAGGTACTAATTTGTTTGCCGGTCGTCTCATGTCGTCAACCGGCTCGCA
Source organism: Pseudophryne corroboree (assembly GCF_028390025.1). Taxonomy (NCBI): domain Eukaryota; kingdom Metazoa; phylum Chordata; class Amphibia; order Anura; family Myobatrachidae; genus Pseudophryne; species Pseudophryne corroboree. The sequence goes on along the minus strand of NC_086448.1, from coordinate 736,338,232 downwards.
GCGTGTTGACATGATCACGTACTTCCACAAGTAAGCCATCCATTCCGGTGTCGACTCCCTAGAGAGTGACATCACCATTACAGGCAATTTGCTCCGCCTCCTCACCAACATTTTTCTCATACATGTCGACACACACGTACCGACATACAGCACCCACACAGGGAATGCTCTGATAGAGGACAGGACCCACTAGCCCTTTGGGGAGACAGAGGGAGAGTTTGCCAGCACACACCAAAATGCTATAATTATACAGGGACAACCTTTATAAAAGTGTTCCTCCCTTATAGCATTTAATATATATTTATATCGCCAAATCAGTGCCCCCCCCTCTCTGTTTTAACCCTGTTTCTGTAGTGCAGTGCAGGGGAGAGCATGGGAGCCTTCCCCTCAGCCTTTCTGTGAGGGAAAATGGCGCTGTGTGCTGAGGAGAATAAGCTCCGCCCCCTTTTCGGCGGGTTTTTTCTCCCGGTTTTTAAGAACTGGCCTGGGTTAAAATACATACATATAGCCTTAATGGCTATATGTGATGTATTTATTTTGCCAATAAGGTACTTATATTGCTGCCCAGGGCGCCCCCAGCAGCGCCCTGCACCCTCCGTGACTAGGTCAGTGAGCCGTGTGACAACAATGGCGCACAGCTGCAGTGCTGTGCGCTACCTTCATGAAGACTGTGAAGTCTTCTGCCGCCTGTTTCCGGACCTCCGTTCTGCCGTCTTCTTCAGCGTCTGTAAGGGGGATCGGCGGCGCGGCTCCGGGACGAACCCCAGGCTGACCTGTGTTCCGACTCCCTCTGGAGCTCAGTGTCCAGTAGCCTAAGATCCCAATCCATCCTGCACGCAGGTGAGTTGGAGATCTCTCCCCTAAGTCCCTCGTTGCAGTGATCCTGTTGCCAGCAGGAATCACTGAATGAAACCTAAAAAAAAACTTTTCTAAACAGCTCTTTAAGAGAGCCACCTAGATTGCACCCTTCTCGGACGGGCACAAAAACCTAACTGAGGCTTGGAGGGGGGTCATAGGGGGAGGGGCCAGTACACACCATGTGACCTAAAAGCTTTTTTAGATGTGCCCTGTCTCCTGCGGAGCCCGCTGTTCCCCATGGTCCTGACGGAGTCCCCAGCATCCACTAGGACGTTAGAGAAATGTGTTCCAATATAAGCTGCGTAGAATGAAGGACACTTGCAGTTGTGTCAGCATTTGCAGGGGATGTGTTGTTAAGGGATGATAGGGAACAGGTGGAATGCCACAGACACGCACTGTGTGTAGAACAAGCAACTATCACTAGGCAGCTGCTCCCGTCTTTCACACATTGTAAAGAGATACATCTTATGTCAGGCCGTGTTGTGTTCTAGGTGACTATAGAAAATGGAATAGAAATAAAGGAGACTTTATGCTGTAATGCAGCCTCTCTCTTAGCCAGGGTCCTGCGATATATTAAGCATGCGATGTAACGATACACCGCATCTGCTGTACTCACTAAACAATGCGCTGTAGGACGGCGCAATGTATCGTTACATGCTGCATGTTACAACACCGCATTGTGCAGCACATCCAATGGGACAATTCAATAAACAACGGCAGTGAACAATGGTTTGGGCATATACGCTATGTGATGATTGTGCAGAGTGGTTGAAAGTACCAATATCGCACAATAAATCATTAAGCATGTAAGTTTTTGACCTGGGTGAGTTACATCCGACACCAGGCTTGGACTGGCCCACAGGGGTACAGGGGAAACCACCGGTGGGCCTCACTGGCTGGGCCCCCCCCCTCCTGCTCTAAGGATCAGGTTCTAGACTGTGCACTTGAATTATACATATGTTACCTTATACTGGACTATGGTGTATTTTCTACAGTGCATTGCTGTTATTACTCTGTTATTAATCTGGTACATTGTCATGCATCAGCAGCTGAATTTACTCATATATTTACTTCATATATTTATGAAGGGGCCCAGACGTTGCACTCTCTAATGGTTAGTCAAACCAATGAGGTGGCAGGCCGCACCCCCTCAGCAGACTTGCCACACCCCTAAACATGGGCCCCTACTACTGCATTCCCCCGGTGGGCTCTACATGCCCCAGTCCGACACTGTCCGCCACAATATTTCTCACCCGTCTACCAGCTCTTAACAAATACAGATCCTGTATAGGGGGAAGGTCAGTGGAAATAATTTTTTTCTGCAGCTCTTATTACCCTTTGGAGTCTATTTTTCTCCTATTTTGTAGCTGCTCCAAACCATACGATGATGGATGAGCAGAGGACAGACTGGATCACTGCCATGTAAAAAAGGATCAATAATTCCTTTGGCAAATGAAACTTCCTTAACTGTTGCAGGAAATAATGCCCTTTCTGTGTTTTTTTAACAACAGTATCTATGTTGGAACCCCATTTCAGGTCCCTGGAGATCACTGACCCCAGAAACCTGAGGGAATCCACCACAGACACCACAAAATCATTAATAGTAATCGGAGACACTACAAGAATATGCCTCCTAAAATCCACTAGCATTTCCACTATTTTAGATGGATTTAGCTCTAAGTTGTTCTGGCTCCACCACCAGGCCAGTCGCTCAATCTTCCTTCTATATGTGGACTCAAAACCATCCCTGATGAGACCGATGACTGTGGAGTCATCTGCAAATTTCAGGCGCTTAACAGGGGTTCCTCAAAGGTAAAAGGGTTAAGAAAGGCTGCTCTGATGTCTACTGTGGGTCAATGACATCCATGTATTTACATGAAGCCTGCTGCATATATTTTCATACTACACGGTCCCACGCTGAATTCTATTTTAAAATTACTTAATTCACTAGCGCCTATAGAGGTTGTCAGAGAAGGTTGTGTCATAAGTAGGAAGCTCAAAGATTTTGATAAAGAGTTCAGTATCAAAGTAAATAAGTACGGGAGTGAGGAATCTGCTCCAGTTCATTAATAAAACTGCATTTTGGTATATTTTACAGCCTTTCAGATAAAGGGGCAGATGCATAAGCATTTCAATAATAGGTGCAAGGTGTGCGATGCCCACACTGCACACACTGCACCCATATATTATACTTTCCCCTCTGGAGTCCCATGTCAGTGGCCCTGCACTGCACAAATCGCCGGGAAAATGGATGCCGTGGCCATTTCCAATGATTTGCACATAGGCACTGAAGATGTCCTTGGGAACAAGGCGTGGGCACCATGTTCCCAGAGACCTGCAAATGCATAGTAGACTCTGGCATAATGCCATAGAGGAGAAGGTCTGCAACGGAGGCTGCACGCGGGCCCTCTCCTCTCTTAAAATGCCCCTGGGCAGATGTAGTAAGCCTTGGAGAGTGATAAAGTGAAGAGAGATAAAGTATCATCCAATCAGCTACAACCCATCATTTTTAAATCACAGCCTACAACATGGCAGGAGCTGATTAGCTGGTACTTTATCTCTCTCCACTTTATCACTCTCCAAGGCTTAGTACATCTGCCACAATGAGAGCAACAGCTGTGAGACAGACAGGATGTGGACAGGATCCCAGCAGTTAGGATCTCAATAGTCAGAATACCAGCAGCGGAATACTGCCGACAGTGCTGTAACCAGACATTTTTGCGCTGTGTGCAAGAAACAGCATTGCCCCCCCCCCCCCCATAAACAAATCAGGGCCAGTGCGTGCCGTAGCCCAAAAATATAAGGGTGTGGCTTTATGGGGAAGGGGCATGGCCACAGACCTCCCTTTTACACATTATGAAAGGCATAGCTCCCTTTTACACATTAGGCAGACAGAGTGCCCCTTTTTACACATTACGGCAGCAGAGTCCCCCTTTTTTTTTTTACACATTAGGCAGGCAGAGTCCCCCTTTTTTACACATTAAACAGGCAGAGTCCCCTTTTTACACATTACAGCAACAGAATGCCCCTTTTCTACACATTATGGCATGCAGAGCCCCCATTTTACACATTAAGCAGGCAGAGTCCCCATTTTACACATTATGGCAAGCAGTTCCTCTTTTTTACACATTATGGCAGGCAGTTCCCCTTTTTTACACATTATGGCAGACAGTTCCCCTTTTTTGCCCATCATGGCAGGCAGTCCCCCTTTTTTACAGATTATGGCAGGCAGTTCCCCTTTTCTACACATTATGGCAGGCAGTCCCCTGACAAATCCCGACGATACGTACAGGGTTTAAGGTTAGGCACTGGGGGGGGGGGGGGGAGTAACCTGCTGGGGGTGTGTGTGTGAGGAGATTAGGGTTACATTGGGAGGGGAGCAGATAAGGTTAGGCAGCAGGAAGGGACTGTTAGGGTTAGGCTGTGGTAGGGGTGGGTTAGAGGTAGGTTTAGGGTTAAAATGCTTACCAGCATGTGTTGGGATTTGAATGATCGGGATGCTTCTGTCGGGATGGTGACTGCCAGGATTTTGATAACATCCCACTGAGACAGAGAGAAAAACAGCTGTGGGAGAGATAGGTTGAGACAGAAACAGCTGTGAGAGGGCCAGGCTGAGACAGAGACACACACTCACACACACACACACACACACACACACACACACACACACACACACACACACACACACACACAGTGGGGGAGTAGTACTAGGCCTTTAGTTAGGTACACACTTAACGATGTGTTTACCCAGCCGACGGGACGGCCGAAGTAACGCTACATTGGCTCTTTGAGAGGGACCCAGAATCTGCTCTTAATGAATACAGGATAAAAATTTAAGGCGCCCTTTAATCAAATCACTGTTAAATATGCTGTTTTGCTGCTCTCAATACAGGGGTATTAGCAGACCCCTACATGAGTAAACCAAAAAAAGAAAAAATAGAGAGCGAAAAACAGACTTTTATCTCTTTATTTCTATTTCTATTTTATTTTTATATTCAATTAATATTCTGGTATTACTAACACTCTAAAATCAATTCATATAATTAAAAAGACATGAAACAATTCAAATTGGAACAACCAGCATAAATTGTAACACTTGTTAGATGAAATTCATTGTTTCAATAATACTGGATATTGTATCATAAAAAGTAACAATCACAATTGATGTATTCCTATGCACCGAATTACCGTGTGCCTTCAATTTTCAGTGCATATGTCCAGTAGTTAATATATTAACAAACCCCAGGCGCCTCTTTGCCACTGTCAACTTGCTCCTCTGCCCACCCCCGCCTCAACTCCCCTCTTCACTCTCTGCTCTTGACTTTGCCACCTATGTCACATCCAAAATTGACTCCATTCGTCAGGACATAACATCCCACCAGAACCTGAGCAACCCCCTCCTCCATTTCTCAACCCCTCTCCATCCCTCCTACCAACTCTGACATCTTTCTTCCCTGTATCTGGAGAGGAAGTCATGGTTCTCATCTGGTCCTCAACCCCCTCCACCTCCCTCCCCACTTGACCCTATTCCCTCCCGCCTTCTCCGCTTCCTCTCTTCTGCCTGTTCCCATCTTGCCCATCTACTCAATCTCTCACTCTCATCATGCACTGTCCATTCTGCTTTCAAGCTTGCACTTGTCTCCCCTATTCTTAAAAAAACCTACCCTTGATCCAACCAATCTCTCCAGCTACCGACCCATCTCTCTTCTCCCTTTTGCCTCCAAACTCCTTGAGTGTAATGTCTACAACCGCCTCACTGTCTTTTTTTCTTCCCACTCACTGCTTGACCCTTTCTAATATGGTTTCTGTCCTCAGCACTCTACTGAAACTGCCCTCACGAAAGTCTGCAATGACCTCCTTGCTGCTAAATCCAGGGGCCACTACTCTCTGCTTATTCTCCCTGACCTCTCTGCTGCTTTTGACACTGTAAACCACCCTCTCCTCCTGCAAATCCTTTACTCCCTTGGTTTGCGTGATACTGCTCTCTCCTGGCTGTCCTCCTACCTTTCTGACCATTCCTTCTCTGTCTCCTCTCATGACTCCACCTCCCTCCCACTTCCTCTACCAGTAGGTGTTCACCAAGGTTCTGTTCTTGGGCCTCTCATTTTCTATCTCTACACATCCTCATTAGGTGAGTTCATTAGCTCTTTTGACTTAAAATATAATCTCTACGCTGATGCTAATCAAATCTACCTTTCCTCCCCTGACCTCTCCCCTGCTCTCCTCACTCATATCTCCAACTGTCTCTCTGCTATCTCCTCCTGGATGTCCCAGCACTTTCTTAAACTTAACATGTTTAAGACTGAGCTGATCATCCCCTCCCTCCCGCATAACCTCACCTCCTACAATTTCATTATCCATTGATGGCACAACTATCTCCTCTAGCCCCTAAGTGCGATGTCTTGGATTAATCCTTGACTCCTCCCTCTCCTTCAAACCACACATTCAGTACCTCTCAAAAACCTGCCATTTCCATCTCAAAAACATCTCCAGGATCAGACCCTTTCTCACCCAAGATGCTACTAAGACCCTCATCCACTCACTGGTCATCTCCAGATTGGACTACTGCAATCTCCTCCTATCTGGCCTCCCTCAAAAATGCCTCTCTCCACTTCAATCTATCCTCAATGCTGCTGCCAGTCTCATCTTCATCACCAAACGTACTACATCCACATCCCCTCTCTTGCAGAACCTTCACTGGCTACCCTTCCCATTCAGAATCCAATTCAAGCTTCTCACACTCACCTACAAAGCCCTCACCCACTCTTCTCCCTCTTGCATATCTGACCTTATCTCTCTTTACATTCCCACCCGTCCTCTTCGCTCTGCTAATGCACGCCGTCTCTCCTGCCAACTGATTACCTCCTCACACTCCTACCTACAAGAGTTTGCACATGCTGCTCCCTATCTGTGGAATGCTCTACCTCTCCCCATCCGACTCTCCACCTCTCTACAAAACTTCAAACGGGCTCTCAAGACCCACTTCTTCACCAAACCCAGCCAACTCTCCTCCTAACCCTCTTGTCTATGCTCTCTATCTACCCCTTCTGTGTCACTCCGGTCTGTTAGCCCCTCACCTTTTAGATTGTAAGCTCGCAAGAGCAGGGACGTCTTTCCTCATGTACCTTTCCTTTTCTTACTTACACTATCTTATACTCCATACTCCATTTGATGGCACCTAACACCAGGTTTTCTATACCTGTCCTATATTGTCTTGTGCTGTAAGTGCTGTTTTCTTGTTTGCTCATTTGATTATGTACTGTGTAATGGGCGCTGCGGATCCCTTGTGGCGCCATATAAATAAAGGATAATAATAATAATAATATTGCACTAATGGTGATATGAGCCGTAATCACTTGTTGAACTGACCAAAGTCTCCACATATATGTATTTATTGAGTGCCGTTAATAGGTGGCTTTGGATATAATTCGTATAATACCTGGATTAGTTCACAATGCTGACCAGCAGTAGCACAGCTCCCGTTCTAGGGAGACTTGAATGGACGGCTTCCAATCAATTTAATGGTGCCGCCTGTGTACCTGTAGGACGGGATGCTTCTGTCGGGATGGTGACTGACAGGATTTTGATACCATCCTACTGAGACAGAGAGAAAAGCAGAGTACCGAGAGAAAGAGAGACAGCTGTGGGAGAGATAGGTTGAGACTAAAAGCTGTGAGAGTGCCAGGCTGAGACAGAGAGAGAGAGAGAGAGAGAGAGAGAGACACACACACACACACACACACACAGGGAGTGGGGGAGTTGTACTAGGCCTTAAGTTAGGACACACTTAACAATGTGTGTACCCAGCCGACGGACGGCCGAAGTAACGCTACATTGGCTCTTTGAGAGGGACCCAGAATCTGCTCTTAATGAACACAGGATAAAAATTTAAGGCGCCCTTTAATCAGATCACTGTTAAATAGCTCTCAATACAGGGGTATTAGCAGACCCCTACATGAGTAAACCAAAAAAAGAAAAAATAGAGAGCGCAAAACAGACTTTTATCTCTTTATTTCTATTTCTATTTTATTTTTATATTCAGTTAATATTCTGGTATTACTATCACTCTTACATCAATTCATATAATGAAAAAGACATAAAACAATTCAAATTGGAACAGCCAGCATAAATTGTAACACTTGTTAGATGAAATTAATTGTTTCAATAATACTGGATATTGTATCATAAAAAGTAACAATCACAATTGATGTATTCCTATGCACCGAATTACCATGTGCCTTCAATTTTCAGTGTATATGTCCAGTAGTTAATATATTAACAAACCCCAGGCGCCTCTTTGCCACTGTCAACTTGCTCCTCTGCCCACCCCCGCCTCAACTCCCCTCTTCACTCTCTGCTTTTAACTTTGCCACCTACGTCACATCCAAAATTGACTCCATTCTCCAGGACATAACATCCCACCAGAACTCTGGAGAGGAAGTCATGGTCCTCATCTGGTCCTCAACCCCCTCCACCTCCCCACTTGACCCTATTCCCTCCCGCGCTCTCCGCTTCCTCTCTTCTTCTGCCTCTTCCCATCTTGCCCATCTACTCAATCTCTCACTCTCATCATGCACTGTCCATTCTGCCTTCAAGCTTGCACTTGTCTTCCCTATTCTTAAAAAACCTACCCTTGATCCAACCAATCTCTCCAGCTACCGACCCATCTCTCTTCTCCCTTTTGCCTCCAAACTCCTTGAGTGTAATGTCTACAACCGCCTCACTGTCTTTTTTTCTTCCCACTCACTGCTTGACCCTTTCCAATATGGTTTCTGTCCTCAGCACTCCACTGAAACTACCCTCACGAAAGTCTGCAATGACCTCCTTGCTGCTAAATCCAGGGGCCACTACTCTCTGCTTATTCTCCTTGACCTATCTGCTGCTTTTGACACTGTAAACCACCCTCTCCTCCTGCAAATCCTTTACTCCCTTGGTTTGCGTGATACTGCTCTCTCCTGGCTGTCCTCCTACCTTTCTGACCGTTCCTTCTCTGTCTCCTCTCATGACTCCACCTCCCTCCCACTTCCTCTACCAGTAGGTGTCCACCAAGGTTCTGTTCTTGGGCCTCTCCTTTTCTCTCTCTGCACATCCTCATTAGCTGAGTTCATTAGCTCTTTTGACTTAAAATATAATCTCTACGCTGATGCTAATCAAATCTACCTTTCCTCCCCTGACCTCTCCCCTGCTCTCCTCACTCATATCTCCAACTGTCTCTCTGCTATCTCCTCCTGGATGTCCCAGCACTTTCTTAAACTTAACATGTTTAAGACTGAGCTGATCATCCCCTCCCTCCCGCATAACCTCACCTCCCACAATTTCATTATCCATTGATGGCACAACTATCTCCTCTAGCCCCTAAGTGCGATGTCTTGGATTAATCCTTGACTCCTCCCTCTCCTTCAAACCACACATCTCAAAAACCTGCCATTTCCATCTCAAAAACATCTCCAGGATCAGACCCTTTCTCACCCAGGATGCTACTAAGACCCTCATCCACTCACTGGTCATCTCCAGATTGGACTACTGCAATCTCCTCCTATCTGGCCTCCCTCAAAAATGCCTCTCTCCACTTTAATCTATCCTCAGTGCTGCTGCCAGTCTCATCTTCATCACCAAACGTACTACATCCACATCCCCTCTCTTGCAGAACCTTCACTGGCTACCCTTCCCATTCAGAATCCAATTCAAGCTTCTCACACTCACCTACAAAGCACTCACCCACTCTTCTCCCTCTTGCATATCTGACCTTATCTCTCTTTACATTCCCACCCGTCCTCTTCGCTCTGCTAATGCACGCCGTCTCTCCTGCCAACTGATTACCTCCTCACACTCCTACCTACAAGAGTTTGCACATGCTGCTCCCTATCTGTGGAATTCTCTACCTCTCCCCATCCGACTCTCCACCTCTCTACAAAACTTCAAACGGGCTCTCAAGACCCACTTCTTCACCAAACCCAGCCAACTCTCCTCCTAACCCTCTTGTCTATGCTCACTGTCTACCCCTTCTGTGTCACTCCGGTCTGTTAGCCCCTCACCGTTTAGATTGTAAGCTCACAAGAGCAGGGACTTCTTTCCTCATGTACCTTTCCTTTTCTTACTTACACTATCTTATACTCCTCCATTCTCCCTTTGATGGCACCTAACCCCAGGTTTTCTATACCTGTCCTATATTGTCTTGTGCCGTAAGTGCTGTTTTCTTGTTTGCTCATTTGATTATGTTCTGTGTAATGGGCGCTGCGGATCCCTTGTGGCACCATATAAATAAAGGATAATAATAATAATAATAATAATAATAATAATAATAATAATAATAATATTGCACTAATGGTGATATGAGCCGTAATCACTTGTTGGACTGATCAAAGTCTCCACATATATGTATTTACTGAGCGCCGTTAATAGGTGGCTATGGATATAATTCGTATAATACCTGGATTAGTTCACAATGCTGACCAGCAGTAGCACAGTTCCCGTTCTAGGGAGACTTGAATGGACGGCTTCCAATCAATGTAATGGTGCCGCCTGTGTACCTGTAGGACGGGATGCTTCTGTCGGGATGGTGACTGCCAGGATTTTCATACCATCCCACTGAGACAGAGAGAAAAGCAGAATACCGAGAGAAAGAGAGACAGCTGTGGGAGAGATAGGTTGAGACAGAAACAGCTGTGAGAGGGCCAGGCTGAGACAGACACACACACACACACACACACACACACACACACACACACACACACACACACACACACATGGAGAGTTGTACTAGGCCTTAAGTTAGGACACACTTAACGATGTGTGTACTCAGCCGACGGGTCGGCCGCAGTAACGCTACATTGGCTCTTTGAGAGAGACCCAGAATCTGTTCTTAATGAACACAGAACATCTAATTTTCTCTTGATTGCATGTTTTACCGGTTGTAGGGAAATATAAGCCAGCCCAGCATCAAAATTATGAAATAAATCGTTTATTTATTAGTGATCTATTCTAAGGAAACAGTTGGTCTCAATGTCTTGTTTTCAGCACATACACAGTAGTACAATAGCTTGCCTTTGACAGAGTAGTTGAATAGGATTATGCTATAGATCAACAATTCTTTGTCAAAAGCAAGCTATAGTACTACTGTGTGCTGGAAAAAACAATGAAGCCATATTTATACCTTTAATGGATCACTAATAAAGAAACTACTTATTTAATTGCTGGACTGGATCATGGGGGTCATTCCGAGTTGTTCGCTCGGTAAATTTCTTTGCATCGCAGCGATTTTCCGCTTAGTGCGCATGCGCAATGTTCGCACTGCGACTGCGCCAAGTAAATTTGCTATGAAGTTAGGAATTTTACTCACGGCTTTTTCATCGTTCAGGCGATCGTAATGTGATTGACAGGAAGTGGGTGTTTCTGGGCGGAAGCTGGCCGTTTTATGGGTGTGTGTGGAAAAACGCTACCGTTTCTGGGAAAAACGCGGGAGTGGCTGGAGAAACGGAGGAGTGTCTGGGCGAACGCTGGGTGTGTTTGTGACGTCAAACCAGGAACGACAAGCACTGAACTGATCGCAGATGCCGAGTAAGTCTGGAGCTACTCAGAAACTGCTAAGAGAGGTGTAATCGCAATATTGCAAATACGTCGTTCGCAATTTTAAGTTGCTAAGATTCACTCCCAGAAGGCGGCGGCTTAAGGCCCATACACACTTGACGATGCACACATCGTTAATGACCGTCGCTAACGACTTCCCTTGAACTTCCCTTGAACAGCTGAGCAAACGACATGAGCATACACACTACCAACGACCAAAGACCAAAGACCAAAGAGCATCCAAGCTGAACAGTTTATTAAAATAATGAGCTGGGAACAGGGCTGGTGAACAGTGGCTTGGTCGTTGGTCGTTGGTCTTTCACACCATACACATTCAACGACGTCTCTGGTCGGTAACGACCATAGTGGAAATTGAGCATACATGCTCCACAGATAAGCGAGGGTCGTTAACGTCCCGCGGTGCCGCGCATCGGTGGTCGTCGGATGCATACACACTTGACGATATAATGAGCGACGTCGTTGATGAGGGCTGAAATGAACGACGTCGTTCATTTTATCGTCAAGTGTGTATGGGCCTTTAGCGTGAGTAAATCTGCTAAAAACAGCTTGCGAGCGAACAACTCGGAATGAGGGCCCATATTTCTCTACAACCTGTACAACCTGAGCCCAACAGAAAATGTTATGTTCTATATGAAAGTTAATAACGCTGCTGAGATTTCTGTGTCTGTAGTTCTTACCTAGAGTAAAGGCCTGGACAGAGGAGTCCGCACCTGTCTCCCAGGTGACCAGATGGACAGCCCAGCTGTTGGCGATATAGCCTATTTAGCATAGTATCTCTACTGTCATCATGAATGTACCTCTCTTTGGGCCCAATTCAGACCTGATTGTAGCTAGATCAATCAGCCACACTGACATGCGGGGGGATACCCAGCACAGGCTAGTCCGCCCCGCATGTCAGGCCCCACCCCCACCCCCGCACAAGTACAAAAGCATCACATAGCGGCGATGCTTTTGTACTTTAGTAGTAGCTCCCTACCAGCACAGCAGGGAGCTACTCGTCGCTGTGAGGGTCGTAGCAGCTGCATGTGATGTCATGCAGCCGCAGCGGCCCACCCCCCATGCGGTCCAGGCGTGCCTGTGTTGCCCGGACTGCGCCCTTCTAAATGGCGGCCAAACGCCGCCGGCCCACCCCCTCCCGCCCAGCAACCGCCTCTACCTGTCAGGCAGAGGTGATCGCAGGGCTGAGACGGCCGTCGGTTGTCTGTCATGCGCCGGCGCACTGCGGTGCTGGCGTAGTTCAGACCTGATCGGGTGCTGTGCGAAAACGCATAGCACCGATCAGGTCTGAATTAGGCCCTTTATTCTTGTTATATGTTCTCTCTTTGCCCGGAATGTAATGAATTTAGAGTTCAGCGGCCGTGCGGGATGCCGGATGAACTTAGATGCTTTTTTAAAGGGGCAATCATTTATAAGGCAAAATCATACCTTGTAAATGATTGCCCCTTTGAAAAACCGTCCAGGTTCGGCCAGCATCCTGCACGGTCGCTGATCTCGGACTTACTTACATCCTGGCCTTTGTTCTAAATTGTTTCATGGCATTTATCATCAGACCATCCAAAATGACCCCTTGCACCCTATGCTAGAGGTTCTCAAGTGCAGTCTTCAAAGACCCCAACAGTCCAGGTTTTAGGTATATCCATGCTTCAGCACAGATGGTTAAATCAAATTAACTGAGGTGCTAATTAAGTCACCTGTGGCCAAGCATGGATATACTTAAAATCTGGACTGTTGGGGTGCCTTAGGGGCCGTGTTTGAGAACCTCTGCCCTATACAGAATTCCATACCTCCCAACATGACCTTCTCCAGGAGGGACAAATTGATCTGCTCCTGGACTTTTTTCTCTGATTGTATGATTGCCGACACCCATTTTGAACAGGTAAATGGATAAGAAAGGTGTTTCAGCACAGGTGATGGTGATCATAAATTAAGTGGGAAATCCAGCAGCAGAGCATTCTGTCCCTCCTGGAGAGGGTCATGTTGGGAGGTATGGAATTTTCCCACGTACAGTAATTTACTATGGAAGTTACCTTTACCAAATGAAAGGAAACACAGCACCTTTCTCATCACTAAATGCACAAACAACTGCACTAGTAAATCACCTAGTAAATGACGGTATAAATTTGGGAGCAGTGCTTATTGGGTGTATGAGAACCTTTGGGATACATCAATCATTCATAATTATATATTTCTAAAACAACATTCAGTTCAGCTCAGATAGAAGACAGACCTGCGAGTTCAGGTGTTTGTACAGTGAAGAAGGCCGAGGATGCTCTTTATTCTTGGTAAACAAAGAAAATTAGATATAGCCTGTCTCTGACTTTCATCCTGCGTGATCGTTACCGACAGGCTATATGTTGAGTGAAGAGGATTTTCCATTGAATTGATCCGTACGTAGACTGAGCAGCAGGAGAGTTTGTTAACAATAAAACGTGTGCATCTATTCTACATAATTCATGTCTGCAGAGACATATGGCCCAGGTTTATTACTGATGCAATATAGTGCTGTGGGCAATAAGCCTGTTTATTATTGGATACCAACTGAATCATATCCAAGGGCAAATAAAAATAAATCATTATCAAACAAATCTATCTCAGTTTCTACTTATAACTGTGTCTTACGTAAATACTGTTATGCTTTTCTCTACAGTTGCAAGTTTACAATGCGGCAGCACTTCTGTTTGTCTCCTGTCATTTGGGCACGTGACAACTCTTGACAGATTAGCCTGATCTCACTGTGTTATGTACACTGGTGTGGCTACTGTTTGTCTGCTGTTGACTGTTGGCTTTGTTGTCCATGGAATTGCTAAAAGCTACTGCAACACAGGGCCATCTTAACAGCATTGTAGACCCTGGGCAAAGCAATGCACTGGGGCCCATACACCCCCATTCACGGGGATATACATTTAAATAATAACACCCCTCCTGCAGGCCTGTTCCATCTCTTCTCATACTTCTATACAGTGAATGGCTGTTAGCACTCTGATTGGTGGATAACTCCAGCCATACACCAATCAGCATGCAGACAGCCATTCACTGTCTAGCTGCAGGCTGGGAGGCAGGTGGAGAATGCTGTACTCTGATTGGTGGATAGTTCTGGACATACACCGATCAGCATGCTTACAGGCATTCACTGTCTGGCTGCAGGCTGGGAGCAGGTACTGTAGATAATCCAACCTCTGTGTCTGTCTGTTTTTGCCCAGTTTTGTTCTATTACTGTTGTTCTAATTGTAAAGCGCAACGGAATATGCTGCGCTATATAAGAAACTGTTAATAAAAAATAATAATAATAATAATAATAATAATAAAAAATAATAATAATGATAATAATGCTGCCTATCTTCTCCGTGTGTAATTCACAATCAGAGCAGCTGGGCAGCATTCTCTACCTGCCTCCAAGAAGTTCCAGAGGCACTGGCCAGGGGGCAAATGCCCCTGGTCCATCCAGCCCATGCCTAAAGGCCCCTAGAGTCGTCAGGCCCTGGACAGCTGCACAGTGAGCCTATACATTATGACCCTGCTGCAGGGGTGTAGTATGGTATGCCGGCGGCCGGGCTCCTGGCGACCAGCATACCGGCGCCGGGAGCCCGACCGCCGGCATACCGACAGTGTGGCGAGCGCAAAGGAGCCCCTTGCGGGCACATTATTTGATTCTCCCTCCAGGGGGGTCGTGGACCCCCACGAGGGAGCATATCTGTTGGTATGCCGGGTGTCGGGATTCTGGCGCCGGTATACTGTGCGCCGGGATCCCGACATTCGGCATACTGAAGACCACCCTGCTGCAGCACACTGCTAGCACAATCTTCCTTTGCCACAGGAGGTCGGTGACTGTTTAGGGTTGCAAAATGTTATGCTTATGTCTTAAATACTGTATCACTTGTACAGAACACTACAACTGCACTCTATATTGCTTTGATGCATCTCCCCCTTTATTACTAATCCAATTATCTCCCTGTATACCTTACAAATGTAATACTGTAGGGCGTAGGCTTTTCCTCCCCAGTATATGAGACAATGGGAAACAAAGAGCATTTAGGCAGGATGCACATGGCTTGGTGACAATCAAAATGCTACTTTAAGCATTTTTCATGTGCCAGCAGTACAAACCCAGCAGAACAAATGTAAACCTGATTAGTTACCATTATGTACAGGTGTAGTGTCGGCAGGTATAAAATGCTATGCAGCATTTTACACAAGCCGACATGGCGGCACCTGCCATTAGGTGTCTCCATAATGCTTGTTGATATTTTGATTGTTTACAAGCAGACTACATGCCCTTTAGGCCATAGGTCTGCAAACTCGGTCCTCATTACCCCCACACAGTGCATGTTTTGCAGGTCTCCTCACAGAATCACAAGTTAAATAATTAACTCCACCTGCGGACAGAGCCGGATTAAGGGGGGTGCCCTGGGCCCCCCTGTTTTAAGGGGCCCCCCGGCCGAAGCTCTGCACCGATCTACAGGTTGCCGGGGCAGGAGGGATCCACGCTGTGCATGCGGCTTCCTCCCCCCTCCTCTCCGGCAGCACGGTCGGGGACTGAGTCAAGCAATCTCCAGCCTTCGCTGCTGCCAGGAGAGATGCTGCTGGCGGCAGAGGCTGGAGATTGCTTGACTCAGTCCCCGACCGTGCTGCCCGAGAGGAGGGGGGAGGAAGCCGCATGCACAGCCGCACTCCTCCCCCGGCAGCGTGGATCCCTCATACCCCTGCAGCCCGGTGGCTTCTCTTCTCCCCCTGCTGCAGCGCGGCTCCCGTTGCCTGTGACCGCGGGAGGTGAGCAGAGGGGGGGGGGGGACTGTGGGGGCTGGTGGTCCACTGGGGGGCCCTGCTGTCTTTGGTGCCACGGGCCCCCCGAGGGCTTAATCCGGCCCTGCCTGCGGACCTTTTAAAATGTGTCTGTGAGTAATTAATACACCTGTGCACCTGCTGGGTTACCTGCAAAACATGCACTGTGTGTGGTAATGAGGATCGAGTTTGCAGACCTATGCTTTAGGCAGATGCTGAGAGAACAGTAATACATGTGGTGGCTAATACAAACCATAGAAAAGATACATGTGTGTATGTCAGAAGGCATACCTCCCAACATGACCCTCTCCAGGAGGGACAAAATGCTCTGTTTCTGGACTTCTCTCTTAATATTTGATTGCCCTCACATGTGTTGAACTAGTTACTTGATAAGAAAGGTGTTTCAGCACAGGTGACGGCAATCAAAAATTAAAAGGGAAGTCCAGGAGCAGAGCATTCTGTTCCTCCTGGAGAGGGTCATGTTGGGAGGCATGCAGAAGGTATATATCTTGTGGCTGCTGTACCCCTGCTGTGAAATATGCACTGATGATGACGAATAAGCAGCACTTCTGATTGGCTGATTGAGTCTTGATTCCTCCCACTGACAATATAAAAATGAGCGCGGTAGCTGCGGTCTATTAGCATAATATAAATTATATTTGCATTTGGTCTACAACAGGAAAGAAGATCCCATTTTTATTTTCAAAGGGGAAATCAGTGGAAGTTTGTATTTTTTTTTTTACTTAATCAGAAGTTAATTTTCTATATGTGCCTTTATTTAATTGTATTTTAACTGGAAAATGTGAATTCATTAGTTACCATTATACAGACACATAGGGTGGGATGTACTAAACTTGCGGTGTACATCTCGCCACGCATCTCATCGATGTCAATTACTGACCGACGGTCAGAATCCTGGCAAAGTCAGAATCCCAACATGGTCAAAATACCAACATTTAAAATACAGACAAGGTCATAATACCGTCATTTAAAATGTCGATAGGTCGAAAAGTCGATATGAGTTTTTCATGAGTTTTTCATTGAAACTGACTTGTTCATACTTTACCATCCCAGTGGACCTGGAGGGGGAATACAATAGTGTGCCCAAAGCCGCTCGCCATGCAAGGGAACGTGGTACACTTATACGGTGTCCATGACGACCTATGTCGACATACACACCAAAAAACAATGAAAAACTCTTGTTGACTTTTCGACATTTTAAATATCGGTATTTTGACCTTGTCGGGATTTTCATCGTCGGTCAATTGTTGTCGGGATTTTGATTGTAGGTATTTCATACTGATCCCTCACTCACAGCCTAACCCTCTGTGGTGGAGGCTAACCCTAACCCCCCTTCCTGCAGCCTAAACCTAACCCTCCCTCCATTAACTGTAATCCTCCCCGGGAGTGCCTAACTCTAACCCCTCCTTCTTACCGCAGCCTAACCCTCCCCCCGCAGCCTAAACCTAGCCTACCACCCCCCCGTGGTTTACCTGTCCTGAGTGGTGGCAGTTCCTTGTTTGAGATCCTGGTGTTTGGGATCCCGGGCACCGGCATTGTAATCCTTGACGGGATCCCAGCGTCGGCATTCCGATCATTGTCAGGATTCCAGCATCTGTATTCCGAATGTCGGGATTCCAAAAGCCGGGATCTTGACTGCATCCCATTATATTTATTATAGATGTGCTCCCTGCTCAGATTTATGATAGCAACGAGGTGAGGATACAATATTACTTTTCTGAACTCTTTTTTTTTTTTAACATTACTTTTTGGTGCATCATTGTTTTTAGTGATTTGCTACACTGTGTATATTTAACACTTTTACTTGAAGTGAGATGCATTTATAAGTCTCTGGTCACTATGTCATTGTTTCATAGCCTATTTCACACTGAAGGTCGATTGGGATACAAAACCAGTAGATATATTGTGAGGCGTTACATTAGTGTAATAATAGTATACACTGATGCAGCAGCTGAAGCAGCAAATGTGATTGATTTGTGGAACAACAGCTCATTCAGCAAGGTGACAGATTAATATTTATTTAAAAAACCTGAGTATGTGTCATATAAGAATGTCCACTCCTTACCTATCTCTGTAAGTTGCAGTAGGCGTTCGACTTAAAGAGTAATGGATGATAAAATAAAATTTTTACTCAATATCCTCCCACCCAACGAATAACAGGACCTCGGGTTTCATATTGCAGATTTGGGAGAACACCCCCCTCTCCCCAGCTCTATCAGCATTACAAGTGGGCAAGAGGATGTTCAAACACTGTTGTGTAGACTTCTAATACACACTGTGACCTGGGGCTCAGTTCAGTCTGTTCTTGTGTTAGAAACTTATACTTGTACAGCAGTGGTTCTCAAACTCGGTCCTCAGGATCCCACACGGTTCCCATTTTCCATGTCACCCAGCAGCTGCACTGTGTATCACCAACTGTCACATTTTAAAAATGTACAGGTGACCTGCAAAACTTGAACCGTGTGGGGTCCTGAGGACCGAGTTTGAGAACCTGTGCTGTACAGTATGTCACTGTTTGAATTTGAACAGTTCATGTGTGTCACTGGCTGCATTGACCACAAGCATTACAGCACTGCTAGGGTTGAAAATTCTTGAGTAGCTGGATCCCTTCACCTGGAACCAGGGCCCCATTACCAGGTCCAGCGGTGTATCTTTATGCCTATCAGAGTCTCTGAAGTACTTCCACACAGCCCCCAAAAACTTACTGTACCTGCATGTGGATGGCATCGCCCTAAGGATGGTCATCTAATTTCAGTTGTCTAACATAATCAATGTTTTTCTTGAGATTTTAGTGTTTTTACCATTCGATGGCGGCTTTCGGGTGGCAGCCGTGGTGTGGAAGTGATGGCTATTCCATGTTAAAATATTGCTAATATATTATATTATACAAAGGTGTAGCAGTCATAGTTCAGTGCCTCACCTGTCATATATCAGTATACTCTAGAGATTTGACTATAAAATTATTAGAATAATACAAAGAAGATAGTTATAATATCTTCTTTGCATTTTTCTTAGAATTTTTATAGTCAAAACTCTGAAGTATCTTGGAGTATGGCAGGATAGGCTCTGTCTTACCTGACCGCACGCCACCTGTGCCCACCCATCCGCTCTGTCTGCTGAGGGGGAGTTCAGCTTAAAGTAGTCTGCTTGGGGTGTTTAGAGTGGGTTAGAATTCTGAGTAGTATGCCGGGAGGCCCATGGAAATTGTGCTATGGGCCCCCCAGAAGTATATCTACACACCTGTTGGAAGCTCAGCCATCATTTGATGGTGGGATTCCATTGTCCATCCTTACATGCCCCTCCCGGCATTTCCCACGTTTATGGTCCATGGGTATCAACATCTTGGAATGATATCAATCAGACATCCAGCCAATCAGTGAACAGCAGGCTACAGTCAAGTCATGTGATCGGCCAAATCAATCACTAGCCAAAGTGCCCTATTTAAGTCAAGAAGTGCTGGCAAAGGATTGCCTGTACAACAACTCTTCCAGGGTCTAGTATCCTGTTCTGCATTCTGCATACCAGTTCTCGTATTCCTGTGTTCCAACATTGTGGGCAGAATGTGTAAGAAGCACTATTACTGTAGGCATAATGTGTAGGGCACTAGTACTGTGTTGGTATAATGTTTAAGGGGCACCACTACTTTGGAGGTAATATATAAGGGCCACTACTGTGTGGCATAATATGTATAAGGGGTACTACTGAGAAGCTCATCCTTAATAAGTGGCTCTAGTGTGTGATGTAACGTGAATAAGGGACAATACTGTGTGGTGTAACATAAATAAAGGGACTACTATGTGGTATAATGTGATTAAGAGACAATATTGTGCGGTGTAAGGTGAATAAGGGACATTAATACGCAGTGTAATGTGAGTAAGGGGTACTACTGTGTGGCCATGCCCTTCTCCTCAAGACTGCACCCCTTTTTTGGCACGCACGCCTTCCCTATTTCAAAAATGGGAGATGGAGGGCACCAACGGGTCCCTGCTGATTGCTAGGTGCCACTTCCAGTTGCAGTGTATGCCGCACATGCACACCAGTATCAAACATGGGCAGGGGTTCCAGTGCCAACGATGCATGCATCCAGCCTTCAACCCGTTCCAAAGGGAAGAAGCATATATTACATGAGTATGGCCGTGCATTCCACACGGAGGGGCAAATGTATTAACCTGGAGAAGGCATGAGGAAGTGATAAACCAGTGATAAGTGCAAGGTGATAAAAGCACCAGCCAGTCAGCTCCTAACTGTCAATTTGCATATTGGAGCTGATTGGCTGGTGCGTGCAAACGGGTCAGAATGACCCCCAATATTCGCACAGATTTAGATTTGGGTGGGCTATTTTGTTTCTGTGCAGGGTAAATACTGGCTGCTTTATTCTTACACTGCAATTTAGATTTCAGTTTGAACACACCCCACCCAAATCTAACTTTCTCTGCACATGTTACATCTGCCCCACCCGCAGTGCACATGGGATGGTCATTCCGAGCTGATCGCACGTAGCAACTTTTTGCTGCCCGTGCGATCAACTAGACGCCGCCTATGGGGGAGTGTATTTCTGCATAGCAGGGCAGCGAACGCTTGTGCAGCCCTGCTATGCAAAAAAAGTTTCCTGTAAAAGAAGACCAGGGTAAGAGTTACTCACCCTGTGCGATCGTTCCAACGATGCAGGTCCCGGAATTGACGCCAGACATCAGACATACACCCTCCAAACGCCTGGACACGCCTGTGTTGGACTCACCACTCCCCGAAAACTGTGAGTTTCCTCTTGGGCTGTCCACGACACCCCTGGAGGGAGAATAAATACTGTGCCCATAGCATGGCAAGCGCAGCAAGCCCTCAAGGGGCTCTTTTGTACTCGCCCTGTTGCCGGTATACTGGCGGTCGGGATCCCGGCGCCGGTATGCTGGGCGCCAGGATCCTGAGCGCCGTCATACCGTAGTAGACCCATAGTAAAGACATACGGCGGGATGTAATGGCTGTAGAACCATGCCTTGTATGTAATTGCCCCTTTAAAAAAACGTCCGAGATCGTCCGGCATCCCGCACTTCCGACGATCTCGGACTCCATTAAATCCCGCCGTACATGTGAATTTTATTAACTTTCTGCTGCGGGGTACACTGGGCTCCACAAGGAAAGACATAGGGGTGTAGAGTAGGATCTTGATCCGAGGCACCAACAGGCTCAAAAGCTTTGACTGTTCCCAGAATGCATAGCGCCGACTCCTCTATAACCCCGCCTCCCTACACAGGAGCTCAGTTTTGTAGTTGGTGCCGCAGATAGCAGGCACATAACAGAGGGGCTGCTCTGGGCAGCCCTAAGAAGAGCTTTTTTTGAGAAGAAAAGTGAAGACTTCAAGGGCTGCAGCTGTGTGTACATGTCTATTGACATTCACCGCTGCAGCTCCATCTCTCCCCAGCGACGCTGTATACTCCCGAGCCCTGGTTGCCGGGTAACTAAAGCAGGAGGCTCCGATTTTCTTTTGAGTCAGGCACACACAACAGGGGCTCTCTGGGATCGCGTAGCCGCGCTTCGGGAGGTGGTGAGTGGGTCCCGCTTGCGGGACCCGTGCTTTATCGCGATCCGGCGCGGTCGGTGGGAGGCGGGCCGCGCGCGCTGGCGGTGGACACTGTGGCAAGCCAGGTGATCCCACTAGATAAGCAAAAAAAGAACTAATGTTACAGCGCACATGGATTAGAATTTATAAAGATCTTTTTATTAAAAGACACACATAAAAATAAGATATGCAATTTATACCATCGATAATTACTACGAACGCTCCAACAGCTCTTAAACTGGAATTCTTCACCTCTTTCTACGATCCCCCAGAGATGACTGCAAGATAAAGGTTAAAAGCACCAGCAGCCGGGGAGGATCCCTTGGGTGAAACAATCCATATACAGGAGTGGTGAGACCGCACAATATAGTTGTCTGGCCAGACACATTTTTAGAGTGAGCATTGGCTCATATTATTAAAGAACTGTGGCTATATAAATGGGACAGCACATAAATTTACAGCTCAAGTGAGGAATAAACCTTATTTTTATCAATTCTGCACCAAAAGTGACTGTCACATAATTCCACAGGAAAGAATACTGTGTGCACTATTTAGCTCTAATAAATATCGGATAAGCTACATTTTTACAATAGGTGTTGGAAAGAAATTTTAAGTGGATACAGAGTAACTTGTTACAATATTTGTTACAATATATGTTACACTCATTTCATATGTGAAGTGATTACTGTAAAAGTATATTAACCGGCCGGTGGTATAAATTGCATATCTTATTTTTATGTGTGTCTTTTAATATACAGATCTTTATAAATTCTAATCCATGTGCGCTGTAACATTAGTTCTTTTTTTGCTTGTCTTGATTCTTTAAATCTAAAAGGGGTGAGTAGCCCCATGTTACTGGCAGCATATTGATTGGAGTGACAGAGCGCTAGATTCAGTATTGTTTGATCCCACTAGATCACCAGGGCATGGGTGCAGGTCAGGTTTTCTCTTAAAACCTTTTTTTGTGTGTTGCCCGCAGTACCTGGTGGTTTTGCCAGCAGAGGGGATAAGGCTTAGACCTGGAGCCCCTCCCCCAGCCCCAGGGCGCCATTTCCAGCAAATGTTCCCGCCTTGGAGCTGCATATCTGTCTCTCCCTCACTCCCTGTCAGTGTTTGGGCGCCATTTCTCTCAGCTACACTGCTCCTGGGACTGCTTGGGCAAATCCTCCTTTGTAAAGCCGCCTGTGACTTTACATGACACTTAAGTATTCTACATGTCAACTAGACAGTGTTAGTTAAGAAAGAGTGCATTTAGTCAGGGTTCTCTGGTACAAGTACCCTGTGCAGTGTTATATCTATTGACTACGTAGCTATATATATAAGCTGGTCCAGTGCAGTATTATTGTTAGTAATAACCTCTGCATTGTATAACTGTGACTATATGTGTGTGCATTAGCTTGTATCCCTGCTTGTGCTGACTACACTGCGCAGGGGTTTGGGCAAGAGGTATTGTGCTGCTGACAATTGTACTGTGTTACCTGATACGGCAAGTTATATCATGTCTGCTTCTGAAGGTAACGGTTCTGGGGATGAACACACTGCCGGTGCTGCTGAAGCCACAGATCCCTATGAGGAGACCATAGCAGCTGTGGGCTCTGGTTCTGGGGGCTCCTTGCCCCCCAGTGGGACTGTGGCAATGGGGGTGCATAATGACCCACCGTGGGCTACTTTCTCCACGCTTCTACATACGCTAGTTACTAAACTAACATCCCCTATGGGACCTCCTATGCCGGTACAACCGTATGTGGCTCCTGCAGCAAACCCGCCGTGGGCGGATAATTTGTCTGCTCAATTGAAGAAGTTGAACCAGTCCTTGACTACTAAAAAGTCTGACCCTCGCTCACCTAAGACCAAGGGGTCCTCTAAGCGAGCTCTTATCTCCTCATAATCCACTGCTGTCACTGACAACTCGTCTGATGAAGATTGCGCTTACACTGACCCCACAGATTCTGACACAGATACTGCTGAGGGGGTGGGTAGTTCACATGTGGATGTTCCTGATCTTTTGGAGGCTATTAAGTTGATTTTACAGATTACGGATGATCCCGAGCCATCCGCCCCTCCTAAGAAACCAGATAGGTTCAAGCGTCAGAAGGTGGTTAAACAAGTTTTACCTCACTCTGACCACCTAGTGGATATACGTCAGGAACCCTGGGGAAACCCGGGAAAGAAGTTTGTGCTTCAAAAGAAGATGCTGGCTCGCTATCCCCTCGCGCCAGAGCTGTCTAAAAATTGGGAAACGCCTCCTCCAGTAGACTCACATGTGGCTAGGATAGTGGTTTCCTCAGCTCTACCTGTCACTACCGTCACATCTCTAAAAGAGCCTACGGATAAACGTGTGGAGGGTTGTCTAAAAGCGATTTACACCCTCACGGGTGCTGCACAAAGGCCCACTATTGCAGCAACATGGGCTGCAGAGGCTATTGAAGCATGGGCCCTAGAGTTAGAAGCTGAAATCTCTTCTGACCATGCTAGACAATGCTTGTCATATATTGTCACAGCTTCTCACTATATTAAAGAGGCGGCTTCTGATGCCGGTATCCTAGCAGCCAAGGCCTCTACTACATCAGTCCTGGCTCGCCGAATATTGTGGCTGAGATCCTGGTCTGTGGATCTGGATTCTAGAAAAACCCTGGAGGTACTCCCTTTCAAGGGAGATATTCTGTTTGGGGAGGACTTAAATAAGATAGTGGCTGACTTGGCTACTGCCAAAACTGCCTGTCTGCCAAGTACTGCTCCTTCTGTGTCGAAGGCTAAAGGTATGTCCTTTCGCCCCTTTCGTCCTTCAGGTAAAGCAAAAGGTCAGGCGTACAACATGCAGGCCAGCACTTCCAAACCTGGTAAGCCAAAGCTCAAATGAGCCTGGGCTGCCCGTCAGCCAGCTTCCAAGACCGATAAACCTGCCGCATGACGGGGCGGGCCTCCCCCTGGGGAATCCCAGGCTGGGGGGCCGGCTTCTAGGGTATACCCAGGAATGTTTGAAGACCACTTTAGATGCCTGGGTACGGGAAGTCGTCACTAGGTTACGCCATAGTCTTCAAAAACCGACCCCCTCATCGATTTTGCCAAACAGATGTCCCGTTGGACTAGACAAAGGCAAACACTCTACATTCGGTGGTACAGACCCTCCTGGATACAGGAGTTGTAGTACAGGTGCCTCTTGCTCAGAGGGGCCGGGGGTACTATTCTCCACTGTTTCTGGTCCTGAAACCGAATGGGTCCTCCCGGCCCATTCTCAACCTCAAGGCATTGAACAGGTTTGTGAAAGTTTCCAAGTTCCGTATGGAAACCCTTCGTTCTATAGTTCTGGCCTTGGAACCTGGGGACTACATGGTCTCCCTGGACATACAGGATGCTTACCTGCATATTCCTATAGCAGTGTCACATCAGCAATACCTGAGGTTTGCGATTGCCAACCTCCATTACCAGTTTCGGGCGTTACCTTTTGGTTTAACTATGGCTCCGCGAGTCTTCACCTTCGCCGTCAAGGGGTCAGGATACTGCCGTATCTGGACGACTTGTTAATCCTGGCAAATTCCCCAGAACTTCTCCTACGTCATCTGGATATGACTGTCAGGTTTCTACAAGCCCACGGGTGGCTCATCAACTGGAAGAAATCCTCTCTGGTCCCTGCTCAGAGCATGGTGCACCTGGGAGCGCTATTGGACACTCACAACCAGCGGTTGTTCTTGTCTCAGGAGAAACTCCTGAAGCTTCAGGACAGGATTCGTTGCTTTCTTTCTCGTCCGCAAGTGTTGATACATTCGGCGATGCAGGTGCTGGGCCTCATGGTGTTAGCATTCGACATGGTGGAGTATGCTCAATTCCATTCTCGCCCCCTCCCTTCTGGATATCCGACTGGGTCCTGTTGATGACAGATGCCAGTCTCAGAGGTTGGAGAGCGGTGCTGGAGCAACACTCCCTTCAGGGTCGGTGGACCAAGGAGGAATCTCTCCTCTCGATCAACATTCTGGAATTGCAGGCGGTCTTCAATGCGTTGACCCTGGCCCAGCATTTAATTCAGAACCATCCTGTTCAAGTACAGTCAGACAACGCCACCACAGTGGCTTACATAAACCATCAAGGCGGCACTTGAAGCCGTTTGGCAATGAAGGAAGTCTCACAGATTCTACATTGGGCGGAACGCCATCTACCGGCCATATCGGAAATATTCATTCCGGAAGTCCTGAATTGGGAAGCGGACTTTCTCAGTCGTCAGAACATACACGCCGGAGAGTGGGGCCTCCATCCAGAAGTGTTTAAACTCCTAGTGGAAAAGTGGGGCCTTCCAGATGTGGATCTGATGGCGTCTCGACACAATCACAAGGTTCCAGTCTTCGGAGCAAGCACATTTAAGTGATTCATTGGCAGACTGGAGGAACTTGGAAGGAGTGCAGGAGAGGTGGAAAAAACTGAAAAGTGCAATGCTAAGTGCAACAGACCTTTGTATCAAAATGGTTAGGAAAAGCACCAGGAAAAGGAAGCCAGTGTGGTTCACAAAAGAAGTATCAACTAGTGTGAAAGCAAAAAAGATGGCTTTTAGGAAATACAAACAGACTCAAAATAATAACGACAAAGAGGTGTATCTGGGCAGACGGAAGGATGCTAAGAAAGTGATCAGACGTGCAAAGGCAGAAGCTGAGGAGAAAATGGCCCAGTCAGTAGATAAAGGGGGCAAAACTTTTTTAAGTATATAAGTGAAAGGAGAAAATCAAATGGAGGAATAATAAGACTTAAGACAGAGAGTGGGCATTTGGTGGAGGGAGACAAGGCAATAGCAGATCAACTAAATAATTATTTTTGCTCAGTATTTACTACAGAAGAAGGGATGGGGCCACAGTTAAGTTGCAAGGACATTCATAAAAATAAGGTGGATGAAAATACATTTACAGAGGAGAAGGTCCTAAAAGAACTTTCAAAACTAAAAGTGGAAAAATCAATGGGACCAGATGGGATACACCCAAGGATACTCAAAGAGCTAAAAGATGTGCTGGTTACACCTTTAACAGAATTATTTAACCAGTCACTAAATACAGGTGCTATTCCAGAGGACTGGAAAAGAGCAAATGTAGTTCCACTGCACAAAAGTGGAAGCAAGGAAGAAGCAAGTAACTACAGACCAGTAAGCCTTACATCAGTAGTAGGGAAAGTAATGGAAAAACTATTAAAAGAAAGAGTAGTGGAATATCTTAAATCAAACAACTTACAGGATCCAAAACAGCATGGATTTACTGGTGGGAGATCATGCCAAACAAATCTTATTGACTTTTTTGACTCTGTGATGAAAATAATAGATCAAGGGGGAGCTGTAGATGTAGCATATCTAGACTTTAGTAAGGCATTTGACACTGTCCCACATCGCAGACTGCTAAATAAACTTGAAAGCCTGGGGGTGGATTATAAATCGGTTAAATGGATAAGAACCTGGTTGCAGGATAGGAAACAGACAGTCGTAGTTAATGGAGTGCAATCTATGGAGGGAAATGTTACCAGTGGAGTACCCCAGGGATCTGTACTTGGTCCAGTTCTCTTTAATATCTTTGTTGGTGACATTGCAGATGGTATTGAAGGGAAGATATGCCTTTTTGCAGATGATACAAAGATATGCAACAGGGTAGACACACCGGGAGGGGTCAAACAAATGATTAATGACCTAGGTAGGCTTGAGAAATGGTCAAGAACGTGGCAACTACAGTTTAATGCTAAAAAATGCAAAATCATGCACTTGGGTCTCAAAAACCCAAAGGCTAAGTATAGTATCAAGGGTACTATAATGGAAACTACTGAGGAGGAAAGAGATTTAGGAGTCACTATTTCAAGTGACTTGAAGGCAGGAAAGCAATGCAATAAAGCAATGAGAAAGGCAAGTCAGATGCTTGGTTGCATAAAGAGAGGAATCAGTAGCAGGAAAAAAGAAGTGATAATGCCACTGTATAGGTCATTGGTACGGCCCCATCTGGAATACTGTGTCCAGTTCTGGAGACCCTATCTCCAGAAGGATATAAATACATTAGAGAGTGTACAAAGAAGGGCAACTAAAATGGTGCATGGCCTACATCACAAAACTTACCCGGAAAGGCTAAAAGATCTTAACATGTATAGTTTGGAGGAGAGAAGGGAAAGGGGGGACATGATAGAAACTTTCAAATATATCAAGGGTCTTAACAAAGTTCAGGAGGGAAACATTCTTCAAAGGAAAAGAAGTATTAGAACTCGAGGGCATACATTGAGACTGGAGGGGGGGAGGTTCAGGGGAAATTTAAGGAAAAATTACTTCACAGAAAGGGTAGTGGATAAGTGGAATAGCCTCCCATCAGAGGTGGTAGAGGCTAAGACTGTAGGGCAATTTAAACATGCTTGGGACAGGCATATGAATATCCTTACAAAGAATTAAGGTTAAAAAAGGGTTGAGATTGCCTAAAGGATAAAATAAAAAAGGGGCAGACTAGATGGGCCAAGTGGTTCTTATCTGCCGTCAAATTCTATGTTTCTATGTTTCTATGACAAGGGATCCTCAAGCAGCATTCGTGGATGCGCTGGCGGTTCCGTGGAGGTTTCGGCTGCCATACGTGTTCCCTCCGGTGTCACTCCTGCCCAGGGTAATTCGGAAGTTCAAGCAAGAAAGAGTAATTCTGCTTCTCATAGCTCCAGCGTGGCCCAGAAGGCACTGGTTCTCAGACCTGCAGGGCCTATCGTCAGAGCGTCCAATTCTACTTCCACAATGCCCAGACCTCCTTGTTCAGGGCCCCTGTGTCTACCAGGACCTAGCCCAGCTGTCTTTGATGGCGTGGCTCTTGAAGCTTCCGTCTTAAGGGCTAAAGGGTTTTCTGAGGCGGTCATTCAAACTATGTTGCGGGCCCGGAAACTGTCTTCTGCTCGGATTTACTATAGGGTCTGGCATTCTTACTTTGTTTGGTGCACATCTAACAATTATGACGCTTCCAAGTTTAGTATAGTAAAGTTGTTGGCCTTTCTACAGCAGGGCCTGGACTTAGGCCTGCGTCTGGCCTCCCTCAAGGTTCAAGTATCTGCCTTGTCGGTGTGGTTTCAGAGGAAGATTGCGACCTTACCTGATGTGCATACCTTTACTCAGGGTGTGTTGCGTATCCAACCTCCCTATGTCCCGCCTGTGGCTCCTTGGGACTTGTCGGTGGTTTTGGAGGCGTTACAAGAGTCTCCGTTTGAACCTCTTGGTTCAGCTGATCTTAAGTGGCTTTCCCTTAAGGTGGTGTTTCTGCTGGCTATTGCTTCAGCTAGAAGAGTGTCGGATTTGGGTGCCTTGTCTTGTAGTTCCCCATATCTGATATTTCACCGTGACCGGGTGGTTCTTAGGACTCGTCCTGGATATTTACCTAAGGTGGTTTCTTCGTTCCACCTTAACCAGGAGATTGTGGTTCCGGCACTTGTTTCTCCTGATCTATCTCCCAAAGAGCGGTCTTTGGATGTGGTACGGGCTCTCTATATGTATGTGAAGAGAACTGCTTCTATTAGGAAATCTGATTCTCTCTTTGTGCTGTTTGGATTTCACAAACGGGGCTGGCCTGCTCACAAGCAAACTTTGGCCAGATGGATTAGAATGGTGATTGCACACACTTATGTGAGGGCTGGTCTATCAGCTCCTGCTCACATTACGGCCCATTCTACTCGATCTGTTGGACCTTCTTGGGTGGCCCGCCTTGGTGCGACCCTTGAACAATTGTGCAAGGTGGCTACGTGGTCCTCTGTGAACTGTCACGATCCGGGTATCTGGACGCCATTACTTACCCTTCAGATGCCTCCTAAGGCGGGCTCAGCGTTCCAGGACCAGATTCCGCTGTTCCTGAGTTTCCACATGCAGAGTGTCAGAGTGGTGTTTTCATCAGCCGCGGCCTCCGCTGTGCCCGCGTGGTTAAATGTGCATCTATCAGCCTGGCGTCTCCTGTCTCCGGTGGCCGGCGCCGCCATTACTGTTTCCCAGACCACATGGATTACAAACCAAACTTCCCTCCAAGTGTCTGCATGGGCGCAGCCATCTTGGATTCTGTCATCTGATCATTTCCACCAATCTGCTGTTTGTATTGTTGATTTGCATAATTGCCTAGCCAACCCCTTCCTTGCTGCAGGTATAAGTAAGCTGTGCCTGAGCAAGGAAGACGTCAGTGCTTTGGTTGTCAAACCTAGTTCCTGTTTGTCTCTCTTCTATGATTGTCTTCCAGGTTCCAGCTCCTGTCTCAAGACTTCCACCATAGAGACCCGCACCAGCATTCCACCTGCGGTGTAGCCTGACTCTCCAATCCATTGTGGATTCATCTGTTTCCAGCTACAACACTACCTGCTTCCAGCCTCAGCTTCCAGCAGAATACAGCTTCCCTTAAAGGGCCGGTGTCCTTTCTACACTTTACCACTCTCCACCGGAATTATTATTTCTCCGCTCTCAAGTTCTACATTTCAGTTCACATTTCATCGCTCCCAAAGTTCATTTATTATTTAACTGGTTCCAGCCAGTATCCACTCCGTGCTAACAACAGTCTGGTTCCAGCCAGTATCCACAGCAGCTGTTTTACCTTCAGCAACCCAGCTCTTCCTGGAACACCAGCTGGTACAATCCTGGGTTATCTCCATTGCTACAGCCGGGCCTGGTAAGGACTTTCCATCTAGAAGATCATAAGAACTATCTCACACTACCAGTGCCCTGTGGCTCCTGCCATGCTGTAGTACTCAGGAACTGTATTTATTCTTTGCTGACTTTTTCGTTTTCTTTATTGCTGCTGTGATGCGGAGTTGTCATAATAAACATCATTGACTTTTATCTAAGTTGTCGTGGTCACGCCTTCGGGCAGTTATTATTCATGTTACTTACATGTCCAGGGGTCTGATACAACCTCCCAGGTTCCGGTACATCTCAGCCCCTACAACTGAGGCTGCCTCCCGTCAGCTCAGGCCCTCAGTTGTGACAGTAAGCACTGACCTAATGAATCCAGCCGGAGACCAGGATCAAGCGGCCAGGCCGATGCAAGAACTGGCAGCCCGACTAGAACATCAGGAGGCTGCACAGGGCCACATCATCCGCTGTCTCCAGGATCTCTCTACTCGGCTGGATGGGATTCAGACCACTCTCCGTGGATCAGGCGCGTCTGGTGCGTCAACCACAGTGACTCCAGCTATAACCCCACCCACCTTACCCATTCCTGCTCCACGTCTTCATCTTCCAACGCCAGCAAAATTTGACGGATCTCCAAGATTCTGCAGGGGATTTCTCAACCAGTGTGAGATTCAGTTTGAGCTACAACCTGGCAATTTCCCCAGTGACCGTACAAAAATTGCCTACATTATTTCTCTTCTCAGTGGCTCAGCCCTCGATTGGGCATCACCGTTATGGGAGAGGTCCGACACCCTGCTATCTTCTTACACTGCATTCGTGTCAACATTCAGGCGCATCTTCGACGAGCCAGGCCGGGTAACTTCAGCTTCGTCTGAGATTCTCCGTTTACGCCAGGGATCACGTACTGTAGGACAATATCTTATACAGTTCCAGATCCTGGCATCCGAACTGGCATGGAACGACGAGGCCCTGTATGCTGCATTCTGGCATGGTTTATCCGAGCGTATTAAAGATGAGTTAGCTACCAGAGACTTACCCTCCAAGTTAGATGAGTTAATCTCACTTTGTACGAAAGTTGACTTACGTTTCAGAGAGAGAGCAACTGAGCGTGGAAGATCATCTGCTCCAAAATCTTCTGCTCCTCCTCCTCGCCAACTGTCACCAACTAAAGATGAACCCATGCAAATTGGCCGTTCCCGTTTAACTCCTGCTGAGCGCCGAAGACGTCTCTCCGAGTTTCTCTGTTTGTACTGTGCAGCTCCGTCTCACACCATTAATGCCTGTCCCAAACGTCCGGGAAACTCCAAATCCTAGCTCGCCAAGGAGAGGGCCGGCTAGGAGTAATGATCTCCTCTCCATCTCCTCAAGGTTGTAACCTCCCAGTCTCGCTTCAAGTTGCTCAACGTTATCAGAACGTCATTGCCCTCCTGGATTCCGGAGCAGCTGGGAACTTTATTACCGAAGCCTATGTTAAACGGTGGTCCCTACCCACCGAGAGACTTCCTTCGTCCTTTTCCTTAACTGCTGTGGATGGCAGTAAAATTTTTGATACAGTTATTTCTCTAAGGACTCTACCAGTTCGTCTGAGAGTGGGAGTTCTTCATTCCGAACTTATTTCACTTTTAGTGATTCCAAGAGCCACACATCCTGTGGTCCTGGGCCTTCCATGGCTCCGTCTTCACAATCCTACAATTGATTGGACGACTACGCAAATCCTGGCATGGGGTTCCTCCTGTACTAAGACATGTTTGTTTAAAGTGTTGCCTGTCTGTTCCTCCTCCCCCAGGTCGTCTGATGTTCCACCTCCTCCATATCAAGATTTCACGGATGTGTTCAGTAAAGCTTCTGCTGATATCCTTCCCCCTCATAGAGAATGGGACTGCCCGATTGATCTCGTTCCAGGGAAGGTTCCACCTCGAGGCCGAACTTATCCGTTGTCTCTCCCCGAGACGCATTCTATGGAGGAATACATAAAAGAGAACCTAGCAAAGGGGTTCATTCGACCTTCTTCTTCTCCAGCCGGCGCAGGCTTCTTTTTTGTAAAGAAGAAAGATGGTGGTCTGCGGCCGTGCATCGACTACAGAGGTTTGAACGACATTACCATCAAGAACCGCTATCCTTTACCCCTGATTACTGAGCTCTTTGACAGAGTTAGCGGAGCTACCATCTTTACAAAGCTGGACCTGAGAGGTGCATACAATCTCATCCGGATCCGTGAGGGTGACGAGTGGAAGACCGCATTTAACACCCGTGACGGACATTATGAGTACCTCGTCATGCCCTTCGGATTGAGCAATGCTCCAGCTGTCTTCCAGCATTTCGTCAATGAGATCTTCAGAGACATTCTATACCGTCATGTCGTGGTCTATCTAGATGATATCCTCATTTTTGCCAACAATTTAGAGGAACATCGTTTCTGGGTAAAGGAGGTTCTGTCCCGTCTCCGTGTCAATCATCTCTACTGCAAATTAGAGAAATGCGCCTTTGAAGTCAAGTCCATTCCGTTTCTAGGGTACATTGTGTCCGGTTCCGGACTAGAGATGGATCCTGAGAAACTACAAGCAATCCAGAATTGGCCAGTACCCTTAACCCTCAAAGGGGTCCAGAGGTTCTTAGGGTTCGCCAATTATTACCGAAAGTTTATACGAGACTTTTCCACCATTGTGGCGCCTATTACTGCTTTCACCAAGAAGGGTGCTAACCCGTCCAAGTGGTCTGAAGAAGCCATGCAAGCTTTTCATCTTTTAAAACAGAGGTTCATCTCTGCACCTGTCCTGAAACAGCCTGACGTCGACTCTCCTTTCATCTTAGAGGTGGATGCCTCCTCCGTTGGAGTAGGAGCGGTGTTATCTCAGAGGGCTAAAGATGGTCATTTACATCCTTGCAGTTTCTTCTCACGGAAGTTCTCCCCAGCGGAGCGCAACTATGCCATTGGCGACCAGGAGTTGCTAGCCATCAAGCTCGCTCTAGAGGAGTGGAGATATCTGTTGGAGGGAGCTTCTCATTCAATCACCATCCTTACAGACCACAAGAACCTTCTATATCTAAAAGGCGCACAATGTCTCAACCCTCGTCAGGCCAGATGGGCACTTTTCTTTTCCAGGTTCGACTTTAAACTCCAGTTCTGTCCGGGCTCTCAGAATCGCAAGGCCGATGCCCTTTCCCGCTCATGGGAGCAAGAAAATGAGTCAGAGTCTTCAGACAAGCATCCTATTATAAATCCGTTGGCATTCTCCACGGTAGGGATGGACTCTACGCCCCCATCAGGGAAAAGTTTTGTGAAGCCGACACTAAGGAAGAAGCTCATGCATTGGGCCCATGCTTCCCGTTTTGCCGGACATACAGGTATCCAAAAAACCCTGGAGTTTATCTCTAGGTCCTATTGGTGGCCAACTCTGAAAAAGGACGTTTTGGAGTTTATTGCATCTTGCCCAAAGTGTGCTCAACATAAAGTATCCCGCCAGTCGCCTGCGGGGCAACTGGTTCCACTATCTGTTCCCCGTCGACCATGGACCCATTTGTCGATGGATTTTATTACAGATTTGCCCATGTGCAACAAGTTCAATACCATCTGGGTGGTAGTTGACCGGTTCACCAAGATGGCACACTTCATTCCTCTCACCGGTCTTCCGTCAGCTTCCAAGTTGGCTCAAGTATTCATACAAGAGATCTTCCGACTCCACGGTCTTCCAGAAGAAATTATCTCAGATCGAGGAGTTCAATTCACAGCCAAATTCTGGCGAAGTTTATGTCAAGTCCTCCAAGTCAAGTTAAAGTTTTCCACGGCTTACCATCCTCAGACCAATGGTCAAACTGAGAGGGTGAATCAGGACTTGGAGGCCTTCCTCCGCATCTATGTGTCCTCCTCTCAAGATGACTGGGTTCAATTACTTCCCTGGGCCGAGTTCTGTCATAACAACCAGTATCATTCTTCATCTTCTTCAACACCATTCTTCACCAACTTTGGATTCCACCCTAAAGTCCCTGAGTTCCAACCGCTTCCAGCAACTTCTGTTCCCGCAGTGGATATCACCTTGCATCAGTTTGCCAATATCTGGAAGAGCGTACGATCAGCTCTGCTCAAGGCATCGTTCAGGTACAAGAAGTTTGCGGATAAGAAGCGTCGAGCAGTTCCTGCTCTCAAGGTGGGTGATCGGGTATGGTTATCCACGAAGAATTTGAGGTTAAGAGTTCCCAGTATGAAGTTTGCACCTCGCTACATCGGTCCTTTTAAAATTGATCAAGTCATCAATCCTGTTGCTTACAGACTCCAGTTACCTCCCTTCTTAAAAATACCCAGGACATTCCATGTTTCCCTGTTGAAACCGCTAATCTTGAATCGGTTTCATTCCTCACTTCCACCAACTCCGAAAGTCCAAACTCAACGAGGCGTTGAGTATGAAGTGGCCAAGATCCTGGACTCACGTCACCGTTACGGTCAACTTCAGTATCTCATTGACTGGAAGGGCTATGGTCCTGAAGAACGCTCTTGGACCAATGCCTCTGACGTCCATGCTCCTGCCTTGGTCCGAAATTTCCACGCAAAGTTTCCTTTAAAGCCTAAGAAGTGTCCTGGGGCCACTCCTAAAGGGGGGGGTGCTGTCACGATCCGGGTATCTGGACGCCATTACTTACCCTTCAGATGCCTCCTAAGGCGGGCTCAGCGTTCCAGGACCAGATTCCGCTGTTCCTGAGTTTCCACATGCAGAGTGTCAGAGTGGTGTTTTCATCAGCCGCGGCCTCCGCTGTGCCCGCGTGGTTAAATGTGCATCTATCAGCCTGGCGTCTCCTGTCTCCGGTGGCCGGCGCCGCCATTACTGTTTCCCAGACCACATGGATTACAAACCAAACTTCCCTCCAAGTGTCTGCATGGGCGCAGCCATCTTGGATTCTGTCATCTGATCATTTCCACCAATCTGCTGTTTGTATTGTTGATTTGCATAATTGCCTAGCCAACCCCTTCCTTGCTGCAGGTATAAGTAAGCTGTGCCTGAGCAAGGAAGACGTCAGTGCTTTGGTTGTCAAACCTAGTTCCTGTTTGTCTCTCTTCTATGATTGTCTTCCAGGTTCCAGCTCCTGTCTCAAGACTTCCACCATAGAGACCCGCACCAGCATTCCACCTGCGGTGTAGCCTGACTCTCCAATCCATTGTGGATTCATCTGTTTCCAGCTACAACACTACCTGCTTCCAGCCTCAGCTTCCAGCAGAATACAGCTTCCCTTAAAGGGCCGGTGTCCTTTCTACACTTTACCACTCTCCACCGGAATTATTATTTCTCCGCTCTCAAGTTCTACATTTCAGTTCACATTTCATCGCTCCCAAAGTTCATTTATTATTTAACTGGTTCCAGCCAGTATCCACTCCGTGCTAACAACAGTCTGGTTCCAGCCAGTATCCACAGCAGCTGTTTTACCTTCAGCAACCCAGCTCTTCCTGGAACACCAGCTGGTACAATCCTGGGTTATCTCCATTGCTACAGCCGGGCCTGGTAAGGACTTTCCATCTAGAAGATCATAAGAACTATCTCACACTACCAGTGCCCTGTGGCTCCTGCCATGCTGTAGTACTCAGGAACTGTATTTATTCTTTGCTGACTTTTTCGTTTTCTTTATTGCTGCTGTGATGCGGAGTTGTCATAATAAACATCATTGACTTTTATCTAAGTTGTCGTGGTCACGCCTTCGGGCAGTTATTATTCATGTTACTTACATGTCCAGGGGTCTGATACAACCTCCCAGGTTCCGGTACATCTCAGCCCCTACAACTGAGGCTGCCTCCCGTCAGCTCAGGCCCTCAGTTGTGACATGAACACGTTCATAAGGCTATGCCTTCGATACTGACGCTTCCCAGGATGCTTCCTTTGGACGCCGGTTTCTTGTGCCCGCTACAGTGCGTTCCCTCCCATAAGGATCTGCTTTAGGACATCCCCTATGTCTTTCCTTGTGGAGCCCAGTGTACCCCGCAGCAGAAAACGAGTTTTATGGTAAGAACTTACCTTTGTTAAAACTCTTTCTGCGAGGTACACTGGGCTCCACAAGGCGCCCACCCTGACGCGCTTAGCTTCTTTGGGTTGGTATGGCATTAGCCGCTGACACTTCTCCTGTCGTGAGAGTGTGGTGTATGTGGCTACTAACCGTTGTTGTCTCTTTTCCTGCTACTGCATTGGGCTGGTTAACTAAAAACTGAGCTCCTGTGCAGGGAGGCGGGGTTATAGAGGAGGCAGCGCTATGCATTCTAGGAACAGTCAAAGTTCTTGAGCCTGTTGGTGCCTCGGATCAAGATCCTACTCTACACCCCTATGTCTTTCCTTGTGGAGCCCAGTGTACCTCGCAGAAAGAGTTTTAACAAAGGTAAGTTCTTACCATAAAACTCGTTTTTTTCTCGGCTGCGTGGTTGTGCTATTTAAATGAAGGACAGAAAATAGGACGCAGTGATTTCTATAGAAACCACAGCGTCTTGTTTCACCGGTCTTGCTTTGACATCGGGACTTGCTTTGACACCAACCCCCTCCCCCCCTCCTTCCCGGGGCTAATTAACAATTGGAAATTTCCAATTGGCTTAATTAGTCTGCAATTACTCATCCAGTCCTCTGCAGCAGTAGTGTGTGAGGAATATGTCAGTGTGTGTGTGTGTGTGTGTGTGTGTGTGTGTGTGTGTGTGTGTGTGTGTGTGTGTGTGTATGAGTGTGTGTGGAGCCACTGGAATAATTACATCTCCCAGCAACCCTAGAAATTCCCAGCAGCCACCTCCCAAGTGGGAAGATGGAGCTTTGGAGACCACCGGACAGGTATTATTTTTTGGTTTATAATTGGATAACAGAGATACAGTATGGGGAGCGCGCATTTTCACAGCTATACAAAATTGGGCACGAGGTAAGCAAGGTTTTTTACCTCGCTAAACCTTGCGCCCCAATTTAATTCCCCCCTATAACCTTGCTCTGCAAATAAGCTGATGTTTCTGGTGTAACATAAAAGAAATACAATGTTTCTGTATCGGTGAATAAAGATTCTAGCTTTGAAGTTACATTAGAGACATTTGTCATCTTTATATAATAACAATGCAGACAGTGTTCACATTTATGTCCAATTACCAAAACCATGGCTGATGTAATGTGCTTTGATCAGAAAAGTAAGTAGCAGTCATTTTAAATGTCATATTGTAAACTCCTCATATATCTGTAAAATAGAACACTATTACTCCTGTCTCAGATGTAATGACAATGTCCTTCTATTCTCTTTCAGGAACACAGGAATACAGTACACATGGCCGTACGTGCACAGCAGATATCAGCTAATCGGGCCACTTACAGTATATCCAAATTGGGCTGACATGATGAAATGGTGATGCTGTTCAGCTGAATCAGGGATGGTCAGAACCTTGGGTCACATAAAGAGATGGAAACACTAAATCTACCAATAGAGGAAAATATGCTTCTGTATAAAGCATACCTAAAATTACATCTCAAATGTTCACTTGTCCTCAGTGTAAAAACTGTAAGCTAAACTGAACTGTTCTGATAATATACAGTAAATGTATACTGTCAGGGCCACCATCCAGGGGGGGACAGTTGGTACATTAGTCCTGGGCCCGGACTGTGAGGGGGCCCGACTATTAATTTATTGTTACCACCGGCAGAAGGAGGGACAGAGTAGCTCTGTAACTACCTATGTGCCAGGTGTGCCTGGCACACAGCGCAGTTACACTGAGGGCGCACGGCCAGCGGCATGTAATGAGTCAAATTGACTCATTACATGCCGCCTCTGCTGGGTGCCGTGCGCCACGCTGGAGGGAGAGCAGCGCCGGAGGCTGAGAAGGAGGCAGGGGGACTTGAGCCGCAGCAGCGCTATGTCATTTATAGCAGCGCCGCTGCAGCACTCCCCTCTCCTTTTGTATTGGCTGCCCGGCGCTGCTGTGAATGCTGGGATGCGGTTCCCTCATCCCAGCATTCTCAGCAGCGGCCAGCCAATACGGAAGGAGAGGGGAGTGCTGCAGCGGCGCCGCTACCAATGACATAGCGCTGCTGCGGCTCAAGTCCCCCTCCCTCCTCCTCCTTCTCCACTGCGGCTGCCCGGGATCTCTGCCAGCACGAGGAGCCTTACTGCCAGCGGGACAGATGGTAAGTATATATCTCTCTCTCTTTCTGTCTCTCTCTCTCTCTCTCTGGTGTCTGTCTGCCGCAATGTGTAAAAAGGGGGACTGGCTGCCGCAATGTGTAAAAAGGGGGACTGGTTGCCGCAATGTGTAAAAAGGGGGACTGGCTGCCGCAATGTGTAAAAAGGGGGACTGGCTGCCGTAATGTGTAAAAAGGGGGACGCTGTCTGCCATAATGTGTATAAAAAGGGGGCGCTGTCTGCCGTAATGTGTAATAAGGGGGACGCTGTCTGCCGTAATGTGTAACAAGGGGGGCGTTGTCTGCCGTAATGTGTAAAAAAGGGGATGCCATCTGCCGTAATGTTTTCTAAGGGGGACTCTGTCTGCCATAATATGTAATTAGCGGGACGCTGTCTGCCGTAATGTATAATAAGGAGGACGCTGTCTGCTGTAATGTGTAATAAGGGGGACGTTGTCTGCCGTAATGTGTAAAAAAGAGGATGCCCTCTGCCGTAATGTGTAATAAGGGGGACTGTCTGCCGTAATGTGTAAAAAGGGGGACGCTGTCTGCCGTAATGTGTAAAATGGGGGACGCTGTCTGCCGTAATGTGTAAAAAGGCACGCCGTCTGCCGTAATGTGTAAAAAGGGTCTCTACCTGGTGTAGTGGCGCTACTGTGCAGCATAATTTGAATAATGGAGACTACTATGCACCGTAGTATGAATTGGCATTATTTTGTGGCCACGCCCCTTCCCCATGAAGCCATGCCCCTGTATATTTTTCCCGCGCGCCTGCGCCGCGCACTGCTCCTGTCTTGCGTAGGGGGGGGGGGCCAATGCCGTTTTTTGCACACAGCGCTAAAATACCTAGTTACGGCACTGGGACAGAGCCAACAGTAGATGGGATGACAGAATATATATAGGGATAGATAGATAGATAGATAGATAGATAGATAGATAGATAGATAGATAGTGCAGTAAACATGGCTGCCATCAGAATTTATGAGGCCCGGGACAGAAACAATAGGCAGCCCCACTCCAAACACACACTTATTTAAAAAATAAAGATACCTCTCCGGTGGTCTCCCCAGGGCTGCTGGTAGATGTAGTTCTCTCAGCTGCTGCCTCTGGGGGGAGGGATGATGTGCACACTGGGGGGTCATGCACACATTCACATATACCTCACATACGCTCTGCCACTGGAGGAGAGACACTGCTTCGGAAAGTTAGTAATTACTAACTAATTAAGCTAATTGGAAATTTTTAATTGCTTAATTAGTCCACTGGGGTGCCCAAGTAAGTCCTGGTGATTTTTCTTACAAAATAGAATTTTAGAACACTCAAACTTGCTCTGGGGGTGCGTGGAAACAGACACTGTGATCCCCGCAACTCCTTTTCTGTCCTGCAATTGAATAGGAAAACCCACCGGCTGCGGGAAAAACACTTCCGTCAATTGAATCCCCCTCTTTATCGCCTTAGCTTTACACTGCGTAGAAGCAAGCCTGTGGTGATTTTAGCTGCCTGAGAAAAGGAGTATTGCATATTTTTATTATTATTCGTATTGTAACATGTACAATAGCTGCAGTAACTATATCTTGAAATATTATCTACTAATGTATGGACATTACTTATACATTTCAGGGGTGTAATATTTACGCCTTTTTAAAGTAGCTTAATGCTATGATATCATTTGACCACTCAGGAATATAGTTTACATGACAGCTATGCCACCTGGTGAAAGGATTTCATTTCATTCCATGTAAAACCCCTGAATGTGTCACTAGCTGTTCGGTTGCTTCTAGTTACTTGAAATCAACTGGGTCATATCACTTTACTGTTACGATTCAAGTCACAAAGCCTTAGTCATTACACAAATACCTGCCCATTCCTGTTGTAATGCTGGGAGATGCAGACACTTGGATACAAACAAACTTGAGCATCTGTCAATGTTTGATACACTGCCAAGCCTAGTATCATTTTTGAGCATAACTGGCTAGATAGAACATTAAGGTGACCTTGGAGAGGTGTGAGGAAATTAATGTGTGATTTCCCATACAGGTAAAGTATATCTCTATTCATGCATACAAAGGAGGCAGCCATATTGGAGGCTTGGCCAAAGTGCTTCTCACCTGAGCAATTACATTGGTTCCTAGTTAATTAGCTGCATTCTCAGAATTTGGGATAATCTCACAAAGGTTTTTTGACTCCCGATAATTGGCATAATGGGTATTTTAAACCTTCTATAAGTACTAAACAGCAATAGTTGAATAAATGAGGCTGAGTAACTTGACAATGACAGAGGCCCCAGCAATGGTCTCCTGCTGTTTTTTTTTTTTATCGTAGAGAGTGGAATAAAATGAGGTAAGAGCCAATAAAATGAAACATATCTACACTGTTGACTTTTCTATTGGGTGTTGGTGTAATTCACAGTGGGGTCAACTAGGCATATTTAAATTTGCTTTTAAAAATATGTTATTGACTTAAAAACAACATGGACAATTTGGATGTTGTTTTGGAGAAAAATATAAATTAAGTAGTTAATGCAGTTAAGGTCATTACAATTGTTAGATAAGTTTTATAATAAGGCGCATTCATTGATGACTTGAATGAAATGGGTCATGTAGGAAGGTATGTTTTAGTGCTTGGCTCCTGTGACCTATTTCTTATACCCACATGTATTAGCACATGTGCCCCCATAGCAGATCAGCTTCTGGGATCTTTCGCTACCTTAACATTTGCATAGTTGACATTCAACTTCTCAGGTCTAACTGGTTAGCCATCCAACACCGACAATGTCAGACTGGGGTATGAAGTGGTAAGTGACCAAGCTTAAGGGTATGGTCAGCCACCAGAGGGGGCCAGCCACCACAGAGGCTTGGCTAACCAAATGCCCAAGTTCACACATTTACTTTGCTCCACCAGGCTACTGTCCCGTCGTAGAGCAGGGGATAAGGACCTCCAGCAGTGAAGCACACATGCGGTTTCTCCTGTACACCTGTGGGCCAATCCAATCTTTCACACCAACTAGACATGCACCATTTGTAAATATACAAGAATAACTATATGTCATTTCTTTTCTCTATGCTTTATTTAATTATTTACTAACAGATTTATACTTCATAGTCTAAAAAATCCATCAGATTTTCGAATGGTCAGGAAGACTTAGCTGTCGCAGAATATTCAAGGATACTCTTAGGGCCTAATTCAGAGTTGATTGCAGCCGCAAATTTGTTAGCAGTTGGGCAAAACCATGTGCACTGCAGGGGGGGGGCAGATGTAACGTGCAGAGAGAGTTAGATTTGGGCGGGGAGTGTTCAAACTGAAATCCAAGTTGCAATGTAAAAATAAAGCAGCCAGTATTTACCCTGCACAGAACAAAAAGTAACCCACCCAAATCTATCTCTCTCTGCACATGTTATATCTGCTTCACCTGCAGTGCACATGGTTTTGCCCAACTGCTAACAAATTTGCTGCTGCGATCAACTCTGAATTACCCGCTTAGTCCTTATGGAATCAAATTAGATTTTTAATCCACTTACTTTAATCTCTAGCAGTCAAAGCTGGATAATAATTACAATTGTAGTCATCTAATGACTGAGAACTTTACTATTCAATCTAATGAG
This sequence comes from Pseudophryne corroboree, assembly GCF_028390025.1. Taxonomy (NCBI): domain Eukaryota; kingdom Metazoa; phylum Chordata; class Amphibia; order Anura; family Myobatrachidae; genus Pseudophryne; species Pseudophryne corroboree. The sequence goes on along the minus strand of NC_086448.1, from coordinate 736,296,139 downwards.
TTATCAATCTAATAATAAATTATGGTAGGACATGAAATGAGCTAATATGTCATCACATGGCCAATATTAAAAAAAAAAAGCCTTCTCATGTAGTAACAATGCCTCCATACTGTATACTGTAGTTCAATCAATATAGTGTAAAGTAGTGTCATATCCGTCACCCATTCCCTCAGAGCCGGCCCTAGGCATAGGCAAACTAGGCAAATGCCTAGGGCATTTAGTATGCCTGGTGGCACAAGCAGCTTCTGCTGATTAAAATGATATGCGGCATGCCTATATTCTGTGTGTGACTGCGGCTGTATCTCCATACGAAATGCTGCGTTACAGTGTATTCCTGGAAATCACTGTAACGCATATCATTTTAATCAGCAGAAGCTGCTTGTGCATCCTAGCCACATAGTAATGCAAATAAGATAACATTTTCATCAAAAAAGGCACCCAACGTTAGCAGAGCTGCCTGCTGACTCATGCTAGGCAGCTCCTGCTGCATGGCGTATTAAGGCAAGATGTATGAGGAATCATCTGTATCCAAGCAGAGGCAGAGGTCACAGTGTTAGCGGCCATGTGAATGCTGTGCGTGGGTGGGTTGGTTGTGCAGTAGTGTTCAGCATATGTGTAAGGGGCATTATGTGTGTAATGTATATAAATGGATTAATAATGTGCAGCATATGCGTAAGGGGCACTATGGCTGTCATTATGTGTATTAGTGCATTAATTATGTGCTGCATATGTGAAAGGGACATTACAGTATGTGTGTAAGGCCATTAATAATGTGCGGCATATGTGTAAGGGACATTATGTGTATAAGGGCATTAATAATGTGCGGCATATGTGTAAGGGACATTACGTGTATAAGGGCATTAATAAAGGTTGGCATAATGTGTAAGGCGCATTATGTTTCTAAGGACATTAATAATGTGTTTCATATGTGTAAGGGGCATTACTGTGTGGTATTATGTGTATAAATACATTACTAATGTGTGGCATTCTGTGTAGAAGGTGCTAGTCTATTTTGAATAAATTTGGTGTGGTGTAATGTGAGTAAGGAGCAATTCAGTGTGATGTAATGTGAAGAAGGGACACTACTGTGAGGAGTAATGTATATAAGGTAAAGTGGTACAACTTTGTGATGTAACGTGAAAAAGGGACACTATCGCATGATATAATGTGCATAAAGTTGCACTACTGTATGGCGTAATTTGAGTTGGGGGTACTATTGTTTGGCCATGCCCCTTCCCAGCAAGAACATACCCTTTTTGAGCTGTGCGCCGAATGTGCACACTGTTCCTATTTAAAATATAGGGGGTGGGAGCGCCAAAATGAGGACTGCTCTGGGTGAGGGGTGATGGTGCTGGGAAAGGGGTGCAGGGTCAGAGGCGGAACTACCAGTGGTGCTAGGGGGCACCAGCCAAAATCTTGCCTAGGGCATCATATTGGGTAGGGCCGGCTCTGCATTCCCTGAATAACCCAGAATACTCACCCCCTACTAGTTGCGGCCATCAGGGTCCCTACAAGTCTTTCTGTCTCGTAGAGGATGGGAATGGTCTCCAATAAGCCAGATAGGTCTCTGTGACAATGAAAATAAAAGGAAAGATGATTGTTTGAGTTCCCCATGTAAAAATCCAAAACTATGGATCCATGGTGGGAACTAAGAGTTAGCAGATATGCTGACTATATACTTATAATATGTTATGCACAAGACAAGGGTTTCCATAGGGGGAGGAACAGGTACAAATTACCCAAGGTTCTGTAGGGGCCAGGGACGAAATATGGAGGAGTTATAGTCTGCCCAATGCCTCTGCTGTCCTCCTGGTTAAGTCAGGCTTACTACTTTCCTTTTGTGTGTGGGGGAACTGTGCTAATGTGACACTGTACTGGCTGGATCTGTTACCAAGAGTTCTTGAAACTGAGATTACACTAAGTGGCTGTAGTTGTGGGCAATAGAACAGAATCTGTAGGGTTAATGAGGGTTTTCATGCGCCTGTAAACAGAAAGCTGCTAGGTGCAACAGGTCCATCAGAAGCAGGCTTCCCTTCTCCATATGCATGACACTCCCACAAGAGAAGGTGGTTCTGTGCATTCACGTCGTCACCCAATTTCATTGAAAGATGGATCTGGCCAAGTTCTGTCCAACTCAGAATAAGATGGACTTCGCAAAGTTGTGGAAATCTACTTCTGCACATGTGCTGTATGCGAAACTCGCCTTTTGCGACTGTGCACAGAAATCCATCTGACTCAGGCACTCATTCCTGTAGAATCAGGCCTTCTAAACCCATACGCATGTAACACAAAATCTAATCCTCAAAATCTGACTGGTGTTCTTTATAAATGATGGGGCAACTCATTGCCGTGATATGAACATACAGGATATAAACATTGCATATACTCTTAAGTTGGTAAGCTTGTGAGCAGGGTCCTTTTACTTCTTTGAGGTCTATTTACTAAGCCTTGGATGGAGATAAAGTTGCTGGAGATAAAGTACCAGCCAATCAGCTCCTAACTGTCATTTTTCAAACACAGCCTGTGACATGGCAGTTAGGAGCCGATCGGCTGGTACATTATCTCCAGAGACTTTATCTCCATCCAAGGCTTAGTAAATAGACACCCCTGTCTGTTAATACCCAGTTTTATTTTAGGGTGTGGTTCATTGGGATCTACCCTAACTAGGTCAACAGTCATTGGGTCGACCAATATTGGTCGACAGTGAGTAGGTCGACACCTGAAATAGGTCAACATGGTCATGAAATCGACACAGAAATGGTCAACCTGGAAAATGGTAGACATGAGTTTTTTTGCTTGGCTTTTTGTGCCGTTTTCTTCGTAAAGTGACCGGGAACCCCAATTAGTGCACCATGACCACTCGCATAGCTCGCTTCGCTCGCCATGCTTTGGGCAAGGTCCTCGCTCCACTACCGCTACGCTTGTCACAGGTTACTATTCCCAATCGTGTGGTCAACCTGAAGACCGGATGCCATAATTTTAATACTATTTTGCTAATAATGAAACATTGGTGACAGTGTTCAGCAACATGGTAGAAGGGCATTAGAGGAGAGAGGGCCTATGGCTGGCAGAACAGAAATGAAGACATTCACGAGGCACATTTCTAGAAGCTAAGCATCCATTAATCCGTTTGGGTAGAGTTAAACAAATGTTGGGTGTAAGTTATGGTTAATTAGCTAGAAAATACAAGAAATAAATTCCACAGTTCTCTGCAATGGGCCAGCAAAAGAGACAGGCATCTTACATAATAATAACATGCAGAGGACTCAGTTACACACATTTGCATACATATGACAAGCCACTAGCTACAATTAGGCGTCTCTGATCTTGGTGGTCGTGGGCAATGAGTGAGAGGTGGCAAGTCAGACACACAAATATCTTCCGTCTCATGGGCATTCAAGCAAAGGCTTGTACACCAGGGAAAGGGCTCTCACTCATATATATATATATATAAGATAGAGGGTCCACACTCACGTTTGAATATAAATAGTGCTGGGGTGACATCCAATGAGGGAGAAAATTTCCACTCCAATACAATTCCAAATTAGGAGAGCACTCACTAGTCTTCAAGTAGAAAAAAGTTTATTCAAACCATCAGCAGCAAATAAACTGACATAAACTGCTCCCTTTGTTGCACCTGCCCTGGAGAGGCACTGAAGCTGTCATAACTAAGCACCCGGGAGGCAGGATGGTAGGTAATACTGATCCGAATCACGACCCTGCTGCTCTGAGCATCTTCCAGACCCTCCAAGTGGCAAAAGAGCTCCCACAGCACTGGGGCAGAAGATATAAAGTCTCTCCCACTCCCTCCACAGCGCAGGAGCCGAGAGCTGATACAGGGTGTTGACTGCAGCTGAGGGTAAGTATGGCTGGTAACCCCCCGAGGGCATCACACCCTATGGGATGGCACCGCCAACACCGCCCTCTTTATGGCCCTCTCTGTTAGCACATATGTGACTTGATTCTAAACTAAGACAGGGACGTAACTTCACCACTGTAGATGTTGCATGCTTAGACTATTCCATCAAATCTATATTCAGACTAGAGATGAGCGGGTTCGGTTCTCTGAGAACTGAACACCCCCAAACTTCACTACCCGAGACCGGATCCGAGCTAGAGATGAGCGGGTTCGGTTTCTCTGAATCCGAACCCGCCCGAACTTCATGGTTTTTTTCACGGGTCCGAGCAGACTCGGATCCTCCCGCCTTGCTCGGTTAACCCGAGCGCGCCCGAACGTCATCATGACGCTGTCGGATTCTCGCGAGACTCGGATTCTATATAAGGAGCCGCGCGTCGCCGCCATTTTCACACGTGCATTGAGATTGATAGGGAGAGGACGTGGCTGGCGTCCTCTCCATTTAGATTATAAGAGAGAGAGATTTACTGGAGCTTAGGACTAGGAGGAGTACTGTAGAAGTGTAGAGAGTGCAGAGAGTTTACTAGTGAGTGACCACCAGACAGTGCAGTTTATTTAATATATCCGTTCTCTGCCTGAAAAAAGCGATACACACAGTGACTCAGTCACATACCATATCTGTGTGCACTGCTCAGGCTCAGCCCAGTGTGCTGCATCATCTATATATATTATATATCTGTCTGACTGCTCAGCTCACACAGCTTATAATTGTGGGGGAGACTGGGGAGCACTGCAGTGCCAGTTATAGGTTATAGCAGGAGCCAGGAGTACATAATATTATATAGTGAGTGACCACCAGACAGTGCAGTTTATTTAATATATCCGTTCTCTGCCTGAAAAAAGCGATACACACAGTGACTCAGTCACATACCATATCTGTGTGCACTGCTCAGGCTCAGCCCAGTGTGCTGCATCATCTATATATATTATATATCTGTCTGACTGCTCAGCTCACACAGCTTATAATTGTGGGGGAGACTGGGGAGCACTGCAGTGCCAGTTATAGGTTATAGCAGGAGCCAGGAGTACATAATATTATATTAAAATTAAACAGTGCACACTTTTGCTGCAGGAGTGCCACTGCCAGTGTGACTGACCAGTGACCTGACCACACTGACCACCAGTATAGTTAGTAGTATACTTATATTGTGATTGCCTGAAAAAGTTAAACACTCGTCGTGTGACTTCACTTGTGTGTTGTTGTTTTTTTTATTCTATAAAAATAAAACTCATTCTGCTGACAGACAGTGTCCAGCAGGTCCGTCATTATATAATATATAATATATACCTGTCCGGCTGCAGTAGTGATATATATATATTTTTTATATCATTTATCATCCAGTCCCAGCAGACACAGTACGGTAGTTCACGGCTGTGGCTACCTCTGTGTCTGCACTCGGCAGGCAGTCCGTCCATAATTGTATACCACCTAACCGTGGTTTTTTTTTCTTCTTTATACATACATACTACTACGACATCTCTTTATCAACCAGTCTATATTAGCAGCAGACACAGTACAGTACGGTAGTTCACGGCTGTGGCTACCTCTGTGTCTGCACTCGGCAGGCAGTCCGTCCATAATTGTATACCACCTAACCGTGGTTTTTTTTTCTTTCTTCTTTATACATACATAGTTACATAGACATCTCTTTATCAACCAGTCTATATTAGCAGCAGACACAGTACAGTACGGTAGTTCACGGCTGTGGCTACCTCTGTGTCTGCACTCGGCAGGCAGTCCGTCCATAATTGTATACCACCTAACAGTGTTTTTTTTTTCTTTCTTCTTTATACATACATAGTTACATAGACATCTCTTTATCAACCAGTCTATATTAGCAGCAGACACAGTACAGTACGGTAGTTCACGGCTGTGGCTACCTCTGTGTCTGCACTCGGCAGGCAGTCCGTCCATAATTGTATACCACCTAACCGTGGTTTTTTTTTCTTTCTTCTTTATGCATACATAGTTACATAGACATCTCTTTATCAACCAGTCTATATTAGCAGCAGACACAGTACAGTACGGTAGTTCACGGCTGTGGCTACCTCTGTGTCTGCACTCGGCAGGCAGTCCGTCCATAATTGTATACCACCTAACCGTGGTTTTTTTTTCTTTCTTCTTTATACATACATAGTTACATAGACATCTCTTTATCAACCAGTCTATATTAGCAGCAGACACAGTACAGTACGGTAGTTCACGGCTGTGGCTACCTCTGTGTCTGCACTCGGCAGGCAGTCCGTCCATAATTGTATACCACCTAACCGTGGTTTTTTTTCTTTCTTCTTTATACATACATACTACTACGACATCTCTTTATCAACCAGTCTATATTATTAGCAGCAGACACAGTACAGTACGGTAGTTCACGGCTGTGGCTACCTCTGTGTCTGCACTCGGCAGGCAGTCCGTCCATAATTGTATACCACCTAACCGTGGTTTTTTTTTCTTTCTTCTTTATACATACATAGTTACATAGACATCTCTTTATCAACCAGTCTATATTAGCAGCAGACACAGTACAGTACGGTAGTTCACGGCTGTGGCTACCTCTGTGTCTGCACTCGGCAGGCAGTCCATAATTGTATACTAGTATCCATCTCCATTGTTTACCTGAGGTGCCTTTTAGTTGTGCCTATTAAAATATGGAGAACAAAAATGTTGAGGTTCCAAAATTAGGGAAAGATCAAGATCCACTTCCACCTCGTGCTGAAGCTGCTGCCACTAGTCATGGCCGAGACGATGAAATGCCAGCAACGTCGTCTGCCAAGGCCGATGCCCAATGTCATAGTACAGAGCATGTCAAATCCAAAACACCAAATATCAGAAAAAAAAGGACTCCAAAACCTAAAATAAAATTGTCGGAGGAGAAGCGTAAACTTGCCAATATGCCATTTACGACACGGAGTGGCAAGGAACGGCTGAGGCCCTGGCCTATGTTCATGGCTAGTGGTTCAGCTTCACATGAGGATGGAAGCACTCAGCCTCTCGCTAGAAAAATGAAAAGACTCAAGCTGGCAAAAGCAGCACAGCAAAGAACTGTGCATTCTTCGAAATCCCAAATCCACAAGGAGAGTCCAATTGTGTCGGTTGCGATGCCTGACCTTCCCAACACTGGACGTGAAGAGCATGCGCCTTCCACCATTTGCACGCCCCCTGCAAGTGCTGGAAGGAGCACCCGCAGTCCAGTTCCTGATAGTCAGATTGAAGATGTCAGTGTTGAAGTACACCAGGATGAGGAGGATATGGGTGTTGCTGGCGCTGGGGAGGAAATTGACCAGGAGGATTCTGATGGTGAGGTGGTTTGTTTAAGTCAGGCACCCGGGGAGACACCTGTTGTCCGTGGGAGGAATATGGCCGTTGACATGCCAGGTGAAAATACAAAAAAAATCAGCTCTTCGGTGTGGAGGTATTTCAACAGAAATGCGGACAACAGGTGTCAAGCCGTGTGTTCCCTTTGTCAAGCTGTAATAAGTAGGGGTAAGGACGTTAACCACCTCGGAACATCCTCCCTTATACGTCACCTGCAGCGCATTCATAATAAGTCAGTGACAAGTTCAAAAACTTTGGGTGACAGCGGAAGCAGTCCACTGACCAGTAAATCCCTTCCTCTTGTAACCAAGCTCACGCAAACCACCCCACCAACTCCCTCAGTGTCAATTTCCTCCTTCCCCAGGAATGCCAATAGTCCTGCAGGCCATGTCACTGGCAATTCTGACGATTCCTCTCCTGCCTGGGATTCCTCCGATGCATCCTTGCGTGTAACGCCTACTGCTGCTGGCGCTGCTGTTGTTGCTGCTGGGAGTCGATGGTCATCCCAGAGGGGAAGTCGTAAGCCCACTTGTACTACTTCCAGTAAGCAATTTACTGTTCAACAGTCCTTTGCGAGGAAGATGAAATATCACAGCAGTCATCCTGCTGCAAAGCGGATAACTGAGGCCTTGACAACTATGTTGGTGTTAGACGTGCGTCCGGTATCCTCCGTTAGTTCACAGGGAACTAGACAATTTCTTGAGGTAGTGTGCCCCCGTTACCAAATACCATCTAGGTTCCACTTCTCTAGGCAGGCGATACCGAGAATGTACACGGACGTCAGAAAAAGACTCACCAGTGTCCTAAAAAATGCAGTTGTACCCAATGTCCACTTAACCACGGACATGTGGACAAGTGGAGCAGGGCAGGGTCAGGACTATATGACTGTGACAGCCCACTGGGTAGATGTATGGACTCCCGCCGCAAGAACAGCAGCGGCGGCACCAGTAGCAGCATCTCGCAAACGCCAACTCTTTCCTAGGCAGGCTACGCTTTGTATCACCGCTTTCCAGAATACGCACACAGCTGAAAACCTCTTACGGCAACTGAGGAAGATCATCGCGGAATGGCTTACCCCAATTGGACTCTCCTGTGGATTTGTGGCATCGGACAACGCCAGCAATATTGTGTGTGCATTAAATATGGGCAAATTCCAGCACGTCCCATGTTTTGCACATACCTTGAATTTGGTGGTGCAGAATTTTTTAAAAAACGACAGGGGCGTGCAAGAGATGCTGTCGGTGGCCAGAAGAATTGCGGGACACTTTCGGCGTACAGGCACCACGTACAGAAGACTGGAGCACCACCAAAAACTACTGAACCTGCCCTGCCATCATCTGAAGCAAGAAGTGGTAACGAGGTGGAATTCAACCCTCTATATGCTTCAGAGGTTGGAGGAGCAGCAAAAGGCCATTCAAGCCTATACAATTGAGCACGATATAGTAGGTGGAATGCACCTGTCTCAAGCGCAGTGGAGAATGATTTCAACGTTGTGCAAGGTTCTGATGCCCTTTGAACTTGCCACACGTGAAGTCAGTTCAGACACTGCCAGCCTGAGTCAGGTCATTCCCCTCATCAGGCTTTTGCAGAAGAAGCTGGAGACATTGAAGGAGGAGCTAACACGGAGCGATTCCGCTAGGCATGTGGGACTTGTGGATGGAGCCCTTAATTCGCTTAACAAGGATTCACGGGTGGTCAATCTGTTGAAATCAGAGCACTACATTTTGGCCACCGTGCTCGATCCTAGATTTAAAGCCTACCTTGGATCTCTCTTTCCGGCAGACTCAAGTCTGCTGGGGTTGAAAGACCTGCTGGTGACAAAATTGTCAAGTCAAGCGGAACACGACCTGTCAACATCTCCTCCTTCACATTCTCCCGCAACTGGGGGTGCGAGGAAAAGGCTCAGAATTCCGAGCCCACCCGCTGGCGGTGATGCAGGGCAGTCTGGAGCGACTGCTGATGCTGACATCTGGTCCGGACTGAAGGACCTGACAACGATTACGGACATGTCGTCTACTGTCACTGCATATGATTCTCTCAACATTGATAGAATGGTGGAGGATTATATGAGTGACCGCATCCAAGTAGGCACGTCACACAGTCCGTACTTATACTGGCAGGAAAAAGAGGCAATTTGGAGGCCCTTGCACAAACTGGCTTTATTCTACCTAAGTTGCCCTCCCACAAGTGTGTACTCCGAAAGAGTGTTTAGTGCCGCCGCTCACCTTGTCAGCAATCGGCGTACGAGGTTACATCCAGAAAATGTGGAGAAGATGATGTTCATTAAAATGAATTATAATCAATTCCTCCGCGGAGACATTGACCAGCAGCAATTGCCTCCACAAAGTACACAGGGAGCTGAGATGGTGGATTCCAGTGGGGACGAATTGATAATCTGTGAGGAGGGGGATGTACACGGTGATATATCGGAGGGTGATGATGAGGTGGACATCTTGCCTCTGTAGAGCCAGTTTGTGCAAGGAGAGATTAATTGCTTCTTTTTTGGGGGGGGTCCAAACCAACCCGTCATATCAGTCACAGTCGTGTGGCAGACCCTGTCACTGAAATGATGGGTTGGTTAAAGTGTGCATGTCCTGTTTTGTTTATACAACATAAGGGTGGGTGGGAGGGCCCAAGGACAATTCCATCTTGCACCTCTTTTTTCTTTTCTTTTTCTTTGCATCATGTGCTGATTGGGGAGGGTTTTTTGGAAGGGACATCCTGCGTGACACTGCAGTGCCACTCCTAAATGGGCCCGGTGTTTGTGTCGGCCACTAGGGTCGCTAATCTTACTCACACAGTCAGCTACCTCATTGCGCCTCTTTTTTTCTTTGCGTCATGTGCTGTTTGGGGAGGGTTTTTTGGAAGGGACATCCTGCGTGACACTGCAGTGCCACTCCTAGATGGGCCCGGTGTTTGTGTCGGCCACTAGGGTCGCTAATCTTACTCACACAGCTACCTCATTGCGCCTCTTTTTTTCTTTGCGTCATGTGCTGTTTGGGGAGGGTTTTTTGGAAGGGACATCCTGCGTGACACTGCAGTGCCACTCCTAGATGGGCCCGGTGTTTGTGTCGGCCACTAGGGTCGCTAATCTTACTCACACAGCTACCTCATTGCGCCTCTTTTTTTCTTTGCGTCATGTGCTGTTTGGGGAGGGTTTTTTGGAAGGGCCATCCTGCGTGACACTGCAGTGCCACTCCTAGATGGGCCCGGTGTTTGTGTCGGCCACTAGGGTCGCTAATCTTACTCACACAGCTACCTCATTGCGCCTCTTTTTTTCTTTGCGTCATGTGCTGTTTGGGGAGGGTTTTTTGGAAGGGACATCCTGCGTGACACTGCAGTGCCACTCCTAGATGGGCCCGGTGTTTGTGTCGGCCACTAGGGTCGCTTATCTTACTCACACAGCGACCTCGGTGCAAATTTTAGGACTAAAAATAATATTGTGAGGTGTGAGGTATTCAGAATAGACTGAAAATGAGTGTACATTATGGTTTTTGAGGTTAATAATACTTTGGGATCAAAATGACCCCCAAATTCTATGATTTAATGTTATGCACACCAGTGCCAGCAGGAAAGTACTGGTGTCAGAACCGTTATGCACTCCAGTGTCTGCAGGAATGTACTGGTGTTTGAACTGTTATGCAAAACAGATGGGCTCACAGACAAACTGGGGGATATGACATAACGTACACAGAAGGTGATAGGGTAACAAAATACACACAAAGTGAACAGAGAAGCCCAGAGGCTAAGGAACTGGGTATCTCCCTTGTATTAGAACTGCTAAGATGGAAAAAGCAAGATGTTGTGTTTTAATACGTAGAGTACCCGAAATGCTGTTGCTAAGGGCAACAGCAAAACCCTAAAGGGTTACCAACGGGTGTGGCAGTAAACTCCTTGGTCAGAGATGGAATGATAGACACAAGGAGAATCTCCACAATCCAAATTCTCACTTGCAGTGCACAGGTTTTAGCTTACTGCCACTAAACTGACCCCTGACACCTAGCACAGTGAGACAGGATTAGACAGGCAAGTCTTAGAATACAGCCGCAAACTTGCTAAGTTCACAGGGTAGTAACAGAACCCCAGCAAGCTAAACGACTGACTCCAGTCTTACTGCTAGGTCTGGATTGGCAGAGTGTAATACCAAATTCCCAGGCCTATTTGCAGTAAGCAACAAACAAATACAAAGCTACACAGTACTGGCTAACGTTCATGAACTGACTAACCAACAAAGATTCAGCAGCATCTGCTTACCCTGAAAAGAGGCCTTATAAAGCAGGTGCTGTCCACGCCCCACTCAGACCTCACAGACTGTGAGCACAAAAACCAGCACCGGATCCCCTGCCGTGCACAGAGCCTATAACCACTGCACAGCAAAAGACCCGAACCGGAGTATCAGCTGCGCTCAGGTTACTCCACTATCACTTGTCTCCCGGTAGCCATGACGACGTGGCAGCACAGGGCAGGAGACCCTAACATTTAAGCTGTTTTTTAGTGTTTTTTGAAAAAAACACCCGAATCCAAAACACACCCGAATCCGACAAAAAAAATTCGGTGAGGTTTTGCCAAAACGCGTTCGAACCCAAAACACGGCCGCGGAACCGAACCCAAAACCAAAACACAAAACCCGAAAAATTTCAGGCGCTCATCTCTAATCCGAGCCCGGCATGGGTTTTCCCGCCTGACTCAGAAACCAGAACGAGGCAAAACATCATCATCCCGCTGTCCGATTCTCGCGGGTTTTGGATTCCATATAAGGAGCCGCGCATCGCCACCATTTTCACTCCAACATTGGAGAGTGTAGCGAGAGGATGTGTCTCCGTCCTCAGTGTCTGTGCGGGAGGGAAAGTGGTGTGGCGATTCCAGTGCTGTCTTGTGCTGCTCAGTCCATTGTAGTGTCTTATGCTTCATCAGTCCAGTCACAGTGGTGGTGTCCTCTGCTGCCAGTGGCGGATCCGTGGGGGGGGGCACTCAGGCCTGTGCCCCCCCTGTCATTTGTGGCCCCATCCGTCCCCCCCCACACTTGTGTCACTGAGACACGCTGCCGCTCAGTCCAGCGGCAGCGTGTCTCAGCTGTCAGGAGGAGAGCGCGGCTATCTGGCGGCGTGTTGCGGACTTCAAACTAGCCGCCGGTTCGTGAGCCAATCAGAGCTCGCGGACCGGCAGCCAATCAGGATCCGCCGGTCCGCGAGCTCTGATTGGCTCACGAACTGCCGGCTAGTTTGAAGTCCTACACGCCGCCAGACATAGCCGCGCTCTCCTCCTGACACCGTCAGAGCCGGCAGAGAAGCAGCAGCAGCGGTAAGCAGCTGCAGAACTGCTGTGGGGGCATTTGTATAGTATACCTGCTGTGGGGGCATTTGTATACCTGGTACTGTGGGGGCAATTGTTTACCTGGCACTGTGAGGGCAATTGTTTACCTGGCACTGTGGGGGCATTTGTATACCTGACACTGTGGGGGCATTTTTGGATCTGGCACTGTAGGGGCATTTTTGGATCTGGCACTGTAGGGGCATTTTTGGATCTGGCACCGTGGGGGCATTTTTGGATCTGGCACTGTGGGGGCATTTGTGGATCTGGCACTGTGGGGGCATTTTTGGATCTGGCACTGTGGGGGCATTTGTGGATCTGGCACTGTGGGGGCAATTGTGGATCTGGCACTGTGGGTGCAATTGTGGATTTGGCACTGCACTATTGGGGGCATATGTCTGTGTATCACGTCTCATTTTAATTGGCCACACTCACTAAATGACTGCGGGCATTACTACAGGCAACATTACTACTGGGGGCAATACGGGCATTGCATAAGGGGCACCACTACTATGGGGTCTATATAAGGGGCACTACCAGTACAGTGGACATTGCATAATGAGCGCTACAACTGTGGGCATTGTATAAGAAGCGCCACCTCACATGCACCGAAGCCGCACGCAAATGTACTTCCCCTTCCATGGTGCCCCCCCCTATCATTTTCTTCTGGATCCGCCTCTGTCTGCTGCCATATGTCCAGTGTAGCTGTATAACTCCAGTGCAGTGGTGCTGTGTTGTCCTGCATCAGTACAGTGGTAGTGTCTTGTCCTGCATCAGTCCAGTCACAGTGGTGGTGTCCTGTACTGCCACATGTCCAGTGCTGCTGTATAAATTCAGTCCATTGCAGTGGTGCTGTGTTGTCCTGCATCAGTCCAGTGGTGGTGTCCCTGTGCTGCTGTATAAGTCCAGTGGTACTGCCGTATAAATCCAGTGATACTGCCGTTTATGTCCAGTGGTACTGCCATATAATTCCAGTGATCCTGCCGTATATGTCCAGTGGTACTGCCGTATAAATCCAGTGATACTGCCGTTTATGTCCAGTGGTACTGCCATATAATTCCAGTGATCCTGCCGTATATGTCCAGTGGTACTGCAATATAATTCCAGTGATACTGCCGTATATGTCCAGTGATACTGCCGTATAAGTCCAGTGATACTGCCATATAAATCCAGTGGTACTGGCGTATAAATCCAGTGCAGTGATACTGCCGTATATGTCCAGTGATACTGCCGTATATGTCCAGTGGTACTGACGTATAAATACAGTGATACTGCCGTATATGTCCAGTGGTACTGCCGTTTAAATCCTGTGGTACTGGCAAATAAATCCAGTCCAGTGGAACTGCCATATAAGTCCAGTGTTACTGCCGTATATGTCCAGTGGTACTGCCATATAAGTCCAGTCCAGTGGTGCTGCCATATAAGTCCAGTCCAGTGGTGCTGCCATATAAGTTCAGTGGTGCTGTCCTGTGCTGTATATTATTTACTCCAAATAAAGGGGTTAAAAATATTTAATCCAAATAATTTTTACAGGGTTTGCCCTGTGTGGTGTAGAGGTACGCTCTCCTTTGCTACATTTTGTTATATAACTCCAGAAAAATAATGGAGAACAAAAATTTGGAGGATAAAATAAGGAAAGATCAAGAACCACTTCCTCCTACTGCTGCTGCTGCTGCTGTTGTTGCAGCTGGGAGTCGATCGTCATCCCAGAGGGGAAGTCAGAAGACCACTTCTACTACTTCAACTAAGCAAATGACTGTCCAATAGTCCTTTGCGAGGAAGATGAAAAATGACAGCAGTCATCCTGTTGCAAAGCGGATCACTGAGGCCTTGACAGCTATGTTGGTGTTAGACGTGCGTCCGGTATCCACCATTAGTGCAGTGGGACTGCAGTGTCAACCCTAGATGGGCCAGGTGTTTGTGCCGCACACTTGTGTTGCTTAGCTTAGTCATACAGCTACCTCATTGCACCTCTATTTCTTCTTTGCATGATGTGCTGTTTGGGGACTATTTTTCTTTAAGTGCCATCCTGTCTGACACTGCAGTGCCACTCCTAGATATGCCAGGTGTTTGTGCCGCACACTTGTGTCGCTTAGCTTAGTCATACAGCTACCTCATTGCACCTCTTTTACTTCTGTGCATGATGTGCTGTTGGGGACTATTTTTTTATAAGTGCCATCCTGTCTGCCACTGCAGTGCCACTCCTAGATGGGCCAGGTGTTTGTGCTGTCGAAGTCAAAAATATTACAGAGAGAACATACAGACTCCACACATTATGAGTCGCTAAACTTGCAAATACGCGCAGCGAGCACAGCAAATATGGTAACATATGCATTTACACAGACATGCCACAAAGATATATTCAACACATATTTCATACAGCACATAAATTGAACATATCAAGCTCCAGACATCATAAAGTTTTAAATTATATAATGGAGTAACGTCATGTATGTGTATTATTGGAGCGGAGCAAGATGGACATGTTGTGTTTGGTGTCACAGTAACCAGATTAATGTGTAGATTCATTTGATGCCTGTTATTAAGTTGTAGCACATTGCCATTAGTA
The DNA here is from genome assembly GCF_028390025.1 of Pseudophryne corroboree. Taxonomy (NCBI): domain Eukaryota; kingdom Metazoa; phylum Chordata; class Amphibia; order Anura; family Myobatrachidae; genus Pseudophryne; species Pseudophryne corroboree. The sequence goes on along the minus strand of NC_086448.1, from coordinate 736,281,028 downwards.
GATATCATTAAATGTATGAAAGCTAAAGTCACTCTTATTAGAACAATGGATTTCCTGGAAGACAGCATGCCTGACCAGTGGCTATCTCCTGCAATTACACCATCAAGGCTGGACCTTGCTTGCATATGAACTGACCAGTGACTCATCATGAATGATAAAGTTCCCTCCCCTAGACTAGTCTGTGCACTCCCCCAAACTACATAGTATATAGCTGATTGCAGACACAAGAGCTGGCTGTTCTTTTGTCCCAGATGATGGTGGAGATGTTGACTGTCCAGTGGCTGCATGATTTTACACAGAGAGAGAGAGAGAGAGAGAGAGAGTGATATGGAATGGAGACATTATTTGAGCAAAATATGGTAATTGTATCACTGGCCATGTATGTATTTGAATTAGTTTGTATTAACTGCTTACTGTGTAAATTGTAACCATGTAACTATATATATATACTGTACATTGTGATGTATTGAATACATCCTTTTAATAACAAATATATACATCAATGAGCTATGGAACTCAGATAATGTGTGGGTGTATTGTTTTCTCTTATAGAATGCAGTGTTTTGCGATGTATAGCGCACATTCATAGCACATGGTAATAAGATGCGCAGGCGTCCACAGTATATATTAGAGCGGGCATTTAAAATATTTGTTAGAAAGCAATTTGACATTTACAGATGTGGCTGCGTCCGTGATATCACGTTCTTAATGATGCACTGTACATTACAAGCGTGGCTGTGGTCAACCGGCTAACGATGGACGCATCGCGACATGCTGACGAATCGCATCCACGTGTTTTGTTGTGTTATTAGTAAGGCGCTGATATGAAATTCAAGGGACAATGTGTTTCTCATAATATTTAAAATGCTACAGTGTATTTTTATTGTTGCAAAACAAAGTTCAAATAAGTCATATTGTGTTTGATTCAGATTGGATTGTTTATCTGTTAAGTAGATTTAAAGTACATTTAAAAGCATAGCCATAATATAGCTGTGTTAGCATGCTGAGAAAATGTGTATATTTTTTTTTAAACCCAGGCCTAAAGTAACTTTGGTGCCTGTATAGAGTGTGATTTCTTTGTGACAAAGTAGCCACATGGTCTGTCCTCCATTTTGGCCTAGCCACATGGCGTGTCCACCATCTTGTGTAAACCTCATGGATGTGGAAGGGGGAGGAGCAGTGGCCATTTTAAGAATGTCACTTTCTAAATAGCTGATTTTCAGTCTGCTCAGAACAATCAGTTTTCTTTGTCACAAAGTTACCACATATCTACAAATCCAGCACCATTTATGAGTTACCAATGAATTTATTTAACCCATGCCATAGTCAATTACAAATAGTTTCAATTGGGCCTAGTGAGAGTAAATGGTGAGATAAGTGAATACTTGATTTATAGAGAATTACACACAGATTAAAAAAAAGAGGTTTGTTTGTTTTTTTTTCTTTCTTTTCTTCCAAGACTTGTGGAGTCTGTTTACTAGGATAGGCATTGAAATGCAAATTAACCTGTGTAACAACTTTTTTTTTTTGTAGTAAATACCAAATATCTTTGATATGCAAATTAGAGGCAGTGAAGAGGAGAGGTGTCTCATAGGGGGGCAGTAAATGGTATATATATATATAATATTATTATAATTATGTGTATATTTAATATCAGTGTATGTTCTGCAAGATAGCTATCCCATCTGAATCATAGCATTTAAATGATAGGTTATTAGTCATTATAGATCTGTGTGAAATCGGATACATTTGTTTGCTATATAGATAAATTTGAAATAAATGTATTAAGGGTGTAATCGTAAAAGACATGAAACGCAGTTCTGGCCTAGTCATTAAAGGTTTATACAGAAAAACTGGGTGTTGTGTTTATGAGCGATAGTAGCTTTTATTGCTCATATTTATAGAGACTGTGGTTTGTTGAATTGCGGATGCACTTTTGTAACGTGGTACGGACAAAGTACAGGGTCGCACACGTGGCGTAAAAGGCACGTACGGTCGCGTGTTTATGCAAGGTTGCGTAGGATTGCAGGCGCAAAGTACAAATCACACGATAGTTGTTCAATTAAAGGCAGGATAGTATACATTTAATACAATAGCACATAACTATCCGATTTCAAAAGCAGATTAGTGTGAGACTTTGTTTACTGCCTCTGGGGTAAAGTAACCAACCTAAGGGAGTGGAATTTTCTGTACAGAAAAGAAAAACAAGGTGTATTTGAGTGAGTGAAAGCGGAGTGAGTGGATTTGAACCCCGGAAATCGGGTCCCGTGGTACACCAAGTAAGTGGAGGCTTGGTGGCGTGAGGTGGGTGACTTACATTAATACAGATAGAAATAATAAGCAAATCGTGAGGTGATTTGCATAGGAGCGTGATATAGAATTGTGCATTGAGAAGTATAGAAATTGTGAATTGACGTTTAAAGGTTTTGTGTTACGCTCCGGCTGAGGAGCGCAGCTTGTATATTCGACTCCAGTGATCGGAGGGTGGATAGGTAACAAGTACCTATACGCTGTGCGATTGGACCGAATGTTTGCGGGTGCGATATGTCACGCAACTTGATACCCCCTTTGCGAGCTTTTGCGTAAACAAAGGTATCACTAGTGCCGTGTAGAGCATACGCAAGCGTGATTTGTGTATTGCATAAAGGGAAGTTTTCGCTGGTCTGTCTCAGGAAAATCTTCAACGGTGGATATTCACTGGAAAAGGTAAGTTACTCCAAAATCTTAAAGTGAATAGAAGCCAGTTAGGGCCTCACTGGGTATGTGGTGGTCACTATTGGAGTGAGTCGTGGTACATCAGCGGAGAAGGAGCGAGTGAAAGCGTTAGGTGTCTTTCACCATCTATTGTGTTGTGCATTTGGGGATTGCGTTTACAGGCAAAAAGTCCGCAATGGGATCCAATTGCACAAGCAGTGGGCGTTTGGTAGCTAGGGTTCAGGCTGAATAATTGCGACCGAGAGGGTCAGAATTGCGGCCGAGAGGGTCAGCGAGGTTTATTATGTGTGAGAAATATGGTTCACACACGGAGGCTTTTTGCAATGAATGGGTACGTATGACTGCTGAAGATAGGGCATCATTCTCTGGGGTTGGTAAATTTGATCCTAAGGTATTGCAGGTGGTATGTCTAACCAAAGTCATATAAGACAAGAACGGAAATATAAGAACTGTTTGAACTTGTAGCAACAATAAACAAGTAGGAAGAAAAAAGAGAAAGCAAGTACACCGCCATATGTAGATGTGGAAGCAGTTACGGCCAGCAAACAAACTATAGAAAATAATAAAAATATGAAAAATATGAATGTAACCTACACTGCTCAAAAAAATAAAGGGAACACTAAAAGAACACATCCTAGATCTGAATGAATGAAATATTCTTATTAAATACTTTGTTCTTTACATAGTTGAATGTGCTGACAACAAAATCACACACAAAATATCAATGGAAATCAAATTTATTAACCCATGGAGGTCTGGATTTGGAGTCACACTCAAAATTAAAGTGGAAAAACACACTACAGGCTGATCCAACTTTGATGTAATGTCCTTAAAACAAGTCATAATGAGGCTCAGTAGTGCGTGTGGCCTCCACGTGCCTGTATGGCCTCCCTACAATGCCTGGGCATGCTCCTGATGAGGTGGCAGATGGTCTCCTGAGGGATCTCCTCCCAGACTTGGACTAAAGCATCCGCCAACTCCTGGACAGTCTGTGGTGCAACGTGGCGTTGGTGGATGGAGTGAGAGATGATGTCCCAGATGTGCTCAATTGGTTTCAGGTCTCGGGAACGGGCGGGCCAGTCCATAGCATCAATGCCTTCATCTTGCAGGAACTACTGACACACTCCAGCCACATGAGGTCTAGCATTGTCTTGCATTAGGAGGAACCCAGGGCCAACCACACCAGCATATGGTCCCACAAGGGGTCTGAGGAGCTCATCTCGGTACCTAAGGGCAGTCAGGCTACCTCTGGCGAGCACATGGAGGGCTGTGCGGCCCCCCCAAAGAAATGCCACCCCACACCATTACTGACCCACTGTCAAACCGGTCATGCTGGAGGATGATGCAGACAGCAGAACGTTCTCCTTGGCGTCTCCAGACTCTGTCACGTCTGTCACATGTGCTCAGTGAGAACCTGATTACATCTGTGAAGAGCATAGGGTGCCAGTAGCGAATTTGCCAATCTTGGTGTTCTCTGGCAAAAGCCAAACGTCCTGCACGGTGTTGGGCTGTAAGCACAACCCTCACCTGTGGATGTCAGGCCCTCATACCACCCTGATGGAGTCTGTTTCTGATCATTTGAGTAGACACATGCACATTTGTGGCTTGCTGGAGGTCATTTTGCAGGGCTCTGGCAGGGCTCCTCCTGTTCCTCCTTGCACAAAGGCGGTGGTAGCGGTCCTGCTACCGGGTTGTTGCCCTCCTACGGCCTCCTCCACATCTCCTGATGTACTGGCCTGTCTCCTGGTAGCGCCTTCATGCTCTGGACACTACGCTGACAGACACAGCAAACCTTTTTGCCACAGCTCGCATTGATGTGCCATCCTGGATGAGCTGCACTACCTGAGCCACTTGTGTGGGTTGTAGACTCCGTCTCAGGCTACCACTAGAGTGAAAGCACCGCCAGCTTTCAAAAGTGACCAAAACATCAGCCAGAAAGCATAGGAGCTGAGAAGTGGTCTGTGGTCACCACCTGCAGAACAACTCCTTTATTGGGGGTGTCTTGCTAATTGCCTATAATTTCCACCTGTTGTCTATTCCATTTGCACAACAGCATGCGAAATTGATTGTCAATCAGTGTTGCTTCCTAAGTGGACAGTTTGATTTCACAGAAGTGTGATTGACTTGGAGTTACATTGTGTTGTTTAAGTGTTCCCTTTATTTTTTTGAGCAGTGTATATATGTACTAATGAATGTCGAAGTTTTATCTAGGAGGAGAAGGCGACCTGACTGGTTTCAGCCATTTCTCATGCTCTCAGAGGAGTATCCAACCGGTAAAAGAAGAGCAGTAGCCTGCGGGGGAAGTGGCTGAGATCAGTGGAACTGGTAAGTATGGTGTCATTCGTGTACATATATAGTAAAACCCAAAAAATAAAATAAAAATCAAGAAAGTAACGTCAGAAATGGAGAAAAACCTGTCCGCACATTAGTATTTGCCAGTAGGAAAGCGGACAGAGACAGGGTTACCCCCGGGTATTTCTTTTAGTTACCATATAAGAAGTATTCATTCCTAGTAATGCCCCTAGTCAAGATGAGTTCGGAAATGTTTGTTGGACCATGTACAGACTCTTAATACGGGATGAGAAGGATTGAATGAATACTTTGCATGACCTAGAAGCTTGTTAATTTTTTTTTGTCTTTTGCAGTAATAGAAAATTCTCCGTCTGGATAAGATCACTGGAAAACACTAATTCGGCAAATGGGAGGAATGAAAGAAGTGCAACATTACCCTTTGACAAAAACCTGCTGTAGTTATGATTGGGCCCCTACAATGCTAAACCCTTTCCTTTCCTTCTTTTTCCTAACAGAAATGGCTCCTGACTAACGTAACAGAGATTTTGTTAAATGTGAAATACATATATTGTACTCCCGCTCAGGAAGTACAAGGTATGTTAGATACCCTCAAAGACTAATGTTGCATTATACTGTTCTAGATTCATGTCCATCACAGGTAGAGGAAATTATCTCACAAATACTGGGTTCCCTTTGGACCAAAGATGGACAGGACACTGGATTGATGGCGAATGTAGCCCCAGTAGTAGTACAAATAAAAGGTGGCAGGATAGCTCCAAAAAAAAATCCCTCAGTATCCTCTAAAGCCAGAGGTAGAATTAGGAGTGTACCCCGTCATAGAGCGGCTGCTACAGCAGGGCATCCAAGTCAGGACATCCAGCACAGCCAATAGTCCCATCTTCCCTGTGAAAAAGAGTGGGGGAGGGGTTACAGGCTAGTGCAGGATCTAAGGGGGATAAACAAGATAGTTGAGATAGTAGGGCCCAATCCAGTTGTCATTTTAATAAAATCCTCTCCACCTCTACAAACTTATCTGTCACCAAACTTTATTCTGTTTCTCCACAGTTTCCTCTTCATCTTTTGCGTTCACACAGGGTGGTACAAAACATGGACCCGATTACAGTTCAAACACTACATGCCTAATTGGTCCTTCAGAGTTCTGCCCAAACCCAGTATATCTCACCAGCACGATAACACCATTATTACTGCAGTGTGCCTTGTCATGCACAAAGGGTGGAGGAAGGATGAGAATACTGGTGAAGGGAAATTTTGTATAGACACTGATATGCTTGTTGGTGAATGGCAAACCTGACATTTTCTTTTTCACTTTCTCCTTCTTTCTCTCCTCTAGAGATGTTTTTTTCTTGTTTCTTTTTTGAGTTATGCTCATAGTACTCTACATTGCAAACACACAACAGTTAAATTAAGATACAAATTTGTGTTCCCTACAGGAAAGGGAGCTCTGGAAGTCGAAGGGGTATGGTTAGGAGTCCCCAGGACACTGGAGAGATGGACAAGGTAAGCCAGTGGCCCCCAGGACGTATCTCCCAAGCCTAGCTGAGGCAGCATATGGTCTGACTCAACTAGGGTAAGGAAGGTATGTGCAAATTGGTAAGAGCTTACTGGCGTGTACCAGGGTTCTCTTCTCGGGCAAGCAGGAAAGCAATGACCTGTCTTACTTGCATGAGGAAGAACATTTGATAAGGTAGTACTAACAGAGCCATCCCATATCCCTCCTGCAGATGGACCTTTTCAGGTAATACAAATCGATTTTGTACAGTTAACACCCTTTAGGAATTATTGTTATATATTGGCGTGCACTAATGTTTTCTCAAACTGGGTAGAGGCATTTCCTGCCACCACGTATGCTGCTGTGTTTACTGCAAAGAAAATTGCGCAGAAATTTGTGTGTAGATAATGGTACACCTAAGAGTAGGAGCAAAGCTTGAAATTGGACTATTGTGATCATAGATATTGACACTAGTATTATGTAGCATCGGAACCACTCCCAGATCTTCACTTAACGAATCACCCTCTTCAAAATTAGTTTTTGTGTTTTTTTTTGTTTTTGGAAGACAACCTCATGTCATGATTGATCCGCACAATGATCAGAGATGCACCAATGAGGTGACAGTACAGTACCTTATCGAGATGAGCCAGCATTTGAAAACTTGACAAAAGAACTTGAAACTGTTGATTCCTGGTATGCCAAATACTAACTGTCTTGATTGTGAACCAAGAGACTGTAATTGTTCTTACGCTCAGGTTGCCTAATAGACAGGTGGGAAGGACCGTACCAAGTTTTGTTGACAGCACTATCCCAGTGAAAGTAGCCAAGAGAGAGAGATTTGGGTCTACGATTCCCATTGCAGGAAAGTCGGTAGTCCAGAAGGAACTCGTAAATGGAGTGAGATCGCAAAAGTATCACCAGAGAGTCTGTTCCATGAAGACTGAGAGGCAGCACTGTTGAACACTACCTGAGCGTGCTAAAGGATCACAGAAAGACCAGTCGTAATTGATTTGCTATGGACAAGAGTTGTTTTGTTCTATTTCTCTTTTCTCTCTTTCCCGCTGACAAACATTTTTTTCAGGACATTCTATTTTTGTGAGGTTTTTCATGAGGAGTCGAGTGTGGGACTGGAACTGGTTCTGGAGGAAGGAGTGATTTCTTTATAGGATCCCAGGATTAGCCTATCAGTTTGTTAAAGCCAGAGAAAAATCAAAGGTCTAGTAGTTACGGAGTTCGGAGGTAACGTGATAGGCTATTGTCTGAGGAATACTGTATTTTGTAGTTATTGTGACCCCATATTTGAAGATGAGAGCATCCAGTGATGTCAGTCTAGCAATAAGGTGACAGACATCCCTTGAGTGATTACCACTCACTAGTGGGTAAGGTCTTAAACCAAACGGAATGTTGGATGTGCTCACAGGTACCTCTAAGACGAAAAGACGCAGGATTAGTGCCATATTTTTTTTACAGTTAGCTGAGGTACTTGAATTGCACGGAAGGGGGAGGGGACTGGTGGACAAAGAATATAATATAACTAGACCCCCTAGTCTTAAGATCCACCAGTACCATAGATAAATCCTTGGTATGTTTAAATCTCACCAATTTCAGGAAATTGGGAGGTAATCAGGAACAATCAGACAATGGCTATTCACACATTGCAGATAAAGAGCTCATTAATATATGTGGAAGAAAGGTTTATGAGTGGCTCTCCCCGAACTCCAAAGGTTTATGTTATTTAGGAAGGACACTACTTATAACCCTTGTTCAATGATGAAACAGACCTAGCATACGTTCCAGAAATGGAAACAATGTTCAGAAAATGATAGGAATATGTAAATCATGAAAATTTTATATGTCACTTTCACGATTTGTTTGTGTTTTCTCCCTCTACCCAGCAGAACCTCAGTCGAATCCGAACATCAGTGTACGAAGACGTAGGTACATGTATGTGTGAAATGTTCATTCAAATCAGACATTATAGGCCAAAGCACTGTCCCAGCATACTCTATAGGTTGAATGTTGTCCCACACCCAACCAGTGGTCCTGTGACCGCCGAGTGCATATAGAGGATGTCTCGAACTCCTCCCTGTCTTCCCCAAATATAGTCAAGTGTCTGATTTGCAAAATGAATACATACGTGTGTCTAGGTTACCGATTATTGTCTGAAATATTTTTCTTATGTTAATAATTTATGGCAGTTATTGTTTACTGCCAAAGGGTGGACTGTCGAAGTCAAAAATATTACATAGAGAGAACATACAGACTCCACACATTATGAGTCACTAAGCTTGCAAATACAGCAAATATGGTACCATACGCATTTACACAGACATGCCACAAAGATATATTCAACACATATTTCATACAGCACATAAATTGAACATATCAAGTGCCAGACATCATAAAGTTTTAAATTATATAATGGAGTAACATCATGTATGTGTATTATTGGAGCGGAGCAAGATGGACATGGTGTGTGTGGTGTCACAGTAACCAGATTAATGTGTAGATTCATTTGATGCCTGTTATTAAGTTGTAGCACATAGCCATTAGTAGATATGATTAAATGTATGAAAGCTAAAGTCACTCTCATTAGAACAATGGATTTCCTGGAAGACAGCATGCCTGACCAGTGGCTATCTCCTATAATTACACCATCAAGGCAGGACCTTGCTTGCATATGAACTGACCAGTGACTCATCATGAATGAGAAAGTTCCCTCCCCTAGACTAGTCTGTGCACTCCCCCAAACTACACAGTATATAGCTGATTGCAGACACAAGAGCTGGCTGTTCTTTTGTCCCAGATGATGGTGGAGATGTTGACTGTCCAGTGGCTGCATGATTTTACAGAAAGAGAGAGTGATATGGAATGGAGACTTTATTTGAGCAAAATATGGTAATTGTATCGCTGGCCATGTATGTATTTGAATTAGTTTGTATTAACTGCTTACTGTGTAAATTGTAACTATATATATATATATATATATATATATATATACTGTACATTGTGATATATTAAATACATATCCTTTTAATAACAAATATATACATCAATGAGCTTTGGAACTCAGATAATGTGTGGGTGTATTGTTTTCTCTTATGGGATGCAGTGTTTTGCGATGTATAGCGCACATTCATAGAACATGGTAATAAGATGCGCAGGCGTCTACAGTATATATTAGAGCGGGCATTTTAAATATTTGTTAGAAAGCAATTTGACATTTACAGTGCCACACACTTGTGTCGCTTAGCTTAGTCATACAGCCACCTTCGTGCAACCTTTTGGCCTAAAAACAATATTGTGAGGTGTTCAGAATAGACTGGAAATGAGTGTAAATGAATGTTATTGAGGTTAATATCGTAGGATCAAAATTACCACCAAATTCTGTGATTTAGCTGTTTTTATGTTTTTTTTTTAAATCATCCAGATCTAAAACCAAAACCAAAACACGAAAGGGTGGTTTTGGCAAAATCAATCCAGATCCAAAACACGAGCATGGAACTAGAACCAAAACCAAAACACAAAAAGTGCCCGCCACACATCTCTAATTCAGACACAATACACTTGTAAATAATGTAGAACTTCTGAAATTCCACCTCAGCATGGCTGACCAGTGAAGAGTGGACAGCCCACTGCAATGACAATGTACCTTTTATGCAAACTCATATGAGATATTCTCCAGCACAGACTGTATCATAACCTCTACGTCTGTACAGAGAAAAAAAAAGATTAGGAATTTAGTGATCTCAGATCTTGAGCGGGATGTAATGAAGTCCGAGTCTGGCCGGAAACCCGCACGGCCGCCGTACTCTGACTCCATTACATCCCACCCAAGGGTTCCAGTCTTCTCGATGACAATTCTCCACGACAAACTCTGCATCTCATTCTGAGCTGCGGCAAGACCGAGTGCGGACGCATCTAACGATTTTTCACATACTGCGAGCGTGCAGTGGGGTGCTGTATGCATCGGAGACGCTCATCTGTGGACACTGAATAAGCCTTTGTGGGTGACACTGTAGCTGAGAGACAACAATGAGAACGCACACAAGAGAACCGGAGTGTGCCATGGATGAGTATCCAGTTTACTCAGATGGATCTCCAGCACCTAGCATGGGGTAAGTGCAGGGTCGGACTGGCCCACAGGGGAAACCACCGGTGGGCTCCACTACCTGTGGGCCCTCCTCCTCCTCTAGGGATCAGGTTCCAGACTCTATCCTAGTGCACATGAATTATGCATTATACTTATGTTACATTATACTTCACAGGAATGTGGTTTATTATACATTTACCAAGGGGCACAGAACATGTACTCTGTAATGGTTAGTCAAACCTCTGTGGTGGCTGGCCACGCCCATAAGCATGGGCCCCTACAACAGCATCCCCCTTCATGCCCCAGTCTGACACTGGGCAAGTGTAAGTAGTAAGTACCAATGATAATGATAACCGTTGCTCTAGTGTACAGAAGAGTGGGGCAGTGCAATGCACATGTATTAGGAATAGGATGTGTATAATCGCATTAGTATTCAGTTTTCAATTCATTCTCATTCTCATGCTGTTCACTGCGGGTGGCCAGAAATGAGTGTGCTTTGTATGTGACTCAGGATTAGGTCCTCCAACAACATAATTGTTAATTTCCATCGTACATACAAAAATCAGGAAACTTTTAAAACTATTGCAATAATTTGTTGAAATAGATAATAATATCACTCATACAGACAATATAACAATTTTCTTGGGGGCCTCCATCTCCGTCACGGGAGATCTTATAATAATCTCATATCACAACCAGTCACATAAATAGGCCAAACCAAGCTTACATTACAGAGACTTATAGTTTAGATGTGGAAGCAAAACTGAGAAACTAGGTCCATCGCTGTAAACCACCAATAAAATTACATGAAATCAAATACAAATAGTATGATACTGAGTAACCTATTGTAAGTAACCATCAGGCTACACAGGCTGCCCGCTGTAATCACACAGCAGAAGCCAGGAAATCTGTGTTGGAAGACGCAGAACCTGGCCTGGGCACGCCTACAAAAAGGGGCCAATATGCCCCTGTTTTGTAAAATGCTAACCACCTCTACCCCGCCCCAAATGACCACATAATGTCAATCATGTTGCGGCTCAGGGGGCACTGCAACCACCATTGCAAACAGAGATCTGCACATGTGCAGTACAGATCAGCATGTGCAGATGAATAACCATCAGAGATGGATAAATCAGGCCCATAGTTGGAATTAACATAGAAACATAGAATTTGACGGCAGATAAGAACCACCTGGCCCATCTAGTCTGCCCCTTTTTTATTTTATCCTTTAGGCAATCTCAACCCTTTTTTAACCTTGATTCTTTGTAAGGATATTCATATGCCTGTCCCAGGCATGTTTAAATTGCCCTACAGTCTTAGCCTCTACCAGTGGCGGATCCAGGGGGGGGGGGGGCACTCGTGCCCGTGCCCCCCCTGTCATTTGTGGCCTCCGTCCCCCGTTCTCCCCCGGCGCCGCACAGGGAGATGACGGGCGCTCGCTGAGATTGTGTTACCAGCGGGCGCCCGTCTCCCTGCACAGCGGCAGCCGGAGGCAGGAGCTCAGTACTGAGCTTCGGCTTCCGGCGCTGTCACTGTGCGGCGTGCGCTATGGGAGAGACGTCAGTCATGACGTCTCTCTCATAGTGCTGAGGAAAGGACGCCAGGAAGAAGTCTGGAAGCGGGAACGGGGTTCGGTAAGTATGAAGTTTTTTATCTTCCTTAATGCAGCGGCCCCCGCTACTGGGGGCAAACTACGGGGGGGACATTACTACTGAGGGGGCATCAACAAGGGGCATTACTACTGGGGGAGGCATTACTACTTGGGGCATTATTACTGGGGGGCATCTACAGGGGGCATTACTACTGGGGGGTCATCTATTGGGGGCATTACTACTGGGGGCAGCTACTGGGGGGACATTTTTACTGGGAGCCATCTACTGGGGGAATTATTACAAAGGGGCTAACTACTGGGGGCATACTACAGGAGGGCATTACTACTGGCGGCGTAACTACAGGGGCATTACTACTGGCGGCGTAACTACAGGGGCATTACTACTTGGGGGCTAAACTACAGGGGGGGCAAACTACTGGGGGCATAACTACAGGGGCCAAACTACTGGGGGATAACTACAGGGGCCAAACTACTGGGGGCATTACTACTGGGGGCTAAACTACAAGGGGGGCATAACTACAGGGGCTAAACTACAATGGGGCAAACTACAGGGGGCATTACCACTGGGAGGCTAAATTAAAGGGGTGGGTGTAAACTACTGGGGTCATAACTGCAGGGGCATTACCACTGGGGGCATAACTACTAGGGCGCTAAATGACTGGGGGCATTACTACAGGCAACATTACTACTGGGGGCAATACGGGAATTGCATAAGGGGCACCACTACTATGGGGTCTATATAACGGGCACTACCAGTACAGTGGACATTGCATGATGAGCGCTACAACTGTGGGCACTTTCACGGTAGAGATTTCAAATATGAATGCATAGTAAATTACCGAGTTGTATACCTAAACAGCCGCGTTTGACCAATGGTGTATTCATTCGTATTTTTTACTTTGACTTTCAAAAAAAATACGAATGACCTCATCACTGCCGTGATTTGAGTTCCCGAGATGACACTTTGAAGAAAAAACAACAAATCGGTCAAAATCGGGAGCTTAGTAAATATACCCCCAGGAGCCCATATATCACACAAGGTAACAGTATTAAGTAGTGTTACTTATCAGGAGATGTCTGTGGTGGTGAAGCATGGAGGACTGCACAGCCGTGCAGTCTGACTCCCACTGTAGAGAAGATGATGCATTCACTGGAACACTGAGAGTCTCTGTAGCTGAGATCCACTCTCGGTCTCAGCTCTGCACACTTGTAGACCAGGACTCTGTCTCTCAGTCTATGTGTGTCACACTCTCCTCACTCTCTCTGAGATGGAGGAACAGGAACTACATCACCCATGGACTGTAAATGTTGATTTACATACAGGACTAAAAGCCACACTTTAAAAAGACATTTAATACACTTTAAATGGGGTCGCTGCGGCCGCTGTAATCAATCCTTAGCCTACGTACTTTTTACACCATTAGCGTACAAAGCCCCGTACCTTGTACGTACTTTGCGTACAAACGCCGCGCTGGCCGTACAAAGTACACGCAGTGCGTACACACCCAAAGATACTCTGTGAGCACTTAGCAGCTACACGTGTGACTGTAATACACTTATAACCTTATCAGGGAAAGGAGACACGACACCAGATTGTATTTAAAATGCCAGGTTCCGACACACCAACATATAATTACTGAAAGGGGGTTACAATAACAATACAATACAATAAAATAATGGCTACAGTCAATGGTACATACGTTTTGGTTTCGCCTGCGCTTCCCGGCCGGTCCTCAGTCATCAAGGGAGATAACCTTCAGAGTCTGTGTGCGGCCGGGCATGCAGCTGGCTCTTTTATACAATAGTCCAAAACCTAACACAGTGGATACTGTAATCTCTTTGTCCATTGGACACAGGGATGGTCATTTACAGTACAGGAGAGCTCATAGGTCGGTTTGAATAGGTGGGCGATGTCTGTTCCAGGTGCACTTGCAGATGTTCTCCTCTGGGTTCCCACCGCATACCAAATGTACAGTAAATACAGTTAATATTTATATTCTGCCCCTGCGCATAACTATTCGCAGGAGCATGCGATGTTCTGCAAACCAACACCGGAATATTTCCCTTAATATACCCTACAGCTGGATACCAAACACCACCTTATAACCTAGTTCTGTCCCCTCCTATCCTGTAAAGGTGAATCCCTTTGTTCTGATATCATTTAAACTATTGTAACTTGCTAGTGTGGTGCAGGGAGACTATGTGTACATTGTGCACTATTTGGATTAAATAAGTAATGTGTTTTTATGGCTTTTCCATGCGATCACAAACTCTACCGTAATTACCCATACCACGCGCTAATATGCAGGACCGCGGGAGCGACCATACGCAAATTGCGAATATGTGCACGCACGGCAGAACAAGTACGCGCACGGAGGCCATCTGTGTGTAGTTTGTACGTGATGTGTGTACTTCAATATTTTTCAACTTCAACAGTCCACCCTTTGGCAGTCACCAATAACTGCCACTAACTAATCAATAAACAGAAAAATATCTATACAATATATACAGAAGCTTGTATGATCGGGGGAGAGTTGTAGGTGGGAAATGTATGACCTAGTGGGATAGTAAAAAGCATGTATGTATGAATCAATGTCTGAGGGGCATGTATCATCGTGCCGTATATGTTCTAAATAAGCTTTGAGGTATTGCGAAGTATACATTAAATCCTTCTCATCCCGTATTAAGGGTCTGTAAATGGGCCAACAAACACTACCGAGCTCTTTTCGGCTTCTTGTTCCAACAAACGGGGTGCACATTTAGTTGATGATACATGGAGGGGGAACATATGTGAGTGCTAGTATATGTGGATATCACCTGTCGACTATGTGTGCTATTAACTGGAGGTTGCAGAGATGAAGATAAGACACATATATAAAAATACATTCACATAAACACTTTGGGTAGGGCTGACGTCTTTTCCAGTTGGATGTATCTGGGCAGAGGGGGAGACAAAGAAAAATGGGTGAAAGAAACAGGTCATGATATTCATTTGCAATCCTTTACATAACGCTGTCTCTATGGATGGATCATAAATTAAATCTGCTGCTGTAACAGCGCCCTCGCTCCTTAAACTCATCAAATTTGTGCCGTGCTTGCGCCGTGTTAGAATTTGAACTCACCTAAATATCAAACCAATAATTATGATGACTCCCAGGATACAAAGGAGAAAGTTCCCCACACTCATAATGACATTTTGTGCCCACTCTCCTAACCCTGATAACCATTTGCATGGGTTCAACCATGAGACCCAGCCGGTCAGTTCATTACCCACAGTCGCTAAGGTAAGGTTGTGCTTCCTCCTAAAATCCCACTTCAACTGAAAGATCTTGTCCATCTTCTGATCAATGATCTCTGTGGGGTCGTCAGTGCTGTTAGTAATATATGTACAGCACTTCACACCATATTGAGTTGCCAGAGTAACACAGTACCCACCTGTCACGGCTGTAACATAATTAAGGACCATCCTGTGCTGGATCAGTTCCTTTTTGTAGGCTTGTAACTCCCTTCCCGTATACCTGAAGGTGTCATCATACATCTCAGTGATATTATCTATCAAGTTCACTAGCGCATGGATATACCTGTAATTTATAGTTCCTCTGGCAGTACGGGTGATGTCTAATGCAAGAAGGAACTGAATCCCGGTGGATTCGTGGATCAAATCAGAGGCTGCGTGCTTTGCCCTATCTATGAGGTGTCTCTTGATGATGTGTTCATAGTGAGTATGTGTATAAGGAGCCTGAGCACTGCGGTGAACGTATTTCATTTTATCGTGGGTTATGGTCATGACCTCCGGTAGTACTCTCCCAATATAACACAATCGCTCAGAGCTCGGGGCAAGCCCATTGTACGCTTTCCTCCCACATATAAAATAGGCATCATCTGGGAGAACATAGGGGACAAAATGTAACATCACCGTATTGCAAACTTTCCAAGTAAAGGAACCAATCCCTAGTTCTCCCATTTGCTCAGTACAAGTATCGGGCTGGATGATATGGGCACAATACCCTGATGATACTTTTCCAACCCACATGGTCTTGCTTCCACGGGTATACCTATACCAAAAATACCTCCCACTGTTGGCTATTTGGCGTACAAGTTCAGAGTCTATGGGCATCTTATCAGCTCTGTGTGAAAAAGTCATTGTCTGGTCATTCCACGTCACTTCCCAATTTCCTGGTTTTCGGTAATTGGAAATATTAAAACACAATAAGGACCTGTCTGCATGATACTGGTGGAGTTTCAAACTAGGGGGCCTTGAGATATTGAATTTCTTGTCCACCGGTCTACCACCCCGTAATTCGAGTACCTCATCTATTGCTAAAGGGTATGGTACTAATCCTGACTTACTCTGACCTTGAGGTACCTGTGAGCACACCCAGCATTCTGTCTGGTTTAAGACCTTACCCACTAGTGAGTGGTAATCACTGAACGGATGGCGGTCCATGACGATATTAAGGTTGGACTGACATCTCTGGATGCACACATCCTCGACTATATTCTCACAATTCCTACAAATACAATATTCATTAGACAATAACCCTTCACAGTGCCTCCGAGCTCCATGACTACCAGAGCGCTTACTGATACCAGCCTTTACTCGAGTGATGTGCTGCTCCTGTGATCCTACAAATTCGTACTCGCCATCAGAACCTATTCCAGATCCCTGCTCGACCTCTCTGGGACCCTCACCAAAGCAAATTGTCCTGATCAAAAACAGAATTACTAGCAGAACCCGAAACGCAGTCTCTTGTGATAGATCCATTTCGTTAGGGGAAAGATGGAAAATAAGGAGGAGAAAAGGAAGGAAAATGCAGGGGGAGGTGAAAAAAGAAAATGGTGTGACAACCGTCCTAAATCTTGTTGCTCTCCGTGCTCAGGTGCCTTTCAACAGTCCTGCCTCTCAACTTTCCCGGAACAAACACTCTAGTGATACAAGGTTCTCTCCATCTTGCTCTTTGTCACGAGTCCTCTCCGGGTCAGCGACCTTCTTGCAGTGGGACGAGTGGACCCAAATCTCTCTTTCGGCGACCTTCGAAGCTGTCGTGCTGGTTAACAAGACTTGGTATTGTCCTTCCCACCTGTCTATGAGGCAACCTGAGCGTAAGAAATTTCGAATCATCACATAATCCCCAGGCTCAATGTCATGACAATTACTGTTCGGTAGGTCAGGAATCACCAGCTTTAGATTTCTTTGTTGATTTCTCAGCTGCTTTCTCATCCCAACCAAATATTTCACAGTCACTTCATTATTGCATTTCAAATCATCCTGGGAGTCTATCATTACATGAGGTTGTCGACCAAAAAGAATTTCAAAGGGTGATAAGTTAAGTGGAGACCTAGGAGTGGTTCTGATGCTGTACAACACTAGTGGCAAAGCTTCTGGCCACAGCAATCCAGTTTCAGCCATCACTTTGCTCAGCTTGTTCCTAATAGTGCTGTTCACTCTCTCTACCTTTGCACTCGCCTGTGGCCGGTATGGAGTATGCAGCTTGCTATTAATTCCCATCAGTTTGCACATGACCTGAAAGACTACACCTGTAAAATGGGTACCCCTATCACTTTCAATTATTCTAGGGATACCATATCTACATACAAATTCCTGCACAATTTTCTTTGCAGTGAACGTAGCAGTATTTGTGGCAGCAGGGAATGCCTCTACCGAGTTGGAAAATACATCAATACATACTAACACATATTTCAAATTCCTACAGGGTGGTAACAGTATGAAATCGATTTGTATTACCTGAAAAGTTCCATCTGTCGGAGGGATATGGGATGGCTCTGTTGGTATTGTCTTACCAATATTTTTCCTCAAGCAAGTAAAACATATCATTGCTCTCTTACCTGCATGAGAAGAAAATCCTGGTGCACACCAGTAGGCTCTTACCAGCTTGCACATACCCTCTTTGCCCAGATGAGTCAGACCGTGTGCTGCCTCAGCTAGACTTGGAAGATATGCTCTGGGGGCTACTGGCTTACCGTGTCCACCTGTCCAAAGTCCTGAGGACTCGACCATACCCCTTCGACTTCCAGACTGCCTTTTCCTGTAGGGAACACAAATTTTGCATTTCAATTAATTGTTGTGTGTTGACCGTGTTAAATGTCATCCATGATGTGATGTTCGTCTGTATGGGGGTGCTTGCTGCTGATTTAGCAGCTTCGTCTGCCCAGCTGTTACCAAGAGAAATTGGGTCTAGGTTGTAAGTGTGTGCTTTGAACTTGATAACAGCCACTCTGTCTGGTTCCTGTATTGCTGTCAAAATAAGATTTTACTTACCGATAAATCTATTTCTCGGAGTCCGTAGTGGATGCTGGGGTTCCTGAAAGGACCATGGGGAATAGCGGCTCCGCAGGAGACAGGGCACAAAAAGTAAAGCTTTTCCAGATCAGGTGGTGTGCACTGGCTCCTCCCCCTATGACCCTCCTCCAGACTCCAGTTAGGTACTGTGCCCGGACGAGCGTACACAATAAGGGAGGATTTTGAATCCCGGGTAAGACTCATACCAGCCACACCAATCACACCGTACAACTTGTGATCTAAACCCAGTTAACAGTATGATAACAGCGGAGCCTCTGAAAGATGGCTTCCTTCAACAATAACCCGAATTAGTTAACAATAACTATGTACAATTATTGCAGATAATCCGCACTTGGGATGGGCGCCCAGCATCCACTACGGACTCCGAGAAATAGATTTATCGGTAAGTAAAATCTTATTTTCTCTATCGTCCTAGTGGATGCTGGGGTTCCTGAAAGGACCATGGGGATTATACCAAAGCTCCCAAACGGGCGGGAGAGTGCGGATGACTCTGCAGCACCGAATGAGAGAACTCCAGGTCCTCCTTAGCCAGAGTATCAAATTTGTAAAATTTTACAAACGTGTTCTCCCCTGACCACGTAGCTGCTCGGCAGAGTTGTAATGCCGAGACCCCTCGGGCAGCCGCCCAAGATGAGCCCACCTTCCTTGTGGAGTGGGCCTTTACAGATTTAGGCTGTGGCAGGCCTGCCACAGAAAGTGCAAGTTGGATTGTGCTACAGATCCAACGAGCAATCGTCTGCTTAGACGCAGGAGCACCCATCTTGTTGGGTGCATACAATATAAACAACGAGTCAGATTTTCTGACTCCAGCTGTCCTTGCAATATATATTTTTAATGCTCTGACAACGTCCAGTAACTTGGAGTCCTCCAAGTCACTTGTAGCCGCAGGCACTACAATAGGCTGGTTCAGATGAAATGCTGACACCACCTTAGGGAGAAAATGCGGACGAGTCCGCAGTTCTGCCCTGTCCGAATGGAAAATCAGATATGGGCTTTTGTAAGATAAAGCTGCCAGTTCTGACACTCTCCTGGCCGAAGCCAGGGCTAGAAGCATGGTCACTTTCCATGTGAGATATTTCAAATCCACCTTTTTTAGTGGTTCAAACCAATGAGATTTTAGAAATTCCAAAACCACATTGAGATCCCACGGTGCCACTGGAGGCACCACAGGCGGCTGTATATGCAGCACTCCCTTAACAAAGGTCTGGACTTCAGGGACTGAAGCCAATTCTTTTTGAAAGAAAATCGACAGGGCCGAAATTTGAACCTTAATAGATCCCAATTTGAGACCCATAGACAATCCTGATTGCAGGAAATGTAGGAATCGACCCAGTTGAAATTCCTCCGTCGGAGCACTCCGATCTTCGCACCACGCAACATATTTTCGCCAAATTCGGTGATAATGTTGCACGGTTACTTCCTTCCTCGCTTTAATCAAAGTAGGAATGACTTCTTCCGGCATGCCTTTTTCCTTTAGGATCCGGCGTTCAACCGCCATGCCGTCAAACGCAGCCGCGGTAAGTCTTGAAACAGACAGGGACCCTGCTGAAGCAAGTCCCTCCTTAGAGGTAGAGGCCACGGATCTTCCGTGATCATCTCTTGAAGTTTCGGGTACCAAGTCCTTCTTGGCCAATCCGGAACCACTAGTATCGTTCTCACGCCTCTTTGCCGTATAATTCTCAATACTTTTGGTATGAGAGGCAGAGGAGGAAACACATACACCGACTGGTACACCCAAGGCGTTACCAGCGCGTCCACAGCTATTGCCTGCGGATCTCTTGACCTGGCGCAATACCTGTCCAGTTTTTTGTTGAGGCGAGACGCCATCATGTCCACCATTGGTCTTTCCCAACGGGTTACCAGCATGTGGAAGACTTCTGGATGAAGTCCCCACTCTCCCGGGTGAAGATCGTGTCTGCTGAGGAAGTCTGCTTCCCAGTTGTCCACTCCCGGGATGAACACTGCTGACAGTGCTATCACATGATTCTCTGCCCAGCGAAGAATCCTTGCAGCTTCTGCCATTGCACTCCTGCTTCTTGTGCCGCCCTGTCTGTTCACATGGGCGACTGCCGTGATGTTGTCCGACTGGATCAACACCGGTTTTCCTTGAAGCAGAGGTTCTGCCTGGCTTAGAGCATTGTATATTGCTCTTAGTTCCAATATGTTTATGTGAAGAGACGTTTCCAGGCTCGTCCATACTCCCTGGAAGTTTCTTCCTTGTGTGACTGCTCCCCAGCCTCTCAGGCTGGCGTCCGTGGTCACCAGGATCCAATCCTGTATGCCGAATCTGCGGCCCTCCAATAGTTGAGGACTCTGCAACCACCACAGAAGAGACACCCTTGTCCTTGGAGACAGGGTTATCCGTAGGTGCATCTGAAGATGCGACCCTGACCATTTGTCCAACAGATCCCTTTGGAAAATTCTTGCGTGGAATCTGCCGAATGGAATTGCTTCGTAAGAAGCCACCATTTTTCCCAGGACTCTTGTGCATTGATGTACAGACACCTTTCCTGGTTTTAGGAGGTTCCTGACAAGCTCGGATAACTCCTTGGCTTTTTCCTCCGGGAGAAAAACCTTTTTCTGAACCGTGTCCAGAATCATCCCTAGGAACAGCAGACGAGTTGTCGGCATTAACTGGGATTTTGGAATATTCAGAATCCACCCGTGCTGTTTTAGCACTTCTTGAGACAGTGCTAATCCCATCTCTAGCTGTTCTCTGGACCTTGCCCTTATTAGGAGATCGTCCAAGTATGGGATAATTAATACGCCTTTTCTTCGAAGAAGAATCATCATCTCGGCCATTACCTTTGTAAAGACCCGAGGTGCCGTGGACAATCCGAACGGCAGCGTCTGAAACTGATAGTGACAGTTTTGTACAACGAACCTGAGGTACCCCTGGTGTGAGGGGTAAATTGGAACGTGGAGATACGCATCCTTGATGTCCAAGGATACCATAAAGTCCCCCTCTTCCAGGTTCGCTATCACTGCTCTGAGTGACTCCATCTTGAACTTGAACTTCTTTATGTACAGGTTCAAGGACTTCAGATTTAGAATAGGCCTTACCGAGCCATCCGGCTTCGGTACCACAAAAAGAGTGGAATAATACCCCTTCCCTTGTTGTAGAAGAGGTACCTTGACTATCACCTGCTGAGAGTACAGCTTGTGAATGGCTTCCAAAACCGTCTCCCTTTCGGAGGGGGACGTTGGTAAAGCAGACTTCAGGAAACGGCGAGGTGGATCTGTCTCTAATTCCAACCTGTACCCCTGAGATATTATCTGCAGGATCCAGGGATCTACTTGCGAGTGAGCCCACTGCGCGCTGTAATTTTTGAGACGACCCCCCACCGTCCCCGAGACCGCTTGAGAAGCCCCAGCGTCATGCTGAGGCTTTTGTAGAAGCCGGGGAGGGTTTCTGTTCCTGGGAAGGAGCTGCCTGTTGCTGTCTCTTCCCTCGACCTCTGCCTCGTGGCAGATATGAATAGCCCTTTGCTCTCTTATTTTTAAAGGAACGAAAGGGCTGCGGTTGAAAGGTCGGTGCCTTTTTCTGTTGGGGAGTGACTTGAGGTAGAAAGGTGGATTTCCCGGCTGTAGCCGTGGCCACCAAATCTGATAGACCGACTCCAAATAACTCCTCCCCTTTATACTGCAAAACTTCCATATGCCGTTTTGAGTCCGCATCGCCTGTCCACTGTCGCGTCCATAAAGTTCTTCTGGCCGAAATGGACATAGCACTTACCCGTGATGCCAGTGTGCAGATATCCCTCTGTGCATCACGCATATAAAGAAATGCATCCTTTATTTGTTCTAACGACAGTAAAATATTGTCCCTGTCCAGGGTATCAATATTTTCAATCAGGGACTCTGACCAAACTACCCCAGCACTGCACATCCAGGCAGTCGCTATAGCTGGTCGTAGTATAACACCTGCATGTGTGTATATACTTTTTTGGATATTTTCCATCCTCCTATCTGATGGATCTTTAAGTGCGGCCGTCTCAGGAGAGGGTAACGCCACTTGTTTAGATAAGCGTGCTAGCGCCTTGTCCACCCTAGGAGGTGTTTCCCAGCGCTCCCTAACCTCTGGCGGGAAAGGGTATAATGCCAATAATTTCTTTGAAATTATCAGCTTTTTATCAGGGGCAACCCACGCTTCATTACACACGTCATTTAATTCTTCTGATTCAGGAAAAACTATAGGTAGTTTTTTCACACCCCACATAATACCCTGTTTAGTGGTACCTGTAGTATCAGCTAAATGTAACGCCTCCTTCATTGCCAAAATCATATAACGTGTGGCCCTACTGGAAAATACGGTTGATTCGTCACCGTCACCACTGGAGTCATCGCCTGTGTCTGGGTCTGTGTCGACCGACTGAGGCAAAGGGCGTTTCACAGCCCCTGACGGTGTTTGAGTCGCCTGGACAGGCACTAATTGATTGTCCGGCCGTCTCATGTCGTCAAACGACTGCTTTAGCGTGTTGACACTATCCCGTAGTTCCATAAATAAAGGCATCCATTCTGGTGTCGACTCCCTAGGGGGTGACATCCTCATATTTGGCAATTGCTCCGCCTCCACGCCAATATCGTCCTCATACATGTCGACACACACGTACCGACACACAGCAGACACACAGGGAATGCTCCTAACGAAGACAGGACCCACTAGCCCTTTGGGGAGACAGAGGGAGAGTTTGCCAGCACACACCAAAAGCGCTATATATATATATCAGGGATAGCCTTATAATAAGTGCTCCCTTATAGCTGCTTTGTTATATCAAAATATCGCCATAAATTTGCCCCCCCTCTCTGTTTTACCCTGTTTCTGTAGTGCAGTGCAGGGGAGAGACTTGGGAGCCGTCCTGACCAGCGGAGCTGTGAGAGGAAATGGCGCCGTGTGCTGAGGAGATAGGCCCCGCCCCTTTTCTGGCGGGCTCGTCTCCCGCTATTTAGAGAAATCAGGCAGGGGTTAAATATCTCCATATAGCCTCTGGGGGCTATATGTGAAGTATTTTTAGCCTTTATATAGGTTACATTTGCCTCCCAGGGCGCCCCCCTCCCAGCGCCCTGCACCCTCAGTGACTGCCGTGTGAAGTGTGCTGAGAGGAAAATGGCGCACAGCTGCAGTGCTGTGCGCTACCTTTAGAAGACTGCAGGAGTCTTCAGCCGCCGATTCTGGACCTCTTCTGACTTCAGCATCTGCAAGGGGGCCGGCGGCGCGGCTCCGGTGACCATCCAGGCTGTACCTGTGATCGTCCCTCTGGAGCTTGATGTCCAGTAGCCAAGAAGCCAATCCATCCTGCACGCAGGTGAGTTGACTCCTTCTCCCCTCAGTCCCTCGCTGCAGTGATCCTGTTGCCAGCAGGAATCACTGTAAAATAAAAAACCTAGCTAAACTTTTTCTAAGCAGCTCTTTAGGAGAGCCACCTAGATTGCACCCTTCTCGGCCGGGCACAAAAATCTAACTGGAGTCTGGAGGAGGGTCATAGGGGGAGGAGCCAGTGCACACCACCTGATCTGGAAAAGCTTTACTTTTTGTGCCCTGTCTCCTGCGGAGCCGCTATTCCCCATGGTCCTTTCAGGAACCCCAGCATCCACTAGGACGATAGAGAAAAGCCTTTTGATGTGGGACGCATGCGCTACAGGTGTGCCAGCTGCCGTCATTAAATTTCTGAGGCGCCATAGGGCCACAAAATCATGCACCACTCCAAAGGCGTACCTAGAATCTGTGTATATATTAGCTGACTTACCCTTGGCCAATTCACACGCTCTGGTTAGGGCGACCAACTCAGCAATTGTGCTGAGTGCGGTGGGCCAAGCGGTTCAGCTTCTATGATACCTTCGTCATCTACAACTGCATATCCAGTGCACAAGTCTCCCGATTCTGTCTGTCTGTGGCAACAACCGTCAGTGTAGAAGGTAAAGTGTACTCCTTCCAGTGGCTTGTCACTGATGTCAGGTCTCGCAGTGAAAGTTTGATTTAGGTATTCCATACAATCATGCATATCAGTATCTGCACTAAATCCTGCTTCACCATCATTCTCATCCTCCACCCTTTGTGCCTGTCCAGGCACACTTGGCAAGTAGGTTGCAGGATTTAGTGAGCTGCATCTCTTAATGGTGATGTTTACCGGGGCCATCAGTGATAATTCCCACTTTGTAAGCCGAGCAGATGAGACATGTCTGGTTTGGGCGGAGTTTAGCAAGGCTGATACTGCATGAGGTGTATGAATGGTCAGGTCATGTCCTAACACTATGTCCTCGCTTTTACTTACCAGCAAAGCTATCGCTGCAACACTTCGCAAGCAAGTGGGGAGAGACCACGCTACAGTGTCCAACTGTGCACTGTAGTAGGCTACCGGTCTGCTGGCATCACCATGTCTCCGTGTTAAGACACCTGCCACGCACCCAGCACTTTCAGTACCGTACAATTCAAAGGGCTTCTCATAATCTGGCATACCTAATGCAGGTGCTTGTAATAGACACTGTTTGAGTCTCTCAAACGCCAGTTCGGACTCATTTGTTTGAGAGATCCGTTCCGGTTTGTTCGAAGAGACCATTTCTTGCAATGGTAAAGCCAGTATAGAGAACCCTGGAATCCAGTTTCAACAGTACCCACACATTCCAAGGAAGGTGCTGATCTGTTGCTGAGTTTGTGGCAGAGTCATGTTGCGAATCGTCTGTATTCTATCAGCAGTGAGGTGTCTAAGTCCTTGAGTCAAGCAATGTCCCAAATATTTGACCCTGGTCCGGCACAACTGCAACTTATCCTTTGAAACATTGTGTCCTGTATGGGAAAGATGAAACAGAAGCTGTTTCGTATCTTTCAAGGACGATTCGAGTGAGTCAGAACACAACAATAAGTCATCGACATACTGTATTAGCACTGATCCACTCTCAGGTTGAAAGGATTGTAAACAGTCATGCAAGGCCTGGGAGAAAATACTCGGGCTGTCAGTGAAACCTTAGGGGAGACGAGTCCAGGTGTACTGTACTCCCCTGTATGTAAAGGCAAAAAGGTATTGGCTGTCAGGGTGAAGAGGGACAGAAAAGAAAGCTGAACAGAGGTCAATGACAGTGAAGAATTTTGCAGTAGAGGGAATTTGCATGAGGATGACAGCTTGATTGGGCACTACGGGGAATTGGCTCTCAACTACCTTGTTTATCCCCCTT
Organism: Pseudophryne corroboree; assembly: GCF_028390025.1. NCBI lineage: Eukaryota > Metazoa > Chordata > Amphibia > Anura > Myobatrachidae > Pseudophryne > Pseudophryne corroboree. The sequence goes on along the minus strand of NC_086448.1, from coordinate 736,255,314 downwards.
AGATCCTGCACTAGTCTGTAACCCCTCCCCCCACTCTTTTTCACAGGGAATATGGGACTATTGGTGGTGCTGGACGTCCTGACTAAGATGCCCTGTTGTAGCAGCCGCTCTATGACAGGGTACACTCCTAACTTTACCTCTGGCTTCAGAGGATACTGAGGGATTTTTGGAGCTATCCTACCATCTTTTACTTGTACTGCTACTGGAGCTACATTCGCCATCAATCCAGTGTCCCGTCCATCTTTGGTTCAAAGGGAACCCGGTATTTGCAAGATCATTTCCTCTACCTTTGATGGACACGTGTCTATAACAGTAGAATGCGACATTAGCCTTTGAGGGGTGTCTAGTATATCTTGTACTTCTTGAGCATGGTTCTCAGGTATATCTAAGAAGACACCCTCAGGAGTACAGTATATAACACACAGCATTTTACACAATAGATCTCTGCCGAGTAGATTAGTCAGAGCCGATGCAGCCAGCAGAAAAGAATGTTTGGTTTGCAAGGGCCCTATCGTAATCTCTGCAGGTCTACTCAAAGGGTATTGTTGCACCGTTCTTGTTACTCCCATTGCCGAAATCATTTTTCCCGTGGTCTTTACACCTGATGTGGAATTCAACACTGACCTGGCCGCCCCTGTATCTACAAGAAAAGGTAATGGTACACCAGCTACATCAACCGTGACCTCAGGTTCACTATGAAGGCTATCAATCAACTTCACTGGCTGCAGACTACAGGTGTGGCCCAACCCCTATTGTGTAGTGGGACCCTCCCACAGCGCATTGGCAGCTATGAAATGTGAGGGCGGTAGCTGTGCGTTTTCGGAGGCCTGCCAGTCTCTCCTTGGAGGGTTCCTCCTTGTTTCCCCTCTGTGTGGTCCCTGTTCCCAATTATGTGTGTTATAGCGTGGTTCATATCCTGGTCTAGGGGGTCGGTATACATTATGTGTCCCTTTATTCCTACATTCCCTTGAGTAATGTCCTTCCTTCTGACAATTATAGCATATTACTACATGTGATTTACCATCAGGGGTCTGGGGTCTTGGCTGATGTGGTTTTGTTGTAAGAGCATGTATACTTACTGTCATCAGCTTATCCCCCTGAGACTCCCTGTGCTTACTGATGTTCCGGCCGTGCTCGATAGCGGACTCTCTCAATGCAGCCACCGAGATACCTCTCCAGTTAGGTAGAGAGGTTTGCACTCTTGTTCTCAGTGCCTCTTTTAACCCATCCATTAATACTGAAACAGCTACCTCCCTATGGTGTGCATTATCTTTAATGTCCTCGATCCCAGTGTATCTAGCTATTTCCTGCAATGCCCGATGGAAATACTCGGCTGCCATTTCACTTTCCTTTTGTCTTATGGAGAAGATTTTATTCCATTTGACAACAGTAGGGAAATATACTCCTAATTGCAGATTGATTTGCCGTACATTCTCCTGAATGTATTCATCAGTGAGAGGTACCTCTGCGTCTACCTTACAATCTCTTATGAATTTCGTGGTGTCAATATTTGAGGGTAAACACACCCGTAGCACTGTTCGCCAATCTTTATTTGTGGGCTCATGGGCGTTACCTAACTCTTTAACAAACTTCTGGCATCCGACTAGATCTTTTCTGGGATCGGGAAATTCTGACATAATTGACCTTAACTCTGCTCGGGACCAAGGACAATGCATGGTGATGTTCCTGATGGGAGTTACTCCCTGAGCGTCAGTCTTCCCACTGGGGACTGCAATCACCCTGACAGGATTTAATTTAATTACATCATTCTGATTTGACTCTATAATGTGAGGAGCTATTGTTTCTGCATAGTGTATGGTACCGTACTTACCTGTGGACACAACCTCACTTATCCCTCCGCTTGGTGGTTGTGCCGTGCCCACCTGAGTATCCTGTATGGTAAGAAACTACAAGAAAAACCAGGGGAATTTTTGGAATGTTTGAAATGTGCGCAGGGCAGCTTTAACAAGTATAAATTGTCTAATGGGATGCCACCACACCCCACAAAAAACAGAAATTCAATACAAAAGGAAGACAGTTTTTTCTCAGTATAAGCGCCCAATGTGAATATTAAAATGAAAATAAAATATACGTCCCTTAAGGGTGTTCAAGATGGAAATCCTCAGTAGTTCAGCAAACGTTCTCAATTGATGTAATTAGTGTCCAGTCATTGTTACATGAAAAAGAACAAAACATACAATGTGTACTATTGTTTTTTAATGGTATTCAAAGAAAGTCCTTTTATCCCATCAGCATAACAGGAAAGCAGTGATATGAATGGGGGGTCTGTATGAAGTGCGTACCCCAACTCACACTAGGAAGAACAGATGTGTGCACATAAAGGTTTCTTTTTAAGGTTCTTCACCCTTTCTGTGTGTCCTCCACCAAAAAGTATGCGTAGATAAGCATACCTAAACTCACATTAAAGTGAAGATACGGCAAGTATGTAAAGGTATCTTTCATATATACTCCTCTATCAAAAATAGAGGTGCGTACCACACTCACAGAATGGAATGTGGAGATGTTCCTATCAAGGTATCTTTTGGATCCACAGCTGTTTCAGGCCTCAAGATGCCAGTAGGTATTTTGGGCAATTGCCCAAATACCTACTGGCATCTTGAGGCCTGAAACAGCTGTGGATCCAAAAGATACCTTGATAGGAACATCTCCACATTCCATTCTGTGAGTGTGGTACGCACCTCTATTTTTGATATAGGAGTATATATGAAAGATACCTTTACATACTTGCCGTATCTTCACTTTAATGTGAGTTTAGGTATGCTTATCTACGCATACTTTTTGGTGGAGGACACACAGAAAGGGTGAAGAACCTTAAAAAGAAACCTTTATGTGCACACATCTGTTCTTCCTAGTGTGAGTTGGGGTACGCACTTCATACAGACCCCCCATTCATATCACTGCTTTCCTGTTATGCTGATGGGATAAAAGGACTTTCTTTGAATACCATTAAAAAACAATAGTACACATTGTATGTTTTGTTCTTTTTCATGTAACAATGACTGGACACTAATTACATCAATTGAGAACGTTTGCTGAACTACTGAGGATTTCCATCTTGAACACCCTTAAGGGACGTATATTTTATTTTCATTTTAATATTCACATTGGGCGCTTATACTGAGAAAAAACTGTCTTCCTTTTGTATTGAATATCCTGTATGGTGGCTGCTAGAGAGAGTGACGATATCATGCTGGGCTCATCTTCCTACTCACAGTCCTGGGGAAAATTTAAAATGGGATACAGCTGGCAAGGGTTAGCGTTAGTACATTTATCAATCACTTTCCTATCCTGTACCAATGCACCATTGCTTGTAGCCACTTTCTCCCCATCAATATATGGTGGTGGTGGTGGTGCGGTCGCCATTGTTTTCCCGCTAGGTTTGGAACCTGTTGTGCAAGCTAATTTCCTTTGCACATCCCCCTCTTGCTGCCATAGATTTAAACAATCTGTATGTCTAATTCTTTGTTTTCTGGATTTTATCAGACATATCCTTATCCTTAAGTTCTGCAGTACCTCTGGATCAAAGCTGCCCACCCTAGGGAATGATACCCTATCTTTGTCAGTCATACGTACCCATTCAGACAAAAAGTCTTCAGCGTGTGGACCATATTTTCCACACATAATAAACCTCGCTGACCCCTTGGGCCGCGGCTCTTCAACCTGAACCCTGGCTACCATACGTCCACCGCTTGTGCAATTGGATCCCATCGTGGACTTTTTCCTTTTACGTAATCCCCAATGCACGACACGAACAGACGGTGAAAGTTCTTAGAGCGCTTTCACCCACTCCTTCTCCGCTGATGTACCACGACTCACTCCAGTAGTGACCACTGCGTACCCAGTGAGGTCCCTAATTGGTTTCTGTTTACTGGAAGTGTTAGGAGTGACTTACCTTTTCAAGCAAATATCCGCCGCTGGAGATTTTCCTGAGAGAGACCAGTGAAAACTCCCTATGCACTTATACACCAATCACGCTTGCATATGCTCTACACGGCGCTAATGATACTGCGATTTTATGCAAAAGCTCGTAAAAGGGGTATCAAGTTGCGCTACGTATCGCACCCACAAACATGCGGTCCAATCGCACAGCGTATAGGTACTTGTTACCTAGCTGCCGTACGACCACGAGTCGATGTACAAACTGCGACCCTCAGCCAGCGTAACAAAAAACTTTTTTACTTCAATACTACACAATGCACAATTCCCTATTACGCTCCTCTGCAAATCTCCTCACGATTTGCGTATTTCAATCTATACTAACGTGAGTCAGCCGCCTCACGCCGCCAAGCCTTCACTTACTTGGTGTACCAAACGACGGGATCCCGAATTCTACGGGGTTCAACCCACTCACTCCTGCTTTCACTCACTCAAATACGCTTTGTTTTTCTGTACAGAAAATTCCCACTCGTTCTGATCGGCAGCTTTACCCCCAGAGGCAACACAGTTTAAACAAAAGTCTTATACTAATCTGCTTTTGAAACCGATAGTTATGTGCTATTATAGCATGGCTACTGTCCCACCTTTTAACTGAACGAAATTATCATGTAATTTGTACTTAGCGTCCGCACTCTTATGCACTTTGCGTAAACACGCGACTGTGCGTGTTTTTTTTTACGCTGCGTGCGCGGTCCTGTACTTTGTCCGAGCCACGTGTACAAAACCGTGCGTCCGCAATAAAACAAATCCCACAACCTCTATAAATGTGAGCAATGCTAACTATAATCACTCACAAACACAATCCCCGTTTGTTCTGTGTAACCCTTTACGACTGGGCCAGACCTGCGTGTTGTGCTTTATACTTACTTCCGTAAATACTTTTATTTCAAATTTAACTATATAGCAACAAATGTATCCGATTTCACACAGATCTAAACAAATCTAGCAATCTAAATCTTGCGGCAACAATGTGAGAGGGTATGCAAAGTATCGGTGCCCTTTGTCTACGGTTTTGGCGCCAAAAAAAATTCACAGATTTTTAAATAGCTTTTTTCCTGTTTTACGGGTTCTATCAGCACCTCTGTAGACCAGACAGAGCAGACGCAATCTAACAGCACACAAATAGGGATTTTAGAACATCCACCAACCAGGAAAAGGTTACGTTAGATAACTTTCCACCCTTTGCTGATAGATTAAGTCTGCTATGACCTGTTAGGCTGTGAGCATGTGAAAACCGGATCGAGCCCCCAATTGTAAACGTTGATTTACATACAGGACTAAAAGCCACACTTTAAAAAGACATTTAATACACTTTAAATAGGGCCGCTGTAATCAATCCTTAGCCTATGTACTTTTTACACCATTAGCGTACAAAGCCACGTACCGTGTACGTACTTTGCGTACAAACACCGCGCTGGCTGTACAAAGTACACGTAGTGCGTACACACCCAAAGATACTCCGTGAGCACTTATTATTATTATCCTTTATTTATATGGCGCCACAAGGGTTCCGCAGTGCCCAATTACAGAGTACATAAATAATCAAACAGGAAAACAGTGACTTACAGTTGATGACAGTATAGGACAAGTACAGGGTAAATAAACATAGTTACATCAGCAGATGACACTGGAATAAGTATCAGGTGGCAGAAGACTGCTGGATGTGGTACAGTTGAAGATTATTAAAGTAAGACAAAGGACAAGCACATGAGGGAAGAGGGCCCTGCTCGTGAGAGCTTACAATCTATAGGGGAGGGGTAGACAGACAGGGGTGACACAGATGGGGTACATAGAGAATGTGGAACAGAGGCTTAGGATGAGATTTGGCTGGGTTTGGTGAAGAAGTGGGTCTTGAGAGCCCGTTTGAAGTTTTGTAGAAAGGTGGAGAGTCTGAGGGGGAGAGGTAGGGAATTCCAGAGAAGTGGTGCAGCACGTGAAAAATCTTGGAGGTAGGAGTGGGAGGAAGTAATACGTAGGCAGGAGAGTCGTCGTGCATTAGCAGAGCGAAGAGGACGGGTGGAAGTGTAAAGGGAGATAAGGTCAGAGGTGTAGGGGGGAGAGGAGTAAGTGAGGGCTTTGTAAGCGAGTGTGAGAAGCTTGAAATGGATTCTGAAAGGAAAGGGGAGCCAGTGAAGGTCTAGTAGGAGAGGAGAGGCAGACATAGTGCGTTTGGTAAGGAAAATGAGCCAGGCAGCAGCATTGAGGATAGATTGAAGCAGCTACACGTGTGACTGTAATACACTTATAACCTTAGCAGGGAAAGGAGACACGACACCAGATTGTATTTAAATGCCGTGTTCCGACACACCAACATATAATTACTGAAAGAGGGTTACAATAACAATACCATACAATAGATTAATGGGTACAGTCAATGGTACATACGTTTTGGTTTCGCCTGCACTTCCCGGCCGGTCCTCAGTCATCAAGGGAGATGACCTTCAGAGTCTGTGTGTGGCCGGGCATGCAGCTGGCTCTTTTATACAATAGTCCAAAACCTAACACAATGGATACTGTAATCTCTTTGTCCATTGGACACAGGGATGGTCATTTACAGCACAGGAGAGGTCATAGGTCGGTTTGAATAGGTGGGCGATGTCTGTTCCAGGTGCACTTGCAGATGTTCTCCTCTGGGTTCCCGCCAAATACCCAATGTACAGTAAATACAGTTAATATTTATGTTCTGCTCCTGCGCATAACTATTCGCAGGAGCATGCGATCTTCTGCAAACCAACACCAGAATATTTCCCTTAATATACCCTACAGCTGGATACCAAACACCACCTTATAACCTAGTTCTGTCCCCTCCTATCCTGTAAAGGTGAATCCCTTTGTTCTGTTACCATTTAAACTATTGTAACTTGCTAGTGTGGTGCAGGGAGACTATGTGTACATTGTGCACTATTTGGATTAAATATGTAATGTGTTTTTATGGCTTTTCCATGCGATCACAAACTCTACCGTAATTACCCATACCACGCGCTAATACGCAGGACCGCGGGAGCGACCATACGCAAATTGCGAATATGTGCATGCACGGCAGAACAAGTACATGCACGGAGGCCATTTGTGTGTAGTTTGTACGTGATGTGTGTACTACAATATTTTTCAACTTTGACAGGACTAATACACGAAAGGAGACAGGTACAGAGCGCACCAAGGGGGTGATTCAGAGTTGATCGTAGCTGTGCTAAATTTAGCACAGCTACGATCAGGCACACTGACATGTGGGGGGACGCCCAGCATCAGGGCTAGTCCGCCCCGCATATCAGTCCCTGCCCCATCGCAGCAGCAATGCTTTTGTACTTCAGGTGTAGCTCCCGGCCAGCGCAGCTCCTGCGCACTGGCCGGGAGCTACTCGTCACTGCCTGGGTCGCAGCGGCTGCATGTGACATCACGCAGCCGTCGCGGCCTGCCCCTTGCATGGTCCGGCCACACCTGCAAATTTACATTCCACGTTTTATATTTGTGCTTGATACAGGAGTTATGTTTTTCCATGCACTCACGTTTTTCTCAGTAATGGGACAGATGTATTAACCTGGAGAAGGGATAAAGAAGTGATAAACCAGTGATAAGTGCAAGGTTATAATGCACCAGCCAATCATTACAGATTTGAAAATTGACAGTTAGGAGCTGACTGGCTGGTGCGTTACCACCTTGCATTTATCATTGCTTTATCACTTCTTTATCCCTTCTCCAGGCTTAATACATCTGCCACACTGTGGGCAAGATGCTTCATCGCTTTAAGAGTGATAAAATTGATAAAGAAAAATTCTAGCCAACCAGCTCCTAACTGCCATTTTTCAAACACATTCTGTAACATGACAGTTAGGAGCTGTTTGGTTGATACTTTTTTTTCTCTCCATTCTATCACTCTCCAAGTGACGATGCATCTAGCCGACTGTATTTTGTATAAGAATTCAGACAGAATTTGAAAAAACAGTTTTGGGGTGTGTACAGTTCATTAGCACTGCCCATGCTCTGAGGCCAAGCGTATGCTATTATGTGAAATTATGTGAGATTCTGCGCTGTACTCAGCTCTGTCACATCTGCACTTGTTGATGACGTGGAGGAGCGGGGTTGCATGTAGGGTGAGTGGTACAAAGGCATGTCATGGGTGGGGTGGTCTTCAGTATGCCGACTGACGGGATCCCGGCGCACAGTATAGCGGCGCCGGGATCCCGAAAGCCGGCATACCGACACTTATTCTCCCTCGTGGGGGTCCACGACCCCCCTGGAGGGAGAATAAAATAGTGTGGCGCGTTACGCGCGCCACCGTGCCCGTAGCGTGGCGAGCGCAGCGAGCCCGCAAGGGGCTCATTTGCGCTCGCCACACTGTCGGTAAGCCGGCGGTCGGCCTCCCGGCGCCGGTATGCTGGTCGCCGGGAGCCCGACCGCCGGCATACCATAGTGAACCCATGTGTGTGTAGGAGGAATTACGTACTATGCAGAACTAAGTATACACAGAAATCCATGTAATTTTGGACAGATCTCTTGCCCCATGGATAAGGCTGGTGCAGATGGCATGTAGTCCTATTGTCCCTGCAGTGGTATTAGTTAAGAAGGAAAAGAAAAGCGTCCATCAGTTCTCACTATTTCGTGAGTATCAGGCTCCCAAGATCTCCCATTGAAATTGAGAAAATATTTTCAAAGAAGACCTTGGGGTCTGTTCATGAAGCAGTGAAAAGAGTGGAGATGTGAGGCAGTAGAAAAGTTGTTCATGGCAACCAATCAGCATTTAAATAACATTTATGCAGTGCATTCTATACAATTATACATAGCAGCTGATTGGTTGCCATGGGCAACTTCTCCACTGGCACACTTCTCCACTCTTTTCACTGCTTCATGAATAGACCCCCTTGTTTGTTCTTAGTTAACTGCACTAGATCAATACAATGATACGACAGGAAAACATCTCACTACATGGAAACCAAGGGGACATCAGCGTCTCTTTCTACGGCATCTATTGTCTTAATTCAGTGGCAAACGCAGGATTTGCATGGGGGGGGGGGGGGCTTCCAGAACTGGGTGGAGCCAAGCACGGGGTCGGGACTGAGGTGACCCAGTATATGTTGGGTCCGTAAAGCTAGTGTGTCTGTGTGTATGTATATATATATATATACATATACATATCTACAGATATATATACATATCTACAGATATATATACCGTAAATACACCTATCTATGGTTACTGTAATCTCTTTGTCCATTGGACACAGGGATGGTCATTTACAGCACAGGAGAGGTCATAGGTCGGTTTGAATAGGTGGGCGATGTCTGTTCCAGGTGCACTTGCTGATGTTCTCCTCTGGGTTCCCGCCGCATACCAAATGTACAGTAAATACAGTTAATATTTATGTTCTGCTCCTGCGCATAACTATTCGCAGGAGCATGATTATACAGAGACTTGGCTGTCAGCACTGCACTACTGGAGGGTCTACCACGTGTTCTAAATTGGTTAGACATTATACCAATTTAAATTGCCTTCACTCCTGAGTCTCTGAGTGTCAGGTTCAAGCTGCTGACCGATGAGGTTCCTTATGCTTGTGAACCAGTTAGATTCTATTAGTGATGAGCGGGTTCGGTTTCCGAGAAACCGAACCCACCCGAGCTTTACCTTTTTTACACGGGTCCGAGCAGACTCGGATCCTCCCGCCTTGCTCGGCTAACCCGAGCGCGCCCGAACGTCATCATCCCGCTGTCGGATTCTCGCGAGATTCGGATTCTATATAAGCAGCCGTGCGTCGCCGCCATTTTCCACACGTGCATTGAGATTGATAGGGAGAGGACGTGGCTGGCGTCCTCTCCGTTTATATACTAGTTATATACTACACAGTACACAGTTGATCTGATTGCTTAGCTTATTGTGGGGAGGATTGGGGAGCAGCTGTTAGGAGGAGTACAGTGCAGAGTTTTGCTAATAGTGACCACCAGTTTTTTATCCGTTCTCTGCCTGAAAAAAACGCTCCATACCATATCTGTGCTCAGTGTGCAGTGCTGCATGATATATCTGTGCTCACTGCTCACACTGCTTAATTGTGGGGACTGGGGAGCAGCTATAGCAGGAGTACAGTGCACAGTTTTGCTGACAGTGAGCACCAGTATACGTTTGTCTGCCTGAAAAACACTCCTGTGGTGTCTTTTTTTTTATACTATAAAGTATAAACGCAGTCTGCTGACAGTGTCCACCAGGTCCATTATACTGTATATAGCAGTACGGTAGGCCACTGCTGTACCTACCTCTGTGTCGTCACTCGTCGTCCATAAGTATACTAGTATCCATCCATCTACACTGTATACCTGTGGTGTCTTTTTTTTTATACTATAGTATAAACGCAGTCTGCTGACAGTGTCCACCAGGTCCATTATACTGTATATAGCAGTACGGTAGGCCACTGCTGTACCCACCTCTGTGTCGTCACTCGTCGTCCATAAGTATACTAAGTATCCATCCATCTACATTGTATACCTGTGGTGTCTTTTTTTCTTTATACTATAAACGCAGTCTGCTGACAGTATCCACCAGGTCCATTATACTGTATATAGCAGTACGGTAGGCCACTGCTGTACCTACCTCTGTGTCGTCACTCGTCGTCCATAAGTATACTAACTAAGTATCCATCCATCTACATTGTATACCTGTGGTGTCTTTTTTTCTTTATACTATAAACGCAGTCTGCTGACAGTGTCCACCAGGTCCATTATACTGTATATAGCAGTACGGTAGGCCACTGCTGTACCTATCTCTGTGTCGTCACTCGTCGTCCATAAGTATACTAAGTATCCATCCATCTACATTGTATACCTGTGGTGTCTTTTTTTCTTTATACTAAGTATAAACGCAGTCTGCTGACAGTGTCCACCAGGTCCATTATACTGTATATAGCAGTACGGTAGGCCACTGCTGTACCTACCTCTGTGTCGTCACTCGTCGTCCATAAGTATACTAGTATCCATCCATCTACATTGTATACCTGTGGTGCCTTTTAGTTGTGCGCATTAAAATATGGAGAACAAAAATGTGGAGGTTAAAAAAATAGGGAAAGATCAAGATCCACTTCCACCTCGTGCTGAAGCTGCTGCCACTAGTCATGGCCGAGACGATGAAATGCCATCAACGTCGTCTGCCAAGGCCGATGCCCAATGTCATAGTACAGAGCATGTAAAATCCAAAACACAAAAGATCAGTAAAATGACCCAAAAATCAAAATTAAAAGCGTCTGAGGAGAAGCGTAAACTTGCCAATATGCCATTTACGACACGGAGTGGCAAGGAACAGCTGAGGCCCTGGCCTATGTTCATGGCTAGTGGTTCAGCTTCACATGAGGATGGAAGCACTCATCCTCTCGCTAGAAAAAAGAAAAGACTTAAGCTGGCAAAAGCACAGCAAAGAACTGTGCGTTCTTCGAAATCACAAATCCCCAAGGAGAGTCCAATTGTGTCGGTTGCGATGCCTGACCTTCCCAACACTGGACGGGAAGAGCTTGCGCCTTCCACCATTTGCACGCCCCCTGCAAGTGCTGGAAGGAGCACCCGCAGTCCAGTTCCTGATAGTCAAATTGAAGATGTCAGTGTTGAAGTACACCAGGATGAGGATATGGGTGTTGCTGGCGCTGGGGAGGAAATTGACAAGGAGGATTCTGATGGTGAGGTGGTTTGTTTAAGTCAGGCACCCGGGGAGACGCCTGTTGTCCGTGGGAGGAATATGGCCATTGACATGCCTGGTCAAAATACAAAAAAAATCAGCTCTTCGGTGTGGAATTATTTCAACACAAATGCGGACAACAGGTGTCAAGCCGTGTGTTGCCTTTGTCAAGCTGTAATAAGTAGGGGTAAGGACGTTAACCACCTCGGAACATCCTCCCTTATACGTCACCTGCAGCGCATTCATCATAAGTCAGTGACAAGTTCAAAAACTTTGGGCGACAGCGGAAGCAGTCCACTGACCAGTAAATCCCTTCCTCTTGTAACCAAGCTCCTGCAAACCACACCACCAACTCCCTCAGTGTCAATTTCCTCCTTACCCAGGAAAGCCAATAGTCCTGCAGGCCATGTCACTGGCAAGTCTGACGAGTCCTCTCCTGCCTGGGATTCCTCCGATGCATCCTTGAGTGTAACGCCTACTGCTGCTGGCGCTGCTGTTGTTGCTGCTGGGAGTCGATCGTCATCCCAGAGGGGAAGTCGGAAAACCACTTGTACTACTTCCAGTAAGCAATTGACTGTCCAACAGTCCTTTGCGAGGAAGATGAAATATCACAGCAGTCATCCTGCTGCAAAGCGGATAACTGAGGCCTTGGCAGCCTGGGCGGTGAGAAACGTGGTTCCGGTATCCATCGTTAATTCAGAGCCAACTATAGACTTGATTGAGGTACTGTGTCCCCGGTACCAAATACCATCTAGGTTCCATTTCTCTAGGCAGGCGATACCGAAAATGTACACTGACCTCAGAAAAAGACTCACCAGTGTCCTAAAAAATGCAGTTGTACCCAATGTCCACTTAACCACGGACATGTGGACAAGTGGAGCAGGGCAGACTCAGGACTATATGACTGTGACAGCCCACTGGGTAGATGTATTGCCTCCCGCTGCAAGAACAGCAGCGGCGGCACCAGTAGCAGCATCTCGCGAACGCCAACTCGTTCCTAGGCAGGCTACGCTTTGTATCACCACTTTCCAGAATACGCACACAGCTGAAAACCTCTTACGGCAACTGAGGAAGATCATCGCAGAATGGCTTACCCCAATTGGACTGTCCTGGGGATTTGTGACATCGGACAACGCCAGCAATATTGTGCGTGCATTACATCTGGGCAAATTCCAGCACGTCCCATGTTTTGCACATACCTTGAATTTGGTGGTGCAGAATTATTTAAAAAACGACAGGGGCATGCAAGAGATGCTGTCGGTGGCCCGAAGAATTGCGGGCCACTTTCGGCGTTCAGGCACCGCGTACAGAAGACTGGAGCACCACCAAACACACCTGAACCTGCCCTGTCATCATCTGAATCAGGAGGTGGTAACGAGGTGGAATTCAACCCTCTATATGCTTCAGAGGATGGAGGAGCAGCAAAAGGCCATTCAAGCCTATACATCTGGCCACGATATAGGCAAAGGAGGTGGAATGCACCTGTCTCAAGCGCAGTGGAGAATGATTTCAACGTTGTGCAAGGTTCTGCAACCCTTTGAACTTGCCACACGTGAAGTCAGTTCAGACACTGCCAGCCTGAGTCAGGTCATTCCCCTCATCAGGCTTTTGCAGAAGAAGCTGGAGACATTGAAGGAGGAGCTAAAACAGAGCGATTCCGCTAGGCATGTGGGACTTGTGGATGGAGCCCTTCATTCGCTTAACCAGGATTCACGGGTGGTCAATCTGTTGAAATCAGAGCACTACATTTTGGCCACCGTGCTCGATCCTAGATTTAAAACCTACGTTGTATCTCTCTTTCCAGCAGACACAAGTCTGCAGGGGTTCAAAGACCTGCTGGTGAGAAAATTGTCAAGTCAAGCGGAACGTGACCCGTCAACAGCTCCTCCTTCATATTCTCCCGCAACTGGGGGTGCGAGGAAAAGGCTAAGAATTCCGAGCCCACCCGCTGGCGGTGATGCAGGGCAGTCTGGAGCGAGTGCTGACATCTGGTCCGGACTGAAGGACCTGGCAATGATTACTGACATGTCGTCTACTGTCACTGCATATGATTCTCTCACCATTGAAAGAATGGTGGAGGATTATATGAGTGACCGCATCCAAGTAGGCATGTCAGACAGTCCGTACGTATACTGGCAGGAAAAAGAGGCAATTTGGAGGCCCTTGCAGAAACTGGCTGTATTCTACCTAAGTTGCCCTCCCTCCAGTGTGTACTCCGAAAGAGTGTTTAGTGCAGCCGCTCACCTTGTCAGCAATCGGCGTACGAGGTTACTTCCAGAAAATGTGGAGAAGATGATGTTCATTAAAATGAATTATAATCAATTCCTCCGTGGAGACATTCACCAGCAGCATATGCCTCCAGAAAGTACACGGGGACCTGAGATGGTGGATTCCAGTGGGGACGAATTAATAATCTGTGAGGAGGGGGATGTACACAGTGAAAGGGGTGATGAATCGGAGGATGAGGAGGAGGTGGACATCTTGCCTCTGTAGAGCCAGTTTGTGCAGGGAGAGATTGATTGCTTCTTTTTTGGTGGGGGCCCAAACCAACCAGTCATTTCAGTCACAGTCCTGTGGCAGACCCTGTCACTGAAATGATGGGTTTGTTAAAGTGTGCATGTCCTGTTTATACAACATAAGGGTGGGTGGGAGGGCCCAAGGACAATTCCATCTTGCACCTCTTTTTTCTTTCATTTTTCTTTGCATCATGTGCTGTTTGGGGAGTATTTTTTTGAAGGGCCATCCTGCGTGACACTGCAGTGCCACTCCTAGATGGTCCAGATGTTTGTGTCGGCCACTTGTGTCGCTTATCTTAGTCACACAGCTACCTCATTGCGCCTCTTTTTTTCTTTGCATCATGTGCTGTTTGGGGAGTATTTTTTTGAAGGGCCATCCTGCGTGACACTGCAGTGCCACTCCTAGATGGGCCAGGTGTTTGTGTCGGCCACTTGTGTCGCTTAGCTTAGTCACACAGCGACCTTGGTGCGCCTCTTTTTTTCTTTGCATCATGTGCTGTTTGGGGAGTATTTTTTTGAAGTGTCATCCTGCGTGACACTGCAGTGCCACTCCTAGATGGGCCAGGTGTTTGTGTTGGCCACTTGTGTCACTTAGCTTAGTCACACAGCGACCTTGGTGCGCCTCTTTTTTTCTTTGCATCATGTGCTGTTTGGGGAGTATTTTTTTGAAGTGCCATCCTGTCTGACACTGCAGTGCCACTCCTAGATGGGCCAGGTGTTTGTGTCGGCCACTTGGGTCGCTTAGCTTAGTCACACAGCTACCTCATTGCGCCTCTTTTTTTCTTTGCATCATGTGCTGTTTGGGGGCAATTTTTTTGAAGGGCCATCCTGTCTGACACTGCAGTGCCACTCCTAGATGGGCCAGGTGTTTGTGTCGGCCACTTGGGCTTAGCCATCCAGCGACCTCGGTGCAAATTTTAGGACTAAAAATAATATTGTGAGATGTGAGGTGTTCAGAATAGACTGAAAATGAGTGGAAATTATGGTTATTGAGGTTAATAATACTTTGGGATCAAAATGACCCCCAAATTCTATGATTTAAGCTGTTTTTGAGGGTTTTTTGAAAAAAACACCCGAATCCAAAACACACCCGAATCCGACAAAAAATTTTCGGTGAGTTTTTGCCAAAACGCGTCCGAATCCAAAACACGGCCGCGGAACCGAACCCAAAACCAAAACACAAAACCCGAAAAATTTCCGGTGCACATCACTACTGCCTATGTTATTTTTCAATATTGCCCGACTGCACAAGACCATTCTTATTCTATAGCCTGAAAGCACATCTCCATATATGTAATTATTCTGTTTGCTGTATCATATACAGTACATTAGACCTCAATAAAATAACGTCATAACTATTTTCTATGGCCATGCCTGGTTGTAGTAATAATGTGTACTGTATACTCACCTAGTCTGCACCAGTTATGTACTTAGACTTCATCCATTGTCAAAATGTTCCTAGAAATGATTTTCAGTTTCTGACAACTAGGCCAAATAGGTGGACAAAGTTTGTGATATTCTGTAATCATTGGATGAAACTGTGCACACAGACGATAAATAAATGTGTTGGGAAAGCAGAGCTGAAGCCAAGGACACTCGTTGAACAAAATCCAGTTCGGACTTAGGGCACACTAGCAGTATTAAGAATAATCAATAGCTCAGCAAAATTTGAGGCTAAAGTCAAGGTAACAGCAAAGACAAAACTGTCACCGCAAAACTAAACATACAGCAGGTTTATGGTTACAATTTTCTCACCTCCACACTATTTTTTTTTTTCTGTATCCTTAAACATGTCTCCTTTATATGCCCCCATTCGGAAACATCCCCATTAATATTATCCAGAGACCAGACTGCACAAAAGCTTATATATTCATGCAGATAAAATGTGCATTTGATGATGTTCATTATTGTGCAATGACGATCTATAGATGCCAGATCCAGGAAATGGGAGCTTCCGACATAGGGGAGTGTAAGGATAAGAGCCAGATTCAATTAGTCTCAAAGCTGCAATTAGCCTTGAAGCAGTGGCCATGGCTGTTCAATTACAGCCCACGAGCTTCACTGAATGTGGATTTCTGTTCACCCCCTCCCGAAGCTCAAACAAAAATATGGTGTAAGTAGCTTTCTGACCTTATCGCGACCGCCACAATCAATTTAACCCATACTGTAACTCTGAACACTTATCCCTGAATCTATGGGTTAATGCACGTTAGCCACGGATTTACTGTGCGAGGAAAATGGGTTTGTAATTGAATAGGTCTGGGGCAAAAGTCCGAAGCTACAAGCACATTTCCTTGGACTGTAAGTATCAAGCCTAATTGAATCTGGGCCATAGTATGCTGAAATAGACATCTAAGGGTTAATGCACGTTAGCCACGGATTTACTATGCAAGGAAAAAGGGTTTGTAATTGAATAGGTCTGGGGGCAAAAGTCTGAAGCTACAAGAACTTTTCCTTGGACTGTAAGTATTGAGCTTAATTGAATCCGGGCCATAGTATGCTAAAATAGACAGTACACTGGAGACCAGGGTACTGCACACTGAGCAGGAAATAGGTAGACGCCATAACGAAGAGGGGATAATGAGGGAGGACAGAGGACATGAGTTAAGTTTGTGAGGTGGAGTATTAGTGGAGCATCAGTGCAGGTAGTCCAACATGCATCTCACTAGTGTGTAAATGTTGGAAGGGTGTGTTTCCTCCTTGAGGCAAGTTAGATTTATTCCCTAGGCTACAGAATTTGTGGAAGAATAAAAGGAGACATTTTACAAGCTTCATTTTAACACCAATAATAAAAATAAGAAAAGCCTACTTGTATTTTGTTTGGCCAATGGTCAGTGAACCGATTTTAACCAGCCCTCAAACACTTTGCAGCCCCATGCCTGTCACTGTTGCCTGTCACTGCTGCCTGTCACTGGTCCTTCAATGGGTATCCGGACTACAGATCTACACTAAAAAAGGTCTACAGTCAATAGGTCTAACACCAGTGGTAGACATGCATTAGTTTGACAGGATCACAAGGTTGTCAGTGTCAAAAGGTCGACATGTAAAAGGTAGACCGTTCAAAAGGTTGACAGTTTTTTTCAACGTTATCATACTTTACCATCCACTTGGACTACAATTGGGAATAGTAACATGTGCCGAGTGTAGCGTTAGCAGAGCGAGGCATTATGCGAGGGGACACAGGGCCTAATTCAGACCTGATCGTAGATGTGCTAAATTTAGCACATCTACGATCAGTCACACAGACATGCGGGGGACGCCTAGCACAGGGCTAGTCCGACCCGCATGTCAGGCCCGACCCCCCCCCCCTACCCCCGCAAAACTACAAAAGCATCGCTCAGTGGCGATGCTTTTGTACTTGAAGAGTAGCTCCCTACCAGCGCAGCTCCTGCGCACTGGCATGGAGCTACTCGTTGCTGTGAGGGTCACAGCACCTGCATGTGACGTCACGCAGCCGCTGCGGCCTGCCCCCCCAATGGTCTGGGCACGCCTGCGTTGCCCAGACCGCACCCCCTAAATGGTTGCAAATTAGGCCTACAGTAATGGGGACACTAATGGGGCTTGTTTGTGGCAGAAAAGTGACAAAACACCCCCCCCCCCCAAAAAAAAAATAAAAAAAAATTGTGTCTACCTTTTTGTGTCCATTATTTCCATGTCGACCTTTTGACCCTGTCAACTTTTTCTACTGTCTACCTATTCTATGTTGACCTTGTAACCCTGTTGACCTAAGGCATGTCTACCATTAGTAGTAGAGCTATTGACTGTAGACCTATTTATTGTAGATCTAATAATCTACACCTGCTCCAGTGTCGGTGGTGTTGATTGGCCATTTATAACACAATCTCCATGAGCTGCCTCCTCTGATTACTAGCATGCTCAGCCGTGCAGCAAGTGATATGGGATAACTATGTCACCACAGCAGGGCACCTCACTGACGCTGTGAACAATGGCGATAGGGCTTTTTCACACACAACGGTGTATGTTTTTTTCCCCAGGGATCAGACACTCTCACAAGCAACGTTTTGTGCTGTGTGTGATATTAACTTGAGCTGCTACCGCATCATGGTGCACCATTGTTCAAGAGGAGGCGTACATTTCTAAGTCAAAATTATACTCTGTATTTTCTAAGGTACTGTGTATATATTATTGAGCTGAATTAAGTACCATAATATGGTGATATTTCCTTTAACTATATACCAAGGAATACACAGCTGACTTGCATGGTACAACAATACTTGTAAAACTGAAGACTGTGGACGAGTAGAAGGTCATTGGATAACTAAATACTGTGGTGTGTGAAAGCGTGCATGATGTCAAGTACTTCACTATCTTACGGTAACGGCATGGCACGGCAGTGGTTATTCACAGCTGTAACACGGCGATTGTGCCGTATTCACCTCATCAGAAAGCTAGCAAGTATTTCTCTGTTTAACTACAAAAAGTCTATAAAAAAACATATGGTGCCAAATGTAATAGAGTGAGAGTTTCAGAAAGTGAGAGATTTGGTAAGGTTTTTCAGGTTTTTTTTAAAGTGGCAATCATTTACACTGAAAAACCAAGTTGATCTTGCTGTGTAAATGATTGCCACTTTAAAAAAAACTGCAAACCCTTACCAAATCTCTCACTTTCTGAAACTCTCACTCTATAAACCTCAGACGTCAGATGCATCCACGCGCCACTCAAGCACACTTATCTTATAAAATAAAGACACAACAACTGTAGTTGGCGTGAAAGGGGTCAGCTTTTATTTTCTGACTGAGAGGAAGGCCTATTAAATACTAAAACTAAAATGCAGACTTCCCTCTCTAACTAAGGTGGCGGGGAGAAGAACGGTTAAACATAATAAACGTAACATGGGCGATCAACATTATAATACAGAAAAAACAAGCAATAAAAAATATGTGTGTGAGGGAGCCTTCTGCCCCAGATGTTCCAGGATCGGCCTCCTGCCTCCATCCCAGACATCGAAAAATCAAAAATCCAAGGACAGGGGTCGACCTTCTGCCACTACCCCTGTCCACCAACAGTTGTAGGGACGGAGGTACGCTCCGCCCCTACGGGATAAAAATTGGGCCACCGGCCCCGCCATCCACATATGTTTTATACCAATTATATGGACCCGCTTGGTAAAATGATGCCCGTAAACTAATTATAAAAACTATAAAATTTACCTCAAAGTACACCCAAACTTACTAACCTTGAACTCATAATTAAAATTAAGTAACCGTTCAGAAACCGGCCCACTGCCAGGTTACCAACCTGCCACAGCCACCGAACTCAAAACCCACACAACAAAAAAGAAGAAAACGAACTAAAGAGACCTAAGAAAGCGGAACACAAACTAACGCACGAAAAAACCCAAATGGACTATCAAAAGAGAAAACTATCTAAAGGGACCTAAGAACGTGAATAAAAACTATCTAAAGGGACCTAAGAACTAGCGATGAGCGGGTTCGGTTCCTCGGAATCCGAACCCGCCCGAACTTCATCTTTTTTTTACACGGGTCCGAGCGACTCGGATCCTCCCGCCTTGCTCGGTTAACCCGAGCGCGCCCGAACGTCTTCATCCCGCTGTCGGATTCTCGCGAGACTCGGATTCTATATAAGGAGCCGCGCGTCGCCGCCATTTTCACACGTGCATTGAGATTGATAGGGAGAGGACGTGGCTGGCGTCCTCTCCGAGTCCGTTGTATTATATTAGAACTTAGTTAGTTATAATTGTGGGGAGGATTGGGGACGGGGAGCAGCTGTTAGGGAGTACAGTGCAGGGTTTTGAGTTTAATCCGTTGTTTCTCTGCCTGAAAAAAAACGCTCCACCATATCTGTGCTCACTCAGTGTGCTGCACTGCTGCATGATATATCTGTGCTGAGTGCACTGCTCACACTGCCTAATTGTGGGGACTGGGGAGCAGTTATAGCAGGAGTACAGTGCACAGTTTTGCTGACAGTGACCACCAGTCCAGTATACGTTTGTCTGCCTGAAAAACACTGTGGTGTTTTTTTTTTCTTTCTTCATGCTAGTTTGTTTAGCAGTCTGCTGACACTGCAGTGTCCACCAGGTCCGTTATACAGTATATTATATATATAATTAAGCACTAAGCAGCAGTACGGTAGGCCACGGCTGTACCTACCTCTGTGTCGACTCGTCACTCGTCGTCCATAAGTATAAGTAATACTATCCATCCATCTACATTGTATACCTGTGGTGTTTTTTCTTTCTTTCTTCATACTAGTTTAGCAGTCTGCTGCTGACACTGTCCACCAGGTCCGCTATACAGTATATTATATTTATATATAAGCACTAAGCAGCAGTACGGTAGGCCACGGCTGTACCTACCTCTGTGTCGTCACTCGTCGTCCATAAGTATAAGTAATACTATACTATCCATCCATCTACATTGTATACCTGTGGTGTTTTTTTTTTCTTTCTTTATACTAGTTTAGCAGTCTGCTGACACTGTCCATAAACTCCGTTAGACACACAGTTTATTATATTTATATATAAGCACTAAGCAGCAGTACGGTAGGCCACGGCTGTACCTACCTCTGTGTCGTCAGTGCACTCGTCGTCCATAAGTATAAGTAATACTATACTATCCATCCATCTACATTGTATACCTGTGGTGTTTTTTTTTTCTTTCTTTATACTAGTTTAGCAGTCTGCTGACACTGTCCATAAACTCCGTTAGACACACAGTTTATTATATTTATATATAAGCACTAAGCAGCAGTACGGTAGGCCACGGCTGTACCTACCTCTGTGTCGTCAGTGCACTCGTCGTCCATAAGTATAAGTAATACTATACTATCCATTCATCTACATTGTATACCTGTGGTGTTTTTTTTTTCTTTCTTCATACTAGTTTAGCAGTCTGCTGACACTGTCCACCAGGTCCGTTATACAGTATAATATATTTATATATAAGCACTAAGCAGCAGTACGGTAGGCCACGGCTGTACCTACCTCTGTGTCGTCACTCGTCGTCCATAAGTATAAGTAATACTATACTATCCATCCATCTACATTGTATACCTGTGGTGTTTTTTTTTTCTTTCTTCATACTAGTTTAGCAGTCTGCTGACACTGTCCACCAGGTCCGTTATACAGTATATTATATTTATATATAAGCACTAAGCAGCAGTACGGTAGGCCACGGCTGTACCTACCTCTGTGTCGTCACTCGTCGTCCATAGGTATAAGTAATACTATACTATCCCTCCATCTACATTGTATACCTGTGGTGGGTTTTTTTTCTTTCTTCATACTAGTTTAGCAATCTGCTGACACTGTCCACCAGGTCCGTTATACAGTATATTATATTTATATATAAGCACTAAGCAGCAGTACGGTAGGCCACGGCTGTACCTACCTCTGTGTCGTCACTTGTCGTCCATAAGTATAAGTAATACTATACTATCCATCCATCTACATTGTATACCTGTGGTGTTTTTTTTTTCTTTCTTCATACTAGTTTAGCAGTCTGCTGACACTGTCCACCAGGTCCGTTATACAGTATATTATATTTATATATAAGCACTAAGCAGCAGTACGGTAGGCCACGGCTGTACCTACCTCTGTGTCGTCACTCGTCGTCCATAAGTATAAGTAATACTATACTATCCATCCATCTACATTGTATACCTGTGGTGGGTTTTTTTTTCTTTCCTTATTATTGGTTTAGCAGTCTGCTGACACTGTCCACCAGGTCCGTTATACAGTATATTATATTTATATATAAGCACTAAGCAGCAGTACGGTAGGCCACGGCTGTACCTACCTCTGTGTCGTCACTCGTCGTCCATAAGTATAAGTAATACTATACTATCCATCCATCTACATTGTATACCTGTGGTGTTTTTTTTTTCTTTCTTTATACTAGTTTAGCAGTCTGCTGACACTGTCCACCAGGTCCGTTATACAGTATATTATATTTATATATAAGCACTAAGCAGCAGTACGGTAGGCCATGGCTGTACCTACCTCTGTGTCGTCACTCGTCGTCCATAAGTATAAGTAATACTATACTATCCATCCATCTACATTGTATACCTGTGGTGGTTTTTCTTTCTTTCTTCATACTAGTTTAGCAGTCTGCTAACACTATCCACCAGGTCCGTTATACAGTATATTATATTTATATATAAGCACTAAGCAGCAGTACGGTAGGCCACGGCTGTACCTACCTCTGTGTCATCACTCGTCGTCCATAAGTATAAGTAATACTATACTATCCATCCATCTACATTGTATACCTGTGGTGGTTTTTTTTTCTTTCTTCATACTAGTTTAGCAGTCTGCTGACACTGTCCACCAGGTCCGTTATACAGTATATTATATTTATATATAAGCACTAAGCAGCAGTACGGTAGGCCACGGCTGTACCTACCTCTGTGTCGTCACTCGTCGTCCATAAGTATAAGTAATACTATACTATCCATCCATCTACATTGTATACCTGTGGTGGCTCTTAGTTGTGCGCAAAATATGGAGAACAAAAATGTGGAGGTTAAAAAAATAGGGAAAGATCAAGATCCACTTCCACCTCGTGCTGAAGCTGCTGCCACTAGTCATGGCCGAGACGATGAAATGCCATCAACGTCGTCTGCCAAGGCCGATGCCCAATGTCATAGTACAGAGCATGTAAAATCCAAAACACAAAAGATCAGTAAAAAAATGACCCAAAAATCAAAATTAAAAGCGTCTGAGGAGCAGCGTAAACTTGCCAATATGCCATTTACGACACGGAGTGGCAAGGAACGGCTGAGGCCCTGGCCTATGTTCATGGCTAGTGGTTCAGCTTCACATGAGGATGGAAGCACTCATCCTCTCGCTAGAAAAAAGAAAAGACTTGCGGCAAAAGCACAGCAAAGAACTGTGCGTTCTTCGAAATCCCAAATCCCAAAGGAGAGTCCAATTGTGTCGGTTGCGATGCCTGACCTTCCCAACACTGGACGGGAAGAGCTTGCGCCTTCCACCATTTGCACGCCCCCTGCAAGTGTTGAAAGGAGCACCCGCAGTCCAGTTCCTGATAGTGAAATTGAAGATGTCAGTGTTGAAGTACACCAGGATGAGGATATGGGTGTTGCTGGCGCTGGGGAGGAAATTGACAAGGAGGATTCTGATGGTGAGGTGGTTTGTTTAAGTCAGGCACCCGGGGAGACACCTGTTGTCCGTGGGAGGAATATGGCCATTGACATGCCTGGTGAAAATACCAAAAAAATCAGCTCTTCAGTGTGGAAGTATTTAAACACAAATGCGGACAACAGGTGTCAAGCCGTGTGTTGCCTTTGTCAAGCTGTAATAAGTAGGGGTAAGGACGTTAATCACCTCGGAACATCCTCCCTTATACGTCACCTGCAGCGCATTCATAATAAGTCAGTGACAAGTTCAAAAACTTTGGGCGACAGCGGAAGCAGTCCACTGACCAGTAAATCCCTTCCTCTTGTAACCAAGCTCGCGCAAACCACACCACCAACTCCCTCAGTGTCAATTTCCTCCTTACCCAGGAAAGCCAATAGTCCTGCAGGCCATGTCACTGGCAAGTCTGACGAGTCCTCTCCTGCCTGGGATTCCTCCGATGCATCCTTGAGTGTAACGCCTACTGCTGCTGGCGCTGCTGTTGTTGCTGCTGGGAGTCGATCGTCATCCCAGAGGGGAAGTCGGAAGACCACTTGTACTACTTCCAGTAAGCAATTGACTGTCCAACAGTCCTTTGCGAGGAAGATGAAATATCACAGCAGTCATCCTGTTGCAAAGCGGATAACTGAGGCCTTGACAACTATGTTGGTGTTAGACGTGCGTCCGGTATCCGCCGTTAGTTCACAGGGAACTAGACAATTTCTTGAGGTAGTGTGCCCCCGTTACCAAATACCATCTAGGTTCCACTTCTCTAGGCAGGCGATACCGAGAATGTACACGGACGTCAGAAAAAGACTCCACAGTGTCCTAAAAAATGCAGTTGTACCCAATGTCCACTTAACCACGGACATGTGGACAAGTGGAGCAGGGCAGACTTAGGACTACATGACTGTGACAGCCCACTGGGTAGATGTATTGCCTCCCGCTGCAAGAACAGCAGCGGCGGCACCAGTAGCAGCATCTCGCAAACGCCAACTCGTTCCTAGGCAGGCTACGCTTTGTATCACCGCTTTCCAGAATATGCACACAGCTGAAAACCTCTTACAGCAACTGAGGAATATCATCGCAGAATGGCTTACCCCAATTGGACTCTCCTGGGGATTTGTGGCATCGGACAACGCCAGCAATATTGTGCGGGCATTACATCTGGGCAAATTCCAGCACGTCCCATGTTTTGCACATACCTTGAATTTGGTGGTGCAGAATTATTTAAAGAACGACAGGGGCGTGCAAGAGATGCTGTCGGTGGCCAGAAGAATTGCGGGCCACTTTCGGCGTGCAGGCACCGCGTACAGAAGACTGGAGCACCACCAAAAAAACCTGAACCTGCCCTGCCATCATCTGAAGCAAGAGGTGGTAACGAGGTGGAATTCAACCCTCTATATGCTTCAGAGGATGGAGGAGCAGCAAAAGGCCATTCAAGCCTATACATCTGCCCACGATATAGGCAAAGGAGGTGGAATGCACCTGTCTCAAGCGCAGTGGCGAATGATTTCAACGTTGTGCAAGGTTCTGCTGCCCTTTGAACTTGCCACACGTGAAGTCAGTTCAGACACTGCCAGCCTGAGTCAGGTCATTCCCCTCATCAGGCTTTTGCAGAAGAAGCTGGAGGCATTGAAGGAGGAGCTAAAACAGAGCGATTCCGCTAGGCATGTGGGACTTGTGGATGGAGCCCTTCATTCGCTTAACCAGGATTCACGTGTGGTCAATCTGTTGAAATCAGAGCACTACATTTTGGCCACCGTGCTCGATCCTAGATTTAAAACCTACGTTGGATCTCTCTTTCCGGCAGACACAAGTCTGCAGGGTTCAAAGAACTGCTGGTGAGAAAATTGTCAAGTCAAGCGGAACGCGACCTGTCAACATCTCCTCCTTCACATTCTCCCGCAACTGGGGGTGCGAGGAAAAGGCTCAGAATTCCGAGCCCACCCGCTGGCTGTGATGCAGGGCAGTCTGGAGCGACTGCTGATGCTGACATCTGGTCCGGACTGAAGGACCTGCCAACGATTACTGACATGTCGTCTACTGTCACTGCATATGATTCTCTCACCATTGAAAGAATGGTGGAGGATTATATGAGTGACCGCATCCAAGTAAGCACGTCAGACAGTCCGTACGTATACTGGCAGGGAAAAGAGGCAATTTGGAGGCCCTTGCACAAACTGGCTTTATTCTACCTAAGTTGCCCTCCCTCCAGTGTGTACTCCGAAAGAGTGTTTAGTGCCGCCGCTCACCTTGTCAGAAATCGGCGTACGAGGTTACTTCCAGAAAATGTGGAGAAGATGATGTTCATTAAAATGAATTATAATCAATTACTCCATGGAGACATTCACCAGCAGCAATTGCCTCCAGAAAGTACACGGGGATCTGAGATGGTGGATTCCAGTGGGGACGAATTAATAATCTGTGAGGAGGGGGATGTACACAGTGAAAGGGGTGATGAATCGGACGATGATGATGAGGTGGACATCTTGCCTCTGTAGAGACAGTTTGTGCAAGGAGAGATTGATTGCTTCTTTTTTGGTGGGGGCCCAAACCAACCAGTCATTTCAGTCACAGTCGTGTGGCAGACCCTGTCGCTGAAATGATGGGTTGGTTAAAGTGTGCATGTCCTGTTTATACAACATAAGGGTGGGTGGGAGGGCCCAAGGACAATTCCATCTTGCACCTCTTTTTTCTTTTTTTCTTCTTTGCGTCATGTGCTGTTTGGGGAGTATTTTTTGGAAGGGCCATCCTGCCTGACACTGCAATGCCACTCCTAGATGGGCCAGGTGTTTGTGTCGGCCACTAGGGTCGCTTAGCTTACTCACACAGCTACCTCATTGCGCCTCTTTTTTTTCTTCTTTGCGTCATGTGCTGTTTGGGGAGTATTTTTTGGAAGGGCCATCCTGCGTGACACTGCAGTGCTACTCCTAGATGGGCCAGGTGTTTGTGTCGGCCACTAGGGTCGCTTAGCTTACTCACACAGCTACCTCATTGCGCCTCTTTTTTTTCTTCTTTGCGTCATGTGCTGTTTGGGGAGTATTTTTTGGAAGGGCCATCCTGCGTGACACTGCAGTGCCACTCCTAGATGGGCCAGGTGTTTGTGTCGGCCACTAGGGTCACTTAGCTTACTCACACAGCTACCTCATTGCGCCTCTTTTTTTTCTTCTTTGCGTCATGTGCTGTTTGGGGAGTATTTTTTGGAAGGGCCATCCTGCGTGACACTGCAGTGCCACTCCTAGATGGGCCAGGTGTTTGTGTCGGCCACTAGGGTCGCTTAGCTTACTCACACAGCTACCTCATTGCGCCTCTTTTTTTCTTTGCGTCATGTGCTGTTTGGGGAGTATTTTTTGGAAGGGCCATCCTGCCTGACACTGCAGTGCCACTCCTAGATGGGCCAGGTGTTTGTGTCGGCCACTTGGGTCGCTTAGCTTAGCCATCCAGCGACCTCGGTGCAAATTTTAGGACTAAAAATAATATTGTGAGGTGTTCAGAATAGACTGATAATGAGTGGAAATTATGGTTATTGAGGTTAATAATACTATGGGATCAAAATGACCCCCAAATTCTATGATTTAAGCTGTTTTTTAGGGTTTTTTGAAAAAAACACCCGAATCCAAAACACACCCGAATCCGACAAAAAAAATTCGGTGAGGTTTTGCCAAAACGCGGCCACGGAAACCGAACCCAAAACCAAAACACAAAACCCAAAAAATTTCAGGTGCACATCCCTACTAAGAACGTGAATAATGTCCTTCAGGAAGATTAGCATGCCCGCCGGCGACAAATGCACCCCGTCAGACCAGTATTGTGTCGGATCACGGTAGGAGATACCACCGTGCGGCACGACCAGCCCGCCATGCTGGAGGACAGCACGACCAACAACCGAATTGACCCGCCTCCGAACCAGGTCAATCGCCCCGGGGTTAAAGGCTCTGCGCCAAGACCGCCGAGGGACGATGTCTGACCAGAGGATCAGGCAAAACGGCCAGTCAGGCATAAGTTCCAGCAGCTGACATCTGATCTCGAGGCGAATGTCGAGCCCAGTGCGACGCACCAGATCATTGCCATCCAGATGCAAGACCAAAAATAGTGGGTATCCAAAACGGCCAACTGCCGCCCGAAGCCAGCCCCGCAGGCCATCCCAGCGGAGGCCTCTATGCCCCAACCAGCGCACAGCCTGCAGCTCCGGAAACCAGGTTGTGTCGCAGGCCAGAGCCGACACGGACAGCCAGTAGACGTAGGAATGGCCGACAAACCATATAAAGTGCGGATCTAACCGCCGTCCTGCAAAAGAAGGGTGTGACGAAGGTTAATAAATGAAATAAAGAAAGTATGTAAATGGGTAACCTAACTGGGTCCCTAATTGGGGAGGGGGGGGGCGCCCAATTTGACTTGAGGCAAAAACACAAAACTTCGTTAGCCGGCAAAAGCCGTAATTAAAACCAACGATAAAACAAATATTCCTCAATGCCCCCGCAATCACAAAGTGCAACTGCGATGAGCGGCTAGTCCTCAAAGGGGCGCACTGGGAGGAAAAGGCCTGATATAGCGTCTGACTGCACCAGACCTCCACCTACCCAGTGCCCGGACTTCGACCTCGGACCAACCCGCCGCAGCGGCAGCTGAAGCAGCGCCGATGCGGAAAGAGTGAGTCCCATAGTCGGCCGGAGATAGACCCAGGTACAAAATACAACGCCCCAAAACCGACCGGAATTGATATCTGGTCAACTGGGAACCGTCACTATGGACGAGCCACCAGGTGGGCGTTGGAGGCCGTATGGACGAATAAGCCTGGGCCGCAGCAACTGGACAAATGCCCCACGCACGAGCCTGACCCATTCGAACCCACTGCCCCCTGCCGACTACGTCAGTCTTGGAGCGCTGAATCCTACACCACAAACCGTCGGGGTGGACGACGACGTGGGCCTCCAGTATGGGCGAGGCAGAAGTCCGAGAGACGGACACCAGCTCACCCACCCTGAACGCACCGTGGAAGGCCATCGTAAAGGCCGCCATGAAGAGGCGAACCTCGTATCCCGAAGAGCAAATGCTCCGTAGGGATCCCAAAATCCGCCTCAGCAAAGCACCAGTGATCGGCTGGCGAGTATCCGGGAGGGGCGGGGTCGCCCGAGCCCAACCTTTCAACACCCGCCGGAGGAAAAAGGACTTCGTAAAATCCGCTTCCCCCCGAAGCTGCAGAAAGTATGATATACCCGCCAGAACCCTGTTAACAGACGCCTGCAAAATCCCGTCGGAGTACAAAACCCAGATGTAGTCTAAAAGTAAATCATGAGAGGTCTTACCACACTGGCCTCTTTCCAGGAGGAAGCAATTCCACCGCTCCCAGGCGGCCCGATAGGCCGCAAAAGTTGCAGGGGCCAATGACCTGTGGGCTAACTCCTCCAATCCGGGTGGATGACCTGCCACACATAAGCAGGACATGATTCCCCATGGATTAGAGCTGCAGGGGCCAAGCGCCTAAACCGCTGCAAATCGCCGCGAGACAGGGCATCTGCAATTTCGTTACGCACGCCAGGGACATGCTTGGTTCGCAACGTAATGTTGTTCACCAAGCATAACAAGACTATCTGTGCAATGAACCGCAGGACCGGCAAGGACGTGGATTTTTGGTGGTTTATGGCAAAAACCACGCCCAAATTGTTGCACCAGAAGACAACATGTTTTTTACGCAGGGCATCGCACCATAATTCCGAAGCGACCAGAATAGGAAAAATTTCCAGCAACAGCATGTTTGTAGTGATGCACTTGCTAAGCCAGGCACGCGGCCAAGGAGACGCGCACCAACGGCCCGCGAAATAAGCACCGAACCCGAAAGCGCCAGAGGCGTCCGTGAAAAGCTCCAGGGACGGGCTAGACATGACCGCCTCCTGCCAAATACAGATGCCGTTGAAACGAACAAGAAAGTCGTCCCAAATACGTAAATCCCGTCGGATTTCGAGGGACAACCTAAGGAAATGATGCGGGCGTCTAACCCCCACGGTAGCCCGTTCCAATTTTCTACAGAAAACCCTGCCCATGGGGATCACCTTGCAAGCAAAGTTAAACAGGCCCAATAGGGATTGAGCCTACTTGAGAGTGAGCTTGCCTGCAGCCAGCGCATATAGGATACCGTCACGTAAACGCAACACCTTGTCCGAAGGAAGCCTGCAGAGACCACCGACCGTATCAATCTGAATCCCGAGGTAAACCAATGAGGCGGAGGGACCCTCCGTCTTTTCTGGTGCAACCGGAACCACGAAGCGTGCGAAGAGGGCCAGAGCCCCTTGCAGCAAGTTGACGCAGCGAGGTGAGTCTGAGGGGCCGATAAAAAGAAAATCGTCCAAGTAGTGCGAAATTCCCTGTTCGCCCGTTGCCTGCTCGAGACACCAGTGGAGGAAAGAACTGAATCTCTCGAAGTAGGCACAAGAGATAGAACAGCCCATAGGGAGGCACCGATCGATGTAATAGCCATCGTCCAGCTTAAAACCCATAAACCGGAAGGCGGAAGGGTGCAGCGGAAGGAGACGAAACGCTGACTGGATGTCCAATTTACACATCACTGCCCCCGGCCCAAAAGACCGGATGGTGTCTATGGCCGAATCAAAGGATAGGTAAACAACCCTACACTGGTCAGAAGGGATAGCATCATTAACCGAGGACCCCATAGGACAGGAAAGATGTTGGATGAGGCAAAATTTGCCCGCGGTCTTTTTGGGCACTATGCCTACGGGGGACAATACCAAATCTGGCAAGGGGGGTTCCCGGAAAGGGCCTATCATTCTCCCTAACGCCACCTCTGCCTCCACCTACTGCCGGAGCACGTCCGGAAACTCCCGAGCCGAACGCAGGTTCGTCCCCGCCCCGGGACCCACCCGTCCATGTATCGGCAAGGGGAACCCCGACGCGAAACCCGAGTGTAAAAATTGGGCGTCCACCAGCCGCGGGTACCGTCGCAGCCAGGGAATGAGTGCCTGAAGTCTAATTGGGGTGGGGGCTGTGGCCAATGCCGGTGACCGCGGGAGCGCGACTCTGCCGGGTCTGCGAGCCAAAAGCACCCCTGGTCCCTGGACTGGGGCAGTCCTTAATCCCGTGACCCCCGCCACATCTGATACAGGAGTGACGAAAACGACACCGTCCCCCCAAGTCGCATTGGGTATTATTAAAAGCGAAGCATTTCCCATGCCCCGCGCGCCCTGCACCGCCGCAAAAGCCGGCAGAACGAGAGGCAGGTCGTTTTGCCCATCGTCTTGCCGTGCCGCCTTCATCAGTGCCGGCCGAACCCTGGGTCAGTTCAGAGCACAATTCCACTTCTTTTTTACCGAAGTTGTAGATCTGCCGCCAGTGTTGTTTGCGCCGGAAATCCTCGTCGTAACGCCGCCAGGCCGACCCTTTGTACTTATGGTACAGCACGTGTATGAGGAATTGATAGCGCACAACGTTCATGTGTTCATCCGGGCGCGTCTCTAGGTAACACGCCGCAAAGATCAACATGCAGCGTACCCAATTCGGGTAGGACCGCAAAGCGTCCTCGCTACCCTGCCCCTTTTTCTTAGCTGAAAGCAAGGCTTTACGATCGTCGCTAGTAAGAGCAAAAATATTAACATATTGGCCCTTACGAATATGATCCCGGACCTGGGGCCTGAGTCCACGTTGCACAGCCGTATTAGCGCAGTGCACGGTGTCCGATTCCACCGATACTTGGGAGGCGGACGAGGTAGAATACCGATGCTCGCGCCGTCTCCGGCGCTTAACCCTGTGCAAGCCACCATCTGAGGAGGACAGACCCTCCGAGGACGTGGAGGCAAGGGAAGAATCCGTGCCCCGACGCCTGCGCCTGCTGTGCTTGCCGGAAATACTACCCGCACTGCTGCCTATGCTAGAGGAGCTGGAGCGAGTACCCGAACCCAAGCCGCTACAGGGTGTAACTGCGCTTCCCCTGGACCAGTCGGGGGCCGAGGAAGACTCACCTGCACGAGAGGGAACACCGTCCGTCCCACCGGCCACCGGACGACTCGTGGATGCACCAACTGACTCCATTGCTGACCCGACGTCCGCAGCTGGGGAGACAAAAGAGACATTGTTCCCCTGCTCCACCACCGGACCTGCAGCCACCGGGAGCGGGGCAGGAGGGGGGACCGTCACGCCAGGGGACAGAAGCGGGATAAGAGATTGCGCAATGCTATACACCAAAGAAGCAGTGGGACGCCCCAGTCCCCCGGGTACGGAGGATAACAAGATAGCCACAGCCGACACAACAGCGGCACAAATGGCGGAGAAGACGGTGGCGGCCACCAAGGGTGCAGCCGCAGGGGCAGGCGAAGTAAGAACAGACCCGCCACACGAGTCGCGCGCCGCACTTGAGGTACGCAAACCTCCCGTCAGGAGCAAGGACCCGGAGGATCCCTCACTATCGGGAATCATGGCACAACCGTCCTGCTGCGCTAAACCGCGGCCAAACCACCGGCGCCACGACCGTCTCTTAACCCGAGCGTCGGCCACAGGAGGAGAAATCGGAGAGTTGTCACCACTAGAAGGGGGCAGCACGACATCGGACTGAGAACTGACCGCAGAAGCGTCGGCAGGAGACGACTGGACGCGGGGAGGGGGAGAAGGTTCGTGAGCCACCTGCGCACGCTGCCCCCTTATGGGGTGAGTGACCGGCAGCCGAGACCCCGGCCGGTGTCCGGCAGGAGCTGTGCGGCCATGGGCGGTGGCAGAACTACCCGCCAAGCGAGGCGCCCTGGAAGGGACCGGCGCCCCGGGCCCATCCACGGCAGGAGAGGTCGGGCGGGCCGCCCCACCGCGGGCGGATGCGGCACGCCCCCGCACGACAGGCCCCGCACTATCAGTAACCGGCAACGCCCCCCCGCGCAGCCGCGGGGCGCTGACCGGACTGGCAAAGGGATTGTCACAGAGGAGGTAGGCCTCATCTGGGCCCCCCTGCTGTGTGGCTGATCTGTGGCACGTGCGCGCTGCCCAGACTGCCTGCGTCCGGCAGCCGTGCGACCCCCCACCCGCCCACTACTGAGCCCAGGAGGAAGGAGACTGCCCCTCATGGCGGGGGAGAGCCGCCGGGCCGCAGGGCGGGAGCTCCGTCCCCGTCCCACATGACCCGTGCGGCCATCCGCCGCACCAAGCGGCGGTGCCAGGGACGGCAGAACACCGTCCCTGGCAGGCCGCCTAAGACGCCCCCCGGCTCCCCGGCGCTCCATCCACCGCTGCTGACAGCAGCGGGGACGGAGATGGAGAGCGCGAACGCGGGAGTGCGGCCGAGCCCGGCCACGCACGCCCCTCGTCTCCCCTACGGCAGCCGCAGCAGGGCTACCCCGGATCGGCAGGACATCAGAGGAGTCCAGAAGCTGGGCGGGGAGGCCAGCGCTGCGGGTAGGACGGGATCGGGCAGCCATCACACAAAGGGAGGGGGGGGCTGAGGGGTTACCAGCAAAGAATAAGACACAGGGGAGAGGAGAGGCACAGGAAGGAATAAGAGTAAAGGGTAAGAAAGGAGGGAATAGGAGAGTGAAGGTATCAGTAGGAATAGGAAAGTAGAAGCGGGAGAAAGAGCAAGGGAATGAAACTGTAAATTACTGAATGAAAATGGGTAGTACTTGCAGCCTCACGTGAAGAAACTGAAAGAGGCAGGAAGTACTAGGTCAGCAACCTATATGCATGGCAGTACAGCCCCTAGTCACAATCCAGCCAATAGCCTCCCGGTCCTTCCATCTACGTTCCTCCCACCACAAAACATTAACCCCTTCCAAGCCAAAGTGATGCCCCGAGAGGCGCTCTGCAAGCCCAGATGGTGGGTTTATGCTGCTATGGTCACATTATATTCCCTACGCAGTCTTTACATTCGGCCCATATGATTTTTTTCCGTACGGACAAAACCGTTGTGTGTGAAACAGTCCATAGGGGGTAATATATTATAGTGGGCAGCTGAAATGGAAATAAATATTACCAGGTCAACACAGGTCGCTGTGTGGCGTGAAAGGGGATATGGACGAATTCCTGGGTCGCCTGACTGGGGAATTCAACCTGGGAATAAAGCAGGGTTATTCCCTGGCTGAATACCGGGTCAGGTGCAGTGTGAACGGGTTGCCGGGTCATAGGGAGAGACAGCACGGAGATGAGCTCATCTCCCAGCGCCGCCCCTGATGCCAGCTCCGCCCCCCCATCGCCATGGCAACCCGACTTGGCATATTGCCGAGTCAGGGATGCAGAGTGAAAGGTCCAATGCCAGATCCCACCCAGGAAGGACCCGTTTCCAATTCTCAGGGGTGGGACCCGGCATTGCAATCTGAAAGGGGTACAAGTCTACTAGTAAGACTAAGGGGGACATTTACTAAGCAGTGATAAAAGCGGAGAAGTGAGACAGTGGAGAAGTGCCCATGGCAACCAATCAGCACTGAAGTAACATCTATAATTTGCATACTATAAATTTTATAAAATTATACAGAGCTGCTGATTGGTTGATGGGGCAACTTTTCCACTGGCTCACTTCTCCACTCTTTTCACTGCTTAGTAAATGTCCCCCTTAAACCTTACATAACTATTAGAGAAGGCCCATCATGCATGGGTATAATACAGTGGCAGTACTGAAGTAATGTATCAAATAGGATGCAAATTCTCACTATTTATACCTCTCCAAATCCATCTGGAAGACCCTATATAATAATAGTTCTTAACACACAATACAGTAAATGTGGTTGTTTTTTTAATGACTCTGCAGCTTCAATTGTGCAATGTTTTATACTGTCACAGATTAGCAGCCACATGATAAAGCTACAATAACCTGACATTGTTTTACCCCTTGAATCTGCTGCGCTGGGTCATTTCGATCCTGAAATGTCTCGGTTACCTGAACGCAACACAAAAGAGATCCGAAAACATCCAGACCTTGGACAATGTTTATTATTTTGGGTGCAGTGATTTAAAGCAGATTTAATGCCTGTTGCCTCATCTGACTCCCTGTGTAACATCGCATGGGTTCAGCCTGACCATAAACGCTGATAAGCATTCATTTCTGGTTAATTTTTATTCAGCTAAAGAGGACATTGTCCTGGTATTTCTACTGTCATATTTATTGATTGTGGAACATTGTGCAAAATAGAAATTCAGTTTGAAACTCAGGAATTAAAGCTCACCATTTGGGCTGAGTTTACCTTCAAAAAATAACCGTTTCTTCAAACACTATTGAACTTGGGTACTTCTGTTACTTCTTGCATGGGTATATTTACACCTAATCTTTTTACCTTTGACCACCCAGTATATTCCAGCATTTTTTCATAGATACCAGTTTGTTGATTCTGCATGTCTGGATGGACAGTAAGCAGCAGAAACCAGTGTCACAGTGACAGACACCAGACAACACATGCAGAGAGCTAATTGCAAGCAGATCTGAAAAGTACTCTGTTCCCGCAAATATTCTCTTACAGGAATTATGCATCTGCATGTTGTTATTTATTTTTACCTGTCAGTAGTAGGTCATAATCCAGCTCTATCTATCTCTATCCAAGCTCTGAACTGTCCACCCTTCAATAATGATTTACTTGAGACTGCTCGCCCCAGGAGCAAACTGGGATGGAAAACCAGCTCGGGAAATTTGTGGAAGCAAGCTTAAGGGGTGTGTGGTCTGATGAGGGGGTGGGGTCTGTTAAGGGCGGCGGGGCTGCACCTGTGTCTGAGACCAGGGGCAGATTGGGAACTAAAAGTGGCCCTGTCAAATTTTGTAGAAGTGGCCTGACATGGGCAGCACAAGAGGTATTACATACCGTGTAGCAATGGCAGCATCACTGGATGGCAGAGCAGCTGTACTGCAGAGATGGAATGACAAAATGAATGGGGACAATGCAGTGTACTCAGTGCCAGATTAAGGTCCACATGGGCCTGGAGCTGAAATTCATGAAGGGCCTATTGTGTGTCGCAGCAGCAGAGCCGGATTAAAGGGGGGCTGGGGGGGGGGGCTAGAGATACATTATTTCTTCGGTGCCTCCTCGTGCCTGCCGTCAACCATCGGCTGATTGCATGTATTTTTTTTTTCATTAAGACATTCAGTAGCCTGAGGGCCAGGCACCCATGTGTTCAGTGGTTTCCCTAACTCTTCCATCATGTATTTTGAAGATGAGTATCCAACTTGCACAGCTCACATCAGTGGTGGGCACTGATTTACATTTGCCATTTGAGGAGACTATCACATAGAAGGAGCAGTGAAGGACAGCTGTGCTCTTCTGCTGCTTAAGTGAGTTATGCAGCAGGTGAGCAAGCACAGCTGTCACATAACAGGAGACTCATTACAGCCCCAGCGGTGGCCACCCACCTGCACTGACCAAAGTGCAGCTCCATGACGTCTCTATAGAACAGCAGAGGACTTCAAATGTAGGATCTCTCTATGGAGAGCATAGATGGTGCCTACCTTCAAATACCTTATAGTGTAGCTACTGTATAACAAGAAAAAGTGTTTTGTTTTGTTTTTGTGTGAAAGGGTGAGAACTGTATTGTCTGCCTTTCCTTGAATGCTAGAATAGTTTTAATTAAAAAAAGAAAAAAAATCCAAAATTGTTCCCTGATTATTGACATATTTATTGAAGTGTTCATTCCACATTTATAGCCACTGCCGTAAATTATAAAATTAACTCTTTCTTAGCTGTTGTCTTTTTAGAAAAATAAATATGGCAATACTGCACCAGGGCAGTAAGGGTTAACTTAATGCTTTATAGATGTGCATGCATGAGGCAGGTTTGGCCTCTCAGTTTAATTTTTTTATTACAAAAAAATACAAATACATTTTTAAATAAAAAATATTTAAGATGATAAAAAAATCTTAAAAAACTTTTTAGATACAAAAATATATTTAAAAAAAATTACAACTACAATACTACAATACTAGTTAATTACACTTCCCCCAGCAAAGGCTGTGGGAAGCCTTCATCAGATAGCAGTGTCATCACTTCCCAGTGGTACATTTTATGTTTATAGAAAAAGTCACTTATTAGAATTTTTGTTTAGATTATTATTATTATTAGCGATAGCGAAAACTTTTTTTTAATAACCTTATATGAATATGGCAAAGCAAATCTATGCCTTTGAAAAATCAGCTCTTTGTACCTTGAAATCACACTCTCTGCAAATGTTCTTAATTTTCAACCTTTGTATTATTAAATGTTTAGTATAATACATATAATATAGACAGCACCACAGTGACCAGCATATATTACAGAAAGCATTGCAGTGACCACCGTATATTACAGAGAGCATCGGTGACCACCGTATATTACAGAGAGCATCGGTGACCACCATATATTACAGAAAGCAACAGTAACCACCGTATATTACAAAGCGTATCGGTGACCACTGTATATTAGAGAGCATTGCAGTGACCTCTGTATAGTACAGAGAGCATCAGTCACCACAGTATATTACAGAGAGCATCAGTGACCACCATATATTACAGAGAGCATCAGTCACCACAGTATATTACAGAGAGCATCAGTGACCACCATATATTACAGAGAGCATCGGTGACCACCATATATTACAGAGAGCATCAGTCACCACAGTATATTACAGAGAGCATCAGTGACCACCATATATTACAGAGAGCATCGGTGACCACCATATATTACAGAGAGCATCAGTCACCACAGTATATTACAGAGAGCATCAGTCACCACAGTATATTACAGAGAGCATCGGTGACCACCGTATATTACAGAGAGCATCAGTCACCACAGTATATTACAGAGAGTATCGGTGACCACCATTTATTACAGAGAGCATCCGTGACCACCATATATTACAGAGAGCATCAGTCACCACAGTATATTACAGAGAGCATCAGTGACCACCATATATTACAGAGAGCATCAGTCACCACAGTATATTACAGAGAGCATCAGTGACCACCATATATTACAGAGAGCATCGGTGACCACCATATATTACAGAGAGCATCAGTCACCACAGTATATTACAGAGAGCATCAGTCACCACAGTATATTACAGAGAGCATCGGTGACCACCGTATATTACAGAGAGCATCAGTCACCACAGTATATTACAGAGAGCATCGGTGACCACCGTATATTACAGAGAGCATCAGTCACCACAGTATATTACAGAGAGCATCGGTGACCACCGTATATTACAGAGAGCATCAGTCACCACAGTATATTACAGAGAGCATCGGTGACCACCGTATATTACAGAGAGCATCAGTCACCACAGTATATTACAGAGAGCATCAGTGACCACCGTATATTACAAAGCGTATCGGTGACCACTGTATATTAGAGAGCATTGCAGTGACCTCTGTATAGTACAGAGAGCATCAGTGACCACCGTATATTACAGAGAGCATCGGTGACCACCGTATATTACAGAGAGCATCAGTCACCACAGTATATTACAGAGAGCATCAGTGACCACCATATATTACAGAGAGCATCAGTCACCACAGTATATTACAGAGAGCATCAGTGACCACCATATATTACAGAGAGCATCGGTGACCACCATATATTACAGAGAGCATCAGTCACCACAGTATATTACAGAGAGCATCAGTGACCACCATATATTACAGAGAGCATCAGTCACCACAGTATATTACAGAGAGCATCAGTGACCACCATATATTACAGAGAGCATCAGTCACCACAGTATATTACAGAGAGCATCAGTGACCACCGTATATTACAGAGAGCATCAGTCACCACAGTATATTACAGAGAGCATCAGTGACCACCATATATTACAGAGAGCATCGGTGACCACCATATATTACAGAGAGCATCGGTGACCACCATATATTACAGAGAGCATCAGTCACCACAGTATATTACAGAGAGCATCAGTGACCACCGTATATTACAGAGAGCATCAGTCACCACAGTATATTACAGAGAGCATCAGTCACCACTGTATATTATAGACAGCATCGGTGACCACCATTTATTACAGAGAGCATCAGTCACCACAGTATATTACAGAGAGCATCAGTCACCACAGTATATTACAGAGAGCATCAGTCACCACAGTATATTACAGAGAGCATCAGTCACCACAGTATATTACAGAGAGCATCAGTCACCACAGTATATTACAGAGAGCATCAGTCACCACAGTATATTACAGAGAGCATCAGTCACCACAGTATATTACAGAGAGCATCAGTCACCACAGTATATTACAGAGAGCATCCGTGACCACCATATATTATAGACAGCATCAGTGACCACTGTATATTACAGAGAGCATCCGTGACCACCGTGGCAGAGAGTGCCACATGATACAGCGAATTTCAACAACCACCACAAAATACACAGGACATCACAGTCACGCACTATGTATGGCCCCTGGAATGGGATAAGTCAGACAGGAAGCTGCAGGCAGATCTATATAGACAGATAAGGAGGTACAAAGGAGCAAAGTTACCTCTAAACGCAGAACGCTCTCTATATTACCTGTGTTAGGATAATTTATGAACCACCAAAAAATATGCACAAGTTACACAGAACTTTTTCCCAGAGATGCCTATTATAGGAGCACACTCCATTGCACACCATAAGTATGGCCCATTAAAAAACATTTTACCTGTCGTTATGTTCTGCTCTCCTCTAACTGTGCCTCAATAATTATATTTACTGCTACGGACACAGGGCAATTGTCATTCCTGTTAAAAGCCCTGACATACAGAGCATGGAGCCTCCAATCGGGGAAGGCAACAAATATGTCTGGAAAGAGAGAGAGAGAGAGAGAGAAACATCTGGGACAGAGAGAGTGAGAACACCTGGGGCAGAGCGAATGAGACAGATACCTGGAGCAGAGAGAGAGAGATATGTAGAGCTGAGAAAGAGAGAGAGACTTGGAGCAGAGAGAGAGACGTGGAGAAGAGAAAGAGTGAAAGACACCTGGAGCAGAGAGAGAGCGAGAGACATCTGGAGCAGAAAGAGAGCAAGAGACACCTGGAGCAGAGAGAGAGAGACGTAGAGCAGAGAGAGAGAGTTGTGGATCAGAGAGAGAGCGAGAGACACCTGGAGCAGAGAGAGAGAGAGAGACGTAGAGCAGAGAGAAAGAGTTGTGGAGCAGAGAGAAAGCGAGAGACACCTGGAGCAGAGAGAAAGACGTTGACCAGAGAGGGAAAAACAGAGCTGTGAAACAGAGAGAGAGAGAGAGAGAGAGAGAGAGAATGTGAAGCTGAGAGAGACACTTGGGGGTAAATTTACTAAGGTGGGAGTTTTTTTTTAGAACTGGTGATGTTGCCTATAGCAACCAATCAGATTCTATCTATTATCTTCTAGAAGCAGCTTGATAAATGTTACGTAGAATCTGATTGGTTGCTATGGGCAACATCACTAGTTCTAAAAAACTCCCACCTTAGTAAATTTACCCCTTGGAGCAGAGAGAGAGAGAGAGAGATGCCTGGAGCAGAGATATAGACCAGGGGCAGACAGAGAGAGATAGAGAGGCAGTGAATGAGGAAATAAATATTGGGAGTGTATCTGAGGCAGTGAATGAGGGATGGGAGAATGATAAGTAACAAGGCAGGCAGAGAGGTACTGATGATGGGAGGGTGACAGGCTGGGTGGAGTACACGGGACACCGTAGGGGGAGACTGCTGTATAGGGGGGGATGGGGCTGCATGAGGCCGGCGCAATGCATACCCATACCTCCCAACTTTCTTTTCCTGTCGCGCACCCCCGAAAAGGGGGCATGGCCTACAAAAGGGGGCGTGGCTTCGCGGGAGGACCCGCGATCGCGAGTCACGCCCCCGTTTTCGTCACTGAGGGGGCATGCCCAGCGCTCTGTAAGCCGCTGGCATGCTCCCTCTCCCTCTGACTCCACTGAATAGACGCTGTGCGCATGCGCACAGCGTCTATTCCCCACTGCTCTGCTAAGCAGGGCAGCGAGAGACGGAGCCTCCCAACTGCCCCCCCCCCCCCACCGCGGGACACTGTGGCCCGCGGGTGGAACAGCGGGACAGTCCCCAAAAACGGGACTGTCCCGCGAAAATCGGGACAGTTGGGAGGTATGCATACCCCAGCTTACTGCTTTGCGCTGGCCTGGGTATGGTTAACAAGCCTTGCTCCAGCGCCCCACACAGGCCAGCTCCCAGGGCACATGCCTTGCTCGGCCTGCCCTCATTACGCCACTGCTGCCATGATGTTGCTACCAGATACCTATTTTAGATGTGGAGCATAGAGCAGCCAATGACAAACAGCAGCTGCAGCACAAATCACAATACTGCTTGTCTGTATTTTTAATCTTTTCAAGTACAGGACTGGCATCTCTAACAACCAGAAAACCCCAATAGTGCAACCACAAGCAGCTATTCCAAGGAATGTGTGTTAGGCTCCTTAATATATATGAGAAAACTGTGAACAAGTTGAATAGTGCTTTGGGTTTAAGGATACGTAAAAATAAGAATTTACTCACCGGTAATTCTATTTCTCGTAGTCCGTAGTGGATGCTGGGACTCCGTAAGGACCATGGGGAATAGCGGCTCCGCAGGAGACTGGGCACAACTATAAAGAAAGCTTTAGGTCTAACTGGTGTGCACTGGCTCCTCCCACTATGACCCTCCTCCAGACTTCAGTTAGGATACTGTGCCCGGAAGAGCTGACACAAGAAGGAAGGATTTTGAATCCCGGGTAAGACTCATACCAGCCACACCAATCACACCGTATAACTCGTGATACAATACCCAGTTAACAGTATAATAACAACTGAGCCTCTCAACAGATGGCTCAACAATAACCCTGTAGTTAAGCAACAACTATATACAAGTATTGCAGACAATCCGCACTTGGGATGGGCGCCCAGCATCCACTACGGACTACGAGAAATAGAATTACCGGTGAGTAAATTCTTATTTTCTCTGTCGTCCTAAGTGGATGCTGGGACTCCGTAAGGACCATGGGGATTATACCAAAGCTCCCAAACGGGCGGGAGAGTGCGGATGACTCTGCAGCACCGAATGGGCAAACTCTAGGTCCTCCTCAGCCAGGGTGTCAAACTTGTAGAATTTTGCAAATGTGTTTGACCCCGACCAAGTAGCTGCTCGGCAAAGTTGTAGAGCCGAGACCCCTCGGGCAGCCGCCCAAGAAGAGCCCACTTTCCTCATGGAATGGGCTTTTACTGATTTAGGATGCGGCAGTCCAGCCGCAGAATGTGCAAGCTGAATCGTACTACAGATCCAACGAGCAATAGTCTGCTTTGAAGCAGGTGCGCCCAACTTGTTGGGCACATACAGGATAAATAGCGAGTCAGTTTTCCTGACTCCAGCCGTCCTGGAAACATATATTTTCAGGGCCCTGACTACGTCCAACAACTTGGAAGCCTCCAAGTCTTTTGTAGCCGCAGGCACCACAATAGGTTGGTTCAGATGAAACGC
This sequence comes from Pseudophryne corroboree, assembly GCF_028390025.1. Classification (NCBI taxonomy): domain Eukaryota; kingdom Metazoa; phylum Chordata; class Amphibia; order Anura; family Myobatrachidae; genus Pseudophryne; species Pseudophryne corroboree. The sequence goes on along the minus strand of NC_086448.1, from coordinate 736,213,679 downwards.
TGATACCACTTTAGGGAGAAACTGGGGACGAGTCCTCAATTCTGCCCTATCCATATGGAAAATCAGATAAGGGCTTTTACATGACAAAGCTGCCAATTCCAACAACATGACCACTTTCCACGTGAGATATTTCAAATCCATGGTTTTCAGTGGCTCAAACCAATGTGACTTTAGGAAATCCAACACCACGTTGAGATCCCAAGGTGCCACTGGAGGCACAAAAGTGGGCTGAATATGCAGCACTCCCTTAACAAAAGTCTGAACTTCAGGTAGTGAAGCCAGTTCTCTCTGGAAGAAAATCGATAGAGCCGAAATCTGGACCTTAATGGAACCCAATTTAAGGCCCATAGTCACCCCTGACTGTAGGAAGTGCAGGAAACGGCCCAGCTGAAATTCCTCCGTTGGGGCCTTCCTGGCCTCACACCACGCAACATATTTTCGCCATATGCGGTGATAATGGTTTGCGGTTACTTCTTTCCTAGCCTTAATCAGCGTAGGAATGACTTCCTCCGGAATGCCCTTTTCCTTCAGGATCCGGTGTTCAACCGCCATGCCGTCAAACGCAGCCGCGGTAAGTCTTGGAACAGACAGGGCCGCTGCAGCAGCAGGTCTTGTCTGAGCGGTAGAGGCCATGGGCCCTCTGAGATCATTTCTTGAAGTTCCGGGTACCAAGCCCTTCTTGGCCAATCCGGAACAATGAGTATAGTTCTTACTCCTCTTCTCCGTATTATCCTCAGTACCTTTGGTATGAGAGGAAGAGGAGGGAACACATAAACCGACCGGTACACCCACGGTGTCACTAGAGCGTCCACAGCTATCGCCTGCGGGTCTCTTGACCTGGCGCAATACTTTTCTAGCTTTTTGTTTAGGCGGGACGCCATCATGTCCACCTGTGGCCTTTCCCAACGGTTTACAATCATTTGGAAGACTTCTGGATGAAGTCCCCACTCTCCCGGGTGGAGGTCGTGCCTGCTGAGGAAGTCTGCTTCCCAGTTGTCCACTCCCGGAATGAACACTGCTGACAGTGCTAACACGTGATTTTCCGCCCATCGGAGAATCCTTGTGGCTTCTGCCATCGCCGTCCTGCTTCTCGTGCCGCCCTGTCGGTTTACATGGGCGACCGCCGTGATGTTGTCTGACTGGATCAGTACCGGCTGGTTTTGAAGCAGGGGTTTTGCCTGACTTAGGGCATTGTAAATGGCCCTTAGTTCCAGAATATTTATGTGCAGGGAAGTCTCCTGACTTGACCATAGTCCTTGGAAGTTTCTTCCCTGTGTGACTGCCCCCCAGCCTCGAAGGCTGGCATCCGTGGTCACCAGGACCCAGTCCTGTATGCCGAATCTGCGGCCCTCTTGAAGTTGAGCAATCTGCAGCCACCACAGCAGAGACACCCTTGTCCTTGGAGACAGGGTTATCAGACGATGCATCTGAAGATGCGATCCGGACCACTTGTCCAACAGGTTCCACTGAAAGGTTCTTGCATGAAACCTGCCGAATGGAATCGCTTCGTAGGTGGCTACCATTTTTCCCAGGATCCGCGTGCAGTGATGCACCGACACCTGTTTTGGTTTTAGGAGGCCTCTGACTAGAGATGACAGCTCCTTGGCCTTCTCCTCCGGGAGAAACACTTTTCTCTGTTCTGTGTCCAGAACCATCCCCAGGAACAGTAGACGTGTCGTAGGGACCAGCTGTGACTTTGGAATGTTTAGAATCCAGCCGTGCTGTTGTAGCACTTCCCGAGATAGTGCTACCCCGACCAACAACTGCTCTCTGGACCTTGCCTTTATCAGGAGATCGTCCAAGTACGGGATAATTAAAACTCCCTTCTTTCGAAGGAGTATCATCATTTCGGCCATTACCTTGGTAAAGACCCTCGGAGCCGTGGATAGACCGAACGGCAACGTCTGGAATTGGTAATGACAATCCTGTACCACAAATCTGAGGTACTCCTGGTGAGGATGGTAAATGGGGACATGCAGGTAAGCATCCTTGATGTCCAGTGATACCATGTAATCCCCCTCGTCCAGGCTTGCAATAACTGCCCTGAGCGATTCCATCTTGAACTTGAATTTTTTTATATATGTGTTCAAGGATTTCAAATTTAAAATGGGTCTCACCGAACCGTCCGGTTTCGGTACCACAAACATTGTGGAATAGTAACCCCTTCCTTGTTGAAGTAGGGGCACCTTTACTATCACTTGTTGTGAATACAGCTTGTGAATTGCCTGTAACACTGCCTCCCTGCCTGAGGGAGTGGTTGGCAAGGCAGATTTGAGGAAACGGTGGGGGGGAGACGTCTCGAATTCCAGCTTGTACCCCTGAGATACTACTTGAAGGATCCAGGGATCCACCCGTGAGCGAGCCCACTGATTGCTGAAATATTTGAGACGGGCCCCCACAGTACCTGGCTCCGCCTGTGGAGCCCCAGCGTCATGCTGTGGACTTAGAGGAAGCGGGGGAGGACTTTTGCTCCTGGGAACTGGCTGTATGCTGCAGCTTCTTTCCCCTACCTCTGCCTCTGGGCAGAAAGGACGCGCCTTTAACCCGCTTGCCCCTATTGGGCCGAAAGGACTGTACCTGATAATACGGTGCTTTCTTTGGTTGTGAGGGAACATGGGGTAAAAATGTAGACTTCCCAGCTGCTGCTGTGGAAACGAGGTCCGAGAGACCATCCCCGAACAACTCCTCACCCTTATAAGGCAGAACTTCCATGTGTCGTTTGGAATCTGCATCTCCTGTCCACTGCCGAGTCCATAACCCTCTCCTGGCAGAAATGGACATTGCACTAATTTTGGATGCCAGCCGGCAAATATCCCTCTGTGCATCCCTCATGTATAAAAGTGCGTCTTTTATATGCTCTACGTTTAGCAATATAGTGTCCCTGTCTAGGGTATCTATATTTTCTGACGGGGAATCTGACCACGCAGCAGCAGCACTGCACATCCAGGCTGAAGCAATAGCTGGTCTCAGTATAACACCTGTGTGTGTATATATAGATTTCAGGATAGCCTCCTGCTTTCTATCAGCAGATTCCTTCAGGGCGGCCGTATCCGGAGACGGTAGTGCCACCTTCTTTGACAAGCGTGTGAGCGCTTTATCCACCCTAGGGGATGTTTCCCAGCGTGACCTATCCTCTGGCGGGAAAGGGTACGCCATTAGTAACCTCTTAGAAATTACCAGCTTTTTATCAGGGGAAGCCCACGCTTCTTCACACACTTCATTTAACTCTTCAGATGGAGGAAAAGCTACTGGTAGTTTTTTCTCTCCAAACATAATACCCTTTTTTGTGGTACCGGGGGTAACATCAGAAATGTGCAACACATTTTTCATTGCCTCAATCATGTAACGTGTGGCCCTACTGGAAGTTACATTAGTCTCATCGTCGTCGACACTGGAGTCAGTATCCGTGTCGACATCTGTGTCTGCCATCTGAGGTAGCGGGCGTTTTAGAGCCCCTGATGACTTTTGAGACGCCTGGGCAGGCACAGGCTGAGAAGCCGGCTGTCCCACATTAGGTATGTCGTCAAACCTTTTATGCAAGGAGTCGACACTGTCGTAATTCCTTCCACAGCACCATCCACTCAGGTGTCGACCCCGCAGGGGGTGACATCACGTTTACAGGCATCTGCTCCGCCTCCACATAAGCCTCCTCATCAAACATGTCGACACAGCCGTACCGACACACCGCAAATACACAGGGAATGCTCTGACAGAGGACAGGACCCCACAAAGCCTTTTGGGGAGACAGAGAGAGAGTATGCCAGCACACACCAGAGCGCTATATAACACAGGGATCCCACTATAAATGAGTGTTTACCCTTATAGCTGCTTTTTTATATATCATATATATATATCTATCCTGCACCTAAATTTAGTGCCCCCCCCTCTCTTTTTTACCCTTCTGTAGTGTTCAGACTGCAGGGGAGAGCCAGGGAGCTTCCTTCCAGCGGAGCTGTGAGGGAAAAATGGCGCCAGTGTGCTGAGGGAGATGGCCCCGCCCCTTTTCCGGCGGACTTCTCCCGCTTTTCTTGGAATACTGGCAGGGGTATTTTTACATCTATATAGCCTCTAGGACTATATATGATGTAGATTTGCCAGCCAAGGTGTCATATATTGCCCTCAGGGCGCCCCCCCCCAGCGCCCTGCACCCATCAGTGACCGGAGTGTGAGGTGTACATGAGGAGCAATGGCGCACAGCTGCAGTTTTGTGCGCTACCTTGGTGAAGACCGAAGTCTTCTGCAGCCGATTTTCCGGACCTCTTCGTGCTTCTGGCTCTGTAAGGGGGACAGCGGCGCGGCTCCGGGAACGAACACCAAGGTCGGGTCCTGCGGTCGATCCCTCTGGAGCTAATGGTGTCCAGTAGCCTAAGAAGCCCAAACTACCACCTGTTAGGTAGGTTCGCTTCTTCTCCCCTTAGTCCCTCGCTGCAGTGAGTCTGTTGCCAGCAGATCTCACTGTAAAATAAAAAACCTAAATATACTTTCTTTCTAGGAGCTCAGGAGAGCCCCTAGTGTGCATCCAGCTCAGCCGGGCACAAGATTCTAACTGAAGTCTGGAGGAGGGTCATAGTGGGAGGAGCCAGTGCACACCAGTTAGACCTAAAGCTTTCTTTATAGTTGTGCCCAGTCTCCTGCAGAGCCGCTATTCCCCATGGTCCTTACGGAGTCCCAGCATCCACTTAGGACGTCAGAGAAAAATAATAGGTACTTCCTCACCTTTGCTGCCCCCTGCTAGTTTCCCTTCGTGGAGAGCACCTTTCCATGCACCACTGGACCCTCGCGGGCTCGGTGTCTCGCTTCGCTCTGCTTGCCACAGGTTACTATTCCAAATAGTTTGTGACATGGACCCAGGGGCTTATGGCAAAGGTCCTCTCCACAAAGAGAAACTAGCAGGGGGGCTTAAAGATGAGGAAGTACCAAATACTATATATATATATATATATATATATATACAGGTTGAGTATCCCATATCCAAATATCCGAAATACGGAATATTCCGAAATACGGACTTTTTTGAGTGAGAGTGAGATAGTGAAACTTTTGTTTTTTGATGGCTCAATGTACACAAACTTTGTTTAATACACACAATTATTAAAAATATTGTATTAAATGACCTTCAGACTGTGTATATAAGGTGTATGTGAAACATAAATGAATTGTGTGAATGTAGACACACTTTGTTTAATGCACAAAGTTATAAAAAATATTGGCTAAAATGACCTTCAGGCTGTGTGTATAAGGGCCCTCATTCCGAGTTGATCGGTCGGTATTTTTCATCGCATCGCAATGAAAATCCGCTTAGTACGCATGCGCAATATTCGCACTGCGACTGCGCCAAGTAATTTAACAATGAAGATAGTATTTTTACTCACGGCTTTTTCATCGCTCCGGCGATCGTAATGTGATTGACAGGAAATGGGTGTTACTGGGCGGAAACACGGCGTTTTATGGGCGTGTGGATGAAAACGCTACCGTTTCCGGAAAAAACGCAGGAGTGGCTGGAGAAACGGGGGAGTGTCTGAGCGAACGCTGGGTGTGTTTGTGACGTCAAACCAGGAACGACAAGCACTGAACTGATCGCACAGGCAGAGTAAGGTTGAAGTTACTCAGAAACTGCAAAGTAGTTTGTAATCGCAATATTGCGAATACATCGGTCGCAATTTTAAGAAGCTAAGATACACTCCCAGTAGGCGTAGGCTTAGCGTGTGTAACTCTGCTAAATTCGCCTTGCGACCGATCAACTCGGAATGAGGGCCAAGCAGTGCCAGATTAAGGTCCACATGGGCCTGGAGCTGAAATTGACAAAGGGCCTAATTGTGTGCGGCACCAAGGGATATGGCTAGTGATATGGGGGGCATGGGGTGCAGTGATCGCGCTGAACAAAAAAAGTTGTGGGTCTCAGGGACTCCTCACTTTAAGATATTGGGGTCCTACGCCACTTTTTCTGGGTCCCATCACAATTTATGCATTATAGGCAGTGCTGGGGGAAGGCAGCAGTTGGGGTAGAGCTGGGGGTTGAGGCAGGGAACACTTGTGGCAGGGAGGGGGTTAAGGGCAGGCAGTGCTAGGGGTAGTGAGGAGGTAAGAGCAGGCAACAGTTTGAGAAGTGCTGTGAGTGGGTAGCAGTTGGGGTAGAGGGAGATAAGGGCATGCAGGAGAGGGTAAGGAAAGACAGCAGAAGGGTCAGTACTGGGGCAATGCTGGGGATAGGAAGGGTGTAAGTGTAGGTAGGTACTGGGGGCAGTACTGGGGACAGTGGTAGATTGCAGCTGGGGCAGTATTGGGGCAAGGAGTGGGTTAGGGGCAGACAGTACAGAGGAAATGCTGGGGGTAGCGAGGGGGTAAATTTAGGGGGTTGAAAGTACACTGCTTTGTAATTATACCACTAAATCACGGTGTAAGGCAGTTTTTTATTCCAGCAGTAACTGGCAATAGAAAACCAGAGGGTGATGCCTTGTGGAGACAGAGAGTGCCAGGAGGGTGATGGAGAGATTGGGAGATAGTGATGCAGGGGAGAAGCAGAGGGTGACAGGCAGAGGGTGACAGGAGATTGTGATAGTGAGATGCATTGGGTGATGCCAGGGTGTGGGTGACATAGAGGATAACGGGGAGAGGCCATCGGTGACAGGGGAGTAAGGTGACAAGTAGATATAGGAGGAGACGGAGAGGCAGTGGGTGACAGGAAAGAGTGATGGGGATAGAGAGGGTGATGGGGAGAGATAGTGGGAGACAGAGAGGCAGTGAGTCACAGTGTCACGTCTCCTTTATGCGTGCACAGATAAAGCTTGGGCATACGCTCTAACTGCTCCCATTGCGATGGATATGGGACAGACCAAGAAGGGGAGGTAATGGAGTAAGGGACCACAGATAGGGGGACAAGACAGATCGATAGGGATGGAGCCATGATAAAGCAGGGGTACGGGGGAAGGCGGGACAGCGCGAGCTGGGGCAAACGCTGGGTGATGGGAACAATATGATCATATGCAGAATGTCTCTAAATAATAATTAGAACACTGTCATGGATAATTATGGAACCACTGCCTGCTACAATGTCTCACCTGGTGAGTGCACCCCCAGGGCCCCAGCACCCACAGCTATTCCACTGACACCAGATGGTGCTAATGCAGCAGTAGAGACTTCCTCCAATTCTCCCTGAGCCTGGTATTCATGCTGCCTGCTCCGATTCCTCTCACTCCATGTCCTGTAGAATCAGATAGAGCAGCAGCACTCTTATCCACACAAACAGTGATCCGGAGCGCGCTACTGCACAGTGCACACAGCTCCTCAGCCACACACACAGTGACCCGGAACACGCAACTGCACAGTACACACAGCTCCTCAGCCACAGCCAGAAGGGTGCAAAGCCCCGGCTGCAGTGTCGTAACTTTATTCTCATTGCCCAGAGGAAAGTTAGAGTTCGGTGCCCCCCACCTCCCACACAGCTATCTACCCTATTATAGCTATCCCTTCCTCACACAGACCCCCCTCCACACACACACTCTCCCCCCTTAGTTCCCCAGAAACACACATACAGCGCACCACCCTCACACAATCCCCCATCACAAAGCTTCTCCCCCTTCCTGCTGCTCCTTATCTACCCTCTGCCCGCTCCCTCCTGACTGGTCAGCGGACCTCCTTAGGTGACAAAATGGGATGGGACTCACTCACCGATCCCCCTAATTTCCGTGCCACCTAGCTCCTCTCCTCCTTAGATGGATCCATCACCATCTTGTCATCCTTTGCCCCTCATACAGAGACACAGACCCTCCCCCCAGTAGCTATCTACCCTATTATAGCTATCCCTTCCTCACTCCCCACCCAAAAATACACAGTTCTGTCACCCATTACAGTCAGCTCCCCTGAAACACACATACAGTGTACCACCCTCACACAATACCCCATCAGAATGCTGTCCTGTCCTCACACAGACCCAACCCCCATTACTCAGCGCCCCTCAAACATCGCACCACCCTCACATAGATCCCGCCCCCCCTCACATATACCGTAGGTCACCTTTCCTCATACAGATTCCCACACACAGGCACAGCTCTCCCCAGTCCCCAATCAGCTGCTCTCCCCAGTCCCCAATCAGCTCTTTACTCCCACCACACACACAGCAAGCTATCCTCCCCACAGACACACAAACTCTTTAGTTCACCCACACAGATCCGCTCCCCTACACTGAGATCTCCTCCAGGCGCACAGTCTTAACGGTCGGCTTTCACTTCCGCCGCGGGAGGATCACCAGTGATCGGGACACAGTGTGTGAGAAGACACCACTTCTGAGAAACACTCAGATGCCAGGAAGGGGGGGGGGGGGGGGGGGGGGGAATGTGGGCTGCCCGATCACTGTGACTAGCAGTGATTGGGACACGCTGGAGGCGGAGCTGCGGCTGCAGGGGGACCGACCGAGTCTCTAGCAGCGATTAAATGTGGAGATGGGAGGCGCTGCTGGCAGTCATTGGATGTGGAAACGGGGGATGCTGCCGGCGGTAATTAGCTGAGACAGGGAATGCTGCTGATTGGTTGGGAAGTCAGAGCGCATCCTGCAGGACACGCTCATATTTAAAAATGGAGTCCCTCACTGCCTATAGCACGTAAAATACACACACACATATAGTACACACACGTACACTACCTCAACATATACACACAGTACACACTACACAAACATACCGTATGCACACACCACATGCACATACAGTACACACACACACACACACACACACACACACACACACACACACACACACACACTACTGCTGGATATATACACACAGTACACCAACACACACCACCACATATACACACAGATATAGTACACACACACACACACACACACACACACACACACACACACACTACTGCTGCTTATATACACACACACACCACCACATATACACACACACACACACTCATAGTACACGCTACACACATACAGTAGACACCACCACATGTACACACACACATAGTACACACTACACACATACAGTACACACACACACACACTACTGCATATATACACAGTACACCAACACACACCACCACATATACACACACATACAGTACACACTACTGCTGCTGCATATATACACACAGTACACCAACACACACCACATATACACACACATACAGTACACACTACTGCTGCTTATATATACACACCACCACATATATACACACACAGCAGGGTACACACATACACACCACTGCTGAATATACACACAGTACAACAAGCACACCACTGCTGCATATAAACACAGCACCACATATAAACACACACACAGAGTACACACTACGAGTACATACACCTTCAGTACTAGGCTTCCTACAGCAGCTGCAGCTCCTCATGTAGTCTGGGGGCGGAGCTTGTGACAAGCTCAGTCAGGACCCTGGAGAAGGAGATACTGGAGGGGAGGGGTGGCCACCACACTGCCTGAACGGCTCTCTGTGATTGATATCAGAGACTGCTGCAGCTGGAGGACGCGAGGTAGGGGAGAGGGGGCAGCCGCTTCCGCTGGCAGTGTGTGACAGGAAACAACTTTTTCCTGTCAACGCTGTCAGTCAGTCTCCTTGGGCCTATTTTCAATGGGGGGCCTGGAGCTGCAGCTCCATCCGCCCCATTGTTAATCCGGCCCTGGGGCCAAGGTGTATATGTAACATAAATGCATTCTGTGCTTAGATTTAGGTCCCATCACCATGATATCTCATTATGGTATGCAATTATTCCAAAATACATAAAAATCCGATATCCAAAATACCTCTGGTCCCAAGCATTTTGGATAAGGGATACTCAACCTGTATATATATATATATATATATATATATACATACATACATACATACAGTGGTTAATGTTAAATTATCATTTTTGTTTTTCATTAAAAATTACAATTTAAAATAACCCGCATGCAAAAGTATCACAAATAAAAATTAATCTCAGACTCAAAGTTATTGATATGCCTGTCTGTAATTAGAAGCTCCCTTCCTATTAACTGGTTAGGAGTACTGGGGAAACATTCCCCTTTAAAGAAGCATAGGTCACTTTGAAATAAACAGTTCAACATACCAATCGGTTTGGCTTAGTAACCAGCAAATTGAGGGTATTACCCAGTCACTTGTACAGTAAGTAGGGCTGGCAGCTGAAGGAGCAGGACTTCAGATGAAGCAGGGAGAGCTGAGACACTGCACACTGTTTGGGAAACGGGGAGCTCAGGATCACATAGCCCGGGGGCGGAAGGACCAGGGGCGGGGCTTATGAACTTTGGACTATCAGGTACAGCTGCAGCAGGGCTAGGGGTGGGGCTTATCACAGACTGGGGGCAGAGCTTATCACGGACGGGGGCGGAGCTTATTATTGCGGCTCTGAGGAGGAGTTTCGGCCGACACAGGGGAGGTGTTGTGCGGGTTGCTAGCGGCTTGGGAGGGATAGGCAAAGCTTTAGCCAGTCGTGTCTGAAGATGAATGGGGGAATATTATTTGTGATGAGAGGAAAAAAAAATTTTTTCTCCTATCAACACTATCTGCACAGCAGTGGATCCTGTGGGCCTATTTTCAGTGGGGGCCTGGAGCTGCAGCTCCATCCGCCCCATTGTTAATCCGGCCCTGAGTGTACTGAGTGCTGTGGGCTGTCTGTCATGTGGAAGGTGGGTCCACCTGACAACTCACAAAACAGGCCCCACAGACATGTCCGCCTACCAGGAATCTTCCTGGTGAGCCCTATGGCCAATCCGCCCCTGGCTCACCCTGTAACAAATAATTACTCTTACTTTACAGATTACCTGTTATTTAATTACATAGTTACATAGTCAGTGAGGTTGAAAAGAGGCAAAATGCCCATCGGGTTCAACCTGTATTCTGTTTATATTATAATGCGCTTCCTGCTGGAGTAATGGTCTAGTACCAATTGACACCTATGAATCTTACCACTCCCAGATAATATAATGTCAATATGTTAAATGCTATAGCCCTGGATACATTTTCCAGTTAGAAATTTGTCCAATCCGTTTTTAAATGCATTTACAGAGTCCGCCATTATTACCTTCTCCGGCAGGGAGTTCCAAATCTTAATTGCCCTTACCGCGAAGAACCCTTTCCTACGTTGTGTACGGAATTTTCTCTCCTCTAGCCTCAGCGAGTGCCCACGCGTCCTATACAGAGTTCTTTTAATAAACAAATCTGCTGCTAGCTCTTTGTAATGACCCTTTACATACTGTATTTGAAGATATTAATATTGTCTCCTTTTAGTCGCCTCTTTTCTAGTGTATTTAACCTAGTAAGCCTTTTTCTCGTTCTCCAATATTTCTAACCCTTTAATAAATTTAGTAATGGGAGGGTTGTACGCTCAGCCGGATTAACAAAGGGCAACCAGGGTGACTGCCCATAGGCCCCCACACATCGGGGCGATTCAGAGCTGATCGTAGATATGCTAAAAATAGCACATGTACGATCACAATCTCTGACCTGCGGGGGGACGCCCAGCACAGGGCTAGTCTGCAACACATGTCAAACCCCCCCGCTGAGGTGCGAAGTCATTGCACGGCGGCAATGCTTTCACACCTGGTGAGTAGCTCCCTGTCTACACAGCCTAGCTGCAGAGGGCAGGCGGCTACCTGCCATGTTTTTAGTCGCAGCGGCTGCGTGTGACGTCATGCAGCCGCCGTGACCTGCCCCAGCAACGGTCCGGACACGCCTGCGTTGTCCGGACCGCGCACCCAACAACATTCAAACGCCGATGGCACGCCCGCGACTGCCTCTGCCTGTCAATCAGGCAGAGGCAATCGCACCAGTGAGATGCCTCCATAGACTTTTTGTAGTTAAACATTGTAATATATGCTAGCTTTCAGACAAGGTGAATACAGCAAAATTGCTGTGTTACAGTCGTTAATAACCACTAGCAAGCAGAGGTGTAGAGAGCAGTGCGCACAACACAATGGGCTTCAGGCTATAATCGCTGCCAATTCAGTTCTGAATTAGGCCCAGAGCTACATCACCAACTTGGGGACATGGGGCCTAATTCAGAGTTGATCGCAGCAGCAAATTTGTTAGCAGTTGGGCAAAACCATGTGCACTGCAGGGGGGGGCAGATATATAACATGTGCAGAGAGAGTTAGATTTGGGTGGGGTGCAGTGCCGTAACTAGACATTTTAGCGCTGTGTGCAAAAAAACAGCATCAGTGCCCCCTCCCCACAAATATAAAACTGGGCCAATGCGCGCCAAAATATAGGAGCGTGGCTTTATGGGGAAGGGGCGTGTCCACATAGCTCCCTTTTACACAGTAAGGCAGGCAGAGCTTCCTTTTACACAGTACGGCAGGTTGAGTCCCCTTTTACACATTAGGCAGGTATTTTACACAGTACGACACGTAGAGTACCATTTTACACATTACAGCAGCAGAGTCTCGTTTTACACATTATAGCAGCAGAGTCCCGTTTTACACATTACAGCAGCAGAGTCCCGTTTTACACATTATAGCAGCAGAGTCACCCTTTGTTACATATTACAGCAACAGAGAGTGAGAGTGAGTGAGTGAGTGTGTGTCTCAAGTCACCTGTTAGGGTGATGCGGCATCCAGGAATACCAGGTGCAGATACTAATTTACTGGTGGCTCACAGTCCCCTCTCCAGTGCTCAGGCTGTGGCAGGCAGGGACGTGCAGTCAGGGGAGGCAGTGCCTCCCCTGTCATTAATAATTAAAATAATACAAAGAAGATATTTATGACACATATTCTGTGTCATAAGTATCTACTTTAGCCTTAATATTATTTTAATCATTTGTACCTTGTGTATAACTGTGTTAAATGTGTGTTGGAGGCACCAGTCTCGGTGCCTCCCGCAATCAGTGTGAAAGGGAAGGAAGCGGGGGGCGGGGCCAAACGTTGGGCAGTGAAAGCCCATTCAAAAAAATGCAGCTGAAGCGGCACCTAATGGAAGTGCCGCTTTGACAGGGGCGTGCTGTCTGCTCACATGAAAGCACGCCCCTGTCCCTGAGGAAGCTGTGATAGGGCAGTGGGCAGGGTCGGCCCTGTCATTACTTTTGAGGGTGCCCCATTAGTTGTTTGCGCCATACCTAGATCATTCCTCTCTGGAATCTGCACCACTGTTCGGGCTCTGTGACAGGGGGGATCTCTTCAGGTGCTGGGAGCCCCGCTGGCTGAGAGAGCTCTCTTGTAACGAGTGACCACTGCTGAGTCTGCCTGGCCGCAGGAGAAAGGATCTCTGTGAGTAAGGGGGTATGTCTGCTGGGCCGGTTTACACTGTGTGTGTGCGCAGGGCCAGATGGCCGCTACTGCGATCGGTGCTCTGATTGAGTAGTTGTCACTGGTCCTTTAGCAACAGGTTACAGTACAATGGCTGCGGGAGGGCTGCTATGCATGCTCTGCCCCAGCTCCCCCACGGAACTCCAGCAGCAGCAGCGGCCAGTAACAGGAAGCCAAGTAGGGGACTCCAATACAGGGCAAGCCTACACAGGTGCCCATAAGTCTCTCCACAATGTAAATTTATATTTCAACTATAGGAGTTGTGGGGTCAGTTGCAGCCCCTCACCTCCCCTCCCCTATGCCGTAACACTGTGTTTCTGGTCTGTACTACTGTGTTTCCGGGGCTCCTCCCCTCCCCCTGTGCAGCAGCGTTACACAGCACCTCCCCCCTTCCTCTGCAGAGCAGCATGCTGTTCCACTTCCTGATCCCGACAAGAGTGTGCAATAGGAAGGAGCAGTCTGGTGTTTCATGTATAGGTAATGGCTTCAGGGGAGAGGGGCTGATATGTGATTTCCTCCCTCTGTAGTGTATTGTTCTTCTGTCTGACTGTCCCTTCCTTCTATCTCTCTGTTACTCTCTGCCACCTGTCTCTTTCCTCTGTGTGTCTCTTTCCACCATTCTCTCACATCCTCTGTCTGCCTGCCTGTCTGTCTCTTTTTCCTCTGTGTGTCTCTTTCCACCATCCTCTGTCTGTCTCTTTCCTCTGTGTGTCTCTTTCCACCATCATCTCACATCCTCTATCTGTCTGTCTCTTTCCTCTCCACCATCCTCTCACATCCTCTGTCTGCCTGTCTGTCTCTGACAGCAGGGAGGGATTTGGAAAGATCCCTCACCTGCCCAAGCTGACGCATCAGGGACGTCGGCGGTAACTGGCATTGGCTTGGGGGTGGTAGCGGGTATTAGCTTGATGGCGGTAGGGGTCATCAGCGGGACTCAGAGAACATTATGCCTGCAGTGCCTCACCAGCCACTGACCTCACCGCACGCCACTGGTGGCAGGTGTCACAGTAGAGGCAGTGGCGGATCCTATACGGGACCAGGCGGCTGAAGGAGCGCTCTCTCTCCACTTCAGAGGTGTTGGCGGAGCTCACAGCCAGAATTACCGTACTACGGGTAACACCAAATGGCGCGCTCCCTGTCTCTTTCAGAGGCAGGTACCGGCGGTCAGCGGAAATTTCACTACTCCAACACTGACCAAAACAGCCGTAGGTAGGGATATGCTGCCAGATGGTGCGCCTACACTGCACTTGCACTGTGGGCAAGGCACCATCGGCACACACCTAGCTACGGCCCTGGTGGGGTGTGTTCAATCTGAAATCGAAATTGCAGTGTAAAAATAAAGCAGGCATTATTTACCTTACACAGAAACAAAATAACCCACCCAAATCTAACTCTCTCTGCAAATGTTATATCTGCCCCACCTGCAGTGCACATGGTATTATCCAACTGCTAACAAATTTGCTGCTGTGATCAACTCTGAATTATTCCCTTTATGTGTGTGCTATGGTGTGTTTAACACATTTGTGCAGCATATCACATTGACAATTTAGATTTGTATGGGCCCCCGCAAACCTTAATGTAAGACATGCATTTTTCTAAAGGCAAAATACCATGTTGAACAGTATTATAAAAAGGCAAGAGGACAAATTTATTAAGAAGCGGGTTCAGCTACGTTTTGAAACCAAGGGACATCGTTGTGGATCAACAGCAGGCTCATGTTCAAAACCACTGATCTATGTATATAAAACTATGAAATGTACAGTATATATTTCAGAATCAATATAAATAGCAGCTTTCTCTCATTCTGCACCATCCTATACACATTATCAAACTACAGAAAATGTATTTTAATTTACAGTATGTTATCAATAGAGGATTTATTCAAATTGGCTGCATGATGTATGCGCACCTGGAATAACGGGCCGAGTGTGGGTACATCTGTGCAAAATGCGAGCGAACGGCTGCCCTGGAAGCCCAGGTAACTGATCTAGAGCAAACCGTTATGCAACTGAGGAGTATTCACAATCTCGAGCAAAGTTTAGATAGAACGGTGGAGGAGTTGCAGGGGGAAGCACTGGTAGATGTGGGGGATCAGGTAGCCAGCTGGGTCACGGTTAGAAGGAAGAAGAAGAGGGGGAGGGGGAGACAGGACATCTCTGACCTGCCCAACCCCAATAAATTTGCCCGATTGGACGAAGATTCTGAGGATGGCAGTGAGGAAATTATGGAACCGGAGGTGACTGTTACTCTAGCAACCAGAGTAGCTGTCCCTCCGGTACAGATGGGAAAATAGTGTGGTACCTAGTCAGATTGTAGTGGTAGGGGATTCTATCACCAGGAGAACAGACAGGGCAATCTGCTACCGGGACCGGGACCGTGATCACCGTACAGTCTGTTGTCTCCCGGGTGCAGCACATCGCAGACCGGGTAGATAGATTGTTGGGAGGGGCTGGTAAAGACCCGGCGGCCTTGGTGCATGCTGGCACCAATGACAAAGTTAGTGGTAGGTGGGATGTTCTTAAGAAAGACTATAGGGAATTAGGCAAGAAACTTAAGGCAAGGACATCTAGGGTAATATTCTCCGAAATATTACCTGTGCCACGCGCTAGCCCAGGGAGACAGAGGGAGATTAGGGAGGTAAATGTGTGGTTTAGAAACTGGTGTAGGAAGGAGGTGTTTGTATTCTTGGAACACTGGGCGGACTTCTCAGTCAGGCGCCAACCTTTTTTGTCGCGATGGATTGCACCTGAATGAGGAGAGGGCTGCGGTGCTGGGGGGCAGGATGTTTAGAAGGTTAGAGGAGCTTTTAAACTAGGAGCCTGGGGGAGGGTTTAGCTAGACGTTATAGGTCAAACAGTGAGTACAGTAAGGATGGGGATAGTGAACAAAATGAGGGTGGTGAAGGGGGGCGGGAAAGTTCAGGCAGCAAAGGTATTTACAGGGGCATTGACACAGGAATTACTGACATAGGTATTGCCCATGGATTTCCCAAATTATTAACTTATGGTTCAACAGTACAGTATATAGAAAATAATGTCCAAAGCATAAGGTAAAATACTAACATCGGGGGGGGGGGGGGGGGTTTGGGAGAGAGTATTAGCTATGATGGGGGGGGTAAGGGAGAGAGTAAAATAACAGTCGGTAAGAGTAATTCTAGTAATTCAAGTAATTACCATTAAAGCAAATAGGCAAAGAAAATAGTAACATAAAATGTATGCTTGCGAATGCAAGAAGCCTATCAGGTAAAATGGGGGAATTGGAGTGACTCGTATCAAAAAATCAGTATGATATTGTAGGTATTACAGAAACATGGTGGGACGACTCTCACGACTGGGTTACTAATTTGGAGGGATATTCACTTTTCAGGAGGGACAGGGCTACCAAAAGGGGAGGAAGGGTATGTCTCTAAGCCATCTCTAAAACCAAACCTAATAGATGTTATTTACGAGGGGACTGGTGATAATGTGGAATCATTATGGGTTGAGATCACTAGTGGGGGCACTGAAATAAAGAAACTAGTCATTGGCATGTGCTACAAGCACCCAGATATTAGCATACATGACGAGGAAGTACTCTTACAGAAAATGGAAAATTCTGTGGGAATGGGGGACATACTAGTGTTAGGGGATTTGAACTATCCGGATATAAATTGGAATAACGATTCATGTGTAAAAATTAGGAGCAGCAGGTTTCTAAACACATTAAAGGATCAATACTTGTCTCAATTAGTCGAGGACCCAACCAGAGGTAATAATATTCTGGACCTAGTTATTACCAATAATGTGGACATTATATCAAACATTACAGTTGGGAGAACTTGGGAAACAGTGATCACTATATGATCACATTCAGCATCAGTTTCAAGAAACACAGCTATAAGGGATCAAACAAAACATTAAACTTTAGAAAAGCCAAGTTCAATATGCTGAGACAGGCATTAAACGACATTGACTGGGAAGTTTTGTTTCATGGTAAAGACACATCGGAAATGTGGGATGCTTTAAAAGGGTTGCTTGATAGCAATATTCACAAATTCATACCCTTGGGCAGTAAACGCAGGAGAACTAAACTCAAACCAATGTGGCTTAATAAGGATGTCAAATCAGCAATGGCTAAAAAGAGGCATGCTTTTAAAGCATTTAAAACTAATGGAGGGGAGGAGTCATTCCAGTATTACAAGGAATGCAATAAAAGATGCAAAAAAAGAAATAAGAGCAGCTAAAATTATAAACGAAAAACAAATCGCTATAGAGAGTAAAGCCAATCCCAAAAAGTTTTATAAATACATAAACAGTAAAAGGTTAAAAAAGGAGAACGTAGGCCCATTAAAAGATGAACTGGGAGCTTTTTTTCAGCAGTATTCACCAGGGCGGATCAGACGGTGTTAGTACTGCATAACGACAGTGAAGGTAATGATTCTTGGCTAGATGCTTGTTTAAGTGAGGAAGTAGTCGTGGAGAGACTAAGCAATATAGAGATTAATAAATCACCGGGACCAGATGGTTTTCATCCGTGGGTTATTATGGAGCTTAAGGCACAGCTTGCAAGACCCTTATACTTGATTTTCTATAGTTCCATTAAATCGGGTATGGTACCGATGGATTGGAGTATAGCTGAGGTAGTGCCATTATTTAAAAAGGGATTTAAAAATCATCCTGGGAACTATAGACCAGTTAGTTTAACCTCTATAGTGGGTAAAATATTGGAAGGAATTTTGAGGGATAGCATAGAGGATTATCTGCGGAATACTAAGTTTATTAGCAAAGTCAGCATGGGTTTGTGAGGGACAGATCATGTCAAACTAACTTAATTAGCTTCTACGAGGAAGTGAGCGATAATCTTGACCAGGGAAAAGCAGTGGATGTGGTCTATTTAGATTTTGCAAAAGCCTTCGATACAGTGCCTCACAAGAGACTGATCATCAAATTAAGGGAACATGGCCTAGGATATACTGTTTGTACATGGACAGGTAATTGGCTGGATAACAGGTTACAACGAATAGTGGTCAATGGAATGTTCTCCAGCTGGGCACCAGTAGTCAGCCGTATACCACAAGGGTCCCTACTTGGCCCGCTACTGTTCAATATATTTATTAATGACCTAGGAATAGGCCTGGAAGCACAGTATCAATCTTTGCAGATGATACTAAACTATGTAAGGTAATTCAAAAATAGATGTGGAGCCTCTACAGAATAACTTATTTAAACTTGAATCCTGGGCGTCTAAACAGGGAATGAGGTTCAATATTGAAAAATGCAAAGTTATGCATTTTGGGATTAAAAACAAACTTGCATCCTATTCACTTAATGGGGAAAATATTGGGGTAACAGTACTGGAAAAAGATTTGGGGGATCTCATAGATAATACGCTCAATAACAGTACACAGTGTTAAAATGCAGCGTAGAAAGCAAGTAAAGTCCTTGCTTGCATAAAACGGGGTATTGAGACCAGGGACGAGGATGTAATCCTGCCGCTGTACAAATCATTGGTACGTCTGCTTCCTGGAATATTGTGTTCAATTCTGGGCACCATATTATAAAAAGGATATTGGATAACTTGAAAGAGTTCAAAGGCATGCTACTAAACTGATTAAAGGGTTAGAGACACTGGAGTATGAGGAAAGGCTAGGTTAAATATGTATACTCTAGAAAAGAGGCTTCTAAGAGGAGATATTATTAATATCTTCAAATATGTAAAGGGTCATTACAAGGAGTTATCAGGAGATTTGTTTATTAATAGAACTCTGTATAGGACACATGGACCCTCACTGAGGTTAGAGGAGAAAATTCCGTACAAAATGTAGGAAAGGGTTCTTCACGGTAAGGGCAATAAGGATTTGGAACTCCCTGCCGGAGAAGGTAATAATAATGGCGGACTCTGTAAATGCATTAAAAATCAGATTGGACAGCTTTTTAGCTGAAAAAATTATCCAAGGCTACAGCATTTAATATATTGACATTAAGTATCTGGGAGTTGTACGAAAAATAGTTGACAATTGGTACGAAACCATTAATTCCGCAGGTGCATTATAATGTGCACGGCTAAACACAGAATACAGGTTGAACCTGGTAGGCATTTCACCTCTTTTCAACCTCAACAACTATGTTACCATGTTACTATGTTAAAGCACAGGAAAAAACAACTGTGCGTTCAGAGATATCATAAATCCCCAAGCAGAGTCCAAGTAGTGTGTCCAGGGTTGAGATGTCTAGGCCTGACCTTCCCAAGACTGTATGGGAAGAGGAGGCTCCTACCCTCATTTGCATTCACCGCTGCAAGTGCTGGTAGGAGCACCGCCAGTCCAGTTGCTGATATTGAGATTGAGGATGTCACTGTAGAAGTACACCAGGATGAGGAGGATATTGGTGTAGCTGGTGCTGAGGAGGAAGTTGACGATGAGGATTCTGATGGTGATGTGGTTTGTTTGAATAAGGCACCAGTGGAGACAGTTGTTGGCCATGGGATGAAAAAGTCCATTGTCATGCCTGGGCAAAATACCAAAAAAGCCACCTCTTTGGTGTGGAATTATTTCTCTACAAATCCAGACAACAGGTGTCAAGCCATGTATTGCCTTTGTCAATCCATAATAAGTAGGGGTAAGGATGTTAACCACCTAGGAACATTCTCCCTTATATGTCACCTGCAGCGCATTTTTTATAAGTCATTGTAAAGTTCAGAAACTTTGGGTAATAGCGTAAGCAGTCCACTGACACCTAAATGATGAGGTTTGTTTGAATATTATTTCTCTGTGAGGATAAGTATAAGGATATAAACACTGAAGGGGGGTGGAATGATAATCTGAGGATGAGGACGACATCTTGCCTCTTTAGACCAGTTTGTGCAACGAGAGATTAATTGCTTCTTTTTTGGTGGGGACCCAAACAAACCAATCAGTTCAGCCACAGTCGTGTGGCAGACCCTGTCGCTGAAATGATTGGTTTGTTAAAGTGTGCATGTCCTGTTTATACAACATAAGGGTGGGTGGGAGGGCCCAAGGACAATTCCATCTTGCACGTCTTTTCTTGTCTGCCACATCATTCCAGGGGTGCTGTCCTATATGGGGTGCTGCCCCTCTGTCCTATCAGTTCAGGGGTGCTGCCCCACTGCTGTTTAAGTCCAGGGGTGCTGTTGCCTGTCTGCTGTGCTGTGTAATTCTCCAGGGGTGCTGCCTATGTTGTATAAGTCCGGGGGTGCTGCCTATCTGCTGTATAAGTCCAGAGGCTTATACAGCAGACTTAAATGAAAGCCTAGAGCAGAATATGAAAGAAGCTTTAACATCACAAACAGATTTGTGAAAACATATAGCCGCAAAGGTGGACATGGAAAGTGTTTTCCAATGAGACCACATTTGTAGCCAAAGTCAGTCAGACTTAGAAGAGACAGAATCATAATCCAGCACAACTGCCAGGGAAAACTAGATTTTCCAAACACACCTATGTCTATATGTCTGTGAGGGACTCACTCAAATGAATGGCTCCAATTAGTCAACCTTAATTTGAATTTATTATTAATGTTCCACATTTTGGGATTATTTACAAAATGCGCATTTGTTGTACAGGGTTCTTTTCCTAAGGGTTGCGTAGGGTTATCGTAAGACCTCGTGGTGTTAGAAGAACAGAGTTTGAGTGATCTTGCATTGCATCAGCTTTTCATTGCATTGCAGTACTAGATGGGCCAGGAGCTCCTATGAGGCACAAACAGTTACTGAATAAGGCCCAGTATGGAGTCTCATGGTGGCTTAAAGCCAGGAAGATGTCTGGCTTGCCAGGCTGAGGCATGCTGTGGGCACAGAGGTTAGCACTGCTTCCTCCCACAGCCCTACTTATAGTATGAAATTAGTTTTGACTGTACAGTGGTAAGTTCCACTAGGGCAGGGGATCAATAACAAAAAAATTCACTGCACAGTCCTGCTTAGAACTTTACCGAACCCACCTGAACTCAACTTGCCCCATCCGGGGCTGCTGTGTGGGCTCAGGAGGGGCTGCTAAAACATCTAAGGGGCTACTTTACTTAAAAATAAATTATGAATAAAATAAACAAGACACACAGGTTTGCTCACATGCGTGTAATTGGGACACACAGGTAAGCTCACATGCGTGTAACTGGGAGCTGTGAAAAATAAAAATAAGGCATCTGCCGCAAAATATGTAAAGAAAAATGCAATAAAAAAATAGAAAAAAAGAAACCCACGTGATTTTCACAAAATAAGTCTCCAGACTCTGTGGAGTGGAAAATATCCAAACTTGATCCTGTGGTATAAACCAGTTTATTTGCATCCCAGCATTAAATCAGTGATTATCTTAATCCCTGAAAATGGAGAATGGGGGTTCAAATTCGGAGGCTTTGGCCCCTAGTTTTTCAGTTTGTCCAATAATGTGGTAATTATATATTTGCTTGGTTGAAGTCCTTTCCGTTCCACACCAGTATAGGAGTGGAGGTGAAAGCCTGTGTGTTGTTCCTGATTGCGTGTGCCTCTCTAATTGTTAATCACCTTCTTGACACCTTCTTGACACTGTCCTCTTCCTCTTATCTCTTCTCATAATGTGAAAAGTCATCAAATATGGAGGTGGTATGTTTGTAGCTAGCTATGATTCTGAGAAGTTGGCAAGTTTTTTTCCAGGGGGACCACCTGT
This sequence comes from Pseudophryne corroboree, assembly GCF_028390025.1. Classification (NCBI taxonomy): domain Eukaryota; kingdom Metazoa; phylum Chordata; class Amphibia; order Anura; family Myobatrachidae; genus Pseudophryne; species Pseudophryne corroboree. The sequence goes on along the minus strand of NC_086448.1, from coordinate 736,191,787 downwards.
CACTGAAATTATGGGTTTATTAAACTGTGCATGTCATGTTTAAACAACATAAGGGTGGGTGAGAGGGCCCAAGGAAAATTCCATCTTGCACCTCTTTTTTGCTTTTGCATGATGTGCTCTTTGGGGCCTAGTTTTTAAAACTGCCATCCTGTCTGCCACTGCAGTGCCACTCCTAGATGGGCCAGGTGTTTTGTTTGTGCCGCCCACTTGTGTTGCTTAGCTTAGTTATCCAGCTACATTGGCAGGGCCGGCGCCACCATTAGGCAGCTTTAGGCAGCTGCCTATGGGCGCCTGCCACTGGAGGGCGGTATGATCCTGCTAAAACAACTTTTTTGTCCAAACAGTGCATCTGTTGTTTGACTAGGGGATCGGAGGAGGCGTCGGTGGTGGCGGCGGACCCGAGTATGCTGCAGCGTTTTCGGGAGTGACAGGCCCGGGGGATGCCTGGGTATACTTTCTCTTGACAGAGACACTGGTGAGTGGAGGAGGCAGCGGCGGCGGAGCCGAGCGTGCTGCTGCTGCTGATGTGTGCGGAAGTGACGGGTTCAGGGGCTGCTTACCTGGACGGAGACGGCAAGGAGCGGAGGAGGCGGCGGCGGAGCAGGGCATGCTTCTGCTGTGTGGGGAAGTGATGGGCTCGGGGGGCGCAGCTTCTCTGGATGGGGAGCAGAGGTACAGTAGCTTGACAGTGGTGGATCAGCAGCCCGAATCCTGGAGGTCAGGACACTGCGCCCTGCTGGCCTCTCCCTGCTGTGCCATGGCTGGTAGTGGACAGAGTGCGGACAGGAGCAAAGCTGTGTCTGTATATATGTAGGCTGTACAGTATGTGTGTGTCTATGTGCAGTGCATGCTGTATGTGTGTGTATATATACTGTATGTGTGCATACTGTATGTGTGTGTATATATTTGCAATGCTTGCTGTATTCATAAGCGCGACACGCGCCTACTGCTGAAGTATCAGAGTGCAGAATGCCGATTCATGTGTCCTCCTCTCCCCCTGCCGCACCGCTGCACCCAGTCAGGAACTTTTTACTATGCTTAGCAGCCATGGAGATACAGAACAGCTGGCAGCATTTGAAATGTGGCACCGGCCGCGAGCCAATTGGAGCCCACAGACCAGCAGCCAATCAGGAGCGGCAGCTTCTGATTGGCTGCCAGAACGTGAGCTCAGGCGCCACATTTGAAATGCCGTCAGCGCTCAGCGCTGACAAGTGCGCATACAGGGGGGTTTCAGTAGTTGTAAGTTTCCCCTGAAACCTCAGAGAGATGCGATCGCATATCCATGGTGGTCCAGAAGGGGGGCAAATGATGTGCTCCGCAGAGTATGAGGCCGAGCTGTACTGAGGAAAATAGCATATCCTCACAGCCATGCCATGCAGCTCCTCCCCTCATCTTCTGTGTGATGAATTGCATGCTGCCCAAGATTCCCAGACAGGCCTGCTAGATCTCAGCTCCCTCACTCTACTACAGAAAAAAAAGAGTGAGAAACATGTCAAAATGAAAGTGACAGGAAGAGAAAGAAAAGTAACAGACAGTAAGTTAATAGTAGATAGTGATTAAAGTGGGGTTTAGAAAACAAAGGGAGTGAGACACACAAAGGTGGGAGGCTGAGAGGCACAGAGTGAAAGGGGGGTAGACTGAGAGACACAACGGTGAGAGGCACAGACTGAAGGGGGAGCAGTTGAGAGACCTAGAGCAAGTGTGGGTGTTAAGCCAAGAGGCAGATAGTGTAGGGGGGCAAGCTGAGAAACAGTGAAGGGTGGGAGGCTGAGAGGCACAGAGTGAAGGGGGATGGTGAAAGATGCAGATGGGAGGTGATGGCGTGGCAGGGAGATGCAGAGCGGGATATGATGGTGTGGCTGAGAGATAGGGAGGTGATTATGGTGTGGCTGAAAGACAACTCGGCTGAGATGATGTGGCCGAGATAATGGTGTGGCTGAGAGACAACTCGGAGGAGATGATGGTGTGCAGAGAGACGCAGGGAGGAGATGATGATGGGGCTGTGAGACGCAGGCAGGAGATGGGGTGGCTGAGAAACGCAGAGGGCAGGAGGTGACACGAGTCTGGCTGAACCTCTGTTGTATGATGATGATGACATTGGTTATATTCCTACACAAACAGGCATCTTCTGGACCATGTATTATCCTACATGATAGTGAATACTGACTGAAGACGCTGTCTGCCCAGGGAGAATACATTTATTCAGAGGTTCCCTGTTGTGAGAAACCACCAAATGGGTAAGCTGCATTTGGAATGGAAAGGAATGACAATAGGTGGCACTAGACACGCCCCTTCGATGGTGCACCCCCTAATGTGCTGTGCACGCCTATGGCTGTGTGTGTGTGTGTGTGTGTGTGTGTGTGTGTGTGTGTGTGTATTGTGTTATTAGTAATGAGATAGTGCCTATCTATAATAGAAAACAACAGTCTGTGGTACTGTATTATACCTTATCTGTTTTTGGGACTGGGTTCATATTAACATGTAATTTATGTAATACTGTATAAATCATAAGTTTTTCTTTTTGTGCTATGTGCCGCTTCAGGAAGATCAGAATCAGACTACACAGCTTCTATATCACACCTCACACTTCACGTGTTTATTAGATTTCACTTTCATAAATACTGATGATGGGGGGGGGGGGGGGGGGAGGAAGTGGGCTGAAATTTTGCCTAGGGCGCCGAGAGACCTTGCACCGGCCCTGTACATTGGTGCAACATTTTGGCCTAAAAACAACATTGTCAGGTGTGAGGTGTTCAGAAAAGACTGTAAATGTGTGGAAATGAATGTAACTGAGGTTAATAATACTGTAGGGTCAAAAATACCCCCAAATTCTGTGATTTTAGCTGTTTTTATGTTTTGTTTTGTTTTTCAAAATAATCCAGATCACGAATGGAGATCCAGATCCAAAACCAAAACACAAAATCCGAAAAGTGTCCGCCGCACATCTTTAGTAAATAGCTGCTTTTTTTTTGTAGGGTGCACTTTACCAATTATACTCCTTTAAGACTGCTTTGCTGGGTCGCACCCAGGGTCTGTACACGGGTCCTTTCCAGATGTGACACAGCAAGAGACCTCTTTCAGATGGTGGCCCGACCTGGCAAGTTGCCAGGTTGGTGACAACACTGCTGACGCGAGTATAGGGACAGTGCTTGGAGATGAGAGCCGTGTTCAACCCTGGTTGCTACCTGAGTTGAAATACCGGATTATTTCAACTGGCCCCTTTTAGACTGCACCGCAATCCGGGATGCTGCGCGTTCACGTACAATAACCCGGGTTTTGATGGTGGTCTGATAGGGGTATAACTCAGGGATGTGCAGTCAGGGGAGGCATTAATGATTAAAATTATATAAAGAAAATACTTATGACGCATATTCTGTGTACTTAAAATTGGTTTGGGAGGCACTGAGAGCAGTGCCTCCCATTTACAATGGGAAAATGTTAAAGCGGGGGGCCTGGGCAAAGCACTGGGCTGTAAAAGCCCATTAAGAAACAGTGGGGAAAGCGGCACTTATACAAGTGCCTCATTAACAGGGACTCCACGCCCCTGTCAGTGAGGCAGATGTGATTAGACAGTGGATCCAGTGCTGGATCCGCTGGTCCAATCACCCATAAGCGGTAGGGTGAAGCGGCAGCGGGACCCGACGTTACTAATATGGAGCTGCCTGTCACTACAGCGGCAGCCCCGAAGGCAGCGGGCAGGGCCGCCAATAAGGGGGTACAGAAGTCCCGGGCCCAGATACTATGACAGAGAAGGGGGGGCCTGGCCTGTTCCTACCGTCCGCTGCCAGCTATTACCACAACTGAAGGGTGAAAGGGGCCCCCGGTCACTGATCTGCCTGCCTGAGCGTTGGTGGAGACAGATTCCCAGAGGACCCCTGCTGAAGAACCAATCGCTTTGCCAGAGTGAGGAAGAGCCGCCTGCCTCTGCAGTGTGCCGCCGTGACTGTAGAACCAGGAGCTGGTAACCAGAGGATGACAAGAGAGACCCAGCTGCAGAGCCGGTACAGAGGATGCAGAGAGGACTCCTTCCAACACCCAGTCATCCTTGTAACTGCCTGTCTGGAGAGGAGTGATTGGAGCAGAGACTGGGGACCCTGGTGAAGACCAAGCAGCACTGGGGTCATAGCAGATTCGGACACACCAGCAAAGGATCCCCTTGACAGACTCTGCAAGCAACAACATATGCGGCAGCAGAGTAGTGAAACAGCAGGCACTACAGAAGACACCCCCGTCCAGCTTCAGGGCCCAGTGTGAAGACATCAAGCAGGTGAACAGACTCAGAAGGACCCCGTGGAAGACCTCGGCAGGGAAGAGGGCTGCACAAGGACCCTGTTTGGAAAGAAACCCTGCTGTGGACCAGAGTGTCACAACTGAGGGCTGGTGACGGTAACTGGGAGCCTCAGTTGTAGGGGCTGATGGGTACCGGAATGTGGGAGGAGTGAGTAGACTGCTACACATATGCAAGGTAGCGCTATGTAGAGCCCGAAGGCGTGACCACGACAACTGGAGTAACTTAAACGGGTTTTATTAAAGAAAAAGTCATAAAAGGTGCATGAAATAATAATGTCACAGGGGATGATAAAACACAAGTACTGGTTGGGACCAGTAATCCAGAATAACACAAAGTTCTGTATAAAACTTGGGAGCCCAGGTGAGGAATAATGTGATGATGGGAAGTAAAGGTGAAGCTGTAAATAATATTAGTGTTCGTGGGTAAACTGAAGATGAAGCTGGAGTTCGCTGGTAAATGAGAAATGAAGCTGGGGTCCGCAGGTAAATGAAGAATGAAGCTGGGGTTCGTAGATAAATGAGAAAAGAAGCTGGGGTTCGCAGGTAAATGAAGAATGAAGCTGGGGTTCGTAGATAAATGAGAAATGAAGGATGGCTGCTGGGAAGCCAGAGTATACACACCACTAGCACTAGGTGCAGGATGACAGGGAAGCGGATTACACCACAGAATAACCACAGGAGAGCTGGATTAAAACTGCAGGAGGGAACCACTGAGGAGTCAGGCTGAGTTGCAGAGAGAGTCCACAAAAGAACTGCACACTGGAGTAGCAGACGACAATGGAAGCACTGACAATCTTCTGGGTGTGGATACAGGGTATTTATCCCCCATGGCCAACGGGGATTGGCTGACCATGATACCTGAGCTTTAGGTAGCACTGCGGATTGGAGGAATGAAACAGGTGACTGGAGTCCAACATGGCTGCGTCCATGAACGGTAACAGAAGGGGAATTAACTATTGTGGGAAGATGCAACAATGGCGGTGAAGGCAGCAGCAGCAGAATCACATGCGCGCGGCGACCAGAGAGACAGAAGCGGCAGGCAGAGGGACATAGAGGACGTGCATCCAGACGGGAGTCCCTAGGCGCGGCGGTGACGGCCGCGGCGGGACCGAAGTGCCGCACTTCCGTAAGTACATATACTAAGGTGGCCAGCTAAGACCAGTGCTGCGAGCAATAACCTAAGTTAACACCCGGCCCTGGCCCACTGAGCCAACCTCAGGAGGCACCTAATGGGTAAATACTGGTGTTTCAGTACCCGGATCGTGACACAGAGGGGGTGTATCCCCTGCAGCTACAGCAGTGCACAGAATCTCCATTGCGATGTGGAGTAAAGTCCAGACGGAGTCGTGATGTGTCTGAAGAGCTGAGGCAAGGGGGTGAGACACTGACCATTTACTTTAGCTCCTTACACAGCCTACTCTGCCTCTTTGCCCTTATGCTGCGCTGCTCTGTATGTTGGGACAAATTAAAGTAGAGGTAGGCTCCCCCATGTTTTTTATTCCCTCTGTGCCTCATTTTTATACATAGTAAGGGGGTAGGCTCCCCTTTTCCCCTCATGCTCACATTATGCAGTTATATATAAGGGGGTAGGCTCCCCTGGTTTGAACTGATTTATTAAAAACTAATTTAATGCTTATACTTTTTAGTGTATCCTGGTTTTAAAAGTCCTGTGAGTGCCGTAGCACCCTCCTCATTGCTATCTGCATACTTTTGAGGGCTTCTTTCCAGCCCTGGCATATGTGCGCGCGCAACGACAAAGGGGTGCGCGGACACTGCAAATGGGGGCATGCCACCAGTCAAGGATGTGGACTCGCGGCACGCCCCCATATTGCTTAGCAACGGGGCACTATGGACGGCAGCGGGGGTCAAAGCAAGGAGCTGCACGCGTCCTTTCTGGCTCTCTGTGGACTAGACCAGCCCACCAGTCCATCGTCCCTTCTGGCATAGTCTGGCTCTGGCACCCAGGCTTGTTATATATATAAAATAAATCTCAGTGCCTCCCCAGCCAATTACCTCACCGCACGTCACTGGTATAACTGTATTAAATTGCCATGGCTCTATAACTGTTTAGCCTCAATAATGGTCAAATGTCTTATTTCACACAGAAATGAACAGATGTTCTACCAAACTGTGTGATATTTGGTATTGCATTTGATAGAGCCAAAACTGTGTCTGGATACTAACCAGTATACATGTGCATGTGGTCTTTTTGTTAACCTAATGGTTACAGGCCTTTTGTTGTCTGGGACTGTTCATATAGACCTTCCATGTGTGTGTCACCAAAATAACCAAAGGTCCAAGAATTTAGTGACCTTTAGGCCCAGTTTAACACAGCCAACAAAAAAGACGACATCAGTTTAACATAACCTTCAAACAGAACATCCATTCTGCCTTGTAAGTAGATTGACTCTTAACACTATTTTCCCAACTACTGATATAAGACTAAAGTCTACACCACACTCATTCATACTACTTTTTCAGTGTAGGCAACTACATTTGGCATTTGTCAATCACGTAAAGCTACATCAATCAATAGTGATTATCTAGAAAATTTATTTTTCCTTGGTTATTTTATCTTGAATATATATGTTAATCTCCTATATATTAGCCCAGATCTGTGACTTTGTGCCTCATTTGCTAATGCTGGGCGGAGTTAGTCAAATGAGTCACAGATCTGGGCAAATCTAGAGCAGAAGCAGATGGTATGGGCATGGCACAGGCAGGGGTGCATACCTCCCTGCTTTCTTCACGCAGACAGGGGTGCATACCTCCCAGCTTTCTTCAGGCAGAAGGAGGTGGCCAACGAAAAGGGGGCGTGGCTTAGTGGGAGGACCCACAATTGTGAGCCACGCCCCCCTTTCGTCAGTGAGGGGGCATGCCCAGCGCTCTGTGAGCTGCTGGCATGCCCCCAGGGGCGGATTATGAGTCCGGGGGGCCCAGGGCACTTGAGACAAGGGGGCCCTATCTCATTGCTGTGCCTGCTGCGGGTTCGGGGGCGTGGCCTAATCGTGCCCGTGTGGCCACGCCTCTTATGCAAATTCCGGAAATTGGTGGGGGAGTTTTAAAATGGGATTTTGGCCCCTCAGCTAGGGGTAAATCCAGAGGGGGTGGTCGCTCCCCCCTACACACCCGGACAGGCAGAAGAAAGCAGGGAGACAACACCACAGACCTGCCAACACACAGCAGCGTGTGCTGACTGTAGCACAATGCTGCTGCTATTGCTGGCAGGACGGGGGAGCTTCAGAGCTACTCCAGCCGGGGGGCCCCCTAAAACTGTGGGGCCCACTGTACGTACCCCCTAGGCCCCCCCTTAATCCGGCTCTGCTGCCGGACCCCCCTTAATCCGTACCCCCTGATGCCCCCCCTCTCCCTCTGTCTCCACTAAATAGACGCTGTGCACATGCGCACAGCATCTATTCACCGCTGCTCTGCTAAGCAGAACAGCGAGTACAGGAGCTTCCCAACTGCCCCCCCCCCCCCACCACCACCGCGGGACACTGCGGGTGGGACAGCGGGATAGACCCAAAAAAATGGGACTGTCCCAGTGAAAATTGGGACAGTTGGGAGGTATGGGGGTGTGTGAGGGGGTATGCCGTACAGCAGACGGGCACCGGCTCACTGTGTGCTTGACACCCCACATCAGCACACTCAGCAGGGGCTCTCTGGCGCAGAGGAGCATCACTTTCTGGCACACTCCACGCTTCTTAGCTGCAGTTTTGTGGGGCACCTCTGTTATCTCCAGTCCCGGCAACCCCACCGCTAGCTGCAGCGCTGCCACCCGCAGTAAGGTGCGCCCAGCTCCTTCACACACTTTAGCTGGCAGGCAGCGCTGCAGAAGTCCGCGCTGCTTGCAGGCTCCAACCCCCTCCTCCCTCCAGCCGCAGCGTCTCCTGGAGGCTAACCAGTCACTCCCAGTCTCCCCTTACCACAGTGCCCGGCAGCCACGAGGTCCATGCCACGTGCATTCTATGACCCCCTCATCCCTCCAGCCGCAGTGTCTCCTGGGGGCTAACCAGTCACTCCCAGTCTCCCGTTACCACAGTGCCCGGCAGCCGCGCGAGGTCCGCGGTGTGTGACTGAGGAGTGGGGGGGGGGGGGAGGGATGCGGACGGGCTGAGGAAGCAGGACTCCAGCCTGAGAGAGTCAACCATGCCAAGTCTCCACCAGCAGCAGATCCCAACAGGTTGGAGTGGAACAGCAGCAGCCAGCAGCAGTGACTCCGGTAAGACACATCTGTCTGTCACCACTGTTTTGTCCCTAATACCAATCTCTCCCGTGCCCTGTGTTCTGTCATGTCCCTGTCACCCCTGGCCTTGCCCTGTCACCCCTGGCCTTGCCCTGTCACCCTTATCCTGGCCCTGTCACCCTAATCCTGGCCCTGTCGCCCTTATCCTGGCCCTGTCGCCCCTACCCTGGCCCTGTCATTTCTGTCCTTGCCCCGTCACCCCTGTCCTGACTCTGTTACTGCATACCCTCCAACTACCTTTTTGGCAGGTACAGTACCCGCAGCGCCTCCAGACCCCTCCCCAATGCACCACACCTCCGCACCTTCCGCTCCACCACATGCGGCACTCCACCCCTCCCCCACATGCTGTGCCTCCAGACCCCCTACACCACCCGTGGCTCCCACTCCCCCGCCCCTCCACCACCCACAGCACCTCCAGACCCCCTCCACCATCCACCCCCCAAATGTCTCCCCCCACACCTGCTCCCCACCTTCACCCGCAGCATCTGCAGACACCCTCCTCCATCCGCGGTGTCCCCCCCCTCACCCACGGCACCCCCGCACCCACCCCTCCACCACCTGCAGCCCCTCCGGACCCCCTTCCCCATCCGTCGCACCACCCGCACCTGCCCCTCCCCCACCCGCGGCGCCTCTGAACCCCCTACCCCACCCCCGGCACCCCCGCCCTTCCCATCCCACAGCACCTCCGGAACCCTTCATCCATCCGCAACATCCCCGCACCTGCCCCTCCCCCACCCGTGGCACCCCTGCCCCTCCCCCTCCCCCACATGCAGTGCCTCCGGACCCCTCCCCCATCTGCAGCCCCCACTCCTCTGCCCCTCCCCCACCCGCATCACCTCCCGACCCTTCTCTATCCGCCCCCCCCCCTGCATCCACCCCCCCCCCCTCCACCTGCAGCATCTACAGACACCCACCCCCATCCGCAGTCCCCCCCGCACCCGCTACATTCTGTACATCGTGCCCTGCAGGTGCTGTTCACGCCGTCGCAAGGGGCTGCGCCTCCTTCACCATCGCACGCCCTTTCATTGTGCAATATTTAACCACAAACAAAGGAATGCAGGTAATACTCCATATAATACAAATATTGAACCCCAGAAAGGCATGCAAGGGTTAAGGGGGCGTGAAGAGCGCCCGTAGGTCGCGATGAAGCACCTAGTATATATATATATATATATATATATATATATATATATATATATATAAAAAAAAATATATCTGTAGCAAGAACCAGCACTCAACCTCCCACGCCTGGGTGCCCTCCTCAGGTCCCAGTCGGAGCCTAAACAATAGTTCCACAGAAGCAGGCGGCACTCACAGGACTGATACAGTCAGTATATGAAAAGGAGACACGGAAACTTGTCCCTTAGATCAACGTTTCGATTTATGTTCAACCATCACCAGGATTTTTCATATGATCCTGATGACGGTTTAACATAAATCGAAACGTTGATCTAAGGGACAAGTTTTGTATCAGTCCTGTGAGTGCCGCCTGCTGCTCTGTAACTATATATATATACACACACACAAAAAAAAAACCACCCTTAATGTGCTATTTGCTTATAGGCCATTGAATAAAAATTATTTTAAAAAAGTAGCTCCTGTATTGTCCTGACAACCCAGGATCAAAACTACAACAGTAAATAGCAAAACAAGAGGTACTCACAATATGTTAAAAAAAATACAAATGGTATGAAAGTCCTTTCAAAATATAACTGTATTTGTCTTGAATAACCACTTGCGGGTGTCAAGGCAAAGTCCACTGCTATGGTACTTCCATCCACTCTAACGGTGTCCAAATTTGGAAAACACCAAACAGGCAAAATAAACTTTTAGTATGGTAAATAGAATTGTATAATAAGTAATAAAATCACGTACAATGTAGGTACTTGATAATCCGCATAATAGTCAGAAACAATTCACCCCAAAAGTGAACAGGAACTGGTTCCTATTCACTTTTTAAAGACACCCCTACTCCAGGAAGATCTTATGCTACTGGGTAGCTCCTGTTGACTCCAGGTGGAGCTGCAGAGACTGAACTTTTGCTTCCTTGGAAACCAGATGGTTAGCGGCTAACTCCCAAGTGATTATTCAAAACAAATACTGTTATATTTTCTAAGGGCTTTTATACCATTTGGTCTTTATATAACATTTTGTGAGCACCTTCCTGTTTTTCTGTTTTATATATCTACAGTAGGAAAATAAAAAGTACAGCACTCATTACAACATTTTGGTGCTGACACGCAGGGCTGCCATCAGGAATGATGGGGCCCGGGACTGACAAATTTGGCAGCCCCCCCCCCCCCCCCTCAGTTGCCCCCATAGCTTACCAATGTGAGGGCCCAGGTGGCAGCAGTGAGGCTCGCGGGACCAAGCCAACTGCCCGCGCACCGGCAGGGCAGGCAACTGCGGAGGAACACACAGATCTGTGGTTGTAAAATACTTTCTATTGAGCCGTCCATGAGCCAATCGAAGCTCATGGACCGGCAGCCAATCAGGAGCTGCTAGCTCCGATTGGCTCACGGATGGCTCAATAGAAAGAAAGAATATAACAACCAAAGCTCTGTGTGCAGCTCCGTGGCTCCCTGCCCTGCCGATGCATGGGCAGCTGGCTTGTCCCCGCGATCCTCACTGCTGCCACCCGGGCCCTCTCTCAGTCAGGGCCCGGGACTGGAGTCCCCACCGTCCCCCCTTGATGGCGGGCCTGCTGACACGTCATCAGGACCAGTACAAGCATACATATAATATGCCTGCAACAATGAAAAGATCTATCTATCTTGTGGTAATGATCCATTTAATTTCTGCCAACGTATACATCTATGGGACGTTTCCCATAGATAGATATGTGTGTACATGGTTGAGTCACATTATCATGACCACCTCCTACATTTGATGTCGGCAGCGCGTAGCCCATGAAGTACGTCACATGTCGTGCGCTGGCTTGGTGGGTATATAAGGTTTGTGATAGGCCACCTGCACACATATCTCTCGTTGCTGTCACGGGTTAAAGGGGCAATTTATCAAAGTTGCAAAAAGGGATGATTATCGGCTTTCGGGGCCAAGGGTGGCAGTGTTTCTGAAACAGCGCAGTTTGTGAATTGTTTGCGTGCTGCTGTGGCGAAGGTGTAACGTGACTGGGCAAATTGCAAATAACCGACGTGGAAACTGCGGAGCACCACGTGCCATTGATGTGAGAGGTGAATGTCGGCTACGAAGGTGCGTGAGGGCCGACTGACACGCTACAGTGTAGCAGCTCACCATCAAAATGAACCAGGGGGCTACCAGACGTGTGTCTCAAATGACAGTTCAGCGAACCCTCTGCTGCATATGGAGCTCCAAAGCGGTTACTCTGACTATTAGCTTGTGGTCATGTGACTAAAATGTGCCTATCTATGTTACATATATTTTCCTGCAGAGACTGATTAAATGGTCTCACGATGGTTCACATAATTAGAAAATGTATGAGGCATTGCAAACATTTTTTACACGTACCTAAAATGAGACTTAGAGGTCAATCCAATTAGTTGTGATGATCTTGTGGGAGTGTGTCATCGCGGCAGCAGGCCACCAACCCAAAGAGCAATTTTGTGTGAATTGGGGCTGCAATCAGGGAGATTGCTGGTCTAATCAGGGAGTCAGGGAGATTGCTGCTATTTGTGGGAGTCTCCTGTAGAATGCAGGAGGGTAGGCAACTATGACATAGATTCTATATCACACACTGCCACTATGGGGGGAAATTAAAGTAAAACAGCACCCAGTCTCGCACCCTTCACCATGCCAATTTACACCTTGATTTGCACAAAAGTGCTCGCTACCCTATAGGGTTGCAAACACTTTTGTGTGAGATCCTATTGCTGTAAAGTGTGGTGGATGCCGCACAGATTTGGCCAGGCGAACAATTAGCCAGTTGAATTCCCCCATATGAGTCAGGGCACCCCTGTCACAATTATACTCACAAGTTATATACAATATCTCTGTGCAAGGATCTGGATTAGCATTGGTTTCCAGATACAGATACTGGGTGCTAGTTGTTAACGCCTGAGTTTATTGTTAATGGCAGCAGAAGTTGCATACATTTACCAGCTACGAGCTACTGTATGTATGTATCAGACGGTATCCGGACTCCAGGTCGACAACAAAAAGGTCGACACACCTTAGGTCAACGCCTATTGGTCGACACACCTTAGGTCGACATGGACAAAAGGTCGACATGGACAAAAGGTCGACAGGAACAAGGTCGACATGGAAAAAGGTCGACATAAGTTTTTCACAATTTTTTTCTTTTTTGGAACTTTTTCATACTTAACGATCCACGTGGACTACGATTGGAACGGTAATCTGTGCCAAGCGAAGCGGAGCAAAGGCACCATGCCCGAAGCATGGCGAGCGAACGCGGTGCACTAATTGAGGTTCCCGGTCACTCTACGAAGAAAACGACACCAAAAAAACTTAAGAAACTCATGTCGACCTTTTTCCATGTCGACCTTGTTCCTGTCGACCTTTTGTCCATGTCGACCTAAGGTGTGTCGATAAATTGGCATCGAGCTAAGGTGTGTCAACCTTTTTGTTGTCGACCTGGAGTCCCAGACCCAAGTCTGACTGCCCTGGCTCAGTTAATCCTATTAAAAGGCCAAGATAAAGATGGCTCCATCTGTATACTATATACCCCAGCCCTGCCCCAATCATCTTCCTCTCACACACATATACCTGGCCCTGCTCCATTCACCTACTACATCCACCTACCACACACACCTATACTCAGCCCTGCCCTATCCATCTCCCTCTCATACGCAGTGCCGTAACTAGGTGTGTGCCGATGGTGCCTTGCCCACAGTGCACATGTACTGAAGGCACACCATCTGCAGCACACCCCCCCATCCACAGTCACTGTCCACTTGTTCAGTGCTGCCGTCTGCCTCCAGCCAGCCGCCGAAGCGCCCCCCCACTGCCGCAATATGAGCAGGGCCAGAGCCGCAGCCACTGCTCTCTGTCCAGCGCTGCTGCGCTGCCTGCCTGCCTACCTCCCGCTGCCGCCTCTGCAGAGGACTCAGGATCATGCCGCAGCCGCCAGATCCCGGGTCTCTGCCTCCTCTGCCATTGATGCCGGATCGCAGGTGAGGGTGAGTATCTCTCTCTCTCTCTACCTCCCTCCCATAAAAGGGGGCCTGCCTGCCACAATGTGTAAAAAAAAAAAGGGGGACTGCCTGCCATGATGTCTAAAAAAGGGGGACTGACAGCCATAATGTGTCAAAAATGGGGGACTGCCTGCCATAATGTGTCAAAAAAAGGGGGACTGTCTGACATGATGTGTAAAAAAAGGGGGACTGTCTGCCATGATGTGTAAAAAAGGGGGACTGCCTGCCATGATGTGTAAAAAAAAAAGGGGGGACTCTGCCTAGCTAATGTGTAAAAAGGGGGACTCTGCCTAGCTAATGTGTAAAAAGGGGGACTCTGCTGCTGTAATGTGTAAAAAAAAAAGAAGGGGGCTCTGCCTGCCGTGTTGTGTAAAAGGGAGCTATGCCTGCCGTAATGTGTAAAAGGCAGCTCTGTGGCCATGCCCCTTCCCCATGAAGCCACGCCCCTATATTTTTGACGCGCCTGGGGAGCGCACTGGTCCTTATTTGTATATGGGGGGGGGGGGGGGGGGCGCCGATGCTGTTTCTTGCACACAGAGCTAAAATGTCTAGTTACGGCACTGCTCATACGTATATATTACCCACCCACCTACAACATCTACCTACACACACATACGTATGCCCAGCCACCTACCTCTACACACACTTACATATACCCAGCACTGCCCCCTGCCACATCCACCTACACACCTCTGTATACCCAGCCCTGCCCCCTAACACATCCACCTACACACCTCTGTATGGGATCCGGTCTGAAGATAGACAGTGTCTAGGTCGACAATGTTTAGGTCGACCACTATAGGTCGACATGGATGGAAGGTCGACAGGGTTTCTAGGTCGACATGTGCTAGGTCGACAGGTCTAAAGGTCGACATGAGTTTTTCACATTTTTTTTTTTGGGATTTTTTCATACTTAACGATCCACGTGGACTACGATTGGAACGGTAAAGTGTGCCGAGCGAAGCGGTAGCGGAGCGAAGGCACCATGCGAGGGGACACGGTGCACTAATTTGGGATCCCGGTCACTCTATGAAGAAAACGACACCAAAAAAAAAAATTCTTATGTCGACCTTTAGACCTGTCGACCTAGCACATGTCGACATATAAACCCCGTCGACCTTCCATCCATGTCGACCTAGTGACTGTCGACCTATAGTGGTCGACCTAAACATTGTCGACCTAGACACTGTCGATTTGATGAACCACACCCCTCTGTATACCCAGCCCTGCCCCAGCACCTACCACATCCACCTACACACCTCTGTATACCCAGCCCTGCCCCAGCACCTACCACATCCACCTACACATACATGTATATCCAGCCATCCATCTCTCTGTCACACACATATACTCAGCCCTGCCCCATCCACCTACCTAACACACATATACCACAGCCATCTGCTTTCCACACATTTACCCCAGCCATCTGCTTCTCACACAGATGCCCTGCCCCAGACATCTGCTTCTCACACATATGCCCTGCCCCAGACATCTGCTTCTCACATATATATCCCAGCCCTGGCCCTTCCACCTACCTCTCACACATACCCCAGCCCTGCAACTGCCCCAGTCACATCTCTCTCAGTTCTGGTCTGGTCAGGGCCTGTTTGGGCCCAGTTCTTCTCAGTTGGAGCCAGAGGTACAGCATGTGTGCTGGAGGGGGCGGAGTTTCACACCGGAGTGTGAAACAGGAGAGCAGCAGCAATACAATCTGTGTCACTGATCTATGAGGTGCTGCGAGGATACTGTGTCTGGCACTGCAAGGAAGAAGCCTGGGAGCCAACATTTCTATCTGTGGTGAGAAAAGACACTCCCATCCTGTCCTTACCTCTGGTAAATGCATAAGGAAGCCTGCCCGTGCATAGCTTGTTCTGACAACTTCCTGGACACTGCTACCCTGCATTACTACTCCCCACATCAATTCCCCCCTGTCACATCCGGTCCGAGCATGCACAGTCCGGATTGCCGATGGACCCATGAGGAATGCGGGAGGTTTGTGTAACTGTGCAGGAGAGTGGGAGACTCTAGGCTGAATCGGGAGTCTCCCGTGGAATGTAGGAGGGTAGGCAACCATGACTTGCCTGCATATAGTCTATCTTTTCTTGCGATACCGACCCCACGGGAGCGCACATCGGCACTGCAAGCTGTGTACACGCGGCGCGATTTGCATTAATTTTCCCTATGATTTTGACTATATAATCAAATTCGTAAGGTTACATCACACCGTGTGTACGCACCTTAACTTTCACAACCTCCCTGAAATGCTTTTTCAAAAGAAGGCAAGATCAGAAGTCTAGCTATTTCACATGATAGATTCCCCAGGGACAACAATCTGGACTCTTCTTTAGAAACAAGTCACAAGGCAATACTTATGTAACAGAATTCATTAAGAAGGAAATAGGTAATTATTTAGCAAGCACATAATATGCCATGAATAAATAATGTGCTCTGCATAAGCATTTGGGTAAGATCATATAAAGGTAGCATGTGATTAGCAGAACAGATGTTTGGTGCAGGCTGTCTATGTTACCTGCAGCTACTTCCTCGTTCTCACACCTCAGGAATGTCATTACAGTATACTTCAACCGCTGCGGAAAATGCAGACTAGGGAAATGGGGTATAAAATCGGGGTAGAAGGTTTTGTCCCAAACACGCTTTCCTCCATTCCTGTCATCATTAAACTAGAAATTGTGCAACATGACGGCACAGTGGTTAGCACAGCTGTCTCATAGCTCTGTGGCCAGGGATTTCATTTCAACATGAGCCCTAATTGTATTGAGTTTAAATAGTCTCCCTGTCCTCGTGCCAGTTTGTCTGGGTGCCCAGGTTTGCACTCAGTGTCTAAAAACATAGGTTAGTTGGCTTCTGAACAAATGTATTCCAACGCGTGTGCGTGCGTGTTCATGTGAGCTGTCATGGTGGAGAATTTAGAATGTTAGCTCTGCCGGGCAGAGTCTGATGTGGATGATGAAATATTCTCTGCAAAGCAATGAGTTTATGGTGGCACTTACTTTTAAACTGGGAGTACCTGAAGTTATTTAAAATAAAAACTGCATGTAATCAAATGCCAGTGACAAAATACAAAATTACGGAAATTGTCATATTATCCACAGAAGTATATTAATGCAAACATAAGGAAAATAAAAGACAAAACAGTTCTTGCACAAACTGCAAACTCGGTCAAATGACATTCCGGAACGTAGGATAATGGCCATCATTCCGAGTTGATCGCTCGCTAGCTGCTTTTAGTAGCAGTGCAAACGCTAAGTCTCCGCCCTCTGGGAGTGTATCTTAGCTTAGCAGAAGTGCGAACAAAAGGTTAGCAGAATTGCTCGAAAATCTTTTCCAGCAGTTTCTGAGTAGCTCCAGACCTACTCCTACCTTGCGATCACCTCAGTCCGTTTAGTTCCTGGTTTGACGTCACAAACACGCCCTGCGTTCGGCCAGCCACTCCCCCGTTTCTCCAGCCACTTCTGCGTTTTAGCCTGACACGCCTGCGTTTTTTAGCACACTCCCGGAAAACGGTCAGTTACCACCCAGAAACACCCACTTCCTGTCAATCACTCACCGATCAACAGAGCGACTGAAAAGCGTTGCTCGCCCCTGTGTAAAATTGCATAGGTTTGTTTGAAATTACTTGGCGCGTGCGCCCTGCGGCCCATACGCATGCGCAGATCAGCCGATTTTTAGCGAAAAACGGCAGCGAGCGATCAACTCGGAATAACCCCCATTGTGACATGATGTTTATTCAGTTTATAAATCCTCCAATTCACATACAGTGCTATTACAGTGACATACCTGTTGTACTGTTTCTATTAAACTAATGGTGCCCATACACTTGTGAGATAATCGGTGCTAACCTTCGATTTCGAATGCATCTGTGAGAGAAATCGCAGGATTGTATGCACATTTTAGGTACCTTTCGACGCAATGCGCGGGCACGCCGGTCGAATCTCACGTCTCAAGATAGTATGTGCCGCACTTAATATTTATCGAATCGCAGTGCGATCGTATGTGTTGTTAAAAACACATGCTACATATCGCACTGCGATGTGCGGTGGGCACCCGCCGGGAGCGGATGGAGGCCGCTCCCACTCGGCGGTGATGTGCCCATCACGTGATTACCATGCGATCTATCGCATGATCGCATGGTAATCACTTTGGCAGTTCAGGTGCGATTTCATCACACCTGAACTGCCGGTGCGATGCCCCGCGATGTCGAGTCGCGGGGCATCGCACAAGTGTATGGGCACCATAAGGGCATTAGGAATCTGAGGTTTGGGATGTCAATATTTCATATGATAGATTTCTGCTGACAAAAATCTGGTGTGTGCTGGGATTCTGAGAGGAACAGGCAATATAAATGGATGAGGTTTTAGTAAAAAGGATATTAGTAATTATTTAACCTAGCAGATGATATAGCCATGAATAAATTAGAGGTTGTAGATTAACCTGTCACTTGTATCAATTACAAGGTCATCCGAGCAAAGGTGTAAACATAACACCTTGTTAGTGAGATGGGTGTTAGGCTGAGGCTGTGTATGATACCTGGACATACTCCCTTATTTTATTACTTCATGAATGGTATTATTTTTCTGCAGAAATAAAAGAAGCTGTAATAAAAGTAGTAAAAGTAAAGCTAAGATTATACATAAAGCAGCTAAAAGGGATATATGGTATACAGTGGTGTAAATTGGAAAGAATATTGTCATTTTCTAACCTGTCATAAAAGGTCATTCATTACTATTGCTCTAACGTGCTGTCTGTGGGGGTCATTCCTAGTTGATTGCTCGCTAGCAGTTTTTAGCAGACGTGCAAACGCTATGCCGCCTCCCACTGGGAGTGTATGTTAGCTTAGCAGAAGTGCGAACGAAAGGATCGCAGAGCGGCTTCAAAATAATTTTGTGCAGTTTCAGAGTAGCTTCAGACCTACTCAGCGCTTGCGATCACTTCAGACTATTTAGTTCCTGTTTTGACGTCACGAACACGCCCTGCGTTCGCCCAGCCATGCCTGCGTTTTCCTGGCACGCCTGCGTTTTTCGAACACTCCCTGAAAACGGTCAGTTGACACCCAGAAACGCCCACTTCATGTCAATCACTCTGCGGCCAGCAGTGCGACTGAAAAGCTTCGCTAGACCTTGTGTGAAACTACATCGTTCGTTGTAATAGTACGCAGCGAACGAAAGCAGCTAGCAATCAACTCGGAATGACCCCCTGTATTAGGACTCTAGCAACCAATATACAATCTGCATTCTGTTTTGTGCAAGTTAAATTGGATAGACATTATACAGTATTTGGGCCCAGATGCCAAAGTGGTTGTTAGTGCAGCTCTAAAACATAGAGAAGGGTCTATTCACGAAGCAGTGAAAAGTGTGGAGAAGTGAGCCAGTGGAGACGTTGCCCATAGCAACCAATCTGTGTTGAGGTAAAAGTTCTAAAATGCATTCTATAAAATTATACGTAGTAGCTGATTGGTTACCATGGACAACTTCTCCACTGGGTCACTTCTCCACTTTTATCACTGCTTAGTACATCTCCCCTGGGGTCTATTCACATACCTCCCAACGTTCATCTTCTGAGATTCGGGACTCCAAAACACCTGGAAATCAGCAGCTCTGTATAATTTTATAGTATGCATATTATAAATGTTACTTCAGTGCTCATTGGTTTCCATGGGCAACTTCTCCACTGGCTCACTTCTTCACTCTTTTCATCACTGCTTAGTACAGTGCATCCGTAAAGTATTCACAGCACTTCGCTTTTTCCACACTTTGCTATGTTACAGCCCTATTCCAAACTGGAATAAATTAATTTTTTCCCTCAAAATTCTACACACAATGGGGGTAATTTTGAGTTGATCGCAGCAGGACCTTTGGGGGTCATTCCGAGTTGATCGTAGCTGTGCTAAACAGCACCGATCGTAAACTCAGACATGCGGGGGGGAAGCCCAGCACAGGGCTAGCCCGCCCCCCATGTCTGTGCCGGCCCGCCCCCCCCCCGCACAAATACAAAAGCGCCTTTGTATTTGAGGAGTAACTCCCGGCCAGCGCAGCTCCTGCTGCTGGCCGGAAGTTACTCGTCGCTTCAGCTGGCCGCAGCGGCTGCGTGACACATCACGCAGCCGCCGCGGCCCGCCCCCCCAATGGACCGGCCACGCCTGCGTTGGCTGAACCGCTCTCCCTAAACGGCGGCTTAATGCTGCCATTCAGCCCCCTCCCGCCCAGCGACTGCCTCTGTCTCAGAGGCGATCGCTGGGCACTGACGACTGCCATGCGCCAGCGCACTGCGGCGCTGGCGCATGCGCCGTTCCGACCCGATCGCTGCGCTGCGACAAACTGCAGCGAGCGATCGGGTCGGAATGACCCCCTTTGTTAGCAGTTGGGCAAAACCACGTGCACTGCAGGGGAGGCAGATATAACATGTGCAGAGAGAGTTAGATTTGGGTGTGGTGTGTTCAAACTGCAATCTAAATTGCAGTGTAAAAATAAAGCAGCCAGTATTTACTAGAGATGTGCACCGGAAATTTTTCGGGTTTTGTGTTTTGGTTTTGGGTTCGGTTCCGCGGCCGTGTTTTGGGTTCGAACGCGTTTTGGCAAAACCTCACCGAATTTTTTTTGTCGGATTCGGGTGTGTTTTGGATTCGGGTGTTTTTTTCAAAAAACCCTAAAAAACAGCTTAAATCATAGAATTTGGGGGTCATTTTGATCCCAAAGTATTATTAACCTCAATAACCATAATTTCCACTCATTTTCAGTCTATTCTGAACACCTCACACCTCACAATATTATTTTTAGTCCTAAAATTTGCACCGAGGTCACTGGATGACTAAGCTCAGCGACCCAAGTGGCCGACACAAACACCTGGCCCATCTAGGAGTGGCACTGCAGTGTCACGCAGGCTGGCCCTTCCAAAAAACACTCCTCAAACAGCACATGACGCAAAGAAAAAAAGAGGCGCAATGAGGTAGCTGTGTGAGTAAGCTCAGCGACCCTAGTGGCCGACACAAACACCTGGCCCATCTAGGAGTGGCACTGCAGTGTCAGGCAGGATGGCCCTTCCAAAAAATACTCCCCAAACAGCACATGACGCAAAGAAAAAAAGAGGCGCAATGAGGTAGCTGTGTGAGTAAGCTCAGCGACCCTAGTGGCCGACACAAACACCTGGCCCATCTAGGAGTGGCACTGCAGTGTCAGGCAGGATGGCCCTTCCAAAAAATACTCCCCAAACAGCACATGACGCAAAGAAAAAAAGAGGCGCAATGAGGTAGCTGTGTGAGTAAGCTAAGCGACCCTAGTGGCCGACACAAACACCTGGCCCATCTAGGAGTGGCACTGCAGTGTCACGCAGGCTGGACCTTCCAAAAAACACTCCCCAAACAGCACATGACGCAAAGAAAAATGAAAGAAAAAAGAGGTGCAAGATGGAATTGTCCTTGGGCTCTCCCACCCACCCTTATGTTGTATAAACAGGACATGCACACTTTAACCAACCCATCATTTCAGTGACAGGGTCTGCCACACGACTGTGACTGAAATGACGGGTTGGTTTGGACCCCCACCAAAAAAGAAGCAATTAATCTCTCCTTGCACAAACTGGCTCTACAGAGGCAAGATGTCCACCTCATCATCATCCTCCGATTCATCACCGTGTACATCCCCCTCCTCACAGATTATCAATTCGTCCCCACTGGAATCCACCATCACAGCTCCCTGTGTACTTTGTGGAGGCAATTGCTGCTGGTGAATGTCTCCATGGAGGAATTGATTATAATTCATTTTAATGAACATCATCTTCTCCACATTTTCTGGAAGTAACCTCGTACGCCGATTGCTGACAAGGTGAGCGGCGGCACTAAACACTCTTTCGGAGTACACACTTGTGGGAGGGCAACTTAGGTAGAATAAAGCCAGTTTGTGCAAGGGCCTCCAAATTGCCTCTTTTTCCTGCCAGTATACGTACGGACTGTCTGACGTGCCTACTTGGATGCGGTCACTCATATAATCCTCCACCATTCTTTCAATGGGGAGAGAATCATATGCAGTGACAGTAGACGACATGTCCGTAATCGTTGGCAGGTCCTTCAGTCCGGACCAGATGTCAGCATCAGCAGTCGCTCCAGACTGCCCTGCATCACCGCCAGCGGGTGGGCTCGGAATTCTGAGCCTTTTCCTCGCACCCCCAGTTGCGGGAGAATGTGAAGGAGGAGATGTTGACAGGTCGCGTTCCGCTTGACTTGACAATTTTCTCACCAGCAGTTCTTTGAACCCCTGCAGACTTGTGTCTGCCGGAAAGAGAGATCCAAGGTAGGTTTTAAATCTAGGATCGAGCACGGTGGCCAAAATGTAGTGCTCTGATTTCAACAGATTGACCACCCGTGAATCCTTGTTAAGTGAATTAAGGGCTCCATCCACAAGTCCCACATGCCTAGCGGAATCGCTCTGTGTTAGCTCCTCCTTCAATGTCTCCAGCTTCTTCTGCAAAAGCCTGATGAGGGGAATGACCTGACTCAGGCTGGCAGTGTCTGAACTGACTTCACGTGTGGCAAGTTCAAAAGGTTGCAGAACCTTGCACAACGTTGAAATCATTTTCCACTGCGCTTGAGACAGGTGCATTCCACCTCCTATATCGTGCTCAGTTGTATAGGCTTGAATGGCCTTTTGCTGCTCCTCCAACCTCTGAAGCATATAGAGGGTTGAATTCCACCTCGTTACCACTTCTTGCTTCAGATGATGGCAGGGCAGGTTCAGGCGTTTTTGGTGTTGCTCCAGTCTTCTGTACGTGGTGCCTGTACGCCGAAAGTGTCCCGCAATTCTTCTGGCCACCGATAGCATCTCTTGCATGCCCCTCTCGTTTTTTAAATAATTCTGCACCACCAAATTCAAGGTATGTGCAAAATATGGGACGTGCTGGAATTTGCCCATATTTAATGCACACACAATGGGGGTCATTCCGAGTTGTTCGCTCGGTAAAAATCTTCGCATCGCAGCGATTTTCCGCTTAATGCGCATGCGCAATGTCCACACTGCGACTGCGCCAAGTAAATTTGCTATGCACTTAGGAATTTTACTCACGGCATTTTCATCGTTCTGGCGATAGTAATGTGATTGACAGGAAATGGGTGTTACTGGGCGGAAACAGGCCGTTTTATGGGCGTGTCGGAAAAAACGCTACCGTTTCCCGAAAAAACGCAGGAGTGGCTGGAGAAACGGGGGAGTGTCTGGGCGAACGCTGGGTGTGTTTGTGACGTCAAACCAGGAACGACAAGCAGTGAAATGATCGCAGATGCCGAGTAAGTCTGAAGCAACTCAGAAACTGCTACGAGGTGTGTAATTGCAATATTGCGAATACATCGTTCGCAATTTTAAGATGCTAAGATTCACTCCCAGTAGGCGGCGGCTTAGCATGAGCAAATCTGCTAAAATTCACTTGCGAGCGAACAACTCGGAATGACCCCCAATATTGCTGGCGTTGTCCGATGCCACAAATCCACAGGAGAGTCCAATTGGGGTAAGCCATTCTGCAATGATCTTCCTCAGTTGCCGTAAGAGGTTTTTAGCTGTGTGCGTATTCTGGAAAGCGGTGATACAAAGCGTAGCCTGCCTAGGAAAGAGTTGGCGTTTGCGAGATGCTGCTACTGGTGCCGCCGCTGCTGTTCTTGCGGCGGGAGTCCATACATCTACCCAGTGGGCTGTCACAGTCATATAGTCCTGAGTCTGCCCTGCTCCACTTGTCCACATGTCCGTGGTTAAGTGGACATTGGGTACAACTGCATTTTTTAGGACACTGGTGAGTCTTTTTCTGAGGTCTGTGTACATTTTCGGTATCGCCTGCCTAGAGAAATGGAACCTAGATGGTATTTGGTACTGGGGACACAGTACCTCAAACAAGTCTATAGTTGGCTCTGCAGTAATGATGGATACCGGAACCACGTTTCTCACCGCCCAGGATGCCAAGGCCTCAGTTATCCGCTTTGCAGCAGGATGACTGCTGTGATATTTCATCTTCCTCGCAAAGGACTTTTGGACAGTCAATTGCTTGGTGGAAGTAGTAAAAGTGGTCTTACGACTTCCCCTCTGGGATGACCATCGACTCCCAGCAGCAACAACAGCAGCGCCAGCAGCAGTAGGCGTTACACGCAAGGATGCATCGGAGGAATCCCAGGCAGGAGAGGACTCGTCAGAATTGCCAGTGACATGGCCTGCAGGACTATTGGCATTCCTGGGGAAGGAGGAAATTGACACTGAGGGAGTTGGTGGGGTGGTTTGCGTGAGCTTGGTTACAAGAGGAAGGGATTTACTGGTCAGTGGACTGCTTCCGCTGTCGCCCAAAGTTTTTGAACTTGTCACTGACTTATGATGAATGCGCTGCAGGTGACGTATAAGGGAGGATGTTCCGAGGTGGTTAATGTCCTTACCCCTACTTATTACAGCTTGACAAAGGCAACACACGGCTTGACAAATGTTGTCCGCATTTCTGTTGAAATACTTCCACACCGAAGAGCTGATTTTTTTGGTATTTTCACCAGGCATGTCAATGGCCATATTCCTCCCACGGACAACAGGTGTCTCCCCGGGTGCCTGACTTAAACAAACCACCTCACCATCAGAATCCTCCTGGTCAATTTCCTCCCCAGCGCCAGCAACACCCATATCCTCCTCATCCTGGTGTACTTCAGCACTGACATCTTCAATCTGACTATCAGGAACTGGACTGCGGGTGCTCCTTCCAGCACTTGCAGGGGGCGTGCAAATGGTGGAAGGCGCATGCTCTTCACGTCCAGTGTTGGGAAGGTCAGGCATCGCAACCGACACAATTGGACTCTCCTTGTGGATTTGTGATTTCGAAGAACGCACAGTTCTTTGCTGTGCTTTTGCCAGCTTAAGTCTTTTCATTTTTCTAGCGAGAGGCTGAGTGCTTCCATCCTCATGTGAAGCTGAACCACTAGCCATGAACATAGGCCAGGGCCTCAGCCGTTCCTTGCCACTCCGTGTGGTAAATGGCATATTGGCAAGTTTACGCTTCTCCTCCGACGATTTTATTTTAGATTTTTGAGTCCTTTTTTTACTGATATTTGGTGTTTTGGATTTTACATGCTCTGTACTATGACATTGGGCATCGGCCTTGGCAGACGACGTTGATGGCATTTCATCGTCTCGGCCATGACTAGTGGCAGCAGCTTCAGCACGAGGTGGAAGTCAATCTTGATCTTTCCCTATTTTTGGAACCTCAACATTTTTGTTCTCCATATTTTAATAGGCACAACTAAAAGGCACCTCAGGTAAACAATGGAGATGGATGGATACTAGTATACTTATGGATGACGAGTGACTGCCGACACAGAGGTAGCTACAGCCGTGGACTACCGTACTGCGTCTGCTAGTATAGACTGGATGATAATGATATAAAAAATATATATATATATCACTACTGCAGGACAGGTATATATTATATAATGACGGACCTGCTGGACACTGTCAGCAGCAGACTCCTAAACTACTAGTATGAAGAAGATCGAAAAAAAAAAAACCCACCACAGGTAGGTATACAATTATGGACGAGCACTGCCGACACAGAGGTAGCTACAGCCGTGGACTACCGTACTGCGTCTGCTAGTATAGACTGGATGATAATGATATAAAAAATATATATATATCACTACTGCAGGACAGGTATATATTATATAATGACGGACCTGCTGGACACTGTCAGCAGCAGACTCCTAAACTACTAGTATGAAGAAGATAGAAAAAAAAAACCCCACCACAGGTAGATATACAATTATGGACGAGCACTGCCGACACAGAGGTAGCTACAGCCGTAGACTACCGTACTGCGTCTGCTAGTATAGACTGGATGATAATGATATAAAAAATATATATATATCACTACTGCAGGTATATATTATAATATAATGAATGACGGACCTGCTGGACACTATCTGTCAGCAGAATGCGTTTATAGAATAAAAAACAAAAACACCACACGAGTGTTTAACTTTTTCAGGCAGACAATAGTAGCAAAGCACCAGGATAAACCATGCTGCACTGCAGGTGGGGCAGATGTAAAATGTGCAGAGAGATGTAGATATGAGAGGGGCATTCCCAAACTGAAATCTAAATTGCAGTGTAAAACAAAGCTGTCCAGCATTTGTGGGCTACATGCAAAAGCAGCCAGTATTTATATACTGGTGGTCACTGGTCAGTCACACTGGCAGCAAAAGTGTGCACTGTTATGTACTCCTGCTATAACTGCTCCCCAGTCTCCCCCACAATTAAGCTGTGTGAGCAGTGAGCACTCAGCACAGTCAGATATACATAGATGATATTATCATGCAGCACACTGAGGCTGAGCACAGATATGGTATGTGACTGTGTCACACTGTGTATCGTTTTTTTTCAGGCAGAGAACGGATTTTAAATAATAAATAAAACTGGTGGTCACTAGTATAACTATCAGCAAAACTCTGCACTCTCTGAGTACTCCTAATGCTCCCCAAAATTACTAAAATTAAATTACTAGTAAATCAAGTGTCTCACTCTCTATCTAAACGGAGAGGACGCCAGCCACGTCCTCTCCCTATCAATCTCAATGCACGTGTGAAAATGGCGGCAACGCGCGGCTCCTTATATAGAATCCGAGTCTCGCGATAGAATACGAGCCTCGCGAGAATCCGACAGCGGGATGATGACGTTCGGGCGCGCTCGGGTTAGCCGAGCAAGGCGGGAAGATCCGAGTCTGCCTCGGACCCGTGTAAAAAGGCTGAAGTTCGGGGGGGGTCGGATTCCGAGGAACCGAACCCGCTCATCTCTAGTATTTACCCCGCACAGAAAAGAAAAGAACCCACCCAAATCTAACTCTCTCTGCACATGTGATATCTGCCTCCCCTGCAGTGCACATGGTTTTGCCCAACTGCTAACAAAGTTCCTGCTGCGATCAACTCAGAATTACCCCCAATACCACATAATGACAATGTGGAAAAAGTTTTTTTTTGAGATTTTTGCAAATTTATTAAAAATAAAAAACTAAGAAATCACATGTACATAAGTATTCACAGCCTTTGCCATGAAGCTCAAAATTGATCTCATGTGCATCCTGTTTCCACTGATCATCCTTGAGATGTTCCCACAGCTTAATTGGAGTCCACCTGTGGTAAATTCAGTTGATTGGACATGATTTGGAAAGGTACACACCTGTCTATGTAAGGTCCCACACTTGACAGTGCGGTCACACTTGACAGTGTGGTATAATGACTATTCTAGTACATCCAGACCCTCCAACATGACCCGCCCCACTTAATTTATGATTTCCATCACCTGCGTTGAACTAGTTAAATGATAAGAAAGCTGTTTCTTCACAGGTGATGGCAATAATAAATTAAGAGGGAAGTCCAGAAACAGAGCATTTTGTACCTAGTGGGGCGGGTCATGTTGGAGGGTATGGTACATCTGAAGGCACCGCAGTAGGGCACAGCTGGCACTAACACTGCAGCATCTAGGTGCCAAGTAGCACCAGCAGGAGTGCTCAGTAATGGTGGTAATAGGATGCCCAAAACCAATGTATAAAAACAACAGGACAAATGGCTGGCAGAGTAACCTGTACTTCCTATTTCAGTTTCTACTGTACACAGAGATATCACAGATCTATATTATGCCCATACTAAGGAGTACATTTCTGTTCACTAATAATTTAATAATTACCATCATATCTGACTTTTACACCGTGCACCTGAAAGTAGGGTCACCCAGAAGGGGGATGAGCACATATTACCTTCTGCCCCTTTTGGAGAGCGGTGTGCAGCTTTTGCAGAAGCCCCCCTATGTACAACAAGGCGGCACATCCCCTAACACCAGGCCTAACAAACCTTGCTGAAGCCCTGCCTGAAAGTTACCAGCTCACATGCTTTCCGATGTCGTAGACACAATTAAGCAGCAGAAAAACATGTTTAAAATGCAATTGTGTGTCAATGGCATGCTCTATGGTCGGGTGGAATGTAGTGGGCCTATGTCTCAGATTCTTTCTGTACTAAAACCTTTAGCTTAAGGGGGGTACTGACAGGAGAGATGTGTGCTGAGCGATCTTAATACAGACCACTCAGCACACATCTCTCCCCCCGCTCAGCACAGCGCGATGTGCTGAGCAAGGGGGGGGGATGGACTGGGCGCTGCTCACTTCACACAACAATGAATGCATGCAGGCTCAATCTAGCACCGGCGATAGCGGTATCGCTGGGGGGGCATACACACGGCAGATCCATGTTAAAATCTAAGCAATCTAGTCAGATTGCTTAGATTTTAAAACCGGATCTCTCCGTGTGTACCCCCCTTTAGACTACTCACCTCTCTACAATCATGAAGCCTGCAGTTACTTTATCACACTAAGGGCCTGATTCTGAGTTGTATGCAAATGCATTTGTGGCTGCAAATTTGTAAACTGCAGGTGTCTCTCTGTGACAGCTGTCACAAGACCATTGTGGCACATGCGCAGTGTGGCTTACATGAATGTGTTGACCTGGGCCATCGTAATGTACAGGCATACTGGCTGACTGCCCAGGGCGCCACGGTTCTAGATGCCTTTGAGCAGCCAGACAGTGTAAGGCTGTTAGCATGCTGATTGGTGGATGGCTGGAGCTATACACCAATCAGAGTGCAGCATTCTTTACCTGCCTACCAGCCTGCAACCAGACAGTGAATGGCTGTCAGCATGCTGATTGGTGGATAACTGGAGCTGTCCACCAATCAGAGTGCTGACAGCCATTCACTGTATGGAGCACATGGACAGACAGCGTGGGACTGCAGGAGGGGTAAGTTATGATTTGGTTTCACTATTCCCGTGAATGTATGGTTAGCAGCCTTAGTGCACTGCTTTGCCCATGGCCTACTATTAAGATGGCTCTGGTATAGACCGCCAATAAACTGCAAAAAAATTTCTAGTTCTTTAATGAGATTGTGCGTCTCAATCGGTCCTGAAACTCTGGATGCACACACCAGGTGATGCATGCGCTGTGACACTTTTTAGCTACTAGAATGTGCAGTATAAAAGCATTGACCACTCATGGAAAGAACACGGAGGGCATTCCTATATGACAGTAGTGTCATAAACCTCCCGGCCATGTGTACTCAGGCTTCTGTTAGGCATGCAGGGGATAAGCATTTTGTTGGGGGGGGGGGGGGGTTAAATTGGTTGCTGGGAAACTCCTATTGGTCTGTGATGGTGTGTAGGAGGGTCTGTGTTGTGTAAGTTAGGGTATTTGAATTTACTGGGTCTCTTTTCTTCCAGACGTTGCCCTCCCTTGTTGGTTGGATTTGTTTGTGTCAGCTTAGGTTTGTTGTAGTTGAGGTGGCCAGGCTCAGAACGGCTTATGTTTTATGCTTTATATGATAAGTATTTTTCCCTGGGGGACTGTTCAGTCACAGAGGATTTAGGCATGATGAACAGTGTCGGACAAGGGGTACCACCAGACCAGGTGGTCTCCTTTATCCTTCTGTGTGGATGGACTGTCGCCTCAAGTCGATGCTGATGTGGGCAGGTGGCCTCATCGGTTGGTTGGTTGGTTGGTTGGTTGGTTGTCCCTGCAAGGCTTGGGTGGTCGGCCCTGCCTTGGCGAGTCGGACGGGCAAGGAAGGTGGCAGTTAGCTCATCCTTGCCTGTGGGGCAGTTGGCCCTGTATATATGTTTTACTGTTAATGCTTTTGCTTAGCTACGCCGTTCTTATCCTGCCACCATACTTCAGTTTAGTTCCATACTTTAAAAAGTTAGGTTTAAACCCTCTCAATAAAAAGCTGAACCCTTTCACTGCAAATTACAGTTGTCCGTGTGATTATTTTTAGATGAGTGTATGCATGAGGACTGAGTGCATCAGACGTGGAGAGTTTAATATCGCCATTATGTGGAGATTTTACTTCACCAAAGGGAAACCAAGTAGTGCAAACGTCATGTCACATCATATATGTCTCATCTCATCTTGCTCACATCACCTTGAACCCAAATCAACCATTCTCCTTTTCCTTCAAAACTTTCTTCATTTTGGGGTCTGATGAAGAAATCTGCATCGATAAACTCCCAGACAGGGACATAGCAGCATCAGGAGCACGGGGTGGAGAAGCGGATAGAGAGGGGGAGAGTTGGAACAGAACAGGGGCAGTACAGTTCAGTTCTGGGTGCAGACTGGGATGTAGTTGGGATCTTGAAGCTCAGGATCCCGACAGAATTCCAGCGTCGGAATCCCGACATCTGTCAGTATACAGACGCAGACATCCCTAAAGGCGAGATCCTGAACGTAAGTATCCCAGGGAGGTTAGGGTTAATCTGCGGAGGAGGTTTAGGTTTAGGCTGCGGGGGAAATGTTAGTGTTATGTTCTACGTACTTGGAACCCAAGAGATTGGGTGGCAACTGAAGGGTTCCGTGTACAGATACCTGAAACTTCAAAAGAACTGAGAAATGCAGCTTTTCCTAGCAAAGATCCCTGACTCCGTTGTCCTTCCCATTGGTCGATTAACGCCTGCAAGACTATGGTTTCTTGTGCCCACGGCAGACGCGTTTGAATGGGCGAATTAGGCCCGCCCAGACTCCGATGCACCCCGGTCTTAATAGGAGACAAGGCGTTAACCGAGAACAAGGGGAAAACTAACTAAACCTGACACGACTAAAACGGAGAAGGATACAAAAAATAACAAAGAAGTATATGTGCGGCGCGCCCGCCTGGGACAACAGCAAATCAAGTAATGCAGCCTAACGGCCAAATACAAACCAGTCGTAATAAGGCGAGGACAGAAATGCGGAAACCTCCGCAAAAATGACACAACCAAAAACGGATAAAGAAAATATGGCTTTAGCCATAAAGTGCTGCAAAGCTGCTACTTACGACACCACGAAAAGGTGTGCACAGGAAACGACCGGAACCCAGAAGCTTTGGATACCAGACCGTTCTGCTAGAGGGCACCTCGGAGGGCAGTAGGAAACGATCCCTCGGACAGGACTCAGGAAACTGGATACTGGATACTGGACACACCAGCTGGATGCAGGAACACACCAGAGGCAGGAAGACAGGCTCCAGAGGAAGTTACCACCGACGAAGCTGCACCGTCCTGGCTCCCATTAAAAGGTCATGCTGACCAATCATGGAACCACCAGTCAGGCCAGCCCCCCGGACCCTAAATGCCCCAGCTGCTATGTGGCGCGCTGAGCGCGGCGTCCCGGCTGCTTAGTAACAGCCAGGACTGCAGTGCAGGGTGGCCGCCCAGCGTCTCCGGTTGCTAGGCAACCGGCCGGGAACAGCGAGTCAGCGGCGGAAGTGACGCTCTGGCCCCATTGCCTAGTAACAACCGGGCGCCGGCACGACCCGCCGCTGCTGACAGTTAGGTTTAGGCTGCAGGGAGGGAGGGTTAGGGGGAGGGAGAGTATTAGGCTTAGCTGCCTCCTGCACCCCTGTCGGCATTTGAAACAGTTAGGATGCCGGGTCGGTATTATGACTAGAAATGTGCAGCGGGCACTTTTTGTGTTTTGGTTTTGGTTCTAATTCCCCGCTCGTGTTTTGGTTTTGGGTTGGTTTTGCCAAAACCACCCTTTCATGTTTTGGTTTTGCTTTTGGTTTTGGATCTGGATGATTAAAAAACAACATAAAAACAGCTAAAATCACAGAATTTGGGGGTAACCTCACAATAATAGGATTTTAATACCTACCGGTAAATCCTTTTCTCTTAGTCCGTAGAGGATGCTGGGGACACTTCAAGAACCATGGGGTATAGACGGGATCCACATGAGACATGGGCACTTTAAGACTTTCAAAGGGGTGTGAACTGGCTCCTCCCTCTATGCTCTTCCTCCAGACTCCAGTTATAGGAACTGTGCCCAGGGAGACAGACATTTCGAGGAAAAGGATTTATTGTTAAACTAAGGTGAGATACATACCAGCTCACACCTCAAGCACGCCGTACAACATGGCATTCAACAACGCAAGTCAACGGCATGAACAACATCAGCAACAGGCTGACTATAAACATAACACACCATGTGTGTAACTATAACTAATAACTGCAAATACAGTACACACTGGGACGGGCGCCCAGCATCCCCTACGGACTAAGAGAAAAGGATTTACCGGTAGGTATTAAAATCCTATTTTCTCATACGTCCTAGAGGATGCTGGGGACACTTCAAGAACCATGGGGTTTATACCAAAGCTCTAGAACAGGCGGGAGAGTTCGGATGACTCTGCAGCACCGATTGACCAAACATGAGGTCCTCATCAGCCAGGGTATCAAACTTGTAGAACTTCGCAAAGGTGTTTGAACCCTTTCTGGTAGAATGGGCCTTCACCGATTTCGGTAACGCCAATCCAGCCGTAGAATGAGCCTGCTGAATCGTATGACAGATCCAGGGCGCAATAGTCTGCTTGGAAGCAGGAGCTCCAATTTTATTGTGAGCATACAGGACAAACAGAGCCTCTGTTTTCCTAAACTGAGCCGTTCTGGCGACATAAATTTTCAAAGCTCTTACTACATCGAGAAGCTTCGATTCCAGCAAGGCGTCAGTAGCCATTGGCACCACAATAGGCTGGATCAAGTGGAACGATGAAACCACTTTCAGCAGAAACTGCTGACGAGTCCTCAATTCTGCTCTATCTTCATGGAAGATCAAATAAGGGCTCTTGTGAGATAAGGCCGCCAATTCAGACACCCGCCTGGCGGATGCCAAGGCCAACAGCATGACCACTTTCCAAGTGAGGAATTTCAACTCCACCTTTTGTAAAGGTTCAAACCAATGAGAGTGAAGGAATTGCAACACCACGTTAAGATCCCACGGTGCCACAGGGGGCACAAAGGGAGGTTGGATGTGCAACACGCCTTTCACAAATGTCTGAACTTCTGGAAGGGAGGCCAATTGTTTTTGGAAGAAAATCGATAAGGCTGAAATTTGCACTTTAATGGAGCCCAACTTTAGGCCCGCATCCACACCTGCTTGTAGAAAATGGAGAAAAAGTCCTAACTGAAATTCTTCTGTAGGAGCCTTCTTGGATTCACACCAAGACGCATATTTTCTCCAAATATGGTGGTAATGTTTCGCCGTCACTCCTTTTCTAGCCTGAAGAAGTGTGGGAATGACTTCACTGGTAATACCCTTTCGGGCTAGGATCTGGCGTTCAACCGCCAAGCCGTCAAACGTAGCCGTGATAAGTCTTGATATACCGTGCGTATATCAAGACTTATCACGGCTACGTTTGCTGTAACAGATCCTCTCGTAGAGGAAGAGGCCAGGGATCTCCTATGAGTAATTCCTGAAGATCTGGATACCAAGCCCTCCTTGGCCAGTCCGGAACAATGAGGATCGCCTAAACCTTTGTTCTTCTTATGATCCGTAGCACCTTTGGAATGAGTGGAAGCGGAGGGAACACATACACCGACTGAAACACCCATGGTGTCACTAGGGCGTCCACAGCTATTGCTCGAGGGTCTCTCGACCTGGAACAATATCTCTGAAGTTTCTTGTTGAGGCGAGATGCCCTCATGTCTATTTGAGGAATTCCCCAACGACTTGTCACTTCTGCAAAGACCTCTTGATGAAGACCCCACTCTCCTGGATGGAGATCGTGTCTGCTGAGGAAGTCTGCTTCCCAGTTGTCCACTCCTGGAATGAAGATTGCTGACAGAGCGCTTGTATATCTTTCCGCCCAGCGGAGAACTTTTGTGGCCTCTGCCATTGCCGCTCTGCTTTTTGTTCCGCCCTGGTGGTTTATGTGCGCTACTGCTGTTATATTGTCCGACTGGATCAGGACGTGCAGATTGCGAAGAAGATGTTCCGCTTGAAGAAGGCCGTTGTAAATGGCCCTTAACTCCAGAACGTTTATGTGTAGACAAATTTCCTGGCTTGACCATCTTCCCTGGAAGGTTTCCCCCTGTGTGACTGCTCCCCAGCCTCGGAGACTCGCATCCGTGGTCACTAGGATCCAGTCCTGGATCCCGAACCTGCGTCCCTCTAGGAGGTGAGAGCTGTGCAGCCACCACAGGAGTGAGATTCTGGTCTTGGAGGACAGGATTATTTTCCTGTGCATGTGCAGATGGGATCCAGACCACTTGTCCAACAGGTCCCACTGAAACACTCTGGCATGGAATCTGCCAAATTGAATGGCCTCGTAGGCTGCCACCATCTTCCCCAGCAATCAAGTGCATTGAAGGATTGACACTCTCGCTGGTTTCAGAATTTGTTTGACCAGACTCTGAATTTCTAGAGCCTTTTCCATTCGAAGAAAGACTCTCTGTAATTCTGTGTCCAGAATCATTCACAAAAACGACAGCCGTTTCATCGGAATTAACTGTGACTTTGGCAAGTTTAGGAGCCAACCATGTTGTTGCAGAACTGTCAGGGAGAGCGTAATGTCCTGCTCCAGTTTGTCCTTGGATCTCGCCTTTATCAGGAGATCATCAAAGTACAGAATAATTGTGACTCCTTGCTTGCACAGGAGAACCATCATTTCCGCCATTACCTTGGTGAAAATCCTCGGAGCCGTGGACAGACCAAACGGCAATGTCTGAAATTGGTAATGACAATCCTGACTGGCAAACCTCAGGTAAGCCTGATGCGGAGGATATATGGGGACGTGTAAGTAGGCTTCCTTTATGTCAACCAACACCATAAAATCCCCTTCCTCCAAACTGGAGATCACTGCTCGGAGAGATTCCATCTTGCATTTGAATTTTCTTAGGTAGAAATTGAGGGATTTTAGGTTCAGAATTGGTCTGACCGAGCCGTCCGGCTTTGGGACCACGAACAGACTCGAGTAAAAGCCTTCTCCCTGTTGTGACGGGGGAACCCTGATAATGACTTGATTTTGACACAACTTTTGTATGCATCGCATACTACCTCCCTGTCCGGAAGAGAAGCTGGTAAGTCCGATTTGAAAAATCGACGAGGGGAACGTCTTGAAACTCTAGTTTGTACCCCTGGGACACTATTTCTAATACCCATGGGTCCAGGTCCGAACGAACCCAGAACTGACTGAAGAGTTTGAGACGTGCCCCCAACGGTGCGGACTCCCGCAGAAGAGTCCCAGCATCATGCGGTGGATTTGGCAGAAGCCGGGGACGACTTCTGCTCCTGGGAACCCGCCACGGCCGGAGATCTTTTACCTTTTCCTCTTCCTCTATTAGCAAGGAAGGAATAACCTCGACCTTTTTTGTATTTATTTTGCCGAAAGGACTGCATCTGATAGTGGTGAGCTTTATTTTGTTGTGGAGGAACATAAGGCAAAAAAGACAACTTACCCGCGGTAGCCATAGATACCAAATCAGCGAGGCCGTCACCAAACAATACACCACCTTTATACGGTAGAGACTCATTAGCTTTCTTAGAGTCAGCATCAGCATTCCATTGATGAATCCACAATGCCCTCCTAGCTGAAACTGCCATGGCATTCGCCTTTGATCCCAAAAGGCCAATATCTCTCGCCGCTTCCTTTAGGTAGGCTGCAGCGTCCCTGATATAACCCAGCGTTGAAAGGATGCTATCCCTATCCAGGGTATCTATATCAGATGACAAATTATCTGCCCACTTCTCGATAGCACTACTCACCCACGCAGATGCAATGGCTGGTCTAGTGTACCTGTGGTGACGTAAATGGATTTTAACGTATTTTCCTGTCTACGATCTGCAGGATCCTTAAGGGCTGCCGTGTCAGGAGACGGTAGAGCCACCTTTTTAGACAACCGTGATAGAGCCTTGTCCACAATGGGGGGTGACTCCCACTTTTCTCTATCCCCGGAGGGGAAGGGATACGCCACCGGAATCCTTTTGGGAATCTGAAACTTTTTGTCAGGATTTTCCCACAGCTTTTCAAAAAGAGTATACAGTTCATGAGAGGGAGGAAACGTTACCTCAGGTTTCTTTCCCTTATACATACAGACCCTTTTATCAGGAACAGTAGGGTCCTCAGTGATATGCAAAACGTCTTTTATTGCCACAATCATGTACTGAATGCTCTTTACCAATTTTGGGTCTAATCTGGTATCACTATAGTCGACACTGGAATCAGTGTCCGTGTCGGTATCTGTGTCTGCCAACTGAGCAAACGAATGCTTATGTGACCCTGAGGGGTTCTCGACTTGTGATAACACAACCTCCACAGATTTCTTCCATGCCTGGTTTTGAGACTCAGATTTATCTAATCTCTTACTAGGGTCACTCCCACAGCCGTTTCTGTCCCTAATACAGTCTCCTCCTGGGAAAAGCACTCAGCCTCAGCCATGCCGACACATGTGTACCGACACCTACAGACACACTGGGCATATAGGGGACAGACCCACAGTAAAGCCTGTCAGAGAAACACAAAGGGAGTTTGCCAGCTCACAACCCAGCGCTTATCCCGGTTCTGAAACTCTTATATATTGCCTCAGACCTGTAGCGCTTATATAATTAACTTATTTTGCACCAAATTAACTGTGCACCCCCCCGTTTTGGACCCTGTTAGTTGTACAGCAGTGTTGAGGAAGGACCAGCGTCTCTGCAGCTCTGTGAAGAGAAAATGGCGCTGAGTAGAGATGTGATGGCTAAGCCCCGCCCCCTTAACGGCGCGCTTCAGCCCCGCTATTTTTTTACATATTTATACTGGCGGGGGTTAGGATTTAGTGCCTAGGCACTTATAACGCTCTTTGCCAGTCTCATATGAGGTTTTATATGCTGCCCAGGGCGCCCCCCCCCTGCGCCCGGCACCCTGTAGTGCCGCTCTGTGTGGGAGCATGGCGCACAGCGCGATCGCTGTGCGGTACCTCAAAGCCGTCACTGAAGTCTTCTGATCTTCTTCTACTCACCTGTCTTCTGACTTCTGTCTCTGCAAGGGGGGTGACAGCGGGCTCTGGGAATGAACCCCTAGGCGTACCTAGTGTTCCAAACCCTCAGGAGCTAGTGGTGTCCTGTAGTCAAGAAGCAGAGCCTTTAACTCACTGGAAGTAGGTCTAACTTCTCTCCCCTAAGTCCCACGAAGCAGGGAGATTGTTGCCAGCAGTCTCCCTGAAAATAAAAAGACTAACATAAGTCTTTTTCAGAGAAACTTAGTAGAGCTCCTCAGAGTGCATCCAGTCTGCCTGGGCACAATTCTAAAACTGGAGTCTGGAGGAGGGGCATAGAGGGAGGAGCCAGTTCACACCCCTTTGAAAGTCTTAAAGTGCCCATGTCTCCTGCGGATCCCGTCTATACCCCATGGTTCTTGAAGTGTCCCCAGCACCCTCTAGGACGTATGAGAAATTGTTTTTAGGCCTAAAAGTTGCACTGAGGTAGCTGTATGACTAAGCTAAGCAACACAAGTGTGCGGCACAAACACCTGGCCCATCTAGGAGTGGCACTGCAGTGGCAGACAGGATGGCAGATTTAAAAAAAATAGACCCCAAACAGCACATCATGCAAAGAAAAAGAGGTGCAATGAGGTAGCTTATGACTAAGCTAAGCGACACAAGTGTACGGCACAAACAACATGGGACGTGCTGGAATTTGCCCAGATGTAATACACGCACAATATTGGTGGAACAGGAGAGTCAGTAGCGGATCTTGCCACGGGCAAGCAGTACTTTTGCCCGGGGCGCCGCCTTCCGGAGGACGCAGGGCGCCTTCCGGAGGGCGCCGCACCAGGGCAAGATCCGCTGCTGCAGTGTGTGCCCCCCGGCCCCCGCTGTCGCCCTGCTGCCGCCCTGCTGCCGCTGGCCGCTGGGAAGGGAAACTAGACGCGTACGCGTCTAGTTTCCCTTCGTGGAGAGGTCCTTTACTGTGCGGTGCGCGATGACGTCATCGCGCACCGCACGGCCAAGGTCCTCTCCACGAAGGGAACTAGACGCTACGCGTCTAGTTTCTCTTCGTTGAAAGGACCTTTGATGTGCGGTGCGCGATGACGTCATCGCGCACCGCGCATCATTCCAGTCTGTACAGGGGGCGTGAATGACCACGCCCCCTGTATGAAGTCACGCCCCCAATGCCGCCCGGGGCGCCAGAAGCCCTGGAACCGGCCCTGAGGAGAGTGTACCCCTAAACCAAACACACACACGGCAAAGCCTGTAAAATTCATTTGGATAATAACCCTTTTATTTGGAGCTATTATAATAATATGCAGCACAGGTGAGCGTACCCCTACACCACACAGGGCAAACCCTGTAAAAATTATTTGGATTAAATATTACTAACCCCTTTTTTTGGAGTAAATAATATACAGCACAGGAAAGCACCACTGAACTTATATGGCAGCATCCAGAGGCGGAACTACCGGCAGTGCAGGCAGTGCACTGCACTGGGGCCCGCCTCTGTCCAGGGGCCCAAGCATGTAATGAGTCAAACTGACTCATTACATGCCGCTGTGCGCTGCGGGCAACCGCTGCCCGCAGCGCACAGCCGCCCGCAGATGAGAGGAGAGGACCAGCGGCACGGACGTCGGACGGGGAAGGAGGAGGAGGGAGGCGGAGAAGGGAGCCGCAGCAGCGCTTTGTTACTGGTGGAGGCGCTGCTGCTGCTGCCCCTCTGCTTCCCTATAGGCTGTCTTCCGAGAACAGCCTATGGGGAAGCAGAGGGGCAGCAGCAGCAGCGCCTCCACCAGTAACAAAGCGCTGCTGCGGCTCTCTCCTTCACCTCCGTCCACCACCTCCTCTGCTGCCCGGGAATCGACGGTCTCTGACGCTGCACCGAGGAACCTGAGGCGGAGAGGGTAAGTATAATTCTTCTTTCTTTCTTTCTTTCTTTCTTTCTTTCTTTCTTTCTTTCTTTCTTTCTTTCTTTCTTTCTTTCTTTCTTTCTTTCTTTCTTTCTTTCTTTCTTTTTCTTTCCTTCTTTCTTGCTTGTGCCTGCCTGCCGCAATGTGTAAAAAGGGGGGACTACCTGCCGCAATGTGTAAAAAGGGGGGACTGCCTGCCGCAATGTGTAAAAAGGGGGGATTGCCTGCCGCAATGTGTAAAAAGGGGGGACTGCCTGCCGCAATGTGTAAAAAGGGGGACTGGCTGCCACTATGTGTAAAAAGGGGGAATCAGCCTGCCGCAATGTGTAAAAATGGGGGACTGCCTGCCGCTATGTGTGAAAAGGGGTAATCTGCCCGACGCAATGTGTAAAAATGGGGGACTGCCTGCCGCTATGTGTAAAAAGGGGAATCTGCCTGCCGTAATGTGTAAAAAAGGGGGACTGCCTGACGCTATGTGTAAAAATGGGGAATCTGCCTGCTGCTATGTGTAAAAAGGGGTAATCTGCCCGACGCAATGTGTAAAAATGGGGGACTGCCTGCCGCTATGTGTAAAAAGGGGAATCTGCCTGCCGTAATGTGTAAAAATGGGCACGCTGTCTGCCGTAATGTGTAACAAGGGCACGCTGTCTGCCGTAATGTGTAAAAAGGGCACGCTGTCTGCCGTAATGTGTAACAAGGGCACGTGGTCTGCCGTAATGTGTAACAAGGGCACGCTGTCTGCCGTAATGTGTAAAAAGGGCACGCTGTCTGCCGTAATGTGTAACAAGGGCACGCGGTCTGCCGTTATGTGTAAAAAGGGTAATCTGCCCGACGCTATGTGTAAAAATGGGGAATCTGCCTGCTGTAATGTGTAAAAAAGGGGGACTGCCTGACGCTATGTGTAAAAATGGGGAATCTGCCTGCTGCTATGTGTAAAAAGGAGGAATCTGCCTGCCGTAATGTGTAAAAATGGGCACGCTGTCTGCCGTAATGTGTAACAAGGGCACGCTGTCTGCCGTAATGTGTAACAAGGGCACGCGGTCTGCCGTTATGTGTAAAAAGGGTACGCTGTCTGCCGTTATGTGTAAAAAGGACACGCTGTCTGCTGTAATGTGTAAAAAGAGGAATCTGTTCGCTGTAAGGTGTAAAAGGGTCTCTACCTGGTGTAGTGGTGCTACTGTGTGGCGTAATTTGAATAATGGAGACTACTGTGTTGGTATTATTTTGTGGCCACACCCCTTCCCCACGAAGCCACGCCACTATGTATTTTTGCGCGCGCCTACGGCGCGCACTGCCCCTGGGGTGGACTTGGATGGGGGGGGGGGCCCAAAGCATTTTGTCGCACCTGGGCCCACCGCTTGCTTGTTCCGCCACTGGCAGCATCACTGGACTGGACTTATACAGAATTATATGGACTAATATGGAATTATACGGCAGGATCACTGGACTTATACGCCAGTATCACTGTAATTATACGGCAGGATCACTGGATTTATACGGCAGGCTCACTGGAATTATACGGCAGGATCACTGGAAATATACGGCAAGATCACTGGACTTATACGGCAGGATCACTGTATTTATACGGCAGTACCGCTGGGCATATACGGCAGGATCACTGGACATATACGGCAGGATCACTGGACACATACGGCAGGATCACTGGACACATACGGCAGGATCACTGGACACATACGGCAGGATCACTGGAATTATACACTAGGATCACTGGAATTATACTGTAGGATCACTGGATTTATATGGAAGTACCGCTGGACATATACGGCAGTACCACTGGACATATACGGCAACACAGGGACACCACCACTGGACTGATGCAGGACAACACAGCACCACTGCAATGGACTGGACTTATATAGTAGCACTGGACATATGGCAGCAGAGGACACCATTGTGACTGGTCACTGGACTGACTGATGCACAGGACACTTCCACTGGTCTGATGCAGGACAACACAGCAAATAATCACTGGATTTATACGGCAGTACCACTGGACGTATACGGCAGTATCAATGGACATTTACAGCAGTATCAGTGGACATATACAGCAGTATCACTGGACATATATGGCAGTATCACTGGACATATACGGCAAGATAAATGGACATATACGGCAGGATCACTGGACATATATGGCAGGATCACTGGACATATACCGCAGGATCACTGGACATATACGGCAGGATCACTGAACTTATACGGCAGGATCACTGGACTTATACGTCAGGATCACTGGATTTATACGGCAGTACCGCTGGGCATATACGGCAGTACCGCTGGACATATACGGCAGGATCACTGGATATATATGGCAGCACAGGGACACCACCACTGGACTGATGCAGGACAACACAGCACCACTGCAATGGACTGGACTTATATATCAGCACTGGACATATGGCAGCAGAGGACACCATTGTGACTGGTCACTGGACTCACTGATGCACAGGACACTACCACTGTTCTGATGCAGGACAACACAGAAACATTGTAAGGGACTTATTATACAGCAACACTGGACATATGGCAGCAGAGGACACCACTGTGACTGGTCACTGGACTGACTGATGCACAGGACACTACCATTGGTCTGATGCAGGACAACACAGCAACACTGTAAGGGACTTGTTATTATTATACAGCAGCACTGGACGTATGGCAGCAGATTATACCACTGTGACTGGTCACTGGAATGACTGATGGCTGATGCTCAGGACACTACCACTGGTCTGATGCAGGACAACACAGCAACACTGTAAGGGACTTATTATTATACAGCAGCATTGGACAAAGGCGGAACTACCGCCAGTGCAACCAGTGCGTTGCACTGGGGCCCGCCACTGTCCAGGGGCCCAAAGCATGTAATGAGTCAAACTTACTCATTACATGCCGCTGTGTGCTGCGGGCAACCGCTGCCCGCAACACACAGCCGCCCGGACAGAGAGGAGAGGAGCGCAGCGGTACGGGGGAGAAGGAGGAGGCTGTCAACCAATAACACAGCGCTGCTACGGCTCCTTCCTCCACCTCCCTCCTCCTCCTTCTCTCCTGCCTGGGAATCGTGATCTGCCAGAAGCTGCACCGAGGAGCCTGAGCCAGCGGAGAGGGTAAGTATAAATCAATCTTTCTTTCTTTCTTTCTTTCTTTCGAATCTGCCTGCCGTAATGTGTAAAAAGGGGGACGCTGTCTGCCGTAATGTGTAAAAAGGGGACGCTGTCTGCCGTTATGTGTAAAAAGGGGACGCTGTCTGCCATTATGTGTAAAAAGGGCACGCTGTCTGCCGTTATGTGTAAAAAGTGTACGCTGTCTGCCGCTATGTTTAACAAGGGCACGCTGTCTGCCACTATCTGTAACAAGGGCACGCTGTCTGCCGTTATGTGTAAAAAGGGGACGCTGTCTGCCGTTATGTGTAAAAAGTGCACGCTATCTGCCGCTATGTGTAAAAAGGGCACGCTGTCTGCCGTTATGTGTAAAAAGGGGGACGCTGTCTGCCCTAATGTGTAAAAAGGGGACGCTGTCTGCTGTAATGTGTAAAAAGAGGAATCTGTCCGCCGTAAGGTGTAAAAGGGTCTCTACTTGGTGTAGTGGTGCTACTGTGCGGCATAATTTGAATAATGGAGACTACTGTGCACCGTTTTATGAATTGGTATTAATTTGTGGCCACACCTCTTCCCCACGAAGCCACGACACTATGTATTTTTGCGCGCGCCTACGGCGCGCACTGCCCCTGTTTTGCATGCAGGGGTGGGGCTCCGATGCCATTTCTTGAACAAAAGTGCTAAAATGTCTAGTTACGGCACTGTTGGTAGGTATCCATTTCTCTGGCCCTGAGCAGGTCCCCCTCACCAGATCCTCTCCAGGGGTGCGGGGGTGGACTTGGATGGGATGGGGGGGGGGGAAAGTATTTTGTCGCACCTGGGCCCATCGCTCGCTAGTTCCGCCACTGGCACTGGACATATGGCAGCAGAGGATACCACTGTGACTGGTCACTGGAATGACTGATGGCTGATGCACAGGACACTACCACTGGTCTGATGCAGGACAACACAGCAACACTGTAAGGGACTTGTTATTATTATACAG
Organism: Pseudophryne corroboree; assembly: GCF_028390025.1. NCBI lineage: Eukaryota > Metazoa > Chordata > Amphibia > Anura > Myobatrachidae > Pseudophryne > Pseudophryne corroboree. The sequence continues at coordinate 736,149,338 of NC_086448.1, read as the reverse complement.
CAGCACTGGACATATGGCAGCAGATTATACCACTGTGACTGGTCACTGGAATGAATGATGGCTGATGCACAGGACACTACCACTGGTCTGATGCAGGACAACACAGCAACACTGTAAGGGACTTAGTGATGAGCGGGTTCGGTTTTACTCGGTTCTCAAAACGGCATCTTATTGGCTATCCAAAACACGTGACATCCATGAGCCAATAAGATGCCGTTTTGAGAACCGAGTAGAACCGAACCTGTTCATCACTAGTTATTATTATACAGCAGCAATGGACATATGGCAGCAGAGGACACCACCACTGTGACTGGACTGATGCAGCAAAATACTGTGAATGCCAAATTGATTTCTCACAAATATTTAAAATGCCCGCTCTAATATATATTGCAAATGCCTGCACCTCTTATTACCATATCCCATGAATGTGCGCTATACATCGCAAAACACTGCATCCCATAAGAGAAAACAATACACCCACACATTATCTGAGTTCCAAAGCTCATTGATGTATATATTTGTTATTAAAAGGATATGGATTCAATATATATTACAAAGTACAGTATACCTATAGTTACATGATTAAAACTCACACAGTAAGCAGCTAATACATACAGTTACATGCCATCACATACAATTTCAGTTACAGGCCAGCGATACAATTACCATTCCCTCCAATGCATCTTATGTCTCTCTCTCTTTGTAAATAAATACAGGAACTGATCTGGCAGCAAGTCCATCATCCTCTGAGACCAAAAAGCCACTAAGCTCCTGTGTGATCAATGTGTTATCTAGTTTCTGGGGGAGGGGTTCACGATGAGTTACCAGTCCCTTTGTATATGGTAATCAGGTTCAGCCTTGGGGACGTCCAAAGGGGCTGGCCTGATCTTTCTGTCCACTGTCCTATTCGGAACATCCATTGTTCTAACAAAAGTGATTTTTAGCTTTCATACATATAATCATAACTATTTGTCACAATGTCCTACAACTTAATAACAAGTATCAAATTAATCTACACATCAATCTGGTTGCTTCAAAAGTAAACATGACAGGTCTATCTTGCTTCATTCAAATAATACACATACATGACATTACTTCATTACATAATTTTAAATCATCATGATGTCTGGCGCTTGATATCACTATAATCATGTACTGTATGAAATATGTGTCAAATCCATCTCTGTGGCATGTCCGTGTAAATGCGTGTGTTACCATATGTTGCTGTGCTCGCTGCGTGTATTTGCAAGTATAGCGGCTTATATGTGTGTAGTTTGTATGTTCTCTTTATGTAATATTTTTTTGACTTCGACAGTCCACCCTTTGGCAGTAAACAATAACTGCCATCAATTATTAACATAAGAAAAAATATTTCATACAATAATCAGTGACCTAGACACAAGTATGTATGCATTTCACAAATCAGACACTTGACTATATTTGGGGAAGACAGGGAGGAAGATGAGACATCCTCTACATGCACTCGGGGGTCACGGGACCACTGGTTGGGTGTGGGACAACATTCAACCTATAGAGTATGCTGGGACAGTGTTTTGGCCTATAATGTCTGATTTGCGATGAACATTTCACAGATACATGTACCTACGTCTTTGTACACTGATGTTTGGATTCGATTGAGGTTCTGCTGGGTAGATGAAGAAGACACAAACAAATCGTGAAAGTGACATATAAAATTTTCATGATCTACATATTCCTATCATTTTCTGAACAAGGGTTATAAGTAGTGTCCTTCCTAAATAACATAAAACTTCGGAGTTCGCGGAGAGCCACTCATAAACCTTTCTTCCACATATATTAATGAGCTCTTTATCTGCAATGTGTGAATAGCCATTGTCTGCTTGTTCCTGATTACCTCTGAACTCCATAACTACTAGAACTTTGATTTTTCTCTGACTTTAACAAACTGATCGGCTAATCCTGGGGTCCTATAAGGAAATCACTCCTTCCTCCAGAAACCAGTTCCAGTCCCACACTCGACTCCTCATAAAAAAAACCTCGCAAAAATAGAATATCCTGAAAGAAAATGTTTGTCAGCGGGAAAGAGAGAAAAGAGAAATAGAACAAAACATTGTTCATAACAAATCAATTACAATGACTGCTCTTTCTGCAGTCCTTTAGTATGCTCAGGTAGTGTTCAACAGTGCCGCCTCTCAGTCTTCACGGAACAGAGTCTCTGGTGATACTTTTGCGATCTCTTTGCCTTGCTCTTTGAACACACAGTTCACTTGGAACATACAGTTCACTTTGCTCTCCACCTTGCTCTTTGAACACACAGTTCACTCGGCACACACAGTTCACTTCGAACACACAAACTCGATGAATGTGAGCAATAAACTACTTTGTCACGAGTTCTCTCCGGGTCAGTGACCTTCTTGCAGTGGGACGAGTGGACCCAAGTCTCTCTTTCGGCGACCTTTAGTGCTGTCAACAAATCTTGGTATGGTCCTTCCCACCTGTCTATTAGGCAACCTGAGCGTAAGAACAATCACACAGTCTCTTGGCTCATAATCAAGACAGTTAGCATTTGGCATACCAGCAATCAACAGTTTCAAGTTCTTTTGTCAAGTTCTCAAATGCTGGCTCATCTCAACAAGGTACTGTACTGTCACCTCATTGGTGTATTTCTGATCAATGTGCGGATCAATCATGACATGAGGTTGTCTTCCAAAAACAACCAAAAAAACACAAATACCAAAACAAAAACAAATTTCGAAGAGGGTGATTCGTTAAGTGAAGATCTGGGAGTGGTTCCGCAGCTACATAATACTAGTGGCAGTATCTAAGATCACAATAGTACAATTTCAAGCTTTGCTCCTACTTCTAGGGGTACCATGATCTACACACAAATTTCTGCGCAATTTTTCTTTGCGGTAAACACAGCAGCATCCGTGATGGCAGGAAATGCCTCTACCCAGTTTGAGAAAACATCAGTGCACACCAATACATAACAATAATTCCTAAAGGGTGTTAACTGTATGAAGTCGACTTGTATTTCCTGAAAAGATCCGTCTGCAGGAGGGATATGGGATGGCTCTGTTGGTATTGCTTTACCAATATTCTTCCTCAAGCAAGTAAGACAGGTCATTGCTCTCTTACATGCATGAGAATAGAATCCTGGCGCACACCAGTAGGCTCTCATCAGCCTGCACCTACCCTCTTTGCCTAGATGAGTCAGACCGTGTGCCACCTCAGCTAGACTTGGAAGGTATGCTCTGGGGGCTACTGGCTTACCGTGTCCACCTGCCCACAGTCCTGAGGACTCCTGGCCATATCCCTTTGTCCTCCAGACTGCCTTTTCCTGCAGGGAACACAAATTTTTGTATCTTAATTTAACTATCGTGTGTTTGCAATGTAGAGTACCATGAGCATAACTCAAAAAGAAAAAAAAGAAACATCTCTAGAGCAGAGAAAGAAGAAGAAAATTAAAAAGAAAATGTCAGGTTTGTCATTCACCAACAGGCATATCAGTGTCTATAAAAAATTTCCCTTCACCAGTATCCAGTATTCCCATTCTCCACCCTTTGTGCATGACAAGGCACACTGCAGTAATACTGGTGTCATCGTGCTTTTGAGATATACTGGGTTCGGGCAGAACTCTGAAGGACCTAGGCATGTGGAGTTTGAACTGTAATTGGGTCCATGTATTGTACCACTCTGTGTGAACGCAAAAGATGAAGAGGAAACTGTAGAAAAACAGGATAGAGGTTGGTGACAGATGAGTTTGTAGAGGTGAAGAAGATTTTATAAAAATTTGACAACTGGATTGGGCACTATGGGGAAGTGATTCTCTACTTGGTCTACTCCCCTTAAAAAAAATTCTGTGTGTCTTATCTCTACTGGGACTATCCCAGCCATCAATCCAGTGTCCTGTCCATCCTAAGTTCATAGGGAACCCAGTATCTATTAGATAATTTCCTCTACCTGTGATGGACATGCATCTAGAACAGCAGAATGCGACATTAGTCTTCAAGTTTTGTCAAAGGGTAATGTTGCATTTATTTTGTTCTTCCCATTAGCCGAATCTGTGTTTTCTATATGGCTTATGATTCCTTACTATATGTCCCTTGGTCCCGTCTATGTGTTTAATAATGTGGCTTGTGTTTTCTGTCTAGGGGATCTATATGTGTCCTACTACTCCTACAATCTCTGGCAAAATGCCCTTCCTTCCTACAAGTGTAACATATTATTGACCATTAGGGATCTGGGGTTTGGAATGATGGGTCTTTCCTGTATGTGCCAGTATACTTACCGTCCTCAACCTCTCCACCTGTTGTTCTCTGCGCCTAGCACTATTCTTGTGATGTTCAAGAGCACACTATCTAAGATTAGCTACTGTGACCCCTTTCCAATTTTGCAAAGAAGTCTGCACCCTGACACTCAATGCCTTATTGAGCCCGTCCATTTGCACAGAGACAGCCACCTCCCATTTGCCGAATTAGTGTTTACCAGTGATCTTATCCAGATGGAGAGTTTTCTATTTCTGCAAGAGACAAAAACAAAAAAAAGTTTAACAAGCTTCTAGGTCATGCAAAGTATTTCATTCAATCCTTCTCATCCCGTACTAAGGGTCTGTACATGGTCCAACAAACATTTCCAAGCTCATCTTTACTATGGGCATTACTAGGAATGAATACTTCTTATATGGTAACTGAAAGAATTACCCAGGGGTTACCTTGTCTCTGTCCGCTTTCCTACTGGCAAATACTAATGTGCGGACAGGTTTTTCTCCATTTCTGACGTTACTTTCTTGATTTTTTTGTTTTATTTTTGGGTTTTACTATATATGTACACGAATGATACCATACTTACCTGTTCCACTGGTCTCAGCCACTTCCCCCACAGGCTACTGCTCTACTTTTACCGGTTGGATACTCCTCTGGGTGCATGAGAAATGGCTGAAAACAATCAGGTCACCTTCTCCTCCTAAATAAAACTTCAACATTCATTAGTACATATATAGGTTACAGTCATATTTTTATTATTTTCTATAGTTTGTATGCTGGCCGTAACTGCTTCCACATCTACATATGGCGGTGTACTTGCATTCTCTTTTTTTTTTTCCTACTTATTTATTGTTGCTACAAGTTCAAACAGTTCTTATATTTCCATTCTTGTCTTATATGACTTTGGTTAGACATACCACTTGCAATACCTTAGGATCAAACTCACCAACCCCTCTTGCTGTCACAGGTTTAAACAATTTGTATGTCTGACCCTTTGTTTTCGGGATTTTATCAGACATATTCTTATCCTTAAGTTCTGCAATACCTCTGGTTCAAAGCTGTCCACCCTAGGGAATGGTACCCTATCATACATACCCATTCATTGCAAAAAGCCTCCGTGTGTGATCCATATTGTTCACACCTAATAAACCTTGCTGACCCCCTGGGCCGCGGCACCTCAACCTGAACCCTAGTTACCAAACGCCCACTGCTTGTGCAATTGGATCCCATCGCGGACTTTTTGCCAATAAACGCAATCCCCAATGCACACCTCAGATAGACGGTGAAAGACACCTAGCGCTTTCACTCGCTCCATCTCCGCTAAATACCACGACTCACTCCAATAATGACCACCGCGTACCCAGTGAGGCCCTATCTAGTTTCTGGATAGAAGTAAAAAGAATAGGGAGGGTCTACAAATTTGGCGCACAGCAGCCCGTCCACTGATAGAATACCTATGTAAAAATCACAGATTTTACCAAAACAATATATAGAAGACACACCATATAAGGTGTTTCCGCCGGATATTGTGCTGCACTGCTGGGGATTGAAAAAAACAGCAATAAAGATACCTTTATGAGAACCCACTTACTTGTTTCTGTGTGAGTGGGGTACGCCCTTAAAACTTTTATTGTGTGGAATTTCGATTCTGGCGGTTGAAAACGGTGCTACACATTCTTCTCTTTTATCTCCTTTTATCTCGACATGAACTGGGAGTTATTTATAATGAGAAGATTCGCCTGAACGAAAGAATTCATAGGCCAACACCATTTGGAGAAGATTCCCCATACCCATTGACAAGGGATGTGTTAAGTTTTATTACTCTTTTATTAAGTTTTTTATGCGCCCTGGCCACAGATTAATACCATTCTTTGTGTCTCCTATCTAGTTTCTATTTATTGGAAGTGTTGGGAGTGACTTACCCTTTCCAGAAAATATCCGCCTTTGGAGATTTTCCTGAGAGAGACTAGCGAAAACTCCCTATTCTTACACACAAATCACGCTTGCGTATGCTCTACTCAGCACTAATGATACCGCGATTTTACGCAAAAGCTCGTAAAAGGGATATCAAGTTGCGTTATGTATCGCACCCACAAACGTGCGGTCCAATCGCACAGTGTATAGGTACTTGTTACCTATCTGCCGTACGACCACGGGTCGATGTACAGACTGCGACCCTCAGCTCGGAGCGTAACAAAAAACCTTTTTACTTCAATACTACACAATGCTGCAATTCACTATTACGCTCCTCTGCAAATCTCCTCACGATTTGCGTATTTCAATCTATATTAACGTGAGTCAGCCGCCTCACGCCACCAAACCTCCTCTTACTTGGTGTACCACGGGACCCGATTTCCGGAGTTCAAATCCACTCTCTCCTACGTTCGCTACCTCAAATACACTTTGGTTTTTCTGTACAGAAAATTTAAATTCATTCAGATAGGCAGCTTTACCCCAGAGGCAATACAGTTTTTAAACTAAATTTAGAGTAACCTGCTTTTGAAATCTGATAGTTATGTGCTATTGTATTAAATGTCTACTATCCTACCTTTGAACTAAACGACACTATTGTATAATTTGTACTCAGCGCCCGCATTCTTACGCACTTTGCGCAAACACGCGACCGTGCGTGTCTCTTACGCTGCATGCGCAGTCCTTTACTTTGTCCGAGACACGTGTATAAAACCCTGCGTCCGCACTAAAACAAATGACACAGCTCTATAAATGTGAACAATACTAAAAACTATTGCCCACTAGACACAACTTGTTCTGTATAAACTTTTATGCAGACCTGCATTTTTGTCTTCACGCTTACTTCCTTAAAATAGTGTTATTTCAAATTTACCTATAAATTTACCTATATAGCAACAAATGTATCCTATTTCACACAGATCTATAATGACTCTAGCAATAATCAATAATTTAAATGATATGATTCAGATTGGATAGCTATCTTGCAACACATACACTGATATAAATATACACATAATTATAATAATATTATATATAATATATATTTATATATAAATATATCACTTGACTCTCATAGAACCCCCACACAGTACACACCTACTGAATGAATGCATTTCCTTCAAAGTCTCTAATTTGCATATCAACAGAGGTTCATATGCCTGTTCAAGAGGGTAGTGGGACAGGTTAATTAACATTTCAATGGCTATCCTAAACTAGCAAGCAGAGTTAACTAAATCCTAGAGGTAAAAGAAAAAAAAACTTTTTTTTTAATCTGTGTGTAATTCTTACATCAAGTATTCATCTATTAACTCTCACTAGGCCCAGCTGAAACTATTTGTAATTGACTATGGCATGGGTTAAATAAATGCATTGGTAACTCATAAATGGTGTTTTATGTGACCAAGGAAAGCTGATTATTCTGAGCAGTGAAAATCAGCCATTTAGAAAATGACCTTCCCAAAATGGACGCTGCTCCTCCCCCTTCCACATCCATGAGGGTTACACAAAATGGTGGACAGGCCATGTGGTTAGTCCAAAATGGAGTACAGACCATGCGGCTTCCTTTGTCACAAAGAAATCACACATCATACAAGCACCAGAAGCTATTTTAGGCCTGAGTTAAAAATAAAAACTATATCAAGGCTATGCAGCAACTTTTAAATATACTTTTAAACCTACTTAAACAGATAAACAATCCAAACTGAATCAAACACAATATGACTTATTTGAACCTTGTTTTGCAACAATAAAAATACATTTTAGCATCTTAAATATTATGAGAAATGCATTGTCCCTTGAATTTCATATCAGCGTCTTACTAATAACACAATAATACACACGGATATGATTTTCTCAGCTTTAGGATGCGTCCATCACAAGCTGATCGACCACAGCGTCGCATTTATAATGTACAGTGCATCATTAAGAACGTGATATCCCGGACGAGCCCACATCTGTGAATGCCAAATTGATTTCTCACAAATATTTAAAATGCCCGCTCTAATATATATTGTAAATGCCTGCACCTCTTATTACCATATCCCATGAATGTGCGCTATACATCGCAAAACACTGCATCTCATAAGAGAAAAAAATACACCCACACATTATCTGAGTTCCAAAGCTCATTGATGCATATATTTGTTATTAAAAGGATATGGATTCAATATATATTACAAAGTACAGTATACCTATAGTTACATGATTACAACTCACACAGTAAGCAGCTAATACATACAGTTACATACAGTTACATGCCATTACATACAGTTTCAGTTACAGGCCAGCGATACAATTACCATTCCCTCCAATGCATCTTATGTCTCTCTATCTTTGTAAATAAATACAGGAACTGATCTGGCAGCAAGTCCATCATCCTCTGAGATCAAAAAGCCGCTAAGCTCCTGTGTGATCAATGTGTTATCTAGTTTCTGGGGGAGGGGTTCACGATGAGTCACCAGTCCCTTTGTATACTGTAATCAGGTTCAGCCTTGGGGACGTCCAAAGGTGGCTGGCCTGATCTTCCTGTCCACTGTCCTAATCGGAACATCCATTGTTCTAACAAAAGTGATTTTTAGCTTTCTTACATATAATCATAACTATTTGTCACAATGTCCTACAACTTAATAACAATTATCAAATTAATCTACACATCAATCTGGTTGCTTCAATAGTAAATATGACAGGTCTATCTTGCTTCGTTCAAATAATACACATACATGACATTACTTCATTACATAATTTGAAATCATCATGATGTCTGGCGCTTGATATCACTATAATCATGTGCTGTATGAAATAGGTGTCGAATCCATCTCTGTGGCATGTCCGTGTAAATGCGTGTTACCATATTTTGCTGTGCTTGCTGCGTGTATTTGCAAGTATACCGACTTATATGTGTGTAGTTTGTATGTTCTCTTTATGTAATTTTTTTTTACTTCGACAATACACCACCACTGAACTGATGCAGCATAACACAGCACCCTATACAACAGCACTGGACATATGGCAGCAAGAGGACACAATCACTGTGACTGGATAGATGCAGCACAAGACAATGGACACTGAGAGAACGTAGCCACGTCCTTTTCTCTACACTCTCCAATGCCGGAGTGAAAATGGCGGGGACGTGCGGCTCCTTATATGGAATCCAAATCCCGCGAGAATCCGAGAGCGGGATGATGACGTTTTGCCTCGTTCTGATTTCCGAGTCAGGCGGGAAAACCTGAGCCTGACTCGGATCCAGACTCGGGTAGGGAGGTTCGGTTGGGTTTGGATCTCAGGGATTCGAACCCGCTAATCTCTAATTATGACCGTCGGCATCCCGACTGACGGGATCCTGTACCCAACCCAACATATCTTAAAAAGTGCATTTTTTACTTTAAAAAACAAATCGACTGCCCCCAATAGGGCAAAAATGTTGAGTGGTACTGTATGTCACACAGGTGTCTTGGTGCCCAAGACTACGCTGAATGCAGCCCCGCAACAGGGCGGCAGTGTGTTCTGTCTGTGTCACCTCTGCTCCAACCCCCTGAGCTCATATCGTCATAAAGTTGCATATGACGGGATGAGTGGACAGAGGTCCTCTTCTGCCACCCGGAACAGTACTTTCACATTTATTTATTTTTTATTTGAAACCAGAGGAAAGCAACATGCGTTTCTTATATTGTTGTGTTATACAGGAAAATGGACAGCTATAGGATGTATAATTTTGGGCCCTATTTATTAGTTACTGGTAATAAGAAAAAAAACTCTATTGCTGCTAGAGAAAATCTTTTTTTGGCCAAGTTAACATTAAAATGTCACTTGGGCTGCCTGATGATACCCTGCTCCTCTGTGAAACTTGCTGGCAGCGGGTAGTAGACGTAAGGCTTCGCTGGCCAGTCCTAGCCTCTACGCGTGTATGATCTGATTTTGCACTGGAGCCCGGACTTTGGCTTACATTTGTAGATTCAAATAAAAAGAAAAATTGTAGAATTCTAGAGTAAAAAATGAATTAAATATATTTGTGTCATTTGAATGAATGTTCAAGTTAGTTTTGTATGTTCTCCAGTTCACTCATTTAAAAATGCATTGGGACAGATCCAAAGGGAGCGTGACACACTGCTGTCTGTCTGACCTTCCTGACTGAATGCATGAAAAAGGAGGCCTGATTACACTCGTTTTCCTGATGTCTCCCACTGGTGCAGCTCCTCTCGGACCATGATGCTGCCTCTAACAACACTAAATAGATTAGATGAGACCTCTCTGCTGCTGCTTTATTATTCCCGTACACATGCTGTGGCCAGGGCCGGCAACAGAAATTTGGGGGCCCGGTACATGTATTTCTTTGCCCCCCCCCCCCCCAATTCCTCTCAACACACACACACATATATATATATATATCTATATATATATACACAGTATATGCATACACAGACACACACATATATATATATATATATATATATATATACATACACTGTGTATATATATATATACACACAAACTCACACACTCTCTCTCTCTCTCACTCTCTGGGGTGCCAGGACCCAGGAGGAACTCACCACAGCCAGGGGACAGCGGTGGGGCTGCGGGTGGCACCGCTGCAGTGAAGGTGTCCCCGACGGGAGGTGATCTTCCTGGGCTCAGGACGCTCTGCTTCTCAGCCAGGGGACTGCGGTGGGGCTGTGGGTGACGCTGCTGCTGTGAAGATGCACCCGGCGGGAGGTGACCTTCCTGGGCACAGGGGGGGGGGGGGCGGTATCGATGGTGTGCACTGTTGTTTTTTTCTTTCCTAATTGGTGGGCGGGCGGAGCGGCCAATGAGTATAGAGTATTTACAGCCACTCCAGCACCCGTGTTTTGTTCTCCTCTGCCTCGGGGCCCCTCTGAACCATGGGCCCCGGTATAGCTGTCCCCTTTGACCCCCCCTGTCGCCGGGCCTGGCTGTGGCAGCCGGCGGTGATTGACAGCTGAACTGGGCAGGCGTGTGTACACGCCCGCCCAGTTCATGACGTCAGTCCCAGACGGATCGGGCAGTGTGTATGCTCAACACACTGCCGTCCATAGATATATCTGCCGATCCAGAGCCGGCCCTAACCAATATGATGGCCTAGGCAAGATTTTGGCTGGTGCCCCCTAGCACCACCGCTAGTTCCGCCTCTGACCCTGCACCCCGTTCCCAGCACCATCACCCCCCCCCCCACACACACCCATAGCAGTTCTTTTTTTTTTCTCTACCCCCTGTAATTTAAATAAGAACAGTGTGCACATTCGGCGCACAGCCCAAAAAGGTATGTGTTTTTGCTGGCAAGGGGCATGGCTACACAATAGTAACCCCAATTCAACTTATGCCTCACAGTAGTGCAACTTTATTCACAATTTATCATACGATAGTGTCCCTTTTTCACATTACATCACACAGTAGTACCACTTTACCTTATATACGTTACTCCTCACAGTAGTGCCCCTCATTCACATAACATTATACTGAATTGCTCCTTATTCACATTACACCACACCATATTGCTCTTTATTCACATTACACCACACCATATTGCTCCTTATTCACATTACACCACACCATATTGCTCTTTATTTTCATTACACCACAACATATTGCTCTTTATTCACATTAGACCACACAGTAGTGCCCTTTCTATACATTATGCCACACAGTAGAGCAGCTTATACACATAATGCCACACATTGGTAATGCATTTATACACATAATACCATACAGTAATGCCCCTTACGCATATGACACACATTATTAATGTCCTTATAAACATAATGCGCCTTACACATTATGTCAACCCTTATTAATGCCCTTATACACATAATTTCCCTTACACATATGCCGCACATTGTTAATGCCCTTTTACACATAATGACACACATAATGGGGCAGATGTATTAACCTGGAGAAGGCATAAGGAAGTGATAAACCAGTAATATGTGCAAGGTGATAAAGGCACCAGCCAATCAGCTCCAATATGTAAATTAACAGTTAGGATCTGATTGGCTGCTGCCTTTATCACCTTGCGCATATCACTGGTTTATCACTTCCTTATGCCTTCTCCAGGTTAATACATCTGCCCCAATGTCCCTTACACATATGCCGCACATTATTAGTGCCCATATACACATAATGACACACATAGTGCCCCTTACACATGTTACACACAGGGGCGTAGCCAGAACTTTGTGGGCCCCATAGCAACATTTTGAAGGGGCCCCTGACCCAATGCTTCTAGAGAGACACCTCTCCGCAGCAATTGTTAATTTTAATGCCCCATAATAGTGCACTAGTTCATTTTCTGAACCATAGTAGTGCCTTAGTTCAGATTATTTCACATTGTAGGGCTACCAGTACACACTATGCAACACATTTCTCCACATGCCTCCACTTTATACTGTGCCACAATACAGTGCTGCAGTTCATATTTTGTAACATTATAATGCCCACTAGTTCATTTTATAAAACATTACAATGTGCAGGTCCAGGGGCATAACTAGATATATTGTAGGTCTCATGGCAAAAATTCTAAGTCCCCCTGTGTACCACCCAATGGTGAAAAATGTATGTAACACAGGTAACTTTGACAAGGGACGTGGGCCCCTCTCAGCTGTGGGCCCCATAGCAGCTGCACTACCTGCACCTATGGTACCTACGACCTTGGTTACACATTATTAATGCCCTTATACACATAATAACACATATAGTTCAACTGGCAGCTCTGCCAACGTCGGGTGCCTCATTTTTATGAAAATGCATCTTATTTGCATTGCTTTGTGGCTAGTATGCACAAGCAGCTTCTGCTGATTAAAATGATATGCAGCATGCCTATATATTGTGCGCGACTGGCTGTATCCGCATACAAAATGCTACACACAGAATATAGGCATGCCGCATATCATTTTAATCAGCAGAAGCTGCTTGTGCCCCTAGGCATACCAGATGCCCTAGGCAATTGCCTAGTTTGCCTATGCCTAGGCAATTGATCGGCAGCTATATCTACCAGTGTGTACCCACCTTAACACTATCCCCCAGCCACTCCCTCTCTCTTTGTCTCTCTCTGTCTTCGCTCATTGCATCATTGCCCCACCCACACTGTCCAGTGTCTCCCCAGCCATTGACCTCACCGCACATCACTGGAGGAACCTAATAACGACCCTGGACATTAATGTTTACATTGGTCTTTTTATACACTGGATACTGTATGGAATACAGTAATAATATTTAATACTATAGATGGTCTATAGCAGTGGTTCTCAAACTGTGAGCCGTGGCACCCTGGGGTACCTCAGGACACTTGCAGGGGTGCCTTGGAATGGTGGTTCAGGACCAATAAAACCTACAATAGGCTTCAGGACCAATAACATAATACATTAGGCAAAACTAGTGCTGGTGGCTTTCAATTATAAAGTATGTGGAAGAATAGAAGCACATTTTGGCTCTCATCACAAAAAAGAACCTAAGGATGACATTTAAACACAATTTGCTTAATTTAAAATTTCTCTATAAGAAACGTTTGGCCTAGGGGTGCCGTGAAAACAATTCTGGTGCTCTAGGGTGCCGTGATTCAGAAACGTTTGGGAACCTCTGGTCTATGGTATAGGACTATAGGCTGTATTAAACATTTAAATAATATAAATAAATGGTCAGAAAAAGGTTAAACATACCATCTATTATATAAAAATGAAAATAAAAGATTGTGAAACTTTACATACAAACGTATTAAAACATGGCGGAGGCAACTAAAACAATTATAAATCCCTAGCACCCCTGGGTGGGGGGGGGGGGGGGGAGACAGCAGCACAGAGTATATCAGTAGACAGCATAACTCTGGAATTGCTGGAGCAATGTACTAAAAAATTGGTACACATATGCGTTACAATCTCGGAAAAAACACTGTGGGGGGAAGACACCCCTAGCACCCCTAGGGGTGAGACAGCAGCACTGAGTATTTCAGCAGACAGCATAACTCTGGAATGCCTGCAGCAATTTACAACAAACTTGGTACACATATGACTTTCACTCTGGAAACAAACACTGTGGGGGTCAGACACCCCTAGCGCCCCTAGGTGAGGGACAGCAGCACAGAGTATGTCAGCAGACAGCATAACTGTGGAGGGCCTGGAGCAATTCACACCAAACTTGGCACACATCTGACTTACCATCTGGGAACAAACTCTGTGGGGGTAAGACACCCCTAGGGATGGGACAGCAGCACAGAGTATTTCAGGAGATAGCATAACTCCCGAATGCTTGGACCAATTTACAACAAACTTGGTACACATATGACTTACAAGCTGGGAACAAACACTGTGGGGGTAAGACACCGCTAGCGCCCCTAGGGGTGGGCCAGCAGCACACCCTATATCAGGACATGCATGATATGTCAGTGATGACAGTGCTGCATACAGAGGCGTATCTAGGTAAGGGCGAGTGGGGCACGTGCCCTGGGCGCCTTGGCAGGCCCAGGAGAGGGGGGCGCCGCCGGCGGCCAGGGCATCATGCCCCACTCGCCCCTGTCAACCCGAAATGTGAGGGGAGGAGAGCGCATCGTCTCTCCCTCCCCTCACCGCCGCTGAAAGCCCTAGCAGCGCTGCCAGAAGCGCTGCTGTGTCCGGTCTCCGGCATTAGCCAATCAGAGCTTGCGGACCGGCTCCTGATTGGCTGCCGGTCCGCGAGCTCTGATTGGCTAGTGAACCGGCGCCAGACAGCCGCCGGAGACCTGGAGCGGTGAGGGGAAGGAGAGGCGCTGCGCTCTCCTCCCCTCACATATCAACAACAAGCGGTGAGTGACGGGGGGGGGCACAGTGGGGCATGTATCTGGCACTAAATGGGGCATGTAACTGGCACTGAGTGGGGCATGTAACTGGCACTGAGTGGGGCCTGGCACTGTGGGGCATGTAACTGGCACTGTGGGGCATGTATCTGGCACTGTGGGGCATGTAACTGGCACTGTGGGGCATGTATCTGGTACTGTGGGGCATGAAACTGGCACTGTGGGGCAATGTATCTGGCACCGTGGGGCATGTATCTGGCACTGTGGGGCATGTAACTGGCACTGAGTGGGGCATGTATCTGGCACTGTGGGGCATGTAACTGGCACTGTGGGGCATTGTAACTGGCACTGTGGGGCATGTATCTGGCACTGAGTGGGGCATGTATCTGGCACTGAGTGGGGCATGTATCTGGCACTGTGGGGCAATGTATCTGGCACTGTGGGGCAATGTATCTGGCACTGTGGGCCATTTTCAGTGGCCACACCCCTTCTGGAGTGTGGCCACACCCCTTCTGGAGCGTGGCCACACCCATTTGCTTCTTTTTGTGTGTGTTTTTTTTTTTGGGGGGGAGGCGCCATTTTCCATCTTGCCCTGGGCTCCAAAAACCCTAGCTACGCCTCTGGCTGCATGTGACAGGGCCAGTGACATGATGTGAGGAGGGGAATGCAGGTAGCACAAACCCACACACTGAGAGTTATATAGTGGAAGTAGCACGGTCCCCCAGCAGCACAGAGTATATCAGGAGATACATAATGTGCTGCGCTATATAAGAAACTGTAAAAAAATTAGTGATGTGCACGGAAATTTTTCGGGTTTTGTGTTTTGGTTTTGGATTTGGTTCCGCGGCCGTGTTTTGGATTCGGACGCGTTTTGCCAAAACCTCCCTGAAAATTTTTTGTCGGATTCGGGTGTGTTTTGGATTCGGGTGTTTTTTTACAAAAAACCCTCAAAAACAGCTTAAATCATAGAATTTGGGGGGTCATTTTGATCCCATAGTATTATTAACCTCAATAACCATAATTTCCACTCATTTTCAGTCTATTCTGAACACCTCACAATATTATTTTTAGTCCTAAAATTTGCACCGAGGTCGCTGGATGGCTAAGCTAAGCGACACAAGTGGCCGACACAAACACCTGGCCCATCTAGGAGTGGCACTGCAGTGTCAGGCAGGATGGCACTTCAAAAAAATAGTCCCCAAACAGCACATGATGCAATGAAAAAAAGAGGCGCACCAAGGTCGCTGTATGACTAAGCTAAGCGACACAAGTGGCCGACACAAACACCTGGCCCATCTAGGAGTGGCACTGCAGTGTCAGGCAGGATGGCACTTCAAAAAAATAGTCCCCAAACAGCACATGATGCAAAGAAAAATGAAAGAAAAAAGAGGTGCAAGATGGAATTGTCCTTGGGCCCTCCCACCCACCCTTATGTTGTATAAACAGGACATGCACACTTTAACAAACCCATCATTTCAGCGACAGGGTCTGCCACACGACTGTGACTGAAATGACTGGTTGGTTTGGACCCCCACCAAAAAAGAAGCAATCAATCTCTCCTTGCACAAACTGGCTCTACAGAGGCAAGATGTCCACCTCATCATCATCCTCCGATTCCTCACCCCTTTCACTGAGTACATCACCCTCCTCACTGATTATTAATTCGTCCCCACTGGAATCCACCATCTCAGATCCCTGTGTACTTTCTGGAGGCAATTGCTGCTGGTGAATGTCTCCACGGAGGAATTGATTATAATTCATTTTGATGAACATCATCTTCTCCACATTTTCTGGAAGTAACCTTGTACGCCGATTGGTGACAAGGTGAGCGGCTACACTAAACACTCTTTCGGAGTACACACTGGAGGGAGGGCAACTTAGGTAGAATAAAGCCAGTTTGTGCAAGGGCCTCCAAATTGCCTCTTTTTCCTGCCAGTATACGTACGGACTGTCTGACGTGCCTACTTGGATGCGGTCACTCATATAATCCTCCACCATTCTTTCCATGGTGAGAGAATCATATGCAGTGACAGTAGACGACATGTCAGTAATCATTGGCAGGTCCTTCAGTCCGGACCAGATGTCAGCACTCGCTCCAGACTGCCCTGCATCACCGCCAGCGGGTGGGCTCGGAATTCTTAGCCTTTTCCTCGCACCCCCAGTTGCGGGAGAATGTGAAGGAGGAGATGTTGATGGGTCACGTTCCGCTTGACTTGACAATTTTCTCACCAGCAGGTCTTTGAACCTCTGCAGACTTGTGTCTGCCGGAAAGAGAGATACAACGTAGGTTTTAAATCTAGGATCGAGCACGGTGGCCAAAATGCAGTGCTCTGATTTCAACAGATTGACCACCCGTGAATCCTGGTTAAGCGAATTAAGGGCTCCATCCACAAGTCCCACATGCCTAGCGGAATCGCTCTGTTTTAGCTCCTCCTTCAATGTCTCCAGCTTCTTCTGCAAAAGCCTGATGAGGGGAATGACCTGACTCAGGCTGGCAGTGTCTGAACTGACTTCACGTGTGGCAAGTTCAAAGGGTTGCAGAACCTTGCACAACGTTGAAATCATTCTCCACTGCGCTTGAGTCAGGTGCATTCCCCCTCCTTTGCCTATATCGTGGGCAGATGTATAGGCTTGAATGGCCTTTTGCTGCTCCTCCATCCTCTGAAGCATATAGAGGGTTGAATTCCACCTCGTTACCACCTCTTGCTTCAGATGATGGCAGGGCAGGTTCAGGAGTGTTTGCTGGTGCTCCAGTCTTCGGCACGCGGTGGCTGAATGCCAAAAGTGGCCCGCAATTATTCGGGCCACCGACAGCATCTCTTGCACGCCCCTGTCGTTTTTTAAATAATTCTGCACCACCAAATTCAATGTATGTGCAAAACATGGGACGTGCTGGAATTTGCCCAGATGTAATGCACGCACAATATTGGTGGCGTTGTCCGATGTCACAAATACCCAGGAGAGTCCAATTGGGGTAAGCCATTCTGCGATGATGTTCCTCAGTTTCCGTAAGAGGTTGTCAGCTGTGTGCCTCTTATGGAAAGCGGCGATACAAAGCTTAGCCTGCCTAGGAACGAGTTGGCGTTTGCGAGATGCTGCTACTGGTGCCGCCGCTGCTGTTCTTGCTGCGGGAGGCAATACATCTACCCAGTGGGCTGTCACAGTCATATAGTCCTGAGTCTGCCCTGGTCCACTTGTCCACATGTCCGTGGTTAAGTGGACATTGGGTACAACTGCATTTTTTAGGACACTGGTGACTCTTTTTCTGACGTCTGTGTACATTTTCGGTATCGCCTGCCTAGAGAAATGGAACCTAGATGGTATTTGGTACCGGGGACACAGTACCTCAAACAAGTCTCTAGTTGCCTCTGAATTAACGGTGGATACCGGAAACACGTTTTTCACCACCCAGGCTGCCAAGGCCTGAGTTATCCGCTTTGCAGCAGGATGACTGCTGTGATATTTCATCTTCCTCACAAAGGACTGTTGGACAGTCAATTGCTTACTGGAAGTAGTACAAGTGGTCTTCCGACTTCCCCTCTGGAATGACGATCGACTCCCAGCAGCAACAACAGCAGCGCCAGCAGCAGTAGGCGTTACACTCAAGGATGCATCGGAGGAATCCCAGGCAGGAGAGGACTCGTCATACTTGCTAGTGACATGGCCTGCAGGACTATTGGCTTTCCTGTGTAAGGTGGAAATTGACACTGAGGGAGTTGGTGGTGTGGTTTGCAGGAGCTTGGTTACGAGAGGAAGGGATTTAGTGGTCATCCAAAGTTTTTGAACTTGTCACTGACTTCTGATGAATGCGGTCCAGGTGACGTATAAGGAAGGATGTTCCTAGGTGGTTAATGTCCTTACCCCTACTTATTACAGCTTGACAAAGGCAACACACGACTTGACACCTGTTGCCCGCATTTGTGTTGAAATAATTCCACACCGAAGAGGTGATTTTTTTTGTAATTTGACCAGGCATGGCCATATTCGTCCCACGGACAACAGGTGTCTCCCCGGGTGCCTGACTTAAAAAAAAACCACCTCACCATCAGAATCCTCCTGGTCAATTTCCTCCCCAGCGCCAGCAACACCCATATCCTCCTCATCCTCGTGTACTTCAACAGTGACATCTTCAATTTGACTATCAGGAACTGGACTGCGGGTGCTCCTTCCAGCACTTGCAGGGGGCGTGCAAATGGTGGAAGGCGCATGCTCTTCCCGTCCAGTGTTGGGAAGGTCAGGCATCGCAACCGACACAATTGGACTCTCCTTGGGGATTTGTGATTTAGAAGAACGCACAGTTCTTTGCTGTGCTTTTGCCAGCTTAAGTCTTTTCATTTTTCTAGTGAGAGGATGAGTGCTTCCATCCTCATGTGAAGCTGAACCACTAGCCATGAACATAGGCCAGGGCCTCAGCCGTTCCTTGCCACTCCGTGTCGTAAATGGAATATTGGCTTGTTTACGCTTCTCCTCAGACGCTTTTAATTTTGATTTTTGGGTCATGTAAAAGCCTAATATATATCCTATATTAAACACGCTAAAAGGTTAATGAATACAGTACGCAATTGGAGTATGGAATACCGTAAGAGTACGCACGTAGCGTACAAACGCTTAGCCGTGGACGAGACGTACGAGCGGCACGTTCGCTCACGGCTTAAAGCGTAAAGGCAAGCACGCTATAGGCTGCCGACTAATGTAATGATACGCTAGCAGCGTAGCTGACGCTCGAGACCACGAGGAGATCACGAGCGGCGCTGACGCTCACAGAGTTAAACCTTTGTAACAATATCATAAACAATGTACTTCAATTGTAAACCTTTGTGCAGTGATAAGGTGTAAATGCAACACAGTGTAACCTTGTTAGTTTAAAAGCTGTATGAGCGATTCTTACGCTCTGAGAACCCTTTAGCAATATAATAAACACTCAAATACCGGTCTAAGGGTCTAACACCTTTTAAGGAAATGAATGAACGTTCAATCAATCGCAAAAGAATACACAATACAAGTTATACACTACCAAACTAACATAAAATACCTAACCGAGTTACTACACGTTAAAATACAACAAAGACACAATTACATTTAAAAGGGGGAAGGAGAGAGAGAATGGCTTACAACAAAATAGGAGATAAATATGGTTGCAGAGAACTTACGCACAAGGGGAACAATCGCATGCGCCTTCCTGGATATCCAGCTCCCGATTATCAGTGATGAGAACCGTTGAGAAGAGAGTAGGGAGCTGGCCCAGGTCGGCTTGTCTTTATATACACTTACACACAGTACAGTACAATGGTCCCTACATTCTTATTGTTCATTGGACACAGGAATTCGTCTCTGCATTATAACAAAAGGTCATAGGTTGGTTCATACAGGTGGGCTGTGACTATTTCAAACTGCTCAGGTGGGAGGGAAACTGGGTTTCCCGCCGCATGGATAATAAAGTGCAAATATAGTAAATGTCCATAAACTTCTTATGTCCATAACTATACGCACGAGCGAGTAATCCGCTTCAAACCAACACCGGAATATTGCTAATTATATTCTCTTCCGATGGATACTAAACACCACTGTGTAACCCCTGTCTGACCCTTCGTATCAAACAAAGAGGAATCTCTCTGTCCCCGAACATGCTATATTAACTAAACTTTCAGATTCTATCGAAGGGACCATAATCTACAAAATACATTATATGACTAAAATATGTTACGATTGAGTCGCCCGCTAGACGAACACAAACTCTACCGTAAATGCGCATACCGCGCGTCCGCGAGTGCACGCGACCGCGAGTATACGCACGCACGGGAGGGCTCATGCACGTGCAGCGGGCACACGCATGAGGTGCATATATGGCAATGTGCAGCGTGATATTTTTCTGACTTTGACAGTCCACCCTTTGGCAGTCACCAATAACTGCCACTTCCTAAAACAGTTCAAATAGAGAAAAATATATGTCATGTATAATACATTTCTATGATTGGGTAGGGGAGGAGAGGAGAAGGTAGGAAAAGGGTATGACCTAGTGAGATAGCAGAAGCATGTGTGTATGAATCCATGTTTGGGGGGTCATGTATCATCGTGCCGTACGTGTTTTAAATCAAGCTTCGAGGTATTGCGAAGTATACATTTGAATTCCTTCTTATCCCGTGGTACGGGTCTGTGGATGGGCTGTCAAACTTTACCGAGCTCTTTTCGGCTTTTGGTTGCAACAAAATGGGGGAGCACATTTTAGTTGATGATACATGAATAGGGGGATATGTGAGTGCTGGTATCTGTGCCTATATTCCCTATCGACTATGTGTGTTATTACCTGAAGTCTCCCGATGCTTTTGCTATAAACGGTGTGCAAAAAGCTTTTTCAATGTCCATAGACTTACAAAAAGTGTTGGGCTAGCGTAAAATTAAAGGTACTAGGGATATGGGGGGTCTATGGCATAGTCCATCAGTTGTCTGTGTAAAAGGTTGTCAAATTCTTCTTCCAAGCGGATGTCTTTGTACCTTGGAGGAAAACAAAGGAGAAACGGGTGAAAGAAACGGACCGTGGAATCACATTTTCATCACAACATTGTCTCTATCGTTGGGTCATAAACCAAATCAGTCGTTGTTATTACAGTATCTTCACTTCTTAAACTCATCACTCGGGCGCTACGTTTACACCTTGTTAAAACCCGAACGCATCTAAATATCAGACCGACCAATATGATGACACCCAGAATACACAAAAGAAATTTCCCTACATCCATGATAATACCTTGGGTCCATTCTCCTAAACCAGAGAACCAATTTTGTGGGTTCAACCATGACACCCAACCGGTCAGCTCATTACCCACAGCGGCAAGGGTGAGATTGTGTTTCCTTCGGAACTCCCATTTTAATTGCAAAATGTCATCCATCTTTTGGTCTATGACCTCGGCCGGGTCCTCGGTGCTGTTTGTAATATACGTGCAGCACTTTATTCCATACTGAGTCGCTAGGGTAACACAATACCCGCCTGTCACAGCTGTGAGATAATTGAGAATCATCCTATGCTGAACCAGTTCTGTTTTATAAGCTTGGAGCTCCCTTCCGGTATACCTGAATGTGTCATCATACATTTCAGTGATGTTGTCTAATAAATTTGCAAGCGCAGATATATATTTATAATTTATCACTCCTCTGGCGGTACGAGTGATATCTAACGCGATTAGGAATTGAATCCCGGTGGATTCATGGATCAGGTCAGAGGCCGGATGCTCTATTCTTTCTATCAGGTGCCGTTTAACGATGTGCTCGTAATGAGTGTGAGTATAAGGAGCTTGGGCACTGCGGTGAATATCCTTCATTTTAGTGTGGGATACGGTCATTACCTCAGGCAGTACTTTTCCAATATAACATAACCCTTCTGAGTTTGGGACAAGCCACTTATACGCCTTCCTCCCGCATATGAAATATGCATCATCGGGGAGAACATATGGGACGGAGTAGGAAATAACCATATTACACATTTTCCATATGAAATCTCCTAACCCTAATTCTCCCATCTGTTTAGTACACGTATCAGTTTGTACGATATGTGCACAGTATCCTGGTGATACTTCTCCAACTCTCATGATCCTACTTCCTAGGGTATACCTATATCGGAAATATTTTCCACTACCGGCTATGTGGCGTATAAGTTCTGTATCTGTAGGCATTCTATCGGCTCTGTATGAAAAGGTCATGGTTTGGTTATTCCATGACACTTCCCAATTTCCCGGCTTTCGGGGATTGGAAATGTTAAAACATACTAGGGATCTATCCACATGATATTGGTGGAGCTTCAAACTAGGAGGACTGGAGATATTAAACCTCCTGTCCACCGGCCTCCCACCACTTAGCTCAAGTACCTCCCCTATAGTTAAAGGGAATGGCACTAATCCTGATTTGCTATGGCCTTGAGGTACTTGAGAGCATACCCAACAATCTGTCTGATTTAACACTTTACCCACTAAGGAGTGATAGTCACTCAATGGATGCCGGTCCATGTGGATATTAAAACTGGACTGACATTTCTTGATGCACCCATCCTCAACTACACTGTCACAGAGTCTACAGATACAGTTTTCTTCAGCTAACAATCCTTCACAATTCCTTCTATTGTCAATGCTACCAGATCGTTTTCTGATACTCGCCTTTACTCGGTGATTATGTTGTTCTTGGAAATCTACGCCTCCATCTCTGTCATCAGAACCCATTCCAGAACCTCTCTCGACCTCCATGGTACTCTCGCCGGAACAGACTGCTCTGGTCAACATCATGGTTAACAGGAAAATCCGGATCACAGTCTCTTGGGGCAAGTCCATCTTATAGGAGGAAATGGAGAAGAGTGAGAAGGGGGAAAGAAATAATTGAGGGAGATGGGATGGGAAGTGGATAAAAACAATAAAAGGGAACAGGGAATCGACAACTGCCTCCGATCTTATTATTCTCAATGCTCAGGTGCCGTCTCAGTCCTCCTGAAACAGACACTCCAGTGATACAACTTCCTCTACCGTCTGTTCTTTATCACGGGACCT
This sequence comes from Pseudophryne corroboree, assembly GCF_028390025.1. Lineage (NCBI taxonomy): Eukaryota > Metazoa > Chordata > Amphibia > Anura > Myobatrachidae > Pseudophryne > Pseudophryne corroboree. The sequence continues at coordinate 736,125,819 of NC_086448.1, read as the reverse complement.
CTCTGGATCAGCAACTTTCTTACAATGGGACGAATGAACCCAAGTCTCTCTCTCGGCAACCTTCAATGCTGTCGTGCTAATCAATAAGACTTGGTATGGTCCTTCCCATCTGTCAATAAGGCAACCTGAGCGTAGAAAATTCCGTATCATTACATAATCCCCAGGTTCAATGTCATGACAATTACTATCTGGCAGATCAGGAATCACTAACTTCAAATTATCATTCTGATTCCTTAGCTGTTTACTCATCTTAACCAAATATTTTACAGTCACTTCATTGTTACACTTCAAATCATCCTGAGGGTTAATCATAACATGCGATTGTCGACCGAACAGTATTTCAAAAGGGGACAGATTAAGAGGAGACCTGGGAGTGGTTCTGATGCTGTATAATACAATGGGCAAAGCTTCTGGCCATGTCAATCCTGTTTCTGCCATAACTTTGCTCAATTTATTTTTAATAGTGCTGTTCAGTCTTTCTACCTTCGCACTCGCCTGGGGGCGGTACGGAGTGTGCAGCTTACTATCAATTCCCATCAACTTACACATTCCTTGAAAGACATCACCTGTAAAATGGGTACCCCTATCACTTTCAATTATTCTAGGGATACCGTATCTACACACAAATTCCTGTACAATTTTCTTAGCAGTAAACATTGCGGTATTTGTGGCCGCAGGAAATGCTTCGACCCAATTTGAAAACACATCTATACAAACTAGTACATACTTCAAATTTCGACAAGGGGGTAATTGTATGAAATCAATCTGTATTACCTGAAAAGGGCCGCCTGTAGGTGGGATATGAGATGGTTCTGTTGGTATTGCCTTTCCGATATTCTTCCTCAAGCAGGTGAGGCAAGTCATTGCCCTCTTTCCCGCATGGGAAGAAAATCCTGGGGCGCACCAATATGCTCTTACCAACTTGCACATCCCTTCCTTGCCTAGATGAGTCAGCCCATGTGCTGCTTCCGCTAAACTTGGAAGGTATGCTCTGGGTGCCACTGGTTTACCCTGCCCATCTGTCCAGAGTCCTGGGGACTCCTGGCCATATCCTTTTGCCCTCCAAACTGCCTTTTCCTGTGTGGAACACAAATTTTGCATTTCACACAATTTCTGTGTGTTGACGGTATTAAATACCATCAGTTGTGTGGTGTCTGTTTGTCTGGGGGTACCAGCTGCTAACTTAGCAGCTTCGGCTGTTACCAAGTGATACCGGGTCTTGGCTATATGTATGTGCTTTACACTTGATAACAGCCACTCTGTCAGGTTCCTGTATCGCTGTTAGAAGCCTTTTGATGTGAGCTGCATGCGCTACCGGTGTACCAGCTGCCGTCATGAAATTTCTGAGGCGCCATAGGGCTCCGAAATCATGGACTACCCCGAAGGCGTATCTAGAGTCGGTATAGATATTGGCTGTTTTGCCCTTAGCCAATTCACATGCTCTGGTTAGGGCAACCAGTTCAGCAACCTGGGCTGAGTGAGGTGGGCCTAGCGGTTCTGCTTCTATGGTGCCTTGGTCATCTATGACTGCGTATCCAGTACACAAGTCTCCCGAGTCCGTCTGTCTGTGACAACTACCGTCAGTGTAGAAAGTAAGATCTACATCTTCCAATGGGTTGTCACTGATGTCAGGCCTTGCCGTGAAATTTTGGGTCAAATATTCCATACAATCATGTGAGTCAGTGTCTGTACTAAATCCTCCTCCATCACTCTCATCCCCCACCCTTTGTGCCTGTCCAGGCACACCTGGGAGATACGTTGCTGGATTTAGTGCACTGCATCTCTTTATGGTGATGTTTACAGGGGCCATTAGTGGTAATTCCCACCTTGTAAACCGTGCGGATGAGACATGTCTGGTTTGGGCAGAATTTAGTAAGGCTGACACTGCATGAGGTGTATGGATTGTGAGGTTGTGTCCTAGCACTACATCTTCGCTTTTCGTTACTAGCAATGCTATTGCAGCGACACTTCGCAAGCATGTGGGGAGGGATCGCGCTACCGTATCTAGCTGAGTGCTGTAGTATGCTACCGGCCTGCTGGCATCACCGTGCTTTTGGGTTAAGACGCCTGCCGCGCAACCAGCACTTTCTGTTCCGTACAGCTCAAAGGGTTTCCCATAGTCTGGCATACCTAATGCTGGTGCCTGCGTTAGGCACTGTTTAAGTCTCTCAAATGCCATCTCGGATTCGTCTGTATGCGAAATCCTATCAGGTTTGTTTGATGAGACCTTCTCCTGCAAAGGTAATGCTAGAATGGAAAAACCTGGGATCCAGTTACGGCAATACCCACACATTCCTAGAAACGTTCTGATCTGTTGCTGGGTTTGTGGCAGAGTCATGTCTCGAATTGCTTGAATTCTATCAGCGGTCAGGTGTCTCAGTCCTTGTGTCAGACAGTGTCCCAGATATTTTACTTTAGTCTGGCATAATTGCAACTTGTCTTTGGAAACCTTGTGTCCTGTGTCTGAAAGATGAAACAGGAGCTGTTTCGTATCTTTCAGGGACGCTTCCAGTGAATCTGAACATAGTAGTAGATCATCCACATATTGGATCAATACTGATCCACTCTCTGGTTGGAAAGACTGTAAACAATCATGCAAAGCCTGTAAAAATATACTTGGGCTGTCTATGAAACCTTGTGGTAATCGAATCCATGTGTATTGGACTCCTCTGTATGTGAATGCAAACAAATATTGGCTGTCAGGGTGCAGAGGTACCGAGAAGAAGGCGGAGCAGAGGTCAATAACAGTGAAAAATTTCGCAGTGGGAGGGATTTGCATAAGGATGACAGCTGGATTTGGCACTACGGGGAACTGACTCTCAACTATTTTGTTAATCCCCCTTAGATCCTGCACTAGCCTGTAACCCCTCCCCCCACTCTTTTTCACAGGTAAGATGGGACTATTGGCAGTGCTGGATGTTCTTACCAGAATGCCCTGTTGTAGCAAGCGCTCTATTACGGGGTATACTCCTAACTCCACCTCTGGCTTCAGAGGGTATTGTGGGATTTTTGGAGCTATCCTACCGTCTTTTACTTGCACAACTACTGGAGCTACGTTTGCCATTAATCCAGTGTCTTGTCCATCTTTAGTCCAAAGTGACTCTGGTATTTGGGATGTAATTTCTTCTACCTGGGATGAACTCCTATTTATCATAACGGTATGTGACATTAATTTTGATGGGGAGTCTAGCATGTCTCGTACTTCCTGAGCGTGATTCTCAGGTATGTCTAAGAATACACCCTCAGGAGTACAATAAATGACACACCCCATTTTACAAAATAAATCTCTTCCCAGGAGATTAGTCGGTGCCGATGCAGCCAGCAAAAAGGAATGTTTGGTATGCAAGGGCCCTATTGTAATCTCTGCTGGTTTGCTAACAGGGTAGTGCTGTACTACTCCCGTTACTCCCATGGCTGGAATTGTTTTACCAGTGGTTCTCATGCCCACTGTCGAATTTATCACTGATTTGGCCGCCCCCGTATCTACAAGGAAATTTAATGATTTACCAGCTACATCAATTGTGATCTCGGGTTCACTTCCAAGACTTGCAATCAATTTCACTGGCTGCAGATTACAGGTGTGGCCACACCCCTATTGGGTATGGTGACCTCCCTGAATCGCGCTGGCAGCAATTACTTGTGGTGGGGGTAGATGGGAACTATCAGAGATTTGCCAGTCTCTTCTTGGGGGATACCTTTTTGTTTCCCCTGCATGTGGCTCATAGCTCCGCCCCTTCGGTCCTTGATCCCAATGTCTCGTATCAGGTCGTTGTCTATAGGGTTTATATGAATTTTGTATTTGTTTTGCTTTACAATCACGTGACATGTGTCCCTCTCTGTGACAACTATAACATTTTATACCTCTTGACTTACCCACAGGGGTCACAGTTCTGGGCTGAGGTGGCCGGGTAGTGAGGGCCTGTATGCTTACAGCCATTAACTTATCACTCTGTGACTCCCTGTGTCTGATGATATTCCGATCATGCCCAGCAGCAGCCTCTCCCAATGCATCCACCGACATACCTCTCCAATCAGGCCTAATGGTTTGTATTCTATTCCTTAAAACTTCTTTTAGACCGTCCATTAATACTGAAACAGCTACTTCCCTGTGGTGTACATTAGTTTTAATGTCATCTATAGCAGTGTACCTAGCCATATCCTGCAGAGCCCGGTGAAAATACTCTGGTGTGGATTCACCTTCTTTTTGTTTTATTGTAAAGATTTTATTCCACTTTACTACTGCAGGAAAATATACCCCTAACTGTAAGTTGATTCTCTTTACATTATCCTGATTATACTCGTCTGTTAGTGGTACTTCCTCATCTAACTTGCAATCAGCGATAAACTTTAACGGATCAACACTGGGGGGTAAACATGCCCTCAAAACTGTCTTCCAATCTTTGTTATTTGGCTCTGCAGAATTTCCTAGCTCCCTAATATACTTTTGACATGCAACTAAGTCTTTCCTAGGATCAGGGAATTCAGACATCATTGATCTTAATTCTGCTCGGGAAAAGGGACAGTGCATGGCGATGTTCCTGACAGGAGTTGCCCCTGAAGTGTCAGTTTTCCCATATGGCACTGCTATTACCCTAACAGGATTAAGTCCAACAACATCATTCTGAGTAGATTCTACAACATGTGGTGAAATGGTTTCAGCATAGTGTATGGTGCCGTACTTACCAGTCGATACAACCTCACCTGTCCCTCCGCTAGGGGCCTTTGATACTAATCTTACGGGTTGGGTCGTGCCTACTGCTGTTTCTGATATGGTGGCTGCTAGGGAGAGTGCTGATATTGTTGTGGGCTCATCCTCTTGGTCACAATCCTAGGGAAAGTTCAAAACAGGGTACAACTTGCACGGATTAGTGTTAGCATTAATTACTTTGGTTACATTATCCTTAACTTCTACACATTTAACATGACCCTGAGTGCCATTCTCTGCAACCAATTTCTCTCCAGGTATGTATGGTGGTGGGGGTGCAGTGGCTATCAGTTTCCTGATAGAGTTAGATCCAGTGGCTTGCGCCAACCCCCTTTGTATTTCACATTCCTGTTGCCACAATGTTAAATAATCATAATGTTTAATACGCCTTTTTGAAGATTTAATCAGGCAAACTCTTCTCCTTAAATTCTGTAACACTTCTGGGTTAAAACTACCTACCCGGGGAAACTTTTCCCCGTCATGCACAGTCATCCTTTCCCATTCATTGCACAACATTTCTGTGTGATGACCATATTTCTCACACATGATATACCTTGCCGACCCGATTGGTCGGTTTACCAAATCAACCTGAACCTGGGTTGATCGCCCCTTACCTGAACAACTGGCCCCCATCTCTGCAGGTGCTGCTTTCACTACCTCTGACTTCAAATCAGGGTCTTCGGCAACCCTTACAAAAACCAAGATGCTCGGGGTAAGGCTGCGGTGGGGGTTTTGCTCCGAAGTCCGCCCACTTAACTCCCGTCCACGCTGGCCAATACGGCGACCAAAGTTCCCAGAGGTTCCGTACCCAACCTAGGGCACCTAAGTACGTCTACTTGCTCGGGCGTGTGGGAGTGTCTTACCCTCCCCAGCAAGTATCAGTCGCTGGAATGTCCCTGAGTGATCAGGCTACTTCCCTTAAAATAAAAAAAATTACACAAATCACGTTAACAATGTGCAAGCAGCGTTCTTCTGAATTCAAGGCACGCTGATGCACACAATCACATGCGGTACAATCGTATCTGCACACAAGCAACTAATCTTATGTGCGGAACGATCAGTGGAATCGAAAATTTCGGCTGCGAATTCCTTCAGCAATGAGCTTCTTTGGCCTATATGGGTCTAGCACCAACCCTCTTCGGTTGTGCTTCTCTACTTCTTGTCTGCTGTACCTGAACCTCCTGTTCTGTGACCTCCTGGTCTGTGACCTCCTGGTCTGTGACCTCCTGGTCTGTTATGTACAGCAGACTCTACTGCTCATAAATGTGTCGAGACTAACAAGGGACGCCTCCCAAGCCACCCCACGATATCACTCTCGCTGGTGTACCTCTTTCTACTGGCCTATGGTTCCCACTTCCGTAATAAAAGAGAAATCTTATATATACACACTCTTACATTCAAACACTCTTATTTCTGTACAGAATTCCTTTCATTCAGTAATAGTCTAACCCAGAAGAATTACAACAGAGAAAGTCTTAATGTTTTAACTTTAAACTTTTTGGATTTGAGATAGATTTGTGTTATTTTCGCGTTACTTCCTTATCGCTTATTAAAACAATACTATCGTGCGGTTTGTATTATGTGGGCGTATCCGTACGCTCCGTTGCATGATATACGCTCCGTGCGTCGACCCTTGCGTTGCGTACGCCCTGCCCTTGTAAGGACACGTGTACGCAGACCAAGTACGTCCACAGTTACACACTACACGTTTATCAATGTGAATGATCTTTAACAGTAATCCTTCACTGACCACCACTCAAATCTCCCTTGTATTCTAGGCGAGATTGTGTGCGTGCCTTTTACAATTATTCCCTTAAATATTACTTTTAGCTATTAATAACAACAAATGTCTCAACACGTTATCACTAGTGTGTGGCAATCAGGAGAATGAGGTACGGACAAATAATGCTAGACACGAAATACAGGTGTGTGTGCTTATGCGTACGTTCGCAAAACAGAAACTAAACAGGTTTTAAAAGACAATAACGTACTGTTCCTACCTTTCGGTTCCGGATTCCTTCAGCACTCCTTACTAAGCGAAGCAGACGCTTATCTGGTCAGCACTACGAGGAATATTACCTCCCGCCTTTTGCTGACCAATAATGTCTGCTGAAATTACCTAGTGCAGATATGTGAAGAGCGGGCGAGTCCCCAATTGTAAAAGCCTAATATATATCCTATATTAAACACGCTAAAAGGTTAATGAATACAGTACGCAATTGGAGTATGGAATACCGTAAGAGTACGCACGTAGCGTACAAACGCTTAGCCGTGGACGAGACGTATGAGCGGCACGTTCGCTCACGGCTTAAAGCGTAAAGGCAAGCACGCTATAGGCTGCCGACTAATGTAATGATACGCTAGCAGCGTAGCTGACGCTCGAGACCACGAGGAGATCACGAGCGGCGCTGACGCTCACAGAGTTAAACCTTTGTAACAATATCATAAACAATGTACTTCAATTGTAAACCTTTGTGCAGTGATAAGGTGTAAATGCAACACAGTGTAACCTTGTTAGTTTAAAAGCTGTATGAGCGATTCTTACGCTCTGAGAACCCTTTAGCAATATAATAAACACTCAAATACCGGTCTAAGGGTCTAACACCTTTTAAGGAAATTAATGAACGTTCAATCGCAAAAGAATACACAATACAAGTTATACACTACCAAACTAACATAAAATACCTAACCGAGTTACTACACGTTAAAATACAACAAAGACACAATTACATTTAAAAGGGGGAAGGAGAGAGAGAATGGCTTACAACAAAATAGGAGATAAATATGGTTGCAGAGAACTTACGCACAAGGGGAACAATCGCATGCGCCTTCCTGGATATCCAGCTCCCGATTATCAGTGATGAGAACCGTTGAGAAGAGAGTAGGGAGCTGGCCCAGGTCGGCTTGTCTTTATATACACTTACACACAGTACAGTACAATGGTCCCTACATTCTTATTGTTCATTGGACACAGGAATTCGTCTCTGCATTATAACAAAAGGTCATAGGTTGGTTCATACAGGTGGGCTGTGACTATTTCAAACTGCTCAGGTGGGAGGGAAACTGGGTTTCCCGCCGCATGGATAATAAAGTGCAAATATAGTAAATGTCCATAAACTTCTTATGTCCATAACTATACGCACGAGCGAGTAATCCGCTTCAAACCAACACCGGAATATTGCTAATTATATTCTCTTCCGATGGATACTAAACACCACTGTGTAACCCCTGTCTGACCCTTCGTATCAAACAAAGAGGAATCTCTCTGTCCCCGAACATGCTATATTAACTAAACTTTCAGATTCTATCAAAGGGACCATAATCTACAAAATACATTATATGACTAAAATATGTTAGGATTGAGTCGCCCGCTAGACGAACACAAACTCTACCGTAAATGCGCATACCGCGCGTCCGCGAGTGCACGCGACCGCGAGTATACGCACGCACGGGAGGGCTCATGCACGTGCAGCGGGCACACGCATGAGGTGCATATATGGCAATGTGCAGTGTGATATTTTTCTGACTTTGACAGTCATTTTACTGAACTTTTGTTTTTTGGATTTTACATGCTCTCTACTATGACATTGGGCATCGGCCTTGGCAGACGACGTTGATGGCATTTCATCATCTCGGCCATGACTAGTGGCAGCAGCTTCAGCACGAGGTGGAAGTGGATCTTGATCTTTCCCTATTTTAACCTCCACATTTTTATTCTCCATTTTTTAATGTGTGGAATTATATGCCAGTATCAATAGCAATGGCCTACTACTATATATACTGCACACAACTGAAATGCACTACAGGTATGGATGGATAGTATACTTGACGACACAGAGGTAGGTAGAGCAGTGGCCTTCCGTACCATACTGCTATATATACTGGTGGTCACTGTCAGCAAACTGCAAAACTAAAATGCACCACAGGTATAGAATCTAGATGGATAGTATACTTGACGACACAGTCAGCAAACTGCAAAACTAAAATGCACCACAGGTATAGAATCTAGATGGATAGTATACTTGACGACACAGAGGTAGGTAGAGCAGTGGCCTTCCGTACCGTACTGCTATATATACTGGTGGTCACTGTCAGAAAACTGCAAAACTAAAATGCACCACAGGTATAGAATCTAGATGGATAGTATACTTGACGACACAGAGGTAGGTAGAGCAGTGGCCTTCCGTACCGTACTGCTATATATACTGGTGGTCACTGTCAGCAAACTGCAAAACTAAAATGCACCACAGGTATAGAATCTAGATGGATAGTATACTTGACGACACAGAGGTAGGTAGAGCAGTGGCCTTCCGTACCGTACTGCTATATATACTGGTGGTCACTGTCAGCAAACTGCAAAACTACAATGCACCACAGGTATAGAATCTAGATGGATAGGATACTTGACGACACAGAGGTAGGTAGAGCAGTGGCCTTCCGTACCGTACTGCTAAATATACTGGTGGTTACTGTCAGCAAACTGCAAAACTAAAATGCACCACAGGTATAGAATCTAGATGGATAGTATACTTGACGACACAGAGGTAGGTAGAGCAGTGGCCTTCCGTACCGTACTGCTATATATACTGGTGGTCACTGTCAGCAAACTGCAAAACTACAATGCACCACAGGTATAGAATCTAGATGGATAGTATACTTGACGACACAGAGGTAGGTAGAGCAGTGGCCTTCCGTACCGTACTGCTATATATACTGGTGGTCACTGTGTCAGCAAACTGCAAAACTAAAATGCACCACAGGTATAGAATCTAGATGGATAGTATACTTGACGACACAGAGGTAGGTAGAGCAGTGGCCTTCCGTACCATACTGCTATATATACTGGTGGTCACTGTCAGCAAACTGCAAAACTAAAATGCACCACAGGTATAGAATCTAGATGGATAGTATACTTGACGACACAGAGGTAGGTAGAGCAGTGGCCTTCCGTAACGTACTGCTATATATACTGGTGGTCACTGTCAGCAAACTGCAAAACTAAAATGCACCACAGGTATAGAATCTAGATGGATAGTATACTTGACGACACAGAGGTAGGTAGAGCAGTGGCCTTCCGTACCGTACTGCTATATATACTGGTGGTCACTGTCAGCAAACTGCAAAACTACAATGCACCACAGGTATAGAATCTAGATGGATAATATACTTGACGACACAGAGGTAGGTAGAGCAGTGGCCTTCCTTACCGTACTGCTATATATACTGGTGGTCACTGTCAGCAAACTGCAAAACTAAAATGCACCACAGGTATAGAATCTAGATGGATAGTATACTTGACGACACAGAGGTAGGTAGAGCAGTGGCCTTCCGTACCGTACTGCTATATATACTGGTGGTCACTGTGTCAGCAAACTGCAAAACTAAAATGCACCACAGGTATAGAATCTAGATGGATAGTATACTTGATGACACAGAGGTAGGTAGAGCAGTGGCCTTTCCGTACCGTACTGCTATATATACTGGTGGTCACTGGTCAGCAAAACTCTGCACTGTACTCCTCCTATATAATATACTGGTGGTCCCCAATCCCCACAATAAAGCAGTGTGGGCACAGATATATGCAGCACACTGAGCACAGATATGGAGCGTTTTTCAGCAGAGAACGGATAAAACTGGTGGTCACTGATCAGCAAAACTCTGCACTGTACTCCTCCTATATAATACAGCTGCTCCCCACTCCCCACAATTAAGCAATAAGCACAAACGGAGAGGACGCCAGCCACGTCCTCTCCCTAACATTTCCAATGCACGAGTGAAAATCGCGGCGACGCGCGGCTCCTTATATAGAATCCGAATCTCGCGAGAATCCGACAGCGGGATGATGACGTTCGGGCGCGCTCGGATTAACCGAGCCATACGGGAGAATCCGAGTATGCCTCGGACCCGTGTAAAATGGGTGAAGTTCGGGGGGGTTCGGTTTCCGAGGAACCGAACCCGCTCATCACTAAAAAAAATAGATAATTTCACAGGGGCACTGACATGATGTGAGGCGGGGAATGGAGGCAGCAGGAAGCCACAGACTGAGAGTTGTATAGTGGGAAGAGCAGGGTCCCTTGGGGGACCAAAAAGGGGTCCGTCCACTACACAAAGTGCGTCAGGGAAGCAAGATATGCCTATATACTAGATCTTCACCCAACCTAAATTAACAAACTATTATTCTCATTTACCATCCTCATCCCGTAGCAAAGCACGGGTATTCAGCTATCTACAATGTTATTTATACTGTGTGTTTAATATTTACATTTATTTTTGTAAACAGACATTCTTAAAATCCCGGGCAACGCCGGGTACTCCAGCTAGTAATAAATGAATACACAAACATAATAGAACCAATACTGCACTTTCTAAGCACAACTTCTCCCACCTCATGGTAATGCTATTGTCTTATCTTCCTGGTAGCAGCTCTTTGGTTCAGTGCACTGACTGAGGACTCAGATCCATGCACACAGCATACTTGGTAGATAAAGTTGCTACCACTGGGCATGGGCCCCAGCTCTGTCCATTAAACTGATGTAGAGACAACAGTAGTGATCATATTATATGCAATTGCTATTGTCATAATTTGAGCCACTTGCCAAGAGGAGGGGTTTCTGGGAAACCAGAAACCCCCCTGCGTTTGCCCATGGAGCTATTGCAGGACAGCCCCAGTTATACTTGGAGATAAGACACCACTATCTCTGGCTCTAAAACTGCCACCAACATTAATATAAACTTTTTAAAGTTTCTTTTGCATTGAAATCATTGGCTGAAAAAGGTGACACTATGGGGTCAATCCAATTAACGGCAAGTACATTGCGGGGGCGAATCAGCGCGGCAAGAGTAGCACTTTGCGGCAGCCTGAACTCACACAAAACTGCTCCCAGCCCCCCAGCCTCATAGGGCTGCAATCAAAACCGTGTGAATCTGGGTTCAGGACCACGTTTTATATATAATAGTCTTTGAAAAGCGCTGCGGAATATGTGTGCGCTATATAAATAACTGGTAATATATATATATATATATGTTAGCATGTGTTTACAGATACAGATCAATCACATGACGATGCTCAAACTCCTTTCTTTCATTGTTCAAGGAGAGATGTACTAAGCCTTGGAGACTGATAAAGTAGAGAGAGGTAAAGTACCAGCCCATCAGCTCCTAAGTGCTATGGGGGTCATTCCGAGTTGTTCGCTCGTTATTTTTTTCTCGCAACGGAGCGATTAGTCGCTAAAGCGCATGCGCAATGTCCGCAGTGCGACTGCGCCAAGTAAATTTGCTATGCAGTTAGGTATTTTACTCACGGCATTAAGAGGTTTTTTCGTCGTTCTGGTGATCGTAATGTGATTGACAGGAAGTGGGTGTTTCTGGGCGGAAACTGGCCGTTTTATGGGAGTGTGTGAAAAAACGCTACCGTTTCTGGGAAAAACGCGGGAGTGGCTGGAGAAACGGAGGAGTGTCTGGCCGAACGCTGGGTGTGTTTGTGACGTCAAACCAGGAACGACAAGCACTGAACTGATCGCACTGGCAGAGTAAGTCTCGAGCTACTCAGAAACTGCACAGGGAAGTCTTTTCGCAATATTGCGAATCTTTCGTTCGCAATTTTGATAAGCTAAGATTCACTCCCAGTAGGCGGCGGCTTAGCGTGTGCAAAGCTGCTAAAAGCAGCTTGCGAGCGAACAACTCGGAATGACCCCCTATGTTACAGGCTGTGTTTGGAACATGACAGTTAGGAGCTGACTTGTCAGTAGTTCCTCTCACCTTTATCCCTCTCTAAGGCCAGAGCAGGCTGTGATGGGTGCGAGATGCTATGTCATTATTTGCCACAGCAACTCACGCCCTTCGCAGTTAATTGGATTGGCCCCTTTAACAAATGTTTTTCACCCTTCCTTCCCTGTATTATCGAGCACAATAAGTGTACTGTATTGAAAATGTGCTTTCTCCATACCTCCCAACATGACCCTCTACAGGAGTAACACACGTGGTCATTCCGAGTTGTTCGCTCGGTAATTTTCTTCGCATCGCAGCGATTTTCCGCTAACTGCGCATGTGCAATGTTCGCACTGCGACTGCGCCAAGTAAATTTGCTATGCAGTTAGGTATTTTACTCACGGCATTACGAGGTTTTTTCTTCGTTATGGTGATCGTAATGTGATTGACAGGAAGTGGGTGTTTCTGGGCGGAAACAGGCCGTTTTATGGGAGTGTGTGAAAATACGCTACCGTTTCTGGGAAAAACGCGGGAGTGGCTGGAGAAACGGAGGAGTGTCTGGGCGAACGCTGGGTATGTTTGTGACGTCAAACCAGGAACGACAAGCACTGAACTGATCGCACTGGAAGAGTAAGTCTCGAGCTACTCAGAAACTGCACAAAGAAGTCTTTTCGCAATATTGCGAATCTTTCGTTCGCAATTTTGCTAAGCTAAGATTCACTCCCAGTAGGCGGCGGCTTAGCGTGTGCAAAGCTGCTAAAAGCAGCTTGCGAGCGGACAACTCGGAATGAGGGCCACAATCTCTGCTGCTTGGCTTCCCTCTTAATGTATGATTGCCATCACCTGTGCTGAAACACCTTTCTTGTCCATTAACCTGTTCAACACAGGTGCCGGCAATCATACATTGGGTGGGATGTACTAAAGGAAAAAATAAGAATTTACTCACCGGTAATTCTATTTCTTGTAGTCCGTAGTGGATGCTGGGTACTCCGTATGGACCATGGGGTATAGACGGGCTCTGCAGGAGACTGGGCACTCTTAAAAGAAAGATTAGGTACAGTGGCGGATTTAGGGGGGGGGCACTCGGGCCCGTGCCCCCCCTGTCATTTGTGACCCCCCCCGTGCTGCTGCCGCCGCATAGGGAGATGACGGGCGCCCGCTGAGATTGTGTTACCAGCGGGCGCCTGTCTCCCTGCACAGCGGCAGCCGGAGGCAGGAGCTCAGTACTGAGCTCCGGCTTCCGGCGCTGTCACTGTGCGCTATGGGAGAGACGTCAGTCATGACGTCTCTCTCATAGTGCTGAGTGACTGAGGAGCGGACGCCAGGAGGAGGAGGACTGCAGCGGCGCGGGAACGGGGCTCGGTAAGTATGTATTTTTCTTCCTTAATGCATCTACTGGGGGCTAACTATGGGGGACATTACTACTGGGGGGCATCAACAAGGGGCATTACTACTAGGGGGTCAAACTACTGGGGGCATTATAACTGGGGCATCTACTGGGGGCATCACTACTGAGGGGTCATCTATTGGGGGCAGCTACTGGGAGCCATATTTACTGGGGGCCATCTACTGGGGGCATTATTACAGGGGGGTCATCTATTGGGGCAAACTCGTAGGGGGGCATTATTACTGGGGGGTCATCTATTGGGGGCAGCTACTGGGGCATTATTACTGGGGGGCATCTACTGGGGGCATTACTACTGGGGGGGTCATCTATTGGGGGCAGCTACTGAGGGACATTTTTCCTGGGGGGCATCTACTGGGGGCATTACTACTGGCGGGTCGTCTATTGGGGGCAAACTCCTAAGGGGCATTACTACTGGGGGCAAACTACTGGAGGACATTATTACTAGGGGGCATCTACTGGGGGCAAACTGCTGGGGGACATTATTACTGGGGGGGCATCTACTGGGGGCAAACTACTGGGGGACTATTACTGGGGGCCAACTACAAAGGTGCTAACTACTGCGGTGTAACTACAGGGGCATTACTACTGGCGGCTTAACTACAGGGGCATTACTACTTGGAGGCTAAACTAAAGGGGGGGGTAAACTACTGGGGTCATGACTGCAGGGGAATTACCACTGGGGGCATAATGACTGGGGGCATTACTACAGGCAACATTACTACTGGGGGCAATACGGGCATTGCATAAGGGGCACCACTACTATTGGGTCTATATAAGGGGCACTACCAGTACAGTGGACATTGCATAATGAGCGCTACAACTGTGGGCATTGTATAAGAAGCGCCACCTCACATGCACCGAAGCCGCACGCAAATGTACTTGCCCCTTCCATGGTGCCCCCCCTATCATTTTCTTCTGGATCCGCCCCTGATTAGGTACTATATCTGGTGTGCACTGACTCCTCCCTCTATGCCCCTCCTCCAGACCTCAGTTAGGGAAACTGTGCCCGGAAGAGCTGACATTACTAGGAAAGGATTTGGAATCCAGGGTAAGACTCATACCAGCCACACCAATCACACTGTACAACTCGTGATAACTATACCCAGTTAACAGTATGAACAATAACTGAGCCTCTCTCAACAGATGGCTCATACAATAACCCTTTAGTTAAGCAATAACTATATACATGTATTGCAGAGAGTCCGCACTTGGGACGGGCTCCCAGCATCCACTACGGACTACGAGAAATAGAATTACCGGTGAGTAAATTCTTATTTTCTCTGACGTCCTAGTGGATGCTGGGTACTCCGTAAGGACCATGGGGATTATACCAAAGCTCCCAAACGGGCGGGAGAGTGCGGATGACTCTGCAGCACCGAATGAGCAAACTCAAGGTCCTCCTCAGCCAGGGTATCAAACTTGTAGAATTTTGCAAAAGTGTTTGAACCCGACCAAGTAGCAGCTCGGCAAAGTTGTAAAGCCGAAACCCCTCGGGCAGCCGCCCAAGAAGAGCCCACCTTCCTCGTGGAATGGGCTTTTACTGATTTAGGATGCGGCAGTCCAGCCGCAGAATGTGCAAGCTGAATGGTGCTACAGATCCAGCGAGCAATAGTCTGCTTTGAAGCAGGAGCACCCAGCTTGTTGGGTGCATGCAGGATAAATAGCGAGTCAGTTTTTCTGACTCTAGCCGTCCTGGAAACATAAAGTTTCAGGGCCCGGACTACGTCCAGCAACTTGGAATCCTCCAAGTCCCTAGTAGCCGCAGGCACCACAATAGGTTGGTTCAAATGAAACGATGATACCACCTTAGGGAGAAATTGGGGACGAGTCCTCCATTCTGCCCTTTCCATATGGAAGATCAGATATGGGCTTTTACATGACAAAGCCGCCAATTCTGACACACGCCTAGTCCAAGCTAAGGCCAAAAGCATGACCACTTTCCACGTGAGATATTTTAGCTCCACGGTCTTAAGTGGCTCAAACCAGTGGGATTTTAGGAATCCAACACACGTTAAGATCCCAAGGTGCCACTGGAGGCACAAAAGGGGCTGAATATGCAGCACCCCTGTAACAACGTCCGAACTTCAGCCAGTGAAGCCAGTTCTTTTTGAGAGAAAAAGGGATAGGGCCGAAATCTTGGCCTTTATGGATCCTAATTTTAGGCCCATAGTCACTCCTGACTGTAGGAAGTGCAGGAATCGACCCCCCTGGAATTCCTCTGTAGGGCCTTCCCGGCCACACACCAAGCAACCTATTTTCGCCATATACAGTGAAAAAGTCTTGCTGTCACGTCTTTCCTAGCCTTTATCAGCGTAGGAATAACTGCATCCGGAATGCCCTTTTCCGCTAGGATCCGGCGTTCAACCGCGATGCCGTCCAACGCAGCCGCGGTAAGTCTTGGATCAGACAGGGTCCCTGTTGCAACATGTCCTGACTGAGAGGCAGAGGCCATGGGTCCTCTGAGAGCATTTCTTGCAGTTCCGGGTACCGAGTCCTTCTTGGCCAATCCGGAGCAAAGAATATTGTTCACACTCCTTCGTTTATTACAATTCTCAGCCCTTGGGTCTGAGAGGAAGAGGAGGGAATATATAGACCGACTGGAACACCCACGGTGTTACTAGTGCGACCACAGCTATCGCCTGAGAGTCCCTTGACCCAGCGTAAAACTTTTTTATATTTTTATTGAGGTGGGACGCCATGTAGTCCACCTGAGGCAGTTTCCATCAATTTGCAAAACTGCGTGAAGACTTCCTGATGAAGTCACCACTTACCCGGGTGGAGGTCGTGTCCACTCCCGGAATGAACACTGCTGACAGTGCGCTTACTTGATTCTCCGCCCAGCGAAGAATTCTGGTGGCTTCAACCCTCGCCACCCTGCTCTTTGTGCCGCCCTGGTGGTTTACATGAGCCCCTGCGGTCTGACTGGATCAGAACCGGTTGGTCGCGAAGCAGGAACTCCGCTTGACTTAGGGCGTTGTATATGGCCCTTAGTTCCAGGATATTGATGTGAAGGCAAGTCTGTTGGCTTGACCACAAACCTTGGAATTTTCTTCCCTGTGTAACTGCCCCCCACCCTTGGAGGCTTGCATCCGTGGTCACCAGGACCCAGTCCTGAATGCCGAATCTGCGGCCCTCGAGAAGGTGAGCACTCCGCAGCCACCACAGGAGAGACACCCTGGCCCTGGGGGATAGGGTGATTAACCGATGCATCTGAAGATGTGATCCGGACCACTTGTCCAGTAAGTTCCATTGTCCTTGCATGGAACCAGCCGAAGGGGATGGCCTCGTATGATGCCATCATCCTTCCCAGGACTCGAGTGCAGTGATGCACTGACACCTGTTTTGGTTTTCAATGGATTCCTGACCAGTGTCATGAGCTCCTGAGCTCTCTCTATCGGGAAATAAACCCTCTTCTGGTCTGTGTCTAGGATCATGCCTAGGCGAGGCAGATGAGCTGTAGAAACCAACTGCGACTTTGGAATATATAGAATCCAGTCGTGTTGCCGTTTCACTTCCAGAGAAGGTGATACGCTGTGCAGCAACTGCTCTCTTGATCTCGCTTTTATGAGGAGATCATCCAAGTATGTGATAATAGTGACACCTTGCTTCCGCAGGAGCACCATCATATCCGCCATTACCTTGGTGAAATTGGTAATGACAATCCCGTACCGCAATTCTGAGGTACGCCCGATGAGGTGGATAAATGGGGACACGAAGGTATGCATCCCTTATGTCCCGATTCATTTCAGGCATGCAATGACCGCTCTTAGCGATTCCATCTTGAACCTGAACCTTTTCAGGTATATGTTCAGGGATTTTAATTCAATATGGGTCTAACCGAACCGTCTGGTTTCGGGATTATAACATGGTCGAATAATAACACCCTCTTGTTGAAGGAGGGGACCCTTGACCACCACCTGTTGAAGATACAATTTACGAATTGCAGTTAACACTGGCTCCCTCTCTTGGGGGGAAGCCCGCCGGGTCCTCGGTGAGGGGGCATCTTCTCACAGTCCAGCCTGTATACCTGCGATACAATTTCTATTGCCCAGGGATCTAACATGGAGTGAACCCACTTGTGGCTGAACTTACTAAGGCGTGTCCCCACCGGGCCTAGCTCCGCCTGTGGAGCCCCAGCGACATGCAGTGGATTTTTGTAGAGGCCGGGGAGGACTTCTGTTCCTGGGGACTAGCTGTGTTGTACAGCTTCTTTCCTCTGCCCCCGGCTCTGACAAGAAAGGACGCACCTCAGACTTTCTTGTTTCTTTATTCGAAAAGCTGCATTTAATAATGTCGTGCTCTACTAGGCTGTGCAGGAATATAAGGCAAACTATCAGAATTACCAGCTATAACTGTGGAGACCAGGCCCGAGAACCTTTCTCCACACAATCCTCAGCCTTCCATATGCCTCTTAAGTCGGCATCATCTGTCCAATGTATATTCTACAGGACACGTCAAGCAGAAGTCGACATAGCTTTTGTCTCTAGGACCCAGTATACTCATGTCCCTTTGGGCATGCTTTATAATTATATATCTATCACTTAAGACAGCATCTTAAAATATTTATATGCATACTAGGGTCTCAATCTCTGCTGATAAGGTACCTGTCCACGCTGCCACAGCGCTATAAACCCATGCCGACACAATCGCCGGTCTGGGTAGTATACTAGAATGTGCACGCTATCTGCAGGATCCCTGAGAATAGCTAGTGCAAACAGGACACCCAAGGGGAAGATTCTCAACACATCCTGGCCCTAGTGGGGAAAGGATACAGCCTGAGAATTCTCTTGTGGGAAGCTGCCGTCTCTTGTCTGGAGATTCCCGCTCTTTTTCCTCATGAGAGGAGGGAAATTTACCTCAGCATTCTTCCCCTTAACATGTGTACTCTCGTGTCAGGGACAGATGAGTCATCAGTGATATGCAAATCATCTTTTATTCCAATAATCATATATTGAATATCTTTTAGCCCTCTTGGCTGTAACTTTGCATTATCGTAGTCGACAGTGGAGTTAAACTCTGTGTCGATACTTTGTTATTTTGGATAGTGAACATAGAGAGACTCTGAAGGACTCTGTGAGATAGGGACAGACCAGGGTAGATTTCCTTTCTGTTCCCTAACCTTTTGTGCAATAATTTTACCTCAGCACTTACACATATCCAAACAGGTGTCGGTGTTGTTGACGGAGACACCCTCCCACACACTTATCCGCTCTATCACCTCCTTAGAGGAGCCTTTTACCTCAGACATGTCGACACACGCGTACCGACACACCACACACACAGGGGATGCTCTATTTGAAGACAGTTCCCCCACCAGGCCCTTTGGAGAGACAGAGAGAGAGTATGCCAGCACACACCACAGCGCTATATAATACAGGGATGTACACTATACTGAGTGATTTTTCCCCTATAGCAGCTTATATACACAGTTTTGCGCCTAAATTTATGTGCCCCCCCCTCTCTTTTTTACCCTTTGTGTACCAGGATACTTCAGGGGAGAGCCTGGGGAGCTTCCTTCCAGCTGAGCTGTGAAGAGAAAATGGCGCCGGTGTGCTGAGGAAGAAGGCCCGGCCCCCTCAGCGGCGGGCTTCTGTCCTTTTATGTACTTTAATGGCGGGGGTTAATGCACATATACAGTTTATCAGACTGTATTATGTGCTTTTCGCCAAGTAAGGTAATCTAATTGCTGCCCAGGGCGCCCCCCCCAGCGCCCTGCACCCATCAGTGACCGGAGTGTGTGGTGTGCTAAGGGAGCAATGGCGCACAGCTGCAGTGCTGTGCGCTACCTTAATGAAGACCGGAGTCTTCAGCCGCCGATTTTCAACTTCTCTTCGTTCTTCTGGCTCTGCAAGGGGGACGGCGGCGCGCAGGGACGTGCAGTCAGGGGAGGCAGGGGAGGCAGTGCCTCCCCTGTCATTAATGATTAAGTTAATACAAAGAAGATGCATATGACACATATTCTGTGTCATATGTATCTTCTTAATATTATTCTTTACATTGCTCCCCTCTGTATGTGTTTGGGAGGCACCGATCGTGGTGCCTCCCGTTGTCACTGGGGAAAGTATGGGGAGCGGGGGGGGGGGGGCACGGGCGGGGACTAGCCATGGGCTGTAAAAGCCCATTGAAAATATATGGGAAAGCGGCACCATTAGAGGTGCCGCTTTCCTACAGGGACGTGCTTTCAACCTATGAAAGCACGTCCCTGTCAGTGAGGCCACAGTGATTGGCCAGCGGATCCGTCACTGGATCCGCTGTCAATCACTGTGTCGGCGACGCTGGCGGAGGAGGTGCGGGCGGCTGGATGCGGCGATGGTGAGGGCGGCGGTGGTGCGGGCGGCGGCGGTATGGGTGGCGGGTTGCGGCGGCGGTTCGGCGGCGGAAATGTACCTTTATCTGCAGAGTTTGGCAGCGGAGCGGTTCCAGTTTCAAAAATGGCGCCTCAGCGTCATTTTTGAAATTCAAGATGGCCGCCGCGAGTCAATCACGGCTCGCCGCGTCATCGCCCCGCCCCCTCCGGCTGACTTACATAAGTCAGCGCGAGGCGGAGGAGAGTCAGTCCGACGGCGGAGGAGTAGCAGTGAAGAGCTATGCAAAAGAGCTTAGCAGCCTCCACCCACCAGGTGAAGACGCTGGAAGCCCTGGGGGGGGGGGGGGGGTGGCGCCCCCCAGGTGAAGACGCCGGAAGCCCTGGGAAGGCGGCGGCCACGCAAAAGAGCTTAAAGGCCGCCGCCCCCAGGTGAAGACCCAGTTTAATAAAGCTTATTTTTGTGTGGTGTTTTATTTTAATATTTTCTTTACAGGTGGACTACAGGTGCCAGCGGGCCCTTTATGTCCGGGCATGCTGGCACTTGTGGTTCTCCAGGGGTGCGGGGCATAGCACTGGGCTATCAGCCCAGTGCTGGTTATTGCTCGGGAGCGGGGACCCCATTTTTATTTTTTGGGGTTCCCACTTTCCGAGGAATTCCAACCCTGGGCTGACTGGCTGGGGGGGCAGATTAATGTTATGGCAGGGGGACACCACACTGAGTGTCTCCCCTGCTATGGCATTACTCCCCCTGGCTGGTTCTGCCTAGTGCTGGTTTTACTGATGTGTTGGGGGACCACACTTTTTTTTTTTTTTCGGGGGGGGGGGGGGGGGGGGTAAGGCTTGTTAGCTGCCAGAGCCTCCCCAACCAGTGACCTCACCACACGTCACTGGCGGCGCGGCTCCGGGACCGGACGACCGAGGACTGGGCCTGTGTTCGATCCCTCTGGAGCTAATGGTGTCCAGTAGCCTTAGAAGCCCAGGCTAGCTGCAAGCAGGTAGGTTCGCTTCTCTCTCCTCAGTCCCACGTAGCAGTGAGTCTGTTGCCAGCAGATCTCACTGAAAATAAAAAACCTAACAAATACTTTCTTTTCTAGGAAGCTCAGGAGAGCCCCTAGGGTGCATCCAGCTCTGGCCGGGCACAGGGCACAGATACTAACTGAGGTCTGGAGGAGGGGCAAAGAGGGAGGAGCCAGTGCACACCAGATATAGTACCTAATCTTTCTTTTAAGAGTGCCCAGTCTCCTGCGGAGCCCGTCTATACCCCATGGTCCTTACGGAGTACCCAGCATCCACTAGGACGTCAGAGAAATGTGGTAAAACCCCGGAAAACATGAGTTTTACCGCATTTTCAAATGTACTAAGACCCCACCGCTGGTTTTTCGCCGTCCAGGGTATCGTCATCTCTGGATGGCGATACCCTATAGAAGCCTATGGGCTTCTTATCACCGACCGCCGCAACCCACCGCAGACGCCGCCCCCCCCTCCAACCCCCGACATACCTTCCTCCAGGCAGCCCTGGAACCGTAAGGTAATCTCCTCCCCCTCCTAGCAACGCAGCCGGAGGTCCTTCCGGCTGCAGGTGGGAGGAGGAGGCGCTGGGGACAGCCTGCTGCTGCTTCCCGGCGTGCGGGCAGTGTGGAGACCCCTGGAGACCCCCGCAGACTACCTCACAGGTATTGCGGGTGGCCTCCATCACCGCATTGCGATATTGATCGCATATGTTAGTACATATGCGCAGTGCCGTAACTAGGCATTTTAGCGCTGTGTGCAAGAAACGACATTGGCGCCCCCCCCCCCATGCAAGATAGGGGCAGTGCGCACCGTAGGCGCGTGGAAAATATATAGGGGCGTGGCTTCATGGGGAAGGGGCGTGGCCACAAAATAATAGCAATTCATACTACGGTGCACAGTAGTCTCCATTATTCAAATTACGCCGCACAGTAGCGCCACTACACCAGGTAGAGTCCCTTTTATACATTACAGCAGACAGCGTCCCCCTTTTTACACATTATAGCAGACAGTCCCCCTTTTTACACATTACAGCAGACAGCGTCCCCTTTTTACACATTACGGCAGACAGTGTTCCCTTTTTTACACATTACGGCAGACAGCGTCCCCTTTTTTACACATTACGGCAGACAGTGTCCCCCTTTTTTACACATTACAGGAGACAGCGTCCCCTTTTTACACATTATGGCAGACAGAGTCCCCCTTTTTACACATTACGGCAGACCGCGTCCTCTTTTTACACAATACGGCAGACAGCGTCCCCATTTTTACACAGTACGGCAGACAGCGTCCCCATTTTTACACATTACAGCAGACAGCGTCCCCTTTTTACACATTACAGCAGACAGCGTCCCCGTTTTTACACATTACGGCAGACGGTGTCCCCCTTTATACACATTGCGGCAGCCAGGCCCCCTTTTTACATATTACAGCAGACGGTGTCCCCCTTTTTACACACTGCGGCAGCCAGTCCCCCTTTTTACACATTACGGCAGCCATCCCCCTTTTAACACATTGCGGCAGCCAGGCCCCCTTTTTACATATTACGGCAGACGGTGTCCCCCTTTTTACACATTGCGGCAGCCAGTCCCCCTTTTTACACATCATGGCAGACGGTGTCCCCCTGAGAGAGAGAGAGAGAGAGAGAAAGAGAAAGAGAGAGAGATATACTTACCATCTCCCCGCTGATAGGCTCTTTGTGCTTGCAGCTCCCTCGGTGCAGGCATCGGACAAGGAGGAGGGAGGACTTGAGCCGCAGCAGCGCTATTTCATTGGTAGTAAGCGCCGCTGCAGCTGTCCCCTCTCCTTCCATATTGGCTGCCCGGCGCTGCTGTGGATGCTGGGATGGAGGAACCGCATCCCAGCATCCACAGCAGCGCCGGGCAGCCAATACGGAAGGAGAGGGGACAGCTGCAGCGGCGCTTACTACCAATGAAATAGCGCTGCTGCGGATCCAGTCGCCCTCCCTCCTCCTCCTTCTCAGCGCAGCGCCGGCGGCGCACACAGCAGAGGCGGCATGCAATGAGTCAATTTGACTCATTACATGCCGCTGGCCGTGCGCCCTCAGGGCAACTGCGCTGTGTGCCAGGCCCACCTGGCACACACGTAGTTACGGCCCTGCATATGCGATCAACATCGCTGCGATAAGCGGCGAGGGGCGGCGATGTATCTTAATACATCCCGCCATTAAGAGGAAAGTCCAGAAGCAGAGCATTCTGTCCCTCCTGGAGAGGGTCATGTTGGGAGGTATGTTTCTATACATATTTAGCTTGTCCTTCTCAATAAGTACTAGTGTATGAAGCCCAGATAATAACAAATGATAACAGTCACATCTAGCACATTACACCTTTATTGTACAGTTGCCAACACAGGCGGAACTACCGCCAGTGCAACCAGTGCGTTGCACTGGGGCCCGCCTCTGTCCAGGGGCCCAAAGCATGTAATGAGTCAAACTGACTCATTACATGCCGCTGTGTGCTGCGGGCAACCGCTGTCCGCAGCACACAGCCGCCCGGAGAGGAGAGGAGCGCACTGCAGCGGCACGGGGGAGAAGGAGGAGGAGGGAGGTGGAGGAGGGAGCCGCAGCAGCGCTTTGTTACTGGTTGAGGCGCTGCTGCTGCTGTCCCTCTGCTTCACTATAGGCTGTCTTCCGAGAACAGCCTATAGTGAAGCAGAGGGGCAGCAGCAGCAGCGCCTCCACCAATGACACAGCGCTGCTGCGGCTCCCTCCTCCACCTCCCTCCTCCTCTCCTGCACGGGAATCGTCAGAAGCTGCACCGAGGAGCCTGAGCCAGCGGAGAGGGTAAGTATAATTCTTTTCTTTCTTTCTTTCTTTCTTTCTTTCTTTCTTTCTTTCTTTCTTTCTTTCTTTCTTTCTTTCTTTCTTTCTTCATTGTCTGCCGCAATGTGTAAAAAGGGGGAATCTGCCTGCCACAATGTGTAAAAATGGGGAATCTACCTGCCGCAATGTGTAAAAATGGGGAATCTGCTTGCCACAATGTGTAAAAATGGGGAATCTGCTTGCCACAATGTGTAAAAATGGGGAATCTGCTTGCCACAATGTGTAAAAAGGGGGAATCTGCCTGCCGCAATTTGTAAGAAAAACAAGCTAGCTCTCAATCTGGATATGTTTTGTATGTGCCATTATCATGTGGCCGTACATTAAGCAATTGTATGACCCATAGTGATTATTATTATTATTATGCTGTGTGTGAGTTTGGGGAGTGGTACCCCTCAGGTCTGGTGTGACTGGGCTACCTTGGGGCAGTACGCCATATTATTTATTTAGCACTTATGTAACACTCCTATTTTTTCACTAATATTACTCTTTTGAGTATTTTATTAACACCCTTATTTCTGCAGCACTTTCTAACCCATAGCTTCTGCTTCTTTCTTAACACATATTAACACTTTAGTATTTCAATGGTGTGCTGCCCTAGGGTGGTCGGGCCTGAGCCGACTTTGTGGGGTCCAAGCCCTGGACTTATGCTTAGTTAGGGACCTCCAGTAATAGAGCAGCCTTGAAGTGGCCTGGAGGCTTATCATATCTTTTGCAAAACATATGTAACGAAGAGCTCTACATTTTCTATTATCACATAGTATATAGTTCTTCTTACTAACAGCCAGCAGAGTGCGTGGGAAAAATCCCTTTTGTTTTTCTTGTCTAGAGTAACCCCCTCCCGCAGCACCTGAGGATTGTTACCAGCTTGATTAGAGCAGTTTGCCACCATTTATTGCCGCAATGTGTAAAAAGGGGGAATCTGCCTGCCGTAATGTGGAAAAAGGGGGAATATGCCTGATGTAATGTGTAAAAAGGGGGAATCTGCCTGATGTAATGTGTAAAAAGGGGGAATCTTTGCCGTAATGTGTAAAAAGGGGGAATCTTTGCCGCAATGTGTAAAAAGGGGGAATCTGCCTGACGTGATGTGTAAAAAGGGGGAATCTGCCTGCCGCAGTGTGTAAAAAGGGGGAATCTGCCTGTCGTAATGTATAAAAAGGGGGAATCTGCCTGCCGCAGTGTGTAAAAAGGGGGAATCTGCCTGTTGTAATGTGTAAAAAGGGGGGCGCTGTCTGCCGTAATGTGTAAAAAGGGGGACGCTGTCTGCCGTAATGTGTAACAAGGGCACGCTGTCTGCCGTAATGTTTAACAAGGGCACGCTGTCTGCCGTTATGTGTAAAAAGGGGACGCTGTCTGCCGTTATGTGTAAAAAGGGCACGCTGTCTGCCGTTATGTGTAAAAAGGGCACGCTGTCTGCCGTTATGTGTAAAAAGGGCACGCTGTCTGCCGTTATGTGTAAAAAGGGGACGCTGTCTGCCGTTGTGTAAAAAGTGCACGCTGTCTGCCGTAATGGGTAAAAAGGGGGATGCTGTCTGTCGTAATGTGTAAAAAGGGGACGCTGTCTGCCGTAATGTGTAAAAAGAGGAATCTGTCCGCCGTAAGGTGTAAAAGGGTCTCTACCTGGTGTAGTGGTGCTACTGTGCGGCGTAATTTGAAAAATGGAGACTAATGTGCACCGTTTTATGAATTGGTATTGTTTTGTGGCCACACCCCTTCCCCACGAAGCCACGGCACTATGTATTTTTGCGTGCGCCTACGGGGCGCACTGCCCCTGTTTTGCATGCAGCGGTGGGGCTCCGATGCCGTTTCTTGCAGACAGTGCTAAAATGGTTGAGGCTAGATCCAAATGGCCTAAGGGACCTTTTCCGTCAGGGGGAGGAGCCACGACACAAGGGGGAGGAGCTAGGCCAGCGGGACAGTTGCTCTACTATCCCCACCACCATTACCTTCAGTAATTAGGTGGCGAGCGAAGCGAGCCCGCGAGGGTACTTTTCGGGTACCCTGTTCGGCCGTAGCTCCTCCCCCTGGTGACGTGTCTCCTCCCCTAGGTACGTCACAAGGTCCCTTCTCCCACTCCGATATAGAACCAACCGTGCTAAAATGTCTAGTTACGGCACTGTTGCTAGGTATCCATTTCTCTGGCCCTGAGCAGGTCCCCCTCACCAGATCCTCTCCAGGGGTGAGGCGGTGGACTTGGATGGGATGGGGGGGGGGGGGGTCCCAAAGCATTTTGTCGCACCTGGGCCCACCGCTCACTAGTTCCGCCACTGGTTGCCAATATTGTAAAATTAGGGACAACCTAAACAACAATTTCTAGAAGATTTTTCTGCCTGGCTCCCACACTTCTTATCCTCTGACATCTCCACCATCATTATGGGCGATTTCAATATAGCTCTTGACAGTCCACAATGTGTTCATGCATCCAAACTCCTCTCTCTAACCTCCTCTCTTGGCCTAACCCAATGGTCCGACTCCTCTACTCACCAGGAGGGCCACTGCCTTGATCTTGTGTTCACCAGGCTCTGCTCAGTTTCCCAACTCATTAACACTCCTTTCCCTCTCTCTGATCACAACCTGATCACCTTCACAATCTCTTCTATTACTTTAAATTCTAGGACACTAAAACCAAGCAAGCCTCCTCTAACACGCAGAAATACTAACAATATAAATTTTCAACAACTTTCCACTTCTCTGCAACAACGTCTCTCACCAATCTCTACATTCACCACACCTGACACTGCTGTATCCCACCTGCACCAGACCCTAGAGAGTGCCCTTGATGAAGTTGCTCCAGCTACCCATCACACTCCACGTAGGCTTAGATGCCAACCATGGCACTCTAAATCAACAAGACACCTACAAAAACTGTCACGTAAGGTAGAACGTCAGTGGCGGAAATCTCAGAATCCAAGTGACTTTCTCACATATAAGACTACCTACCACTCCTATCGTCAGGCCCTGGACACTGCCAAACAAACATATTTCCAATCTCTCATCTCTTATCATACCACCAACCCCAAACGACTTTTTAATACATTTAAATCACTTCTTTACCCTCCCTCACCTCCCCCACTAGCTACTATCAGTGCACAAGAACTTGCTTCCTACTTCAAGGATAAGATTGATAAAATCCGAGATGAAATGGTATGCTCTAACTCAGCCAGTGACCTGCTCAAATCCCTATCTGAACCCTCTGGCACTTTCTCTTCATTTGATCCCACAAGTGAAGATGAAGTATCAACACTCTTTTCATCCTCCTACTCCACTACCTCTCCTCTTGATCCTATACCCTCACAGGTCAGCAAAAGTTTGTCTCCTGTGCTTATCCCAACCTTAACTAAAATCTGTAATCTCTCTCTCTCTACTGACATCTTTCCATCTCTGTTTAAACGTGCAGTGATTACTCCCATTCTGAAAAAACACAACTCTGACCCAAACACACTCTCTAACTACCGTCCCATTTCTCAGCTACCCAGTCCCTCCAAGCTACTTGAGAGACTTGCCTACACTCGCCTTACACACTTTCTTAACTCCCACAACTTAATGGACCCACTTCAGTCAGGCTTTCGTGCCCAACACTCCACGGAGACGACACTGACCAAAGTAGTGAATGATCTGGTCACTGCTAGATCAAAAGGCCATTACACACTACTTATTCTTCTAGATCTCTCTGCTGCTTTTGACACTGTTGACCACTCTCTTCTCATACAAACACTAGAGTCCCTAGGTCTTCAGGACACAGCCCTTACTTGGTTCTCATCCTACCTATCTAATCGATCTTTCAGTGTTCACTTCTCTGATTCTACCTCCTCTTCTCTACCTCTATCAGTTGGAGTACCGCAAGGCTCAGTCTTAGGTCCTCTGCTTTTCTCTATCTATACCTCCTCTCTTGGTAAACTAATCAGCTCCTTCGGATTTCAGTATCATTTGTACGCTGATGATACTCAAATCTACCTATCCTCCCCAGATTTATCACCATCTGTATTGGCTCGTGTCACTGGATGCTTGTCTGCCATTTCATCTTGGATGTCATCTCGCCATCTCAAACTCAACATTTCCAAAACAGAATTAATAATTTTCCCACCTGCTAAGGGTAGTTACCAACCTGATATTGCCATAACTGTTGACAATGCAACTATCCACCCTACCCCACAAGCTCGCTGCCTAGGTGTCATCCTTGACTCTGAACTGTCGTTTGTTCCACACATTCAATCTGTCTCTAAATCATGTTACATGCACCTTAAAAACATATCCAGAATACGCCCTTATCTTACACAAGACACTGCAAAAACTCTGATCCATGCACTCATCATCTCCCGCATTGATTATTGTAATAGTCTCCTTACTGGTCTTCCCAAACATAGGCTCTCACCACTTCAATCCATTTTAAATGCAGCTGCGAGGCTAATCTTCCTCGCCAGACATTCTTCGTCTGCTGATCCACTCTGTCAGTCCCTCCATTGGTTACCGGTATTCTACCGTGTCAAATATAAAATACTTTTACTTACATACAAGGCTATTACCCAAACTGCACCATCATACATCTCCTCACTCATCTCAAAATATCTCCCTACCAGACCCCTCCGCTCTGCACAAGATCTGCGTCTCTCATCCAGAAATATTACCTGTTCCCACTCAATATTACAGGACTTTACCGGGCTTCACCCACTCTGTGGAATGCCCTCCCACGCACAATAAGACTCTCCACTAGTCTCCAAACCTTTAAACGTTCCCTGAAAACTCATCTCTTCAGACAAGCCTACTAAATTCCTGACCCACACACATAACCTTCAATGCTTCCCTATCCAGTTACATTCCCTCTGCATAGTCCCCATAACCTCACATTTTGTCTTCCAACATTGCAGGGTGATCATATCATACAACCCACTAAGAACCTAGCAGGGACGTGCAGTCAGGGGAGGCAGTGCCTCCCCTGTGATTAATTATTAAAATCATACAAAGAAGATACTTATGACACATAGTCTGTGTCATAAGTATCTTCTTTATTTAATTCTAATAATTTGATGCGTTTAAATGACTTTGGGAGGCACTGATAGCAGTGCCTCCCGTGGATAATGGGAACGGGGCAGAGCGGGGGGCGGGGACAAGCACTGGGCTGTAAAAGCCCATTGAAACAGAGCAGGAAGGCGGCACTGAAACAAGTGCCTCACTGACAGGGACACCACCCCCATGTGCTGGATCCGCTGTCCAATCACCAACACGACGCTGGAGGGGGAAGAGGCGGCGGGACCCGGCGGCTGTGACTGGCATTGGAGCGACGGGCCTGAAGCAGGAGTGAGGGGTGAGTTCTATGTTTGTATGTTTGTGTTGTCTTGTCCCCGTAGTGCTCACCTCTCCTCCTGGCCCTCCGCCTCCAGCCGCTGTAGCCTCCTTCCTGCCTGCGGCACTGTGACTTGTGTTGCTAGGCGCGTCCCGTTGCTAAGCAACGGGCCGGGAGCTGTCTGTGAGTGAGAGTGAGGCCGGTACTTCTCTCTCTCTCTCTCTCTCTCCTGTAAGTATTTATTTCTATTCTTCTTCCAGGTGCCTGGTTCCTATTGGATTCTACTGGACAAGTGGACGTGACCGGCGTGGGATGTAGGTAAGTAATCTCTCTCTTATTTTTACAGGAACCACCTATTGGATTCTACTGGACAAGTGGACGTGACCGGCGTGGGATGTAGGTAAGTATGTGTGAGTGTGTAAGCAGAGGCGTCACCAGGTGTGGTGACACCCCGTGCGCACCCCTGATGTACTGCCGCGATCGCGGCAAAAAGGGGGCGTGTCCTTACAGCTAGGGGGCGTGGCTTCGCGGGGATACCGGGATCGTCACTCTGGGGGCGTGCCCAGCATCTCCGGAGATGCTGGGCTTCCCCCAGAGACGGTCTCAGTGTGCGGTCGGCTCCTCTGCTATGACAGGAGCCGGGTGCTGTAGCGGAATTTCACACTGCAGCACCTGGCTCCTGTCACTGCGGAGGAGCTGACATTTGGTGTCACCCCCTCCAGGTGTCACACCCGGGTGCGGGCCGCACCCCCCGCACCCGCCTTGTGACGCCACTGTGTGTAAGTGTGTTTTTAATAAACTTTTACTGTCACGGTGTGCGAGTTGTGTTTTTATTTGGGTATTTTTGTTGTTGTAGAACTACAGGAACCAGCGGGCCCGTTATTTCCCCGCATGCTGGTACTTGAGGTTCTCCAAGTACCAGCAAGCGGGAGAGGCTTGCTGGGCCTTGTAGCTCCACAACAAAAAACAATACTATCAGGCTATCAGCCTGGCACCCACCGCCTAGGGGTGCTGGGGACAGCCTCGGGCTTCACCCCTGGCCCTTGGGTGCCTGGAGGGGGGGACCCCTTCATTTAAGGGGTCCCCACACCTCCAGGGAACCCCGGCCAGGGGTGACTAGTTGGGGGGGTAATGCCACGGCCGCAGGGACCCATGTAAATGTGTCCCCCGGCTGTGGCATTATGTCCCTGGCTAGTGGAGCCCGGTGCTGGTTTCAAAAATACGGGGGACCCCTACGTCTTTTGTCCCCCGTATTTTTTGGAACCAGGACCGGACTAAGAGCCCGGTGCTGGTTGTCTTAATACGGGGGATCCCCTGTCCAATTTTTCCCCAGTATTTAAACAACCAGGACCGGCTCAAAGAGCCCGAGGCTGGTTACACTTAGGAGGGGGGACCTCACGCATTTTTTTTTTTAACCCATTCAGACCCTTTCCATTAAGTTAATGGAAGCCCTGGACAACAAAATTGCATTCATGTCCTCCTCCCACTCCCTTCCCAAACACTATTTTTTTTTCTATAAAAATGTACAATATATCACAAGTATGATGAGCAGGCAGGCAGCGGGCATTGGCGGCATCGGACTGAGATGCAAATTAGTGGCGGAGGGCTGGGTCAGTTGATGGTGGGTGAGTTTGTAAGCCATTGGCGGTGGCACAGGGCATCGACTCAGGGTCAGTAGCGGGCACTTACTCGGCGGCGGTAGGGGTCATCGGCAGATTCGGTGGACATTATGGCTGTAGTGCCTCACCAGCCACTGACCTCACCGCACGCCACTGGAACCTAGCAATCTGGGTTAACATTATGTAACAGGTTGCATCTAACCTTGTGTATCAATACCTATTTCCCTATAGATTGTAAGCTTGCGAGCAGGGCCTTCCTACCGCTATGTCTGTCTTTGCCCTGTTTTGTTCTATAACTGTTGTTCTAATTGTAAAGCGCAACGGAATATGCTGCGCTATATAAGAAACTGCTAATAAATAATAGGGACACTGTGTTCTGGGACAAATCTCTGACGCCAGAGACTGCCCTCTTAAATGAAGGGACAGCTGAAGTATTCTGTATTTGTACTGAGCAGCGTCAGACCCCGGCCCCCAGCAATGAGAGGAGGACACAGAGCCAGCCTGGCCACGGAACAGTCGGCTCCAACCAGAGTCCAGACAGCAGTACTCTACTCCAGGGGGCGTGGTAATTCAGGTGGGCGTGTCGCGGGTACTGAAAGCACAGAGCTACACTTGGCACCACCCACCAAATATCCTCCAATCACAAATCCGGAAGGGAGGACCGTTATTTCCCTTGTACCGCCCACAGCCAATCGGACGCGTGTGGCGGGCGTGGCCGATGGGTGACGCGTGTGAGTCGCAACCAGGTCCCCTGTAGAAACCGCTGCTAGGACGCAACGGCGACTGAGTCATTGCGCGCTGAGCGATGCGCCGAATCCGGGAACGAGAGAGATCGGCCGAGCTGGTGGCTGAGCGATAAGATGTCGGGCTCCGCGCTGCAGCTGCTGGCCTCTCACGGCCGCCAGACCCTGGGCCGATGGATGCACGGCCGGGAGCCCGCTGACAGCCTGCTGGGCTCCGAGCTGGGGGAGAGTCAGCACCCGCTGCTGCAGAGCCCGCCGCCTCCCGAGCTCCCCCAGCCCGGCGCTGAGTCCTGGAGCTGCCCGGGACTGTGCTGGTGCCGGAGCCTGGTGCTGCTGTGCGCGCTGAGCGCCGTGTGCTGCGCCTCGCTGGCCCTTGCCCGGCACTACCTGAAGGACGTGCTGCTGTGGGTGGAGAGCCTGGACAGCCTGGTCGGGGTGCTGCTCTTCATCGTCGGCTTCATCCTGGTCTCCCTGCCCTGCGTGTGGGGCTACATCGTGCTGAACGTGGCCGCCGGCTACCTGTACGGCCTGGTGCTGGGCATCGGGCTGGTCATCGTCGGGGTGCTGATCGGCACCTTCATCGCTCACCTGCTGTGCAAGAGGCTGCTCACCCACTGGGTGCTGGCCAAGATCGGGAGCAGCCAGAGGCTGGGGGCCGTTATCCGGGTGGTGGAGGGCGGCGGCGGGCTGAAGGTGGTCGCCCTGGCCCGACTCACCCCCATCCCATTTGGCCTGCAGAATGCTGTGTTCTCGGTAAGTCAGTCCATGCTGTTTGCATCACTCCAGCAGTTGTAGAACTACAAGTCCGAGCATGCCCTGTGGGTGGTGGGGAACTCCAAATGTTGTGTAGCTGCAGATACCAGAGTGCTCTGCCTAATTGCCTATGGCGTGTGGATACTCTAGTTGTTGTGGTCCATATTCCCAGCATGCCGTGTCTGGTGGTAGTTGGGTTTCCAGGTGTTGTGGAACTACAAGTCCAAGCATGCCAGGGTGGGGAACTCCAGCTGTCGTTTAACTGTAAAGGTGCCTGCACACGGAGCGATGTTCTCCAGGGACACATTGCAAGCGTCCTGGCTGGTTGCCGGCATCGGGCAAGTGTGTGTGGGGGGGGAGATAGATCGCACAGCACACATCTATCCCTGTGTGTACTGTCCTTAAGTTAGTGTCCTACCTTTGCTGTGTGGGTAGTCTAGCTGTTGTGGAACTACAAGTCACAGCACACCGTGTCTTTTGATAGTGGGGATTCCAGTTGTTGTGGAACTAGAAGTCCCAGAATGCCCTGCATGGTGGCAATGCACATTGGAGATTGCAGCTCTTGTGGACTTAGTAGCTACATCTAATTCAGCCTGGGGACGTCCCGCTGTGCCCAGCTCACACCATGGTATCTCCCCTGTCAGCTGCTACCTGACCTCATATTCTCAGACTGGTTTTGCCTCCGGCATTAATATTTATTTAATATTATTATTTTAAATGCAAGTCTCTTTATGACTGTAGCTGTGTACATGACCCCTCTCTTTTGATTTTATGGTGGGCTGATGCCTACATTTTTAATCCAGACATTTACCATGAATATCCTATCTATCTATCTATCTATCTATCTATCTATCTATCTATCTATCTATCGTAAAGTCTGGGAGGGCGCAGGAGCTGAGAAGCCGCGGAATGCCTGCTGCTGCCAGCCACACACCGCTCTGTACTATAGCATCCCCAGCTCCTTCCTCTCTCATTAGTTCAGATGACACATGTAATCCGCTTTGGATGGCATCTGAGTTACAGCATAAGATTGCACTCTATGAATCCCTTTCTATGACTCCCTGGAGCCTCCTGTGCCCCATCACCCACTTCATGTAATATATACAAAGATATTGCTGGATTTATTTTTATTGTGTTAATCTACTAGTTTTAAGGCCTTATGCCTTCCTGCGTTAATTACATGTCTTTGTGGGATGTAGTCACAATCCCAGCGGTTGGGATCCCGGTGGTCAGCATACGGCAGGGGGCCGAGGGCTGTTCCCATTTGTGGGTGTCCGCCTATAGAGTGGGAATAGAACCTGTGGTGAGCCCGCAGGTATCCCGAACCCAACCCATCTTTGTGAGTGTCTCTGACATCATGGGTAATGTAACCAGATTTGTGTTTGCACTGATGATATATCTGCTCTTGCTGTTACTTGCATTCAGTTGTGTAGACTTTGTTCTCCTAACACTGAGGCCGATGTATAAACCTGGAGAAGGGGTAAGTGCAAGGTGATAACGCACCAGCCAATCAGCTCCTGTCATTTTTCAAATCCGTAATAATTGGTTGGTGCGTTATCACCTTGCACTTATCACTTCTCCAGGTTAATACATCTGCCCCGCTGTTCCATAATGTACTATACACATTGAGAGCAACGGAATAACCGCCATTGAACTCTCTGGGGGGAATTCACTTGTTTGAAAAGTCGGTTGGGTGTCTGTTTTTTTCCTGTCTATTAGATAGGAAAAAAACAGACGCCCATCTGACTTTTCGAACAATTGAATACCCCCCCTCTGAGTGCGAGTTACAACCCTAGTAAATAGCAGCATACCACACACTGTGCTTGATATGCACTTACACTAAATGCCAGTGGTTACCAATCCTCCTGCTTGCCGGTTATTTCTGGGACACCACTTAGGTCTACTGTGTGGGCAACCTGTAGCACTCCAGCTCTGTGGAACTATACCACGAGCATGCCCTGCCTCAAGTTTTGCTGTTAGGGAATGATAAAACTGTCTCGGGGCATGCTGGCGTGTGTAGTTCCATGGCAGCAGAAGTGCCACAGGTAGTCTACTCCAGGTGTAAATGTTACCATGTTTGAGGGAAAAAAAAGCAATGTATCTATCAGTAACAGAATGGTGTATGCTGAGGCTTGCTGCATGGAATGAAAGTTCTGGCAGTAAGCGATAATGTTTGGGTTGCTAGCACTAGTATCTGTAAGGGAGATGTATCAAGCCTTCTAAAGATTGGAGACGTTGCCCATAGCAACCAATAAGCATAATTTTATAGAATATACAGTACGGGTTGAATTCTAGTTAGAAACTAGCTATGGGCAACTTCGCCACTCTTTAGAAGGCTTGACACATCTCGTTTGTAAAGGCTCATACACATTAGACAATGTCTCTCTGTGAGTGACGTCGTCTAGTGTTTCCCCTCCTGGGCCGGCCGGTCGGCGGCCGACTGTACACACTGAACGATATGACCGCTCATATTGCTCAGTGACGTCACGCCTCCGCTGGCCGTGCATGCAGCTCCTGGACGACAGTCCAGATTGAGCATGCATGCACTGCTGACAGTGACGATCGTTGCCGACCTGTGGGGCCGCGCATCGGTCGTCGCTGGCGGCATACACACTTGCCGATAAGATGGGCAATGCCGATCATTTTATCGGCAAATGTGTATGGGCCTTAACACGTAGTCACCAGATTTATTGCATTCTATTGAAGCATACGTTTGTAAACAAGAAAAAACAAAAAATCTTTTTAATGTAGTGTTGTATTCACTCAGCTATAGGAGTTATTTATTCATGTATATATCACCTTTTATGTACTATTCTGCTGGAGAAACACGCATGTACAATATTTAATTTGCTGAACTGACCTCTACTTGGAGTTTACTCTGACAACTATCCTATATAATAAATAGCTTTTGCTACTCCTCACCTCTTTGGGGGGAATTCAAGTGTTTCGCATGCCTGCGCCCACTAGATGGCATCCAAGGAAGCAATTCAAGTGTTGCTCCGGGCGCGCACAGCCGCTGGCGGTGACATTAATGTTATATTCCGTCATATTAACGGATTTAGAACTATTTCTTTATAGAAAATTCTTGTGATTACTTCATTTGGTAATGTCGCCACCTGAATGTCTAATTTATTATGTCGACACGGTGTATATGTTGATATTAACATAAGGGTTAGATGTCGAAATTGTGTATCTGTGAGCAAATTCCATTAGGTTTTATATTTCCGAAGGGTGAGCCTTTGCGCTAATGATCCATTTGAACATTGTTTACATGCCACTAGGAAAGTTCCGCATGCATGGTTTTTGGCATGTGTTTCAAAGTGAATGTGACTTCTGGAAACCTGCAGATACAGGACTGAATACAGCTCCATTGCTCTGCATGTTATACTGTGCACAATCCCCCTTCCATGGATTGAAGGAGGCTGCAAGAAGTGATGCTAACATTATGTTCCACATACTTCGAGAAGCCCTAGGGCTGCAAAAAATGAAACAGAAATATTTGCAGGTCAACTGGGGAATATGCTTTTGTTAAAATATGGAGGAGGCTTCATATTGAAATTTAGAACATTGTAAATGCTATAAGGGGGGGATTCAATTATACCACGTTTTTCTATGCAACTTTTTTTTGGTTCGAAAACACTCAGTAGGTTTCTGGATAAGTTCTTAGACCTATGTGTTGGAAATGGGAGGCTGTTAAGGGGATTTTATTTTTTTTCCACCTCAGGCAGGTCGAAACAAAAATCCCTTTTGACTGTTTGGCATTGTAGACAATTGAATATCCAGTGAGTGTGGTCTGTTAGCTGTATTAATTTAACTGGGCCAATTGAATTCCCCCCATATGCTCTAAAAGTAGATACATATTACTTAACCATAGATGGAGTACACTGTTTTTTTATTTCTGAGCTCACGTTCATAAAGATAATAGTAATGCAAATCAATCCTAATGTTTTAAAGCCCTCACTCTGGGGGTGTCATACATGGCGTGTTGCATGCGATACATCCATAGTGTACACACGTCTAATATATGCATTTTCTTCACACACACTGTATCTCTATTATAAATGCAGCCTGTTTCCTTATTGATTCGCGCACCACTCCCACCTATGCACATAGAGATACACGTCAGTATAGGCGAGTGCTGGGCACAACACCCTCTTTTCCATAATGCTACACATCCAGGCACTTATCACATGCATAGTAGCGTTTCAAAGTGGTATGCATAAATAATTGCAAATGTAATCACAGAAGGCTCTACTGATGAGAGCTGTCCTATTTTCTGTGAGGACTTATGGATTTATGACCCAGGAGTCCTATCACGCGCGCTCGGCCCCCAGCATGCGCTAGCCGCAGTGGAGGCAGAGAGGGATTCTTTGGCTCCCTCTCTGGAATTCTGCAGAAATAAGCCCATAGGTTTTTGTAGGTAATGCCATGGTGTTGCCTATCTGGTTAAAGCTCCAGAAAGTGTGGTTTTCCAAAACTTGATACATATGAGATTGTGGTAAAGCGTTTACAGTGGTTTGACTGCATTTTGTGGTTAGTACTTCCCGCCCTGGAGATGACGATACCTGGTTTTAAGGCTCCACTATTATCTATGGAGGGATCATAGCACTATCCGTATCCGCATTTATGACACCACAGTTTTGCCATGCCGCACAGCCAAACTACAGCTACCCCTGGAGCCCGCTCCAAGCATCCTTCTTTTTGTTTTTAGCTAGTCTGGGGCAGCGCGGAGGATGTGTAAGCAGGAGGGACTTTGTGAAGGTGTAGTGAAGAAAGTTGCAGATTCTATTTGTCTTCCTGCTTACACCTCTTTCTGCTGCGGGGTACACTGGGCTCCACAAGTCTGGACAATGGGTGTAGAGTAGGATCTTGATCCGAGGCACCAACAGGCTCAAAGCTTTGACTGTTCCCAGAATGCACAGCGCCGCCTCCTATATCACCCCGCCTCCCAGCACAGGAGCGTAGTTTGTCAGTTGGTGCTGCAGTAAGCAGGCACTTAACAGAGGGGCTGCTCCAAGCAACCGTGAGAAAAGCTTTTTATGAGGTAAAAAGTGAAGACTTCAAGGGCAGCAGCGGTGGTAAATGTTTTGTGACATTCACTGCTGCAGCTCCAGCTCTCCCCAGCGGCGCTGTACACTCCCGAACCCTGGTTGCCGGGTACCTACAGCGGAGACTCCGGTTTACTTCACGTTAGGCACACACGGCTGGGGCTCTCCAGGATCGCGTGGCCGCACTTCGGGAGGTGGTAAGTGGGTCCCGCTCGCGGGACCTGGTCTTTATCGCGATCTGGCGCGGTCCGTGGGAGGTGGGCCGCGCACGCTGATGGTGGACACTGGCAGTACAGGCGATCCCACTAGATCACCAGGGCATGGGCGCAGGTCAGGTTTTCTCTTAAAACCGATTTCTCTAAACGTCCTAGTGGATGCTGGGGACTCCGTCAGGACCATGGGGATTAGCGGCTCCGCAGGAGACAGGGCACAAAAATAAAGCTTTAGGATCAGGTGGTGTGCACTGGCTCCTCCCCCTATGACCCTCCTCCAAGCCTCAGTTAGGTTTTTGTGCCCGTCCGAGCAGGGTGCAATCTAGGTGGCTCTCTTAAGGAGCTGCTTAGAAAAAGTTTTAGGTTTTTTATGTTCAGTGAGTCCTGCTGGCAACAGGCTCACTGCATCGAGGGACTTAGGGGAGAGAAGTTCAACTCGCCTGCGTGCAGGATGGATTGGCTTCTTAGGCTACTGGACACCATTAGCTCCAGAGGGAGTCGGAACACAGGTCTCACCCTGGGGTTCGTCCCGGAGCCGCGCCGCCGACCCCCCTTGCAGATGCTGAAGATTGAAGGTCCAGAAACCGGCGGCAGAAGGCTTTTCAGTCTTCATGAAGGTAGCGCACAGCACTGCAGCTGTGCGCCATTGTTGTCACACACTTCACACCATTAGGTCACGGAGGGTGCAGGGCGCTGCTGGGGGCGCCCTGGGCAGCAATGTATAATACTTTTTATGGCTAAAAAATACATCACATATAGCCCTTGAGGCTATATGGATGTATTTAACCCCTGCCAGATATCTCAAACTCCGGGAGAAAAGCCCGCCGGAATAGGGGGCGGGGCTTATTCTCCTCAGCACACAGCGCCATTTTCCTGCTCAGCTCCGCTGTGAGGAAGGCTCCCAGGATTCTCCCCTGCACTGCACTACAGAAACAGGGTAAAACAGAGAGGGGGGGCACTTTTTTTGGGGATATTTTATATATTTAAGCTGCTATAAGGATACAACACTTATATAAGGTTGTTCCCATATATATTATAGCGCTTGGGTGTGTGCTGGCAAACTCTCCCTCTGTCTCCCCAAAGGGCTAGTGGGGTCCTGTCTTCAATAGAGCATTCCCTGTGTGTCTGCTGTGTGTCGGTACGTGTGTGTCGACATGTATGAGGACGATGTTGGTGTGGAGGCAGAGCAATTGCCGATAATGGTGATGTCACCCCCCAGGGAGTCGACACCGGAATGGATGGCTTTGTTTATGGAATTACGTGATAATGTCAGCACATTACAAAAATCAGTTGACGACATGAGACGGCTGGAAAACCAGTTGGTACCTGCCCAGGCGTCTCAGACACCGTCAGGGGCTGTAAAACGCCCTTTACCTCAGTCGGTCGACACAGACCCAGACACGGACACTGAATCTAGTGTCGACGGTGAAGAAACAAACGTATTTTCAAGTAGGGCCACACGTTATATGATCACGGCAATGAAGGAGGCTTTGCATATCTCTGATACTGCAAGTACCACAAAAAGGGGTATTATGTGGGGGGTGAAAAAACTACCTGTAGTTTTTCCTGAATCAGAGGAATTGAATGATGTATGTGATGAAGCGTGGGTTAACCCAGATAGAAAAGTGCTAATTTCAAAAAAGTTATTGGCATTATACCCTTTCCCGCCAGAGGTTAGGGAGCGCTGGGAAACACCCCCTAAGGTGGATAAGGCGCTCACACGCTTATCAAAACAAGTGGCGTTACCGTCTCCTGATACGGCCGTCCTCAAGGATCCAGCTGATAGGAGGCTGGAAACTACCCTAAAAAGTATATACACACATACTGGTGTTATACTGCGACCAGCCATCGCCTCAGCCTGGATGTGCAGTGCTGGGGTGATCTGGTCGGATTCCCTGACTGAAAATATTGATACCCTGGATAGGGACAGTATTTTACAGACTTTAGAGCAATTAAAGGATGCTTTTCTTTATATGCGAGATGCTCAGAGGGATATTTGCACTCTGGCATCGAGAGTAAGTGCGATGTCCATATCTGCCAGAAGAAGTTTATGGACACGACAGTGGTCAGGTGATGCGGATTCCAAACGGCATATGGAAGTATTGCCGTATAAAGGGGAGGAATTATTTGGCGTCGGTCTATCGGATCTGGTGGCCACGGCAACGGCCGGGAAATCCACCTTTTTACCTCAGACCCCCTCCCAACAGAAAAAGACACCGTCTTTTCAGCCGCAGTCCTTTCGGTCCTATAAGAACAAGCGGGCAAAAGGACAGTCATATCTGCCCCGAGGCAGAGGAAAGGGTAAGAGAGGGCAGCAAGCAGCTCCTTCCCAGGAACAGAAGCCCTCCGCGGGTTCTGCAAAGCCCTCAGCATGACGCTGGGGCTTTACAAGCGGACTCAGAAACGGTGGGGGGTCGACTCAAGAATTTCAGCGCGCAGTGGGCTTGCTCACAGGTGGACCCCTGGATCCTGCAGATAATATCTCAGGGTTACAGGTTGGAATTCGAGAAGTCTCCCCCTCGCCGGTTCCTAAAGTCTGCTCTGCCAACGTCTCCCTCAGACAGGGCGACGGTATTGGAAGCCATTCACAAGCTGTATTCTCAGCAGGTGATAGTCAAGGTACCCCTCCTACAACAGGGAAAGGGGTATTATTCCACACTATTTGTGGTACCGAAGCCGGACGGCTCGGTAAGACCTATTCTAAATCTGAAATCTTTGAACCTGTACATACAAAAATTCAAGTTCAAGATGGAGTCACTCAGAGCAGTGATAGCGAATCTGGAAGAAGGGGACTTTATGGTGTCCCTGGACATCAAGGATGCTTACCTGCATGTCCCAATTTGCCCTTCACATCAAGGGTACCTCAGGTTCGTGGTGCAAAACTGTCATTATCAGTTTCAGACGCTGCCGTTTGGATTGTCCACGGCACCTCGGGTCTTTACCAAGGTAATGGCCGAAATGATGTTTCTTCTACGAAGAAAAGGCGTATTAATTATCCCTTACTTGGACGATCTCCTGATAAGGGCAAGGTCCAGAGAACAGCTGGAGGACGGAGTAGCACTAACCTAAGTAGTGCTGCAACAACACGGGTGGATTCTG
Organism: Pseudophryne corroboree; assembly: GCF_028390025.1. Classification (NCBI taxonomy): domain Eukaryota; kingdom Metazoa; phylum Chordata; class Amphibia; order Anura; family Myobatrachidae; genus Pseudophryne; species Pseudophryne corroboree. The sequence continues at coordinate 736,085,090 of NC_086448.1, read as the reverse complement.
AATTTCCCAAAATCTCAGTTGACCCCGACAACACGTCTGCTGTTCCTGGGAATGATTCTGGACACGGTTCAGAAAAAGGTGTTTCTTCCGGAGGAGAAAGCCAGGGAGTTATCCGAACTTGTCAGGAACCTCCTAAAACCAGGAAAAGTGTCTGTGCATCAATGCACAAGAGTCCTGGGAAAGATGGTGGCTTCTTACGAAGCAATCCCATTCGGCAGATTCCACGCACGAACTTTTCAGTGGGATCTGCTGGACAAATGGTCCGGATCGCATCTGCAGATGCATCAGCGGATAACCTTATCGCCACGGACAAGGGTGTCTCTTCTGTGGTGGTTACAGAGTGCTCATCTGTTACAAGGCCGCAGATTCGGCATACAGGACTGGGTCCTGGTGACCACGGATGCCAGTCTGAGAGGCTGGGGAGCGGTCACACAGGGAAGAAACTTCCAGGGAGTATGGTCAAGCCTGGAGATGTCTCTTCACATAAATATACTGGAGCTAAGAGCAATTTACAATGCTCTAAGCCTGGCAAAACCCCTGCTTCAGGGTCGGCCGGTGTTGATCCAGTCGGACAACATCACGGCAGTCGCCCACGTAAACAGACAAGGCGGCACAAGAAGCAGGAGAGCAATGGCAGAAGCTGCAAGGATTCTTCGCTGGGCGGAAGATCATGTGATAGCACTGTCAGCAGTGTTCATTCCGGGAGTGGACAACTGGGAAGCAGACTTCCTCAGCAGACACGATCTACACCCGGGAGAGTGGGGACTTCATCCAGAAGTCTTCCACATGATTGTGAACCGTTGGGAAAAACCAAAGGTGGATATGATGGCGTCTCGCCTCAACAAAAAACTGGACAGGTATTGCGCCAGGTCAAGAGACCCTCAGGCAATAGCTGTGGACGCTCTGGTAACACCGTGGGTGTTCCAGTCAGTGTATGTGTTTCCTCCTCTGCCTCTCATACCCAAAGTACTGAGAATTATACGGCAAAGGGGAGTAAGAACGATACTCGTGGCTCCGGATTGGCCAAGAAGAACTTGGTACCCGGAACTTCAGGAGATGCTCACGGAAAATCCGTGGCCTCTACCTCTAAGACGGGACCTGATTCAGCAGGGACCGTGTCTATTCCAAGACTTACCGCGGCTGCGTTTGACGGCGTGGCGGTTGAACACCGAATTCTAAAGGAAAAAGGCATTCCGGAAGAGGTCATCCCTACACTGGTTAAAGCCAGGAAGGAGGTGACTGCACAACATTATCACCGCATTTGGAGAAAATATGTTGCGTGGTGCGAGGCCAGGAAGGCCCCCACGGAGGAATTTCAATTGGGTCGATTCCTACATTTCCTGCAAACAGGATTGTCTATGGGCCTCAAGTTGGGGTCCATTAAGGTTCAAATTTCGGCCCTGTCGATTTTCTTCCAGAAAGAATTGGCTTCAGTTCCTGAAGTCCAGACTTTTGTAAAAGGAGTACTACATATACAGCCCCCGATTGTGCCCCCAGTGGCTCCGTGGGACCTTAATGTAGTTTTGGATTTTCTCAAATCCCATTGGTTTGAGCCACTCAAATCGGCGGATTTGAAATATCTTACATGGAAAGTAACCATGCTACTGGCCCTGGCTTCAGCCAGGAGAGTGTCAGAATTGGCGGCTTTATCGTATAAAAGCCCATATCTGATTTTCCATTCGGACAGGGCAGAACTGCGGACGCGTCCTCATTTTCTGCTTAAGGTGGTGTCAGCGTTTCACCTGAACCAGCCTATTGTGGTGCCTGCGGCTACTAGCGATTTGGAGGATTCCAAGTTGCTGGACGTTGTCAGGGCATTGAAAATATATATTTCAAGGACGGCTGGAGTCAGAAAATCTGACTCGCTGTTTATACTGTATGCACCCAACAAGCTGGGTGCTCCTGCTTCTAAGCAGACGATTGCTCGTTGGATTTGTAGCACAATTCAACTTGCACATTCTGTGGCAGGCCTGCCACAGCCTAAATCTGTCAAGGCCCATTCCACAAGGAAGGTGGGCTAATCCTGGGCGGCTGCCCGAGGGGTCTCGGCATTACAACTCTGCCGAGCAGCTACGTGGTCGGGGGAGAACACGTTTGTAAAATTCTACAAATTTGATACCCTGGCTAAAGAGGACCTGGAGTTCTCTCATTCGGTGCTGCAGAGTCATCCGCACTCTCCCGCCCGTTTGGGAGCTTTGGTATAATCCCCATGGTCCTGACGGAGTCCCCAGCATCCACTAGGACGTTTAGAGAAAATAAGATTTTACTTACCGATAAATCTATTTCTCGTAGTCCGTAGTGGATGCTGGGCGCCCATCCCAAGTGCGGATTGTCTGCAATACTTGTACATAGTTATTGTTACAAAAAAATCGGGTTGTTCTTGTTGTGAGCCGTCTGTTCAGAGGCTCCTACGTTGTCATACTGTTAACTGGGTTCAGATCACAAGTTGTACGGTGTGATTGGTGTGGCTGGTATAAGTCTTACCCGGGATTCAAAATCCTTCCTTATTGTGTACGCTCGTCCGGGCACAGTATCCTAACTGAGGCTTGGAGGAGGGTCATAGGGGGAGGAGCCAGTGCACACCACCTGATCCTAAAGCTTTATTTCTCTATCGTCCTAGTGGATGCTGGGGTTCCTGAAAGGACCATGGGGAATAGCGGCTCCGCAGGAGACAGGGCACAAAAAGTAAAGCTTTAGGATCAGGTGGTGTGCACTGGCTCCTCCCCCTATGACCCTCCTCCAAGCCTCAGTTAGATTTTTGTGCCCGGCCGAGAAGGGTGCAATCTAGGTGGCTCTCCTAAAGAGCTGCTTAGAAAAGTTTAGCTTAGGTTTTTTATTTTACAGTGAGTCCTGCTGGCAACAGGATCACTGCAACGAGGGACTTAGGGGAGAAGAAGTGAACTCACCTGCGTGCAGGATGGATTGGCTTCTTGGCTACTGGACATTAGCTCCAGAGGGACGATCACAGGTACAGCCTGGATGGTCACCGGAGCCTCGCCGCCGGCCCCCTTGCAGATGCTGAAACGAGAAGAGGTCCAGAATCGGCGGCAGAAGACTCCTCAGTCTTCTTAAGGTAGCGCACAGCACTGCAGCTGTGCGCCATTTTCCTCTCAGCACACTTCACACGGCAGTCACTGAGGGTGCAGGGCGCTGGGAGGGGGGCGCCCTGGGAGGCAAATGAAAACCTTTTTTGGCTAAAAATACCTCACATATAGCCTCCGGGGGCTATATGGAGATATTTAACCCCTGCCAGAATCCGTTAAGAGCGGGAGATGAGGCCGCCGAAAAAGGGGCGGGCCTATCTCCTCAGCACACAGCGCCATTTTCCCTCACAGAAAGGCTGGAGGGAAGGCTCCCAGGCTCTCCCCTGCACTGCACTACAGAAACAGGGTTAAAACAGAGAGGGGGGGCACTAATTTGGCGTTAGAAATATATAAAAAAGATGCTATAAGGGAAAACACTTATATAAGGTTGTCCCTATATAATTATAGCGTTTTTGGTGTGTGCTGGCAAACTCTCCCTCTGTCTCTCCAAAGGGCTAGTGGGTCCTGTCCTCTATCAGAGCATTCCCTGTGTGTGTGCTGTGTGTCGGTACGTGTGTGTCGACATGTATGAGGACGATGTTGGTGAGGAGGCGGAGCAATTGCCTGTAATGGTGATGTCACTCTCTAGGGAGTCGACACCGGAATGGATGGCTTATTTAGGGAATTACGTGATAATGTCAACACGCGCCAAGGTCGGTTGACGACATGAGACGGCCGACAAACAATTAGTACCGGTCCAGACGTCTCAGAAACACCGTCAGGGGTTTTAAAACGCCCGTTTACTTTAGTCGGTCGACACAGACACAGACAGGGACACTGAATCCAGTGTCGACGGTGAATAAACAAACGTATTCCTTATTAGGGCCACACGTTAAGGGCAATGAAGGAGGTGTTACATATTTCTGATACTACAAGTACCACAAAAGAGGGTATTATGTGGGATGTGAAAAAACTACCGTAGTTTTTCCTGAATCAGATAAATTAAATGAAGTGTGTGATGATGCGTGGGTTCCCCCCGATAGAAAATATGGGCGGTATACCCTTTCCCGCCAGAAGTTAGGGCGCGTTGGGAAACACCCCTTAGGGTGGATAAGGCGCTCACACGCTTATCAGAACAAGTGGCGGTACCGTCTATAGATAGGGCCGTCCTCAAGGAGCCAGCTGACAGGAGGCTGGAAAAATATCATAAAAAGTATATACACACATACTGGTGTTATACTGCGACCAGCGATCGCCTCAGCCTGGATGTGCAGAGCTGGGGTGGCTTGGTCGGATTCCCTGACTAAAAATATTGATACCCTTGACAGGGACAGTATTTTATTGACTATAGAGCATTTAAAGGATGTATTTCTATATATGCGAGATGCACAGAGGGATATTTGCACTCTGGCATCAAGAGTAAGTGCGATGTCCATATCTGCCAGAAGATGTTTATGGACACGACAGTGGTCAGGTGATGCAGATTCCAAACGGCACAAAGGTGTATTGCCGTATAAAGGAAGAGGAGTTATTTGGGGTCGGTCCATCGGACCTGGTGGCCACGGCAACTGCTGGAAAATCCACCGTTTTTACCCTAAGTCACATCTCTGCAGAAAAAGACACCGTCTTTTCAGCTTCAGTCCTTTCGTCCCTATAAGAGTCATATCTGCCCAGGGATAGAGGAAAGGGAAGAAGACTGCAGCAGGCAGCCCATTCCCAGGAACAGAAGCGTTCCACCGCTTCTGACAAGCTCTCAGCATGACGCTGGGACCGTACAGGACCCCTGGATCCTACAAGTAGTATCCCAGGGGTACAGTTTGGAATGTCGAGACGTTTCCCCTGCGCAGGCTCCTGAAGGCTGCTTTACCAAGGTCTCCCTCCGACAAGGAGGCAGTATGGGAAAAAATTCACGAGCTGTATTCCCAGCAGGTGATAATTAAATTACCCCTCCTACAACAAGAAAAGGGGTATTATTCCACACTATATTGTGGTACTGAAGCCAGAAGGCTAGGTGAGACCTATTCTAAATCTAAAAAAATTTGAACACTTACAAAGGTTCAAATCAAGATGGAGTCACTCAGAGCAGTGATAACGAACCGGGAAGAAGGGGACTATCTGGTGTCCCGAGACATCAGGGATGCTTACCTCCATGTCCCAAATTTGCCCTTATCACTAAGGGTACCTCAGGTTCGTGGTACAGAACTGTCACTATCAGTTTCAGACGCTGCCGTTTGGATTGTCTACGGCACCCCGGGTCTTTACCAAGGTAATGGCCGAAATGATGGTTCTTCTTCGAAGAAAAGGCGTCTTAATTATCCCTTACTTGGACGATCTCCTGATAAGGGCAAAGTCCAGGGAACAGTTGGAGGTCGGAGTAGCACTATCTCGGATACTGTTACAACAGCAGGGGTGGATTCTAAATATTCCAAAATCGCAGCTGATCCCGACAACAAGTCTCCTGTGCTTAGGGATGATTCTGGACACAGTCCAGAAAAAGGTGTTTCTCCCGGAAGAGAAAGCCAGGGAGTTATCCGAGCTAGTCAGGAACCTCCTAAAATCAGTGCATCATTGCACAAGGGCCATGGTAAAAAAAAATGGTGACTTCCTTCGAAGCAATTCCAGTCGGCAGATTTCATGCAAGAACTTTTCAGTGGGATCTGCTGGACAAATGGTCCGGATCGCATCTTCAGATGCATCAGCGGATAACCCTATATCCAAGGACAAGGGTGTCTCTCCTGTGGTGGTTACAGAGTGCTCATCTTCTAGAGGGCCGCAGATTCGGCATTCAGTTTTGGATGTTGGTGACCACGGAGGCCAGCCCGAGAGGCTGGGGAGCAGTCACACAAGGAAAAAATTTCCAGGGAGTGTGATCAAGTCTGGAGATTTTTCTCCACATAAATATAGCTAAGGGTAAATTTATAATGCTCTAAGCTTAGCAAGACCTCGGCTTCAAGGTCAGCCGGTATTGATCCAGTGGGATAAAACATCACGGCAGTCGCCCACGTAAATAGACAGGGCGGCACAAGAAGCAGGAGGGCAGTGGCAAAAACTGCAAGGACTTTTCGCTGGGCGGAAAATCATGTGATAGCACTGTCAGCAGTGTTTCATTCCGGGAATGGAAACTGGGAAGCAGACTTCCTCAGTAGGCACGACCTCCACCCGGCAGAGTGGGAACTTCATGGGGAAGTTTTCCACATAATTGTAAACCGTTGGGAATTACCAAAGGTGGACATGATGGCGTCCCGTCTGAACAAAAAACGGGACAGGTATTGCGCCAGGTTAAGAGACCCTCAGGCAATAGCTGTGGACGTTCTGGTAACACCGTGGGTGTACCAGTCGGTGTATGTGTTCCATCCTCTGCTTTTCATACCTAAGGTACTGAGAATCATAAGACGTAGAGGAGTAAGAACTATACTCATGGCTCCGGATTGGCCAAGAAGGACTTGGTACCCGGAACTTCAAGAGATGCTCACAGAGGACTTATGGCCTCTGCCGCTAAGAAGGGACTTGTTTCAGCAAGTACCATGTCTGTTCCAAGACTTACCGCAGCTGCGTTTGACGGCATGGCGGTGGAACGCCGGATCCTAAGGGAAAAGGCATTCAGGAAGAGGTCATTCCTACCCTGGTCAAAGCCAGAAAGGAGGTGACCGCACAACATTATCACCACATGTGGCGAAAATATGTTGCGTGGTGTGAGGCCAGGAAGGCCCCACGAAGAAATTTCAACTCGGTCGATTCCTGCATTTCTTGCAAACAGGAGTGTCTATGGGCCTCAAATTGGGGTCCATTAAGGTTCAAATTTCGGCCCTGTCGATTTTTCTTCCAGAAAGAATTGGCTTCAGTTCCTGAAGTCCAGAAGTTTGTCAAGGGAGTATTGCATATACAACCCCCTTTTGTGCCTCCAGTGGCACTGTGGGATCTCAACGTAGTTCTGGGATTCCTCAAAACACATTGGTTTAAAACCAGTCAAATCTGTGGATTTGAAGCATCTCACATGAAAAGTGAACATGCTCTTGGACCTGGCCTGGACCAGGCGAGTGTCAAATTGGTGGTTTTTTTCTCAAAAAAGCCCATATCTGTTTGTCCATTCGGACAGGGCAGAGCTGCGGACTCGTCCCCAGTTCTCTCCCTAAGGTGGTGTCAGTGTTTCACCTGAACCAGCTTATTGTGGTGTCTTGCGCCTACTAGGGACTTGGAGGACTCCAAGTTGCTAGATGTGGTCAGGGCCCTGAAAATATAGGTTCCAGGACGGCTGGAGTCAGGAAAACTGACTTGCTGTTATCCTGTATGCACCCAACAAACTGGGTGCTCTTGCTTTTAAGCAGACTTTTGCTAGTTGGATGTGTAATACAATTCAGCTTGCACATTCTGTGGCAGGCCTGCCACAGCCAAAATATGTAAATGCCCATTCCACAAGGAAGGTGGGCTCATCTTGGGCGGCTGCCCGAGGGGTCTCGGCTTTACAACTTTGCCGAGCGGCTATTTAGTCAGGGGCAAACACGTTTGTAAAATCCTACAAATTTGATACCCTGGCTAAGGAGGACCTGGAGTTCTCTCATTCGGTGCTGCAGAGTCATCCGCACTCTCCCGCCCGTTTTGGGAGCTTTGGTATAATCCCCATGGTCCTTTCAGGAACCCCAGCATCCACTAGGACGATAGAGAAAATAAGAATTTACTTACCGATAATTCTATTTCTCTGAGTCCGTAGTGGATGCTGGGCGCCCATCCCAAGTGCGGATTATCTGCATTACTTGTACATAGTTACAAAAATCGGGTTATTATTGTTGTGAGCCATCTTTTCAGAGGCTCCGCTGTTATCATACTGTTAACTGGGTTCAGATCACAGGTTGTACAGTGTGATTGGTGTGGCTGGTATGAGTCTTACCCGGGATTCATAAATCCTTCCTTATTGTGTACGCTCGTCCGGGCACAGTACCTAACTGAGGCTTGGAGGAGGGTCATAGGGGGAGGAGCCAGTGCACACCACCTGATCCTAAAGCTTTACTTTTTGTGCCCTGTCTCCTGCGGAGCCGCTATTCCCCATGGTCCTTTCAGGAACCCCAGCATCCACTACGGACTCCGAGAAATAGAATTATCGGTAAGTAAATTCTTATTTTTTGTGCCCTGTCTCCTGCGGAGCCGCTAATCCCCATGGTCCTGACGGAGTCCCCAGCATCCACTACGGACTACGAGAAATAGATTTATCGGTAAGTAAAATCTTATTTTTAATATCGACCACAGTGCCCGGTGGTTTTGCCAGCAAGGGGGATAAGGCTTAGACCTGAAGCCCCTCCCCCAGCACCAGGGCGCCATTTCTAGCAAGTGTTCCCGCCCTGGAGCTGCATCTCTGTCTTTCCTCACTCCCTGTCAGTGTCTGCGGCACAATTACTCCTCAGCTCACTGTTCCTGGGACTGCTTGGGCAAATCCTCCTATGTAAAGCCGCATGGTTGTCAGCGCTGTGCCTTTACATGACACTTAAGTATTCTACCTGCCTTTTTAGTCAGTGTTAGTTAAGAGAGAGTGCATTTAGTCAGGGTTTATAGTACAATTATGCTGCATTCAGATCGCAAATGCCGGATCCTACCCGGTAAGAGAAACGTGTACTTACCGGGTGGGATCCGGCATTTGCGCTCCGTTGCTGGCTTTCCGACCCGGCAATATACCGGGTCGGTTGCCATAGCCGCGGAGGGCGCAGCAGCAGCGGGGGTGGAGGCGGCGCTGGGAAATGAGCTCATCTCCTACGCCGCCTCTCCCTATGCTGTGAATGGGAGCCGTGTCGCATCGAAACGGCTCCCATTCACACTGCGCCTGACCCGGTAATAACCCTTCTTTTTTACCGGGTTGGATTACTGGGTCAGGCGACCCGCTAATTCTGAAATGGAGCTTTCACATCGCACACTGACCCGTTTCGACACGGCAATATGCTGTGTCGACACCGGGTTTTTAGTGCGATGTGAAAGGGGTATTACCCTGTGATATACATCCAGTTTCTTACTGTGTAGTGTGATATCTATTGACTATATAGCTGTGTAAGTTAGTCCAGTGCAGTATTATTGTCTATAATAACCTCTGCATTGTACAAACTGTGACTATTTGTGTGTGCATTGATAGCTGAGTGGTGTCCATCTCGTGTCTTTCACTCAACTTGCTATCCCTATATTCTATAACCTGAGGGGGCTTGGTGCATCAGGTGTTATTTAATATAGGATTTTCACAAAGATATACTGTATTACGTGTTTTTCTCTGTGATTTAGTCACCATATCTCTCCTTTATCTCTGCTGGTGCTGACTACACTGCACAGGGGTTTGGGTTTAGAGGTATAGTGCTGCTAATAATTGTACTGTGTTACCTCATACTGCAAGTTATATCATGTCTGCTAATGAGGGTAATGGTTCTGGGGCGGAACACACTGCTGGTTTTGCTGAAGCCACAGGCACATATGGGGATAATAGCAGCTGTGGGCTCTGGTTCTGGGGGCTCCTTGTCCCCCAGTGGGACTGTGGCAACGGAGGCACATACTGACCCTCCGTGGGCCGCTTTTTACACGCTTCTGCATACGCTAGTTCATAAACTAACACCACCTATGGGACCCCCAATGCCGGTACAACCGTATGTGGTCCCTGCAGCTAACCCGCCGTGGGCGGCCGATTTATCTGCTCAATTAAAAAAGTTGAACCAGTCCCTGACTACTAAAAAGTCTGACCAACGCTCGCCTAAGTCCAAGAGGTCCTCTAAGCGAGCGCTCGTCTCCTCACAATCCACTGCTGTCACTGACACCTCGACTGATGAAGACAGCACATACACTGACCCCACAGGTTCTGACTCGGATACGGCTGATGGGTAGGGTAGTTCACATGTGGATTTTCCTGATCTTTTGGAGGCTATTACGTTAATTCTGCAGATTACGGATGATCCTGAGCCATCCGTTCCTCCTAAGAAACCAGATAGGTTCAAGCGTCAGAGGGTGATTAAACAAGTTTTACCTCACTCTGACCACCTAGTGGATATACGTTAGGAACCCTGGCAAAGCCCGGGTACGAAGTTTGTGCCTCAAAAGAAGATGCTGGCTCGCTATCCCCTCGCGCCAGAGCTGTCTAAGAATTGGGAAACGCCTCCTCCAGTAGACTCACATGTGGCTAGGATGGTGGTTTCCTCAGCTCTACCTGTCACTACCGTAACGTCTCTAAAAGAGCCTACGGATAAACGGGTTGTCTAAAAGCAATTTACACCCTCATGGGTGCTGCACAAAGGCCCACTGTTGCAGGTTCATGGGCAGCAGAGGCTATTGAAGCATGGGCCTTGGAGTTAGAAGCTGAAATCTCCTCTGACCATGGTAGACAATGCTTGTCATATATTGTCACAGCTTCTCGCTATATTAAAGAGGCGGCTTCTGATGCCGGTATCCTAGCAGCCAAGGCTTCTACTACGTCAGTCCTGGCTCGCAGAATATTGTGGCTGAGATCCTGGTCTGTGGATCTGGACTCTAGAAAAACCCTGGAGGTACTCCCTTTCAAGGGGGATATTCTGTTTGGGGAGGACTTAAATAAGATAGTGGCTGACTTGGCTACTGCCAAAACTGCCTGTCTGCCTAATACAGCTCCTTCTGTGTCGAAGGCCAAAGGCACGTCCTTTCGCCCCTTTCGTCCTTCAGGTAAAGCAAAAGGTCAGGCGTATCATAAGCAGGCTCGCACTTCCAAACCTGGTAAGCCGAAGCCCAAAAGAGCCTGGGCTGCCCGTCAGCCAGCAGGCAAGACCGATAAGCCTGCCGCATGGCAGGGCGGGCCTCCCCCTGGGGGATCCCAGGGTGGGGGGCTGGCTTCTAGGGTATACCCAGGAATGGTTGAAGACCACTTCAGATGCCTGGGTACGGGAAGTCGTCACTCGAGGTTACACCATAGCCTTCAAAAACCGACCCCTTCGTCGATTTTGCCAAACAGACGTCCCGTCGGAACAGACAAAGGCAAACACACTGCATTCGGTGGTACAGATCCTCCTGGATACAGGAGTCGTAGTACAGGTGCCTCTTGCTCAGAGGGGTCGGGGGTACTATTCTCCGCTGTTTCTAGTCCCGAAACCGAATGGGTCCTCCCGGCCCATTCTCAACCTCAATGCACTGAACAAGTTTGTGAAGGTTTCCAAGTTCCGTATGGAAACCCTTCGCTCTATAGTTCTGGCCTTGGAACCTGGGGACTACATGGTCTCCCTGGACATACAGGATGCTTACCTGCATATTCCTATAGCAGTGTCACATCAACAATACCTGAGGTTCGCTATTGGCAACCTCCATTACCAGTGTCGGGCGTTACCTTTTGGTTTAACAACGGCTCCGCGAGTCTTCACCAAAGTTATGACGGTGGTACTCCGCCGTCAAGGGGTCAGGATACTGCCGTATCTGGACGACTTGTTAATCCTGGCAAATTCCCCAGGTCTTCTCCTTGTGTCATCTGGATATGACGGTCCGGTTTCTACAAGCCCACGGGTGGCTCATCAACTGGAAGAAATCCTCCCTGGTCCCTGCTCAGAGCATGGTGCATCTGGGAGCGCTGTTGGACACTCACAACCAGAGGTTGTTCTTGTCTCAGGAGAAAGTCCTGAAACTTCAGGACAGGATTCGTTGCTTCCTTTCTCGTCCGCAAGTGTCGATACATGCGGCAGTGCAGGTGCTGGGCCTCATGGTGTCGGCATTCGACATGGTGGAGTATGCTCAATTCCATTCTCGCCCCCTCCAGAAGCTGATTCTAGCCAAGTGGGACGGCCTGCCTCACCGGATCAGGTCTCAAATGATCTCTTTGACTCCGAAGGTCCGTCTGTTGCTGCGCTGGTGGCTCCAGGACCGACAATTGTGCAGAGGCAGTCCCTTCTGGATATCCAACTGGGTCCTGTTGACGACAGATGCCAGTCTAAGAGGTTGGGGCGCGGTGCTGGAGCAGCACTCCTTGCAGGGTCGGTGGACAAAGGAGGAATCTCTCCTCTCGATCAACATTCTGGAATTGCGGGCGGTCTTCAATGCGTTGAACCTAGCCCAGCATTTCATTCAGAACCGTCCTGTTCAAGTACAGTCGGACAACGCCACCACAGTGGCTTACATAAATCATCAAGGCGGCACTCGAAGCCGTTTGGCAATGAAGGAAGCCTCACGGATTCTACGTTGGGCAGAACGCCATCTACCGGCAATATTCATTCCGGGAGTCCTGAATTGGGAAGCGGACTTTCTCAGTCGTCAAGACGTGCATGCCGGCGAGTGGGGCCTCCATCCAGAAGTGTTTAAACTCCTCGTGGAAAGGTGGGGTCTTCCAGATGTGGATCTGATGGCGTCTCGACACAATCACAAGTGCCGGTCTTCGGAGCAAGGACAAGGGATCCTCAAGCAGCATTTGTGGATGCGCTGGCAGTGCCGTGGAGGTTTCGGCTGCCGTACGTGTTCCCTTCGGTGTCACTCCTGCCCAGGGTAATTCGGAAGTTCAAGCAAGAAAATGGAAATCTGCTTCTCATAGCTCCGGCGTGGCCCAGACGGCACTGGTTCTCAGACCTACAAGGCCTATCGTCAGAGCGTCCACTTCTACTTCCACAACGCCCAGACCTCCTCGTTCAGGGCCCCTGTGTCTACCAGGACCTAGCCCAGCTGTCTTTGACGGCGTGGCTCTTGAAGCTTCCGTCTTAAGAGCTAAGGGTTTTTCTGAAGAGGTCATTAAAACTATGTTGCGGGCCCGGAAACCGGCCTCTGCTCGGATTTACCATCGGGTCTGGCATTCCTACTTTGTTTGGTGCGCATCTAACCATATGACGCTTCCAAGTTTAGTACAGCCAAACTTTTGGCTTTTCTACAGCAGGGCCTAGATTTAGGCCTGCGTCTGGCCTCCCTCAAGGTTCATATTTCTGCCTTGTCGGTGTGGTTTCAGAGAAAAATTGCGACTTTACCTGATGTTCATACTTTCACTCAGGGTGTGTTGCGTATCCAACCTCCCTATGTTCCGCCTGTGGCTCCTTGGGACTTGTCGGTGGTTGCAGGATCCTCCATTTGAACCTCTTGGTTCAGCTGACCTTATGTGGCTTTCCCTTAAGGTGGTGGTCTTGCTGGCTATTGCCTCTGCTAGAAGAGTGTCGGATTTGGGTGCCTTGTCTTGTAGTTCCCCATATCTGATTTTTCACCGTGACTGGGCGGTTCTTAGGACTCGTCCCGGATATTTACCTAAGGTGGTTTCTTCGTTCCACCTTAATCAGGAGATTGTGGTTCCAGCTTTTGTGTCTCCTGATTTGTCTCCCAAAGAGCGGTCTTTGGATGTGGTACGGGCTCTCCATATCTATGTGAAGAGAACTGCTTCTATTCGAAAGTCTGATTCTCTCTTTGTTTTGTTTGGATTTCACAAACGTGGCTGTCCTGCTCACAAGCAGACCCTGGCCAGGTGGATTAGAATGGTGATTGCGCATGCTTATGTGAAGGCTGGACTGTCAGCTCCTGTTCACATTACGGCCCATTCTACTTGGTCTCTTGGACCTTCTTGGGTGGCCCAACGTGGTGCGACCCTTGATCAATTGTGCAAGGCGGCTACGTGGTCCTCCGGGAACACGTTCATAAGGTTCTATGCCTTCGATACTGCCGCTTCCTTTGGACGCCGGGTTCTTGTGCCCGCTACAGTGCGCCCCCTCCCATAAGGAACTGCTTTAGGACATCCCCATTGTCCAGACTTGTGGAGCCCAGTGTACCCCGCAGCAGAAAACTAGTTTTATGGTAAGAACTTACCCTTGTTAAAACTCTTTCTGCGAGGTACACTGGGCTCCACAAGGCGCCCACCCTGACGCACTTGGCTTCTTTGGGTTGATATGGCATTAGCCGCTGACACTTCTCTTGTCGTGAGAGTGAGGTGTATGTGGCTACTAACCGTTGTCGTCTCTTTTCCTGCTACTGCATTGGGCTGGTTAACTAAAACTGAGCTCCTGTGCTGGGAGGCGGGGTGATATAGGAGGCGGCGCTGTGCATTCTGGGAACAGTCAAAGCTTTGAGCCTGTTGGTGCCTCGGATAAAGATCCTACTCTACACCCATTGTCCAGACTTGTGGAGCCCAGTATACCTCGCAGAAAGAGTTTTAACAAGGGTAAGTTCTTACCATAAAACTCGTTTTCTTACAACTATTGTAAGATAAAATGATGGCAATGTGACTTTATGGTTAGCTTTGTGCTGCTGAAGCCCCTTTTGTAAATCGCCTTCTGTCCTGAAGGATCAACTAATGTTATAGTGTATCTGTGTCATGTTCCATACACGGAATACATACTATTTACCGGCCGGCGGGATGCCGGCTGTCAAGATCTCGAAAGCGGCATTCCGCCCGCCAGAATGCCAGCAGCAGGACGAGCGATGCAAGTTCCCTTGAGGGCTTGCTGTGCTCGCCACAGGCTCTATTCTCACTCTATGGGGGAGATTCAAGTGTTTTAAAAGTCGGTTGGGTGTCTGTTTTTTCCTGTCTATTAGAGAGGAAAAAACAGACTCCCAACTGACTTCAAACATTTGAATTCCCCCCTATGGGTGTTGTGGACACCCATGAGTGGGAATAGGCCCTGTGCCCTGTGATTCCAGCTGTGGGGACCCATAAACTGTAACTCTAGCCAGAGCTGGAATGTATCCGTTTTCTAAAACGTGATTTATCATTAGTGATTGCTGTATAGTAGTTTTAGAAGTGTCATTGTAGCAAAGTATGGATCCATTTGGCTCTGCATTATAGGTTGCTAGCAGTAACTTATGGGGCCCATATATCTACAATGGATTTCCATAATTCCCCATCTGCCAATGTCGGGGGATCTGGGGAAATTCAAGCTGGATTCCGATCAATAAATGATCAGGATCGGCAAATCATCAGCAAATTATTTTTAACATGCAGAATTTCCCGGATGGATGGACTATTATAGATGGCAGGCAATTAGCGGATTTCATTGGCAGATCGGTGGATTGTGACACTGACGGTTGTTAAAAATTTTGTTTAAAAAAGCTCTGTGAATAAGGAACACATGCTACACATGATAAACGTACCTGTCATGTATGTAAGATTAGGTGCACTATCCATGATTAACGCATTAAACAGATGCCATTCATTGACTGTCTCCAAACTGTTTCCATAGGAAGGAATTTGAGGAGTGTAGGATTTGTAACTGACCCCTTACTCCATCATTCGCCAAACTGTGCTGGTGCTGGCTGACACCCATTGCCAGCTGAGCTGTTTCTGCTCATAGTGAGGTGGCTTCAGCTTATATATAATTGCGGATGAATAAAAGCTGCTGCAAGTCTCTGCAAAAAAAAAAAAAGCATTTTAGTGAAATAGATTTTTGTTTTTGTTTTTTGTTTTTCTGTCTCCACTGATCCGTATCAAGGTGGCAAGGATCAGCAGTTCCATGGGATGTGAAAGACCTGGAAATGTTTAGACCATAAAATAATGACACATTTTTCACAGTTAGTAGAAATTTTTTTTTTTATTGAAATCTTGCATCTTTTACAGACCCACACTGGGTGATTTTAGCCTAAAAAATAAACTATAACATAAATGTCGTTATCGTTTATTTTTAGGATTACAGCGTCCAGTGTGTTTTGGGGCAGTATTGGTGACCGATGCGCGCTCCCACACTCTTTTCAGCGATCACCAATATTGAGCTGACATGTTGCGCTGAGCTGCATGTTCGGGAATGCCGGCGGTGACGTCACTGAACGTTACCGTTGAACTATAACGTTTAGTGTGACGTACTGCTACAGGGGAGTGGTCCGACCAATGCAGAGGTAGCCGGACTTTTCGGGGCAACTGTGTGACATCACACGCAGCCGCTCCGATGAAGAAAATGGTGTCGATGCGATCGTAATTATTTTGCGATCGCATCGCTTGCCCTGCACTTGAGGCCCCCAGGATGCTACAGAAGCAGTTGCAGAATCTGCAGCGGTTACTGAATGAGGTTCTAAATGCACATGACTACTTTTCAGTGACAGGAAGTGTTATTCAAAACTCAGTTTGCTCAAAAAATTGACATATTTTTAAAATGTAAGTGTGGTTCATAAAGACAGTAAATAAAAATTAAGGCTAAGTTCACTAAACTGCATTTTAAAGCTGCCACGTCTTCAGCGGTCTCAGGCGCTTTTTTTTCGGGGGCTCATATATTCAACACTAAGCATGCCTGCTTTTGTATTGAGCATAATTGGCCATTTAAATTTAGCGGCCCAACTGGACAGTCTTAGCTGGGAAAAGTACTGCTTAGTAAATTTAGCGCTAGATGTTTTCACTTAGCATCAGAAGAGAATTAATTTGTAAATTGCGTCATTATTATCTTGTATTTATAAAGTGCCTACAAAGGTACTGTGAGGGGATTATTATACAGATATACAAGATAAAATAACAGAACTGTCCGACTCTTGCGATTCTTGTTAAAGATTGCTGCTTTTAAAAAAAGCGTCACTCTCAAAATTCCCGCACCTCTGGAACTCTGAGTCGGTTACATTTAGCCCTTAGTTTTCACCATCTTCATGGCTTTGTGAGAAGTGAAGATTTGTCTACTTTAATCCAGGCCTGTGTACTCTGTCACATTTTAGTCCTTTTCTTGGTCTGGTGTGGGTATTTCTAAAGAGATAAGTTTTCATTATGTGTTACAGACTTGGGACAGTACAGATTGGATTGTGCAAAGGCCGTCACTGAGTTGCAGTAGGGAGAAGTGTACATGTGGCTTGTTCTGTGATAAATTCCAAATGCAGCAGCCATGCTCTGTGCCTAATATTTCTTCCTGTGAAATTTTGTTTCCAGTAGATTTATAGCAGCATAAACTGTTGGCAACAACATTCTTTGGGGGGGATTCAACTGATGCCGACCGGATTTGCTCGACTGAATCTTCTTGACACCCGCCGCACTTTAATGCAGCGTGATCTCACTAGGGTATTGAGCACTTTTGAGCTAATCGGTCGGGCGATGGGTGCGAGTCGGGCTGCCACGTCAACTCTCCCCCTTCGCTGGCAATTGAATCCCCCCCCTCCCCTTTGTGCCTCTCAGGAGTAGATTTATCAAAGCTTGGAGAGAGAGAAAGTACCAACCAATCTGCTTCTGTCATTGTACAGGCTGTCTGTAAAAAAGGGCAGGAGCTGTCAGGAGAGATCATATACCAGTAATACCAGTAAGCAGTGATGAACCTCTGCATTCTCTTAAACATTTATTACTGTTTTATTAAGTAATTTTTAATTATGATTGTTTTGTTCGAAAATGAGCTCATTACTGTACCTCATCTAATACTACATAATTCGGATATTCATGCATTGGGTTCCTATCTTTCTGCTTTGTAGATACTGCATCTACAGTATTCTTTATATGGAATACATATGATATACCAGCGGTCGGGATGCTGGCGCTGGTATTCCGGCAGCGAGTTCCCTCGCATGCTCGCTGCGCCCCCCACGCATCTGACCAGGTGGCGTGCTTCGCTCTCTATAGGTTATATTCCCAAGTGGGAATACAGGGCTGTGGTTGTGATTCTGACAGTTGGCATTTAGCCGCTTTTCGGATCCTGAACGCCGGGATTTTGACAGGCAGTATATTAACCATATACCCTTTATATAGCATATACAAAGAATATTTATAATGTGATGTATATTTCTTTTCTCCAAAAGGATCGAAAGCATTTTACGCCTCCACATACTGTAGGTTCAGATTTATCCATTCCTTCCTCTGTGGTACAGATTGTATTCCCTACTACAAGGACACGCTACTTTTAATATCTCCAATATATTAGCCAATTGATTTACCAGTATGTTATGTGGTTAGCATACCGATCGTCTGGATCCCGGCGGTCACAATACAGATGCCGGGATCCCGACAGGGGCACCAATACCGCCACCGGTATACCGACGAGGCAGGTGACTTCCCCCCCTGACACCCATATAGGAATAATAGAACCTGTGGTGAGCAAAGCTCACCACCAAGCCCGCAAGGGGCTTAGTTGCGCTTGCCCCCCGCCGGCATTCCACCGCTCGGGATACCAATGACGGTATACTGACATTCGGCATCCCGTGCGGCATCAAATTATATCGAACCCACCAGTATGTGTTTTGCGTGGGAGATGAAACTGGAGCACGTGGAGGAAACTCAAATACTGGGATAACATTCTAACCATACTGGTAGGGTTTGAGCCCATGATACTACCAGTAATACCACTGCCAATCCTTAGTTGGGCAACCCATTGTGATGCTGGTAATTATACTGTTGGGACGAAGATACTTCTGGGCAGGGATGAATGCTCGAGAGCCCATTTTATTTAACTTTTACTCATCCTGCTCTAACTTCTTATTTAACACCTATGATGGATTTTTTCCCCCGGACTGTCTGCAGGGCAATGCACGCATAAATAGCTTTTGCGCATCCTAGCATCATTTGTAAGTGTATATTATTGTACATTGAGTGTATCTGCAAATCTGCACCCCCAGCCCCCAGCCCTGGAGAAGTTGGTTGCACAGTCGTATTTGTAAAAATCCTGTGTGTTAGAAAACCTGCAATCTGCTGTTGCAGTAAAAAAAATAAAGTTTATTATACTGAATTCAAAGAAACTTGCATTTCATCACAAGTGTCTTCCTTTCTGAACATCTGTGCTGCTTCTGCACTCTTAGGTTAGGACTTGGAAGCTGCTATCAGAATATAGAGACCAAGGTCAAATTTTTAGACCTGAAAATAACAAGCGAGGAAGATGGGAGGCTAATGACCGATCTGTTTCATTGCTCCAGTTCTCATCTTCCGTCCACTGTAAAAGACATACCCAGAGGAGAGTGTAGGAGGGTGAGACACAATTGCTCAGATAATGAGAATGTTGAACAAACAGCCAAAGACTACTGGAGAGGGAATATAGCAAAACTGAGATGAAGCAGTCATACAACGCAGCCATACAGAACAGAATATCATTGCTCTATCCTCCCAGCAAGGCTAAAGTAACTCATAAAATTAGATTTATGGGCAACTTTTGCCACCAAATGGAAACAAATGTGCAATATTTTTCTGATGAATTTTCAATCTGTTGAGGAATATACAGTATGTAATAGTGTTCCTTCTAGGATGATGAAGGGGCAGGGCGCCAGAGTTCGGGGCGCGGCCATGCAAATTAGGGGGTGTGACCACGCCCCCATCATTTTAATGGGCGGTGCGGCCCACAGACGCTGCTATAGAGGGCGTCTGTGGCTGTCGACGTCACTGTTGGGGGCGTGCCCAGCATGCTTCCCCCCAGCTCTCTCCCAATGCGTGAATGGATGCCGCGCGCATGCGCATGGCATCTTTACACGCTGGGAGGGCAGGAAGCGAGCGGCTGTTCTAGCAGGGTGCCGCAAAAGGGGCAGGGCGGGTTTTGCCTTCTAAAAAACGGGCAGGGCGCGGTGCCCTGCTAAAACAGCCTAGAGTGAACACTATGTAAATGCAAACGGTGTCCTTTTTGGCGCAGGTTCCCCCAATTGAATAGTCAGTACCACTACTTAAAAATAAGTAGTTTATTCGTAGTACGGCATCAGTGCAAACATGTCTTGGTTATCTGGTACAGCGTGTGATAAAGTGCATGAACTTTTGTATCACATGCTATACCAGAGGACCAAGGCACGTTTGTATTGGTGCCATACTATGAATCTTCTATAAACTATTTATTTTGAAGAAGTAAAGGGAACCTGTGCCAGAAAGGACATGGTTTGCATTGTGGTCTTGTGTTTAGGATGCTGGTCTTTAGATTTCTACTTGGGTCACAGAATGTATAAGATCGCATCATGCATAGACATGTGACCTAGAAAACTGAAGGCCACGATTAAAGAGCAGACCTTAATAGTTGTGGGAGGTGTCAAGGACATCCGTAAAATATTTTAGCGACCAATGCGAAAAGTATGCAGATGTCAGGATTACACGCATGTTATATATGACACACCAGGAATACTCTACCACCTTGATTGCAATAAGAAACATTTTAGAAAGGCAGGCAAGTCCTTCAGTCAAAGGCTCTTAGAACAGACGGTTTATATGATTCAATAAAGAGACCATTAATAAACATGGCAAAATGTTTTCCTAGATGGAGTCCTAGAGATCTTAGGGGCCTCTTCATTATCGGGGGCTTATTGGCACCATTTAGTTAAGTATCCAACTTGCCATGAGTTGCTACCCTGCAGTGTTAGGGTGAGATGTATCAAGCCTCTGAGAGCGATACAGTGGAGAAGATGCCTAAAGCAAGAAATCTACTTCTGTCATTCCAAAGACTGTGCTAGATAAATGATAAAAGCTGAGGCAAATTCTCCACTTTTATTTCTCTAAGGCTTGATTCATCTCCCCCCTTAGTGCGCATGCATGACCTGAATTCACACGTGAGTGTGGCGAGCTGGCATAGGCAGAGGAGGGAGCGGAGCTCCAGCAACAAACAGCATCTGAAGAAGGTGTAGGTTACTGCAGGCAAACACCAAAAACTTTCAGTTTTTAGCGTTTGCTACAGTAAGTAATAGGCGGCCCATCGGGCCCTTAATAATGAATGAATCCATTACTTAAAACATGCAGGAACTAGAGTTTCCGAATATGTAATGAGCCCATTAGTGTTAATGAATAGGCTCCTTAAAGCTTAGGTGTAGAAAAGTTGTTTTGCCATGGGGACCAGTAGAGGACCGCTCATACAGCAATCTCTCACACCGTACTTTTAATTAGTATGCTATAAGCATCTTCCTGTTTTGTTTTATTACATAAAATAAAGTACTCTGTGTGTGTGTGTAAAATGTATTATTATATATAAAGCTAATTGAACCTGTGGCATAATTTAACTAGAGATATGCGTGTTCGGTTTTACTTGGGGCTTGAAACGGCATCTTATTGGATCACGGATGTCACGCGTTTTGGATAGCCAATAAGCAAAACCCGAAATACCCGAGTAAAACCGAACCCACTCATCTCTAAATTTAACTATGTTGTAACAATAGACAGGTTTGAAGCTATTTTCTATCTTATTTACAAATAAATGTAATAAGCTAATACATTACAGTGATCGCGCTGAGCCCAAATAAAAGTGGGTCCCAGGGACCCCTCACTTTTAAAAATTGGGGTCCTACCGGTCCTTTTCTGGGTCCCATCGGAATGAAGGTTTTTATTAATCTTATTTGGACACTACAAAAGTGTTGCAAGGTGGGGGGATGGGGTGACAGCAGCACTGTCACCCCATCCCCCCACCTTGCAACACTTTTGTAGTGTAACATGCAGGACACCCTGCACCAGAGCTGTGTAATTAGACATTTTGGTGCGCTTTGGCAGAAAGTGAATTGGAGCTCCACCTCCCAGACTCGCCGCAAAAATTTAGGGGCGTGGCTTCATGGGAAAGGGGCGTGACCACACTGTAGAGCATGTTATACACATTGCGCCAGGTAGAGCATGTTATACACATTGCGCCAGGTAGAGCATGTTATACACATTGCGCCAGGTAGAGCATGTTATACACATTGCGCCAGGTAGAGCATGTTATACACATTGCGCCAGGTAGAGCATGTTATACACATTGCGCCAGGTAGAGCATGTTATAAACATTGCGCCAGGTAGAGTACGTTATAAACATTGCGCCAGGTAGAGCACGTTATACACATTGCGCCAGGTAGAGCACGCCGTTATACACATTGCATCAGGTAGAGCATGTTATACACATTACACCAGGTAGAGCACTTGGCAATTATGATTAAAAAACAGGACAATAAATTATTCTAAACACACTATTAAATAATACATTTTATATATGTAATGGGTTTATGGTGCTGCTATGATAGGAGCCACAGACTGGATTTAGACACTACAGAAGAGGAAGAGGCGTGGCAACAGAATAGCACCAACCGCACATTGGTGTCCATTAGTCACATTACGCCGCACATTGGTGTCCACTACAAATGTTATGCTCACACAGTAGTGGTGCCCGTAACACACGTTATGACCACAGTAGTAGTGTAGGGGACCCCGAGGCACATGAACAATAATGCAGGGAGCAAGTCAGGCTGCTCGGGTAACGGTGTGCATGTCATGGTCATGTACCATGTGCTAATACAGTACATATATACCATACTACAGCACATACTGTATATCAGCACTGTGCTGGCACAATAATGAGGTTGCTGTTATACATGTGACAGCCGCAGCACAGTAAAGAAGACCATATACGCTAATGCTATATATACACTAAAGACTCTGTACATGGGGCACACTAACTACAAAGCTACTGTAGATAACACAGATCACTCCATGTGATCAACTCCGGGGGGGGTGTACCCAATGCGGCCACCTCGGGAACTGGCTCCCCTGTCACAGGCCCGCTACCTGGGCGTCCGTAGGGACGCTGGGGACACCTGATGGTAATGGTGCAGCCCACTCTTCTCACGGCAGCAGTATGGCGGCAGAGCATGGCTGGAGGTGAGGTTCCTGGCCGGTCACTGCTGCTCTCATTCACACAGATCGCGGGAGAGCACACTGGAGCAGATATCGGGATGGGAGGGAGCTGCAGTTCACAGCGTACAGCAGCTGCAGAGCCATCTTCACTCTCTGACCGGACCCCGTGTGAAGCCGCTGCATGTGACCAGGAGTGGGAGGGGGCACCGCCAGAGGACTGGCAGTGGTAAGGCTCCACCTCTGCTCTTTACAAGCAGGAAGCGCCGTTAATTTACAACCTGGCTGCAGCGGAGCGCTTCCCCGGGGACCCTCACATTTTTTGAAAAGTGAGTCCCCGCCCTTAGATCCATGTAAAATACGCACTATAGCGCATATTCGCAAACACTGCATTAATATCATATCTACACAGATAGGTAATAAATGTAATGGGAAGTGACACATTTTTTTTTGAGTAGCACACTAGTCTCTCTAGTGATCTTTTAAAATACAGATCCCTATTACCTTTATTGGTATGAAACGAATGTTTCTTATTGGTAGATAACTTGTATATACTTTAGCTATGTAACATTGGATGTAACACATCTTTATTCGGAGGCTTTCGTGCTTCCAAAATAAACGTTTGCAAGTCAAATTCTATTCCTTATTATTTAGCTTCTACAATGTATGTTGTATGAAAATGAATGCTAAACCTCATTTTCATCATGTAACTCAGTCCCAGAAACTGTACTGTAATAACTTGGTTAATGGTAACACATAAACATTGCAAAGAATGGGTAACATAGTTTGTGTGTGGTATTATAGAGAACCAATATCGGAAAGGATTTTCATATTCTGAAAGTGAGAATAAAACACGTGATTACTACACAGCCGATCCATATTAAACATGTTTTCTAGCTTACTCTGACTTTCTGATGGTCATTGAAAGGAATATTTGATTATTTAGTTTCCTAAGGGGCAGATGTATCAAACCTTGGAGAGAGATAAAGGGGCAGATGAACTAAGCTTTGGAGAGTGATACAATGGAGAGAGATAAAGGGGGTCATTCTGACCTGAACGCTTGCTGTAGTTCTTCGCAGCGCAGCGTTTAGGTCAGAACTGCGCATGCGCCGACACATGGCTGACAGCCGACTGCTGTTCGTTGCCTAGCAATTGCCTCTGCCTGATTGACAGGCAGAGGCAGGAGGGGGCGGCGTTAGGCCGGCGTTTTGTGGGCGGTCCGGCCAACGCAGGCGTGGCCGGACAGTGCGGGGGGCGGGCCGCAGCAGCTGCGTGACGTCACACGCAGCGATGCGAGCCGGGCAACGACGAGTAGCTCCTGGCCAGCACGCAAAAACTACGCTGGTCGGGGGCTACTCCTGAAGTACAAAAGCATCACCACTGTGGGATGCTTTTGTACTTCAGCGACGGGGCAGGGACTGACATGCGGGGCGGACTAGCCCTGTGCTGGGCGTCCCCCCGCATGTCTGTGTTCCTGATCATAGCTGTGCTAAATTTAGCACAGCTACGATCAACTCGGAATCACCCCCAAAGTACCAGCCCAACTGCTTCTATCTGCCATGTTACAGGCTGTGTTTATAAAATGACAGGAACTAATACCCCTTTCTCTATCGTCCTAGTGGATGCTGGGGTTCCTGAAAGGACCATGGGGAATAGCGGCTCCGCAGGAGACAGGGCACAAAAAGTAAAGCTTTAGGATCAGGTGGTGTGTACTGGCTCCTCCCCCTATGACCCTCCTCCAAGCCTCAGTTAGATTTTTGTGCCCGGCTGAGAAGGGTGCAATCTAGGTGGCTCTCCTAAAGAGCTGCTTAGAAAAGTTTAGCTTAGGTTTTTTATTTTACAGTGAGTCCTGCTGGCAACAGGATCACTGCAACGAGGGACTTAGGGGAGAAGAAGTGAACTCACCTGCGTGCAGGATGGATTGGCTTCTTTGGCTACTGGACATTAGCTCCAGAGGGACGATCACAGGTACAGCCTGGATGGTCACCGGAGCCTCGCCGCCGGCCCCCTTGCAGATGCTGAAAAGAGAAGAAGGTCCAGAATCGGCGGCAGAAGACTCCTCAGTCTTCTTAAGGTAGCGCACAGCACTGCAGCTGTGCGCCATTGCTCTCAGCACACTTCACACGGCAGTCACTGAGGGTGCAGGGCGCTGGGGGGGGGGCGCCCTGGGCAGCAATGAAAATCCTTTTTTTGGCAAAAAATACCTCACATATAGCCTCCGGGGCTATATGGAGATATTTAACCCCTGCCAGAATCCATTTTTAAGCGGGAGACGAGCCCGCCGAAAAGGGGGCGGGGCCTATCTCCTCAGCACACAGCGCCATTTCCTCACACAGTTCCGCTGGTCAGGAAGGCTCCCAGGCTCTCCCCTGCACTGCACTACAGAAACAGGGTTAAATCAAGAGAGGGGGGGCAAAATTTGGCGAAATTGTGATTTTATAAAAGCAGCTATAAGGGAGCACTTATTATAAGGCTATCCCTGTAAAATATAGCGCTTTGGTGTGTGCTGGCAAACTCTCCCTCTGTCTCCCCAAGGGGCTAGTGGAGTCCTGTCCTCTATCAGAGCATTCCCTGTGTGTGTGTGCTATATGTCGGTACGTGTGTGTCGACATGTATGAGGACGATGTTGGTGAGGAGGCGGAGCAAATTGCCTGTAATGGTGATGTCACTCTCTAGGGAGTCGACACCGGAATGGATGGCTTATTTATGGAATTACGTGATAATGTCAACACGCTGCAAGGTCGGTTGGCGACATGAGACGCTGGCAAACAAATTAGTACCTGTCCAGGCGTCTCAAACACCGTCAGGGGCGTTAAAACGTCCTTTTACCTCAGTCGGTCGACAGACACGGACACTGATTTCAGTGTCGACGGTGAAGAAACAAGCGTATTTCCCTTTAGGGCCACACGTTACTTGTTAAGGGCAATGAAGGAGGTGTTACATATTTCTGATACTACAAGTACCACAAAAGAGGGTATTATGTGGGATGTGAAAAAACTACCTGTAGTTTTTCCTGAATCAGATAAATTAAATGAAGTGTGTGATGATGCGTGGGTTCCCCCCGATAGAAAATTATTTGCGGTATACCCTTTCCCGCCAGAAGTTAGGGCGCGGTGGGAAACACCCCTTAGGGTGGATAAGGCGCTCACACGCTTATCAAAACAAGTGGCGGTACCGTCTATAGATAGGGCCGTCCTCAAGGAGCCAGCTGAAAGGAGGCTGGAAAATATCATAAAAAGTATATACACACATACTGGTGTTATACTGCGACCAGCGATCGCCTCAGCCTGGATGTGCAGAGCTGGGGTGGCTTGGTCGGATTCCCTGACTAAAAATATTGATACCCTTGACAGGGACAGTATTTTATTGACTATAGAGCATTTAAAGGATGCATTTCTATATATACGAGATGCACAGAGGGATATTTGCACTCTGGCATCAAGAGTAAGTGCGATGTCCATATCTGCCAGAAGATGTTTATGGACACGACAGTGGTCAGGTGATGCAGATTCCAAACGGCACAAAGGTGTATTGCCGTATAAAGGAAGAGGAGTTATTTGGGGTCGGTCCATCGGACCTGGTGGCCACGGCAACTGCTGGAAAATCCACCGTTTTTACCCTAAGTCACATCTCTGCAGAAAAGGACACCGTCTTTTCAGCCTCAGTCCTTTCGTCCCTATAAGAGTCATATCTGCCCAGGGATAGAGGAAAGGGAAGAAGACTGCAGCAGGCAGCCCATTCCCAGGAACAGAAGCCTTCCACCGCTTCTGCCAAGCTCTCAGCATGACGCTGGGACCGTACAGGACCCCTGGATCCTACAAGTAGTATCCCAGGGGTACAGATTGGAATGTCGAGACGTTTCCCCCTCGCAGGCTCCTGAAGTCTGCTTTACCAAGGTCTCCCTCCGACAAGGAGGCAGTATGGGAAACAATTCACAAGCTGTATTCCCAGCAGGTGATAATCAAATTACCCCTCCTACAACAAGGAAAGGGGTATTATTCCACACTATATTGTGGTACTGAAGCCAGAAGGCTAGGTGAGACCTATTCTAAATCTAAAAAATTTGAACACTTACAAAGGTTCAAATCAAGATGGAGTCACTCAGAGCAGTGATAACGAACCAGGAAGAAGGGGACTATATAGTGTCCCGGGACATCAGGGATGCTTACCTCCATGTCCCAAATTTGCCCTTCTCCTAAGGGTACTTCAGGTTCGTGGTACAGAACTGTCACTATCAGTTTCAGACGCTGCCGTTGGATTGTCCACGGCACCCCGGGTCTTTACCAAGGTAATGGCCGAAATGATGATTCTTCTTCGAAGAAAAGGCGTCTTAATTATCCCTTACTTGGACGATCTCCTGATAAGGGCAAAGTCCAGGGAACAGTTGGAGGTCGGAGTAGCACTATCTCGGATACTGCTACAACAGCACGGGTGGATTCTAAATATTCCAAAATCGCAGCTGATCCCGACGACACGTCCTGCTGTGCCTAGGGATGATTCTGGACACAGTCCAGAAAAAGGTGTTTCTCCCGGAAGAGAAAGCCAGGGAGTTATCCGAGCTAGTCAGGAACCTCCTAAAACCAGGAAAAGTGTCAGTGCATCATTGCACAAGGGTCCTGGTAAAAATGGTGGCTTCCTACGAAGCAATTCCATTCGGCAGATTTCACGCAAGAACTTTTCAGTGGGATCTGCTGGACAAATGGTCCGGATCGCATCTTCAGATGCATCAGCGGATAACCCTATATCCAAGGACAAGGGTGTCTCTCCAGTGGTGGTTACAGAGTGCTCATCTTCTAGAGGGCCGCAGATTCGGCATTCATGATTGGATGCTGGTGACCACGGAGGCCAGCCCGAGAGGCTGGGGAGCAGTCACACAAGGAAAAAATTTCCAGGGAGTGTGATCAAGTCTGGAGACTTTTCTCCACATAAATATACTGGAGCTAAGGGTAATTTTATAATGCTCTAAGCTTAGCAAGACCTCTGCTTCAAGGTCAGCCGGTATTGATCCAGTGGGAAAAACATCACGGCAGTCGCCCACGTAAACAGACAGGGCGGCACAAGAAGCAGGAGGGCAGTGGCAAAAACTGCAAGGACTTTTCGCTGGGCGGAAAATCATGTGATAGCACTGTCAGCAGTGTTTCATTCCGGGAATGGAAACTGGGAAGCAGACTTCCTCAGCAGGCACGACCTCCACCCGGGAGAGTGGAAACTTCATCGGGAAGTTTTTCCACATGATTGTGAACCGTTGGGAAATACCAAAGGTGGACATGATGGCGTCCCGTCTGAACAAAAAACGGGACAGGTATTGCGCCAGGTCAAGAGACCCTCAGGCAATAGCTGTGGACGTTCTGGTAACACCGTGGGTGTACCAGTCGGTGTATGTGTTCCCTCCTCTGCTTCTCATACCTAAGGTACTGAGAATTATAAGACGTAGAGGAGTAAGAACTATACTCATGGCTCCGGATTGGCCAAGAAGGACTTGGTACCCGGAACTTCAAGAGATGCTCACAGAGGACTTATGGCCTCTGCCGCTAAGAAGGGACTTGCTTCAGCAAGTACCATGTCTGTTCCAAGACTTACCGCAGCTGCGTTTGACGGCATGGCGGTGGAACGCCGGATCCTAAGGGAAAAAGGCATTCCGGAAGAGGTCATTCCTACCCTGGTCAAAGCCAGGAAGGAGGTGACCGCACAACATTATCACCACATGTGGCGAAAATATGTTGCGTGGTGTGAGGCCAGGAAGGCCCCACGAAGAAATTTCAACTCGGTCGATTCCTGCATTTCCTGCAAGCAGGAGTGTCTATGGGCCTCAAATTGGGGTCCATTAAGGTTCAAATTTCGGCCCTGTCGATTTTCTTCCAGAAAGAATTGGCTTCAGTTCCTGAAGTCCAGAAGTTTGTCAAGGGAGTATTGCATATACAACCCCCTTTTGTGCCTCCAGTGGCACTGTGGGATCTCAACGTAGTTCTGGGATTCCTCAAATCACATTGGTTTAAAACCAGTCAAAACTGTGGATTTGAAGCATCTCACATGAAAAGTGACCATGCTCTTGGCCCTGGCCTGGGCCAGGCGAGTGTCAAATTGGTGGTTTTTTTCTCAAAAAAGCCCATATCTGTTTGTCCATTCGGACAGGGCAGAGCTGCGGACTCGTCCCCAGTTCTCTCCCTAAGGTGGTGTCAGTGTTTCACCTGAACCAGCTTATTGTGGTGCCTTGCGCCTACTAGGGACTTGGAGGACTCCAAGTTGCTAGATGTTGTCAGGGCCCTGAAAATATAGGTTCCAGGACGGCTGGAGTCAGGAAAACTGACTTGCTGTTATCCTGTATGCACCCAACAAACTGGGTGCTCTTGCTTCTAAGCAGACTATTGCTAGTTGGATGTGTAATACAATTCAGCTTGCACATTCTGTGGCAGGCCTGCCACAGCCAAAATATGTAAATGCCCATTCCACAAGGAAGGTGGGCTCATCTTGGGCGGCTGCCCGAGGGGTCTCGGCTTTACAACTTTGCCGAGCGGCTACTTAGTCAGGGGCAAACACGTTTGTAAAATCCTACAAATTTGATACCCTGGCTAAGGAGGACCTGGAGTTCTCTCATTCGGTGCTGCAGAGTCATCCGCACTCTCCCGCCCGTTTGGGAGCTTTGGTATAATCCCCATGGTCCTTTCAGGAACCCCAGCATCCACTAGGACGATAGAGAAAATAAGAATTTACTTACCGATAATTCTATTTCTCGGAGTCCGTAGTGGATGCTGGGCGCCCATCCCAAGTGCGGATTATCTGCAATACTTGTACATAGTTACAAAAATCGGGTTATTATTGTTGTGAGCCATCTTTTCAGAGGCTCCGCTGTTATCATACTGTTAACTGGGTTCAGATCACAGGTTGTACAGTGTGATTGGTGTGGCTGGTATGAGTCTTACCCGGGATTCAAAATCCTTCCTTATTGTGTACGCTCGTCCGGGCACAGTATCCTAACTGAGGCTTGGAGGAGGGTCATAGGGGGAGGAGCCAGTGCACACCACCTGATCCTAAAGCTTTACTTTTTGTGCCCTGTCTCCTGCGGAGCCGCTATTCCCCATGGTCCTTTCAGGAACCCCAGCATCCACTACGGACTCCGAGAAATAGAATTATCGGTAAGTAAATTCTTATTTTTCCGCCACTGTAGCACGGCTGCGACCCGTGCTACAGCCCCCTTCAGACAGCGCTCACCAACCCGGCAGTTGCCGGGTTGGTGATGCGGCCGGTGACGCGGCAGGGGCGGCGCTGGGAGATCACATGGTCTCCCAGCGCCGCCCTCGCATACACTGTGAACGGGAGCCGTGTCGCCTCGACGCGGCTCCCGTTCACACTACACAGCTTACCGGGTTGAACACGTGTTCAACCCGGCAAGCTACCCGCGTAGGATTCCCGGATCACTTGATCTGGGAATTTGCCGGGGGACCCTTTTCCACTAGGAAAAAACACGGGTAAATGCGCGTCCCCGCGCATTTACCAGTGTTTTTAAAAGCTAGTGGAAAAGGGGTATGATTGGATGGTACTATGGGGTTTATTTACTATGGCTTGAATGGAGATAAAGTACCAGCCAATCGGTTCCTAACTGCCATGTCACAGGCTGTGTTTGAAAAATGACAGCAGCTGATCGGCTGGTACTTTATCACCTTCCATTTTATTTCCATCCAAGGCTTAGTAAATAGACCCCTTTATTACCATCTGTCTTTGAGGATTATAAACAGTAGTGCTTTTTTTTTTTTCTTCTTTCCTTCCGCTTCCCCATGTTATTTAATAATCTCCATTATAAATGCACTTTGTAAATGTTGACACTTTTTCTCTTTCCTTTGTATGGTAGTGTAACTGTTATCTAATGTAAACCCTTAGTCTTAGAAATTTGATCTTGATTATAATTCTATTATATAATAAGTCAGGCTTCACAACCAATTTTACTATTACTATATTATCGCTGGTGCTGAAGTTACTACTTTTCTGTTATGTCAGTGTTGCACGTCATTTTAATGCTCAGATTTATCAAGCCTTGGAGAGTGATAAATTGCACGGTGATAAAGTACCAACAAACCAACTCCTGTCTGTCATGTTACAGGCTGGGTTTGAAAATGTTATTTATATAGTACATTTCTTCCGTTAGGAATCAAAGTGCTTTACGTTTGCCTATACAACACAAAGTATAAAATAAGGTTAATTAGGGACATTAGGGAAATGCTCTACCCCCAGATGAATTCAGGGAGATCCTAGGTACTGCTAATAGTCCTTCAGCTACAGATCACAGTAATTACGGGTGGCAGTAAGGAATCAGAAGTTGCTTCAGATACCTTGGGACCTGGTCATGTAGAGCTTTGAAAGTCAGTAAAGCAAATCTTGAAACAGATTATCTAATGGGCCCTACAGACTGGGCGACCCGCCGCCGAGCTGCCCGACCGCTGATACGGCAGAAGAAGTTTCTTCATTCCACCCGGCGACATAGTGCATGCAAATATGGACGAGATCGTCCATATTGGCCTGCATACACAAGCGACGGGGCACCAACGATGAACGAGCACGGGGCCGCACATCGTTCATCGTTGCTGCCTCCACACTGAACGATATGAACGTTCATATCGTTTAGTTCTATCGGCCAGTGTGTAGGGCCCTTTACAGATAGCCAGTGAAGGGAGTAGAAGAGCCAATCAGAAGAGCTGTCCTTTGCGCATCTATTCGCAATTATTCATGTATACAGCATTAATAAACTGTATCATGCATGTGATAAGTAGCGGGATATATCGCATACAATATCCACCTCCCAGCCCTCCCTATACAGTACAGGTTTGCTCTTAGAAATCTGGTGTCTGTCCTATTTTTTAGCGCCTAACCGTTTTGGCTAGACTGTGTCTGCTGGAGCTGATGGAAGCAGCACCCCACTTGCTGAATCTATACGTTCAAGTTACTTTTGGAGATTGACCTATATTTTCTAAGGCTCCAGTGAACGTGGTTTGGATCTGAGACAGCTTTATAAAAAGCTCATTCTCAAGTAAGCACTTCTTATACCCCTTTCACACCGCACAAATATGCAGTGTGAAAGCGCCAACTCCGAATTCCCGGGTCGCCTGACCCGGTAATTCATCCCGGGTTATAAGCAGTGTTACTCCCGGGTTGAATACCGAGTCAGTGGCTGCATAAACGTATTCCCGGGTTAATGCGACCCGGGACCCGTTTACTAGATAGAGAGAGAGACGGCGCGGAGATGAGCTCATCTCCCAGCTCCACCTAACCCCTGCCGCCGCCGCATATTGCCGGGTCGGACAGCCAGCGAAATGCCAGATCCCACCCGGGAAGGACCTGTTTCCAAATCCCGGGTGGGGTCCGGCATTGGAGATGCGAAAGGGGTATTGGAGTTCCCTCTTGTGAAAGGAGAGAAAGAAAGGAGGGCTTACATTCATTAGACCGGTTTCTGGTCTCCTGATCCTCCAGTCAAACAGCAGCCTTGCTGTTAAGGCTGTAAAGTGCAAATAGGTTTACTGTCTCCCACTACCTGGGGAAGGCGGCTGGAAGCCTACACAGTCAACTACTTTTATTTGTAAAATGGACAAAATTTCCTTCTGTGCGGCTGCGGTAGTGCTGGGTTAGGATTAGGGGCAGGGTTAAAGTACCATGATTTTGTGCAGAAAAGGTTTGAAGGACCATGGGGCTTAATGACGTAAAGGTGCATTCCAGAAGAGTAGCACAGTGCCATTGGTACACATGGCTGAATAATATTTTACAATAACTTAGAGTGAGATCATCCCCTCACCACCACCCCTGTGCAGCATATGAGGGCATTTTACCAATCTATACAACTGTGCCAGGGTATATGTATTCAGATTTCCCTGGAGGAGAATGGCACGTAGTATCCCAGAAGGGCCAGTCGGGGGAGCTTGCTTGTCTTGCAGTTGGCCAGTCTCCAAGAGACTCGTTGGTATTTGCAGACATAAATAATGTCTGCTGCCAGGGACTCTGAATGTGGAAACCAGACTGCATTGATGCAACTAATAATTATTTCCAATAAAGTTAAAGCCTTTTGAACTTTTTTTTTTTTTTTTGTCATTTTACCTTAGTTTGCTTTTTTATGATGAGTTCATAAAGGTATAATTGTTTTTGGATGGCTAATTAGGAGCACACATTTTAGTGCAGAGTACAATTTCCTGCCCTGTGCTGATAGCTGTATATTACTATATAACCATACGCTACAATGCACAACTGAAATGACCGCGCTGAAGGGAAATGTCAGATTAACGTTGAACAATATATTTTCCTTTCATGGTTCATGCCTGAAAATGTCACTTTTGGGGTTTGGTGGTTCTTTCAGCATGTATCGTAAGCTTTATTTCCATGTATGCTAGTTATATACTGGCATAGAGAGCATACGGAAGGGTGCAGGAGTATAATGGCCGCTAGTGCACGACTCGTAAAGTTTTTCTAAAATCTAGGAGCCAGCTTAAAAGTTTAGGAACTAGACCATCGTCTCCATCCAAAATATCTGAAAATTTGTATAGCCCACCACACATGCCCCTCCAATATCCCTCAGACTTCCAACATGCCATCAGACACGGCAGCATGCACCTCAATTGCACCGAATTCATATCATGACACGCAGCAGGGCCTCGTTGCAGTGTCCCTTACTTAACACTCCATACTTGCTGGCCAACCGGTGGCCCTCTAGCTGTTTTGAAACTACAAGCCCCCCCCCTTCAAAAAAACAACAACCAAAAAAACGTTTGAGAGGCACGGTCAATGTACTGGGTTGCGGGGTGCAGTGCGGCTGCTTTCTGAGCTTTCCACGGGCAGGATCAGGATGGACATGATGCCCTTTCCAGCTGATCCACCTCCCCACAGCTCTTCTCTGATTGCCTCCGGGTCCCACCTCCGCATCGCACCCAGATCCAACCCCTACAATGTGTGGCTATATACTGTGGGCTGGACCCTTCACTGGGAGTAGCCCTGCCTCCTTCTCCCCTTCCGCTTCATATATTTCTCCAGTCTTTCCCCTCAGCTCCCCCTTCGTCCTTTCTCTACCCCCCTCGCAGCAACACCCCCCCTCCCCCCAGATAGTAAGGAGATAACTATAAGGGCTGTAACACACTAGCCGGTTTTCCCCGGATGGCAAAAAGCCGGACAAAGTTTGTCCGGCTTTTTGCCATCCGGGAGAAACCGGCAGTGTCTGTCACACAGGACGGCTTTGAGCCGTGTGTGATGCTGTGCGCATGCGCAGCATCAGACACGGCTGCAGAAGAAACCGTTGTGTGTGAAAGCTCCCCTTCACACACACGGTTCACTGGCTCCAAGGACGGCCCGGCGGCCGCCCGGCCGCCGGACCTCCCAGTGGTGAGACCCGGCTGCAACCCGGCAGCCGGGCCGGGGCCGTGCAGTGTGAAGGGACCCTACCCCTCACACTGTTAACTACAATGCCGGCACGGGAAAAAGCCGTCCGGCTTTTTCCCGGCCGGCAACAACCGTGTAGTGTGTTTTAGCCCTAAGGGATCAGTATCATATGCCGGCCGGCAGTATGCCAGCAGTGGGGTGAGCGCAAAGAGTCCCCCTGCTGGCTTGCTGCGCTCACCACAGGTATGCCATGCAGTAGTGCCACCAGTCCATAAAGAGCTTTGGCTCTAGGTTCTTTTAAAAGGTACAATTTATATTCATTGCCTCACTCTTACGGACACTGTTTGTTGGCATATTCCAGTATAATGTCTGCTTTTCTGGAAAATAAACCTCATTAAAGCACCACTATATCTAATACGCAATGACAAAACAGGGAAAGTAAATACCCAGTAAACAGTTCAGGAGCAGCCGTTGGTGCTGTATCCACTCCTGATGAAGTTGTAAAAATGAAACCTGTTGAGTAGGTGACCAGGAAGGAACCATGTATAATCGGGTGGAGGGAGAGATGCCAAGAGACCAGGTGGAATCTGTATTGTTGAGGTACCGGGGATCGGCTGTTTGGTGATATACCTTATAGTGGTTGTAGATGTACGTGACTACTATTGTTATTAAAGTTGTTTTCAATCATTTACTTACTATTTTGCGCCCCGTTATCAGTTCAGACTCTGGGAATATCTTTTAAGGGTACCTGTAACCGTATTGATAGCCCCTCTGGAAAATGTTTTTTGTTATATTGCGCAGGACATTATAAACAGGAGTTCAGTGTTTAATATTTTATTTTCCACTTAGTAATACAAGAAGCTCTTACACGTCTGTAATATCTAGCACATCCTTTTATGATCTCCTGAGCAGAGCAAATATTTACATAGATTTCAATGTACTCTTTTTTTTTTTTAATCCTAAAATCTTAAAACATAGACACCTAATACGTATGCTTTATCATTTATTTCAGAAGGACATTTATTAATACAGGAAAGCGTGTTCTATTTTATCGCAGTAGTACGTATTGCTAACTACAGGTCACTGGGTGAAAGGTGCTGGCTGGGATCGTACCACGCTGTCAGTGATGATTACACTAATGGCACCAGAGTCCACATAGGACAGTGTACCACAAACCTTTGTATTCTCTGTAGTAAACTAATAAAACTGAGGTGTATTCCTGTGTATATTACCTCCAGTGCAAGACTTGTCACCCTAAGGACATTGTGAAATCCATATCATGCTCTTTAAACTGGACATGTACGTTTTTAAACCAGTGGACACAGAAACTTTAACATATGGTTCTGTGCAGTAGATGTACCAATTTAAGGTACTTTATTCCTCAGTGTCGTAACCAAGGAGACCCCGTTAGGTAACATCTTGAATTATAATGAATGGCTCTTTGCAGGATTTGCAGGTGGTGATTGTAATGTCTACGTATGAGGAGGAGACAACAGCAAATGTGCAGTGTCCAATCTTTGGGGGTGATTCAGATCTGATTGCTGCTGTGCGTTTTCGAACAGCGGGCAATCGGCGATAGACTGCGCATGCACCGCAATGCGCACATGTGTCGGCAAACGGGCATCGCTGGACAGTGACAGGCTGGTGCGAAAATTCCAAACTTTTGGAGCACGGCACAAACGCTGAGCTCGTCCCCCCCCCCTTTCCCTGCCGGCATACTAGCAGCCTGGATCCCATTGTCTGTATGCTGACTGCAGGGATCCCGACCGCCGGTCACCCAGACCCAACCTATACATATTATATAATAGTCAGCCTTGAAACAACTCGCTGT
The DNA here is from genome assembly GCF_028390025.1 of Pseudophryne corroboree. Taxonomy (NCBI): domain Eukaryota; kingdom Metazoa; phylum Chordata; class Amphibia; order Anura; family Myobatrachidae; genus Pseudophryne; species Pseudophryne corroboree. Next base: position 736,049,518 of record NC_086448.1, on the reverse strand, counting down.
ACTGGAACTCCTAGAACTCTAGCTTTTAAAAGAGGTGCACGTTACTTTTAATGTCAGTGTGACAACATGGGGAAATTAGCACGGTAGAGGGGTGACTTTGTGCAGTGTCTAGGTGCTCAGGCACGATCCAACACAGCTCTTTAGGTAAATGAACGGAATGTAGCTCCAATACCTGCTGCGATCCCTCCCTTTCCGCCCGCCATAGATTTCTATGGGGGATGTGATGCTGACGATTTATGAATATAAGGGGCATAGGTTACCACAATCTTCTGCTTTATTCTGAGCATTGGCTACGGTAATCTTCTGATTGCAGTGTAGCCCATTGTAGCTTATGGGCTACACTTCAGGAGATGTAGTTCCAGCAGGGTTCCTCAGGAACCCTCCGCAGTAACAGGTCCCCCTGCGCGCGGCGCTCACTATTACTGCGCATGCTTGGCGGCCTTAGCAGCGACCTCGGCACATCACAGGGACGGCTCCTTTTCGGAGGCTCTGTCCCTGCCTGTGCTGGGTGATACTCCACCTGATATGATCGCATTATGCAATGCGTCAGCAACATAGAGTCGCGACCCTGTGCTAAGATGTCGCGACTCACAGTTTGAGAACCGCTGCTCTAGATATATTAATAATGTTTAACATGATCCTTCCCCGATCTGCTTATATTTACAGCAAAACTCCACAGAGTTATCAGATTGCAATTGTTTGTATAAAAATAAAGCAAAATCATTTAAATTCCCTTTATGAAATGTAATGACTGACTTTATCCAACCGAGCATAAAGATTTGTCATTTATACTGTTTGGTGTTTTTACTTGCAACATTACCCTGTGGCCTGACATAGATTTCAGTTATTACCTGCATTTCTCTGACGTCCTAAGTGGATGCTGGGGACTCCGTCAGGACCATGGGGATTAGCGGCTCCGCAGGAGACAGGGCACAAAACTAAAGCTTTAGGATCAGGTGGTGTGCACTGGCTCCTCCCCCTATGACCCTCCTCCAAGCCTCTGTTAGGTTTTTGTGCCCGTCCGAGCAGGGTGCAATCTAGGTGGCTCTCTTAAGGAGCTGCTTAGAAAAAGTTTTTAGGTTTCTTATTTTCAGTGAGTCCTGCTGGCAACAGGCTCACTGCATCGAGGGACTTAGGGGAGAGAAGTTCAACTCACCTGCGTGCAGGATGGATTGGCTTCTTAGGCTACTGGACACCATTAGCTCCAGAGGGAGTCGGAACACAGGTCTCACCCTGGGGTTCGTCCCGGAGCCGCGCCGCCGACCCCCCTTGCAGATGCTGAAGATTGAAGGTCCAGAAACAGGCGGCAGAAGGCTTTTCAGTCTTCATGAAGGTAGCGCACAGCACTACAGCTGTGCGCCATTGTTGTCACACACTTCACACCAACGGTCACGGAGGGTGCAGGGCGTTGCTGGGGGCGCCCTGGGCAGCAATGTAGAATACCTTATTCTGGCTAAAAATACATCACATATAGCCCCTGGAGGCTATATGGATGTATTTAACCCCTGCCAGGTCTCAGAAAAACGGGAGAAGAAGCCCACCGAAAAGGGGGCGGGGCCTATTCTCCTCAGCACACAGCGCCATTTTCCCTCACAGAAAGGCTGGTGGGAAGGCTCCCAGGCTCTCCCCTGCACTGCACTACAGAAACAGGGTTAAAACAGAGAGGGGGGGCACTTATTTGGCGATATGTATATATATATTTCTCTATCGTCCTAAGTGGATGCTGGGGTTCCTGAAAGGACCATGGGGAATAGCGGCTCCGCAGGAGACAGGGCACAAAAAAGTAAAGCTTTACTAGGTCAGGTGGTGTGCACTGGCTCCTCCCCCTATGACCCTCCTCCAGACTCCAGTTAGATTTTGTGCCCGAACGAGAAGGGTGCAATCTAGGTGGCTCTCCTAAAGAGCTGCTTAGAGAAAGTTTAGTTTAGGTTTTTTTCTTTACAGTGAGTCCTGCTGGCAACAGGATCACTGCAACGTGGGACTTAGGGGGAAAGTAGTAAACTCACCTGCATGCAGAGTGGATTTGCTGCTTGGCTACTGGACACCATTAGCTCCAGAGGGATCGAACACAGGCCCAGCCGTGGAGTCCGGTCCCGGAGCCGCGCCGCCGACCCCCTTGCAGATGCTGAAGCGTGAAGAGGTCCGGAAACCGGCGGCTGAAGACTCCTCAGTCTTCATAAGGTAGCGCACAGCACTGCAGCTGTGCGCCATTTTCCTCTCAGCACACTTCACTGGGCAGTCACTGAGGGTGCAGAGCGCTGGGGGGGGGCGCTCTGAGAGGCAAATATAAACCTTATACAAGGCTAAAAATACCTCACATATAGCCCATAGGGGCTATATGGAGATATTTAACCCCTGCCTGACTGGAAAAATAGCGGGAGAAGAACCCGCCGAAAAAGGGGCGGGGCCTATCTCCTCAGCACACGGCGCCATTTTCTGTCACAGCTCCGCTGGTCAGAACGGCTCCCAGGTCTCTCCCCTGCACTGCACTACAGAAACAGGGTAAAACAGAGAGGGGGGGCACATTAATGGCTATATATATATATATTAAAGCAGCTATAAGGGAGCACTTAATATAAGGATATCCCTTGTATATATAGCGCTTTGTGGTGTGTGCTGGCAGACTCTCCCTCTGTCTCCCCAAAAGGGCTAGTGGGTCCTGTCTTCATTAGAGCATTCCCTGTGAGTTTGCGGTGTGTGTCGGTACGTGGTGTCGACATGTATGAGGACGATATTGGTGTGGAGGCGGAGCAATTGCCAAATATGCAGATGTCACCCCCCAGGGGGTCGACACCAGAATGGATGCCTTTATTTGTGGAATTACGTGATGGTTTATCTTCCCTTAAACAGTCAGTTGAGGACATGAGGCGGCCGGACAATCAATTAATGCCTGTCCAGGCGCCTCAAACACCGTCAGGGGCTGTAAAACGCCCTTTGCCTCAGTCGGTCGACACAGACCCAGACACGGGCACTGATTCCAGTGACGACGGTAGAAATTCAAACGTATTTTCCAGTAGGGCCACACGTTATATGATTTTGGCAATGAAGGAGACGTTACATTTAGCTGATACTACAGATACCGTAAAACAGGGTATTATGTATGGTGTGAAAAAACTACAAACAGTTTTTCCTGAATCAGAAGAATTAAATGACGTGTGTGATGAAGCGTGGGTTGCTCCTGATAAAAAGTTGATAACACACATGCAGGTGTTATACTACGACCAGCTATAGCAACTGCCTGGATGTGCAGTGCTGGAGTAGTTTGGTCAGAATCCCTGATTGAAAATATTGATACCCTAGATAGGGACAATGTTTTACTGTCGTTAGAACAAATAAAGGATGCATTTATCTATATGCGTGATGCACAGAGGGATATTTGCACACTGGCATCTCGGGTGAGTGCTATGTCCATTTCAGCCAGAAGAGCCTTATGGACACGACAGTGGACAGGCGATGCGGATTCAAAACGTCACATGGAGGTTTTGCCGTATAAAGGGGAGGAGTTATTTGGAGTTGGTCTATCAGACTTGGTGGCCACGGCTACTGCCGGGAAATCCACTTTTTTACCTCAAGTCACTCCCCAACAGAGAAAGGCACCGACCTTTCAACCGCAGCCTTTTCGCTCCTACAAAAATAAGAGAGCAAAGGGCTTGTCGTACCTGCCACGAGGCAGAGGAAGAGGGAAGAGACACCAACAGGCAGCTCCTTCCCAGGAACAGAAGCCCTCCCCGGCTCCTGCAAAAACCTCAGCATGACGCTGGGGCCTCTCAAGCGGACTCGGGGACAGTGGGGGGCCGTCTCAAAAATTACAGCGCGCAGTGGGCTCACTCGCAGGTAGACCCCTGGATCCTGCAGATAATATCTCAGGGGTACAGGTTGGAATTAGAGACGGATCCTCCTCATCGTTTCCTGAAGTCTGCCTTACCAACCGTCTCTTCCGAAAGGGAGAGGGTGTTGGAAGCCATTCACAAGCTGTACGCTCAGCAGGTGATAGTCAAAGTACCCCTATTACAACAAGGAAAGGGGTATTATTCCACTCTATTTGTGGTACCGAAGCCGGATGGCTCGGTAAGGCCTATTCTAAATCTGAAGTCCTTGAACCTCTACATAAAAAAGTTCAAGTTCAAGATGGAGTCACTCAGAGCAGTGATAGCGAACCTGGAAGAAGGGGACTTTATGGTATCCTTGGACATCAAGGATGCGTATCTACACGTTCCGATTTACCCCGCACACCAGGGGTACCTCAGGTTCATTGTTCAAAACTGTCACTATCAGTTTCAGACGCTGCCGTTCGGATTGTCCACGGCGCCTCGGGTCTTTACCAAGGTAATGGCCGAGGTGATGATTCTTCTTCGAAGAAAAGGCGTATTAGTTATCCCATACTTGGACGATCTCCTAATAAGGGCAAGGTCCAGAGAACAGCTGGAGACAGCTTTAGCACTATCTCAAGAGGTGCTAAGACAACACGGGTGGATTCTGAATATTCCAAAATCCCATTTAATCCCGACAACTCGTCTGCTGTTCCTAGGAATGATTCTGGACACGGTTCAGAAAAAGGTTTTCCTTCCAGAGGAAAAAGCCAAGGAGTTATCCGATCTGGTCAGGAACCTCCTAAAACCAGGAAAAGTGTCAGTACATCAATGCACAAGAGTCCTGGGAAAAATGGTGGCTTCTTACGAAGCAATTCCATTCGGCAGATTCCATGCAAGAATATTCCAAAGGGATCTGTTGGACAAATGGTCAGGGTCGCATCTGCAGATGCACCTGCGAATAACCCTGTCACCAAAGACAAGGGTGTCACTTCTGTGGTGGTTGCAGAAGGCTCACCTATTAGAAGGCCGCAGATTCGGCATTCAGGATTGGATCCTGGTGACCACGGACGCCAGCCTGAGAGGCTGGGGAGCAGTCACACAAGGAAGAAACTTCCAGGGAGTATGGACGAGTCTGGAAAAGTCTCTTCACATAAACATTCTGGAACTAAGAGCAATCTACAATGCTCTAAGCCAGGCGGAACTTCTCCTGCAAGGAAAGCCGGTGTTGATTCAGTCGGACAACATCACGGCGGTCGCCCATGTAAACAGGCAGGGCGGCACAAGAAGCAGGAGTGCAATGGCAGAAGCTGCCAAGATTCTTCGCTGGGCGGAGAATCACGTGATAGCACTGTCAGCAGTGTTCATCCCGGGCGTGGACAACTGGGAAGCAGACTTCCTCAGCAGACACGATCTTCATCCGGGAGAGTGGGGTCTACATCCAGAAGTCTTCAACATGTTAATAGACCGTTGGGAAAGACCAATTGTAGACATGATGGCGTCTCGCCTCAACAAGAAACTGGACAAATATTGCGCCAGGTCAAGAGATCCACAGGCAATAGCTGTGGACGCACTGGTAACTCCTTGGGTGTACCAGTCAGTGTATGTGTTTCCTCCTCTGCCGCTCATACCAAAGGTATTGAAGATCATACGGCAAAGAAGAGTAAGAACAATACTAGTGGTTCCGGATTGGCCGAGAAGGACTTGGTATCCGGAACTTCAAGAGATGCTCACGGACGAACCGTGGCCTCTACCTCTGAGAAGGGACCTGCTACAGCAGGGTCCCTGTCTTTTTCAAGACTTACCGCGGCTGCGTTTGACGGCATGGCGGTTGAACGCCAGATCCTAAAAGGGAAAGGCATTCCAGAAGAAGTCATTCCTACCTTGATTAAGGCACGGAAGGAAGTCACCGTGAAACATTATCACCGCATTTGGCGAAAATATGTAGCGTGGTGCGAGGATCGGAGGGTTCCGACGGAGGAATTCCAACTGGGTCGTTTCCTACATTTCCTGCAATCAGGATTATCTATGGGTCTCAAATTGGGATCCATTAAGGTTCAAATTTCGGCCCTGTCAATATTCTTCCAAAAAGAATTGGCCTCTGTCCCTGAGGTCCAGACTTTTGTCAAGGGAGTACTGCATATACAGCCTCCTGTGGTGCCTCCGGTGGCACCGTGGGATCTAAATGTAGTTTTAGATTTCCTCAAATCCCATTGGTTTGAACCATTGAAAAAGGTGGATTTGAAATATCTCACATTGAAAGTGACTATGTTACTAGCCCTGGCCTCTGCCAGGAGAGTATCTGAATTGGCGGCTTTATCTTATAAAAGTCCTTATCTAATCTTCCATTCGGATAGGGCAGAACTGCGGACTCGTCCGCATTTTCTCCCTAAAGTGGTATCAGCATTTCATCTGAACCAACCTATTGTGGTGCCTGCGGCCACTAGCGACTTGGAGGACTCCAAGTTGTTGGACGTTGTCAGAGCCTTAAAAATATACATTGCAAGGACGGCTGGAGTCAGAAAATCTGACTCGCTGTTTATATTGTATGCACCCAACAAGTTGGGCGCACCTGCTTCTAAGCAGTCGATTGCTCGTTGGATTTGTAACACAATTCAACTTGCACATTCTGTGGCAGGCCTGCCACAGCCTAAAACTGTAAAAGCCCACTCCACAAGGAAGGTGGGCTCATCTTGGGCGGCTGCCCGAGGGGTCTCGGCATTACAACTCTGCCGAGCAGCTACGTGGTCGGGGGAGAACACGTTTGTAAAATTTTACAAATTTGATACCCTGGCAAAGGAGGACCTGGAGTTCTCTCATTCGGTGCTGCAGAGTCATCCGCACTCTCCCGCCCGTTTGGGAGCTTTGGTATAATCCCCATGGTCCTTTCAGGAACCCCAGCATCCACTTAGGACGATAGAGAAAATAAGAATTTACTTACCGATAATTCTATTTCTCGGAGTCCGTAGTGGATGCTGGGCGCCCATCCCAAGTGCGGATTATCTGCAATACTTGTACATAGTTATTGTTAACTAATTCGGGTTATTGTTAAGGAGCCATCTTTAAGAGGCCCTTTCTGTTGTCATACTGTTAACTGGGTTTAGATCACAAGTTGTACGGTGTGATTGGTGTGGCTGGTATGAGTCTTACCCGGGATTCAAAATGCCTCCCTTATTGTGTATGCTCGTCCGGGCACAGTACCTAACTGGAGTCTGGAGGAGGGTCATAGGGGGAGGAGCCAGTGCACACCACCTGACCTAGTAAAGCTTTACTTTTTTGTGCCCTGTCTCCTGCGGAGCCGCTATTCCCCATGGTCCTTTCAGGAACCCCAGCATCCACTACGGACTCCGAGAAATAGAATTATCGGTAAGTAAATTCTTATTATTAAAATGCTATAAGGGAAAAACACTTATATAAAGGTTGTCCCTGTATAATATAGCGTTTTTGGTGTGTGCTGGCAAACTCTCCCTCTGTCTCCCCAAAGGGCTAGTTGGGTCCTGTCCTCTATCAGAGCATTCCCTGTGTGTGTGCTGTGTGTCGGTACTTGTGTGTCGACATGTATGAGGACGATGTTGGTGAGGAGGCGGAGCAATTGCCGGTAATGGTGATGTCACTCTCTAGGGAGTCGACACCGGAATGGATGGCTTATTTAAGGAATTACGTGATAATGTCAACACGCTGCAAGGTCGGTTGACGACATGAGACGGCCGGCAAACCAATTAGTACCTGTCCAGGCGTCTAAAACACCGTCAGGGGCGTTAAAACGTCCTTTTACCTCAGTCGGTCGACACAGACACGGACACTGACTCCAGTGTCGACGGTGAAGAAACAAACGTATTTTCCTTTAGGGCCACACGTTACTTGTTAAGGGCAATGAAGGAGATGTTACATATTTCTGATACTACAAGTACCACAAAAAAGGGTATTATGTGGAGTGTGAAAAAACTACATGTGGTTTTTCCTGAATCAGATAAATTAAATGAAGTGTGTGATGATGCGTGGGTTTCCCCCGATAGAAAATTATTGGCGGTATACCCTTTCCCGCCAGAAGTTATGGCGCGTTGGGAAACACACCTTAGGGTGGATAAGGCGCTCACACGCTTATAAAAACAAGTGGCGTTACCGTCTCCAGATACGGACGCCCTCAAGGAGCCAACTGATAGGAGGTTGGAAAATATCCTAAAAAGTATATACACACATACTGGTGTTATACTGCGACCAGCGATCGCCTCAGCCTGGATGGGCAGCGCTGGGGTGGCTTGGTCGGATTCCCTGACTGGAAATATTGATACCCTTGACAGGGACAGTATTTTATTGACTATAGAGCATTTAAAAGATGCATTTCTATATATGCGAAACTCTGGCTTCAAGAGTAAGTGCGATGTCCATATCTGCCAGACGATGTTTATGGACACGACAGTGGTCAGGTGATGCAGATTCCAAACGGCACATGGAAGTATTGCCGTATAAAGGGGAGGAGTTATTTGGGGTCGGTCCATCGGACCTGGTGGCCACGGCAACAGCTAGAAAATCCACCTTTTTTACCCCAAGTCACATCTCAGCAGAAAAAGACATAGTCTTTTCAGCCTCAGTCCTTTCGTCCCCATAATATCTGCCCAGGGATAGAGGTAAGGGAAGAAGACTGCAGCAGGCAGCCCATTCCCAGGAACAGAAGCCTTCCACCGCTTCTGCCAAGTCCTCAGCATGACGCTGGGGCCGTACAAACATGTGCGGTGGGGGGTCGTCTCAAGAGTTTCAGCACGCAGTGGGCTCACTCGCAAGTGGACCCCTGGATCCTACAAGTAGTATCCCAGGGGTACAGATTGGAGATTCGAGACGTCTCCCCCTCGCAAGTTCCTGAAGTGTGCTTTACCAACGTCTACCTCCGACAGGGAGGCAGTATTGGAAACAATTCACAAGCTGTATTCCCAGCAGGTGATAATCAAATTTACTCCTACAACAAGTAAAGGGGTATTATTCCACACTATATTGTGGTACTGAAGCCAGACGGCTCGGTGAGACCTATTCTAAATGGAGTCACTCAGAGCAGTGATAGCGAACCAGGAAGAAGGGGACTATATGGTGTCCCTGGACATCAAGGATGCTTACCTCCAAGTCCAAATTTGCCCTTCTCACAAAGGGTACCTCAGGTTCGTGGTACAAAACTGTCACTATCAGTTTCAGACGCTGCCGTTTGGATTGTCCACGGCACCCCGGGTCTTTACCAAGGTAATGGCCGAAATGATGATTCTTCTTCAAAGAAAAGGCGTCTTAATTATCCCTTACTTGGACGATCTCCTGATAAGGGCAAGGTCCAGAGAACAGTTGGAGGTCTGAGTAGCACTATCTCAAGTAGTTCTACGACAGCACGGGTGGATTCTAAATATTCCAAAATCGCAGCTGTCTCCGACGACACGTCTGCTGTCCCTAGGGATGATTCTGGACACAGTCCAGAAAAAGGTGTTTCTCCCGGAGGAGAAAGCCAGGGAGTTATCCGAGCTAGTCAGGAACCTCCAAAAACCAGGAAAAGTGTCAGTGCATCATTGCACAAGGGTCCTGGGAAAAATGGTGGCTTCTTACGAAGCGATTCCATTCGGCAGATTTCACGCAAGAACTTTTCAGTGGGATCTGCTGGACAAATGGTCCGGATCGCATCTTCAGATGCATCAGCGGATAACCCTGTCTCCAAGGACAAGGGTGTCTCTTCTGTGGTGGCTGCAGAGTGCTCATCTTCTAAAGGGCCACAGTTATGCATTCAGGACTGGGTCCTGGTGACCACGGATTCCAGCTTGAAAGGCTGGGGAGCAGTCACACAGGGAAAAAATTTCCAGGGAGGGTGATCAAGTCTGGGGACTTCTCTCCGCATAAATATACTGGAGCTAAGAGCAATTTACAATGCTCTAAGCTTAGCAAGACCTCTGCTTCAAGGTCAGCCGGTATTGATCCAGTGGGACAACATCACGGCAGTCGCCCACGTAAACAGACAGGGCGGCACAAGAAGCAGGAGGACAATGGCAGAAACTGCAAGGATTCTTCGCTGGGCGGAAAATCATGTGATAGCACTGTCAGCAGTTTTCATTCCGGGAGTGGACAACTGGGAAGCAGACTTCCTCTGCACGACCTCCACCCGGGAGAGTGGGGACTTCATCGAGAAGTTTTTTCCACATGATTGTGCACCGTTGGGAAAGACCAAAGGTGGACATGATGGCGTCCCGCCTGAACAAAAAACTGGACAGGTATTGCGCCAGGTCAAGAGACCCTCAGGCAATAGCTGTGGACGTTCTGGTAACACCAGGGGTGTACCAGTCGGTGTATGTGTTCCCTCCTCTGCTTCTCATACCAAAGGTACTGAGAATTATAAGACGTAGAGGAGTAAGAACTATACTCGTGGCTCCGGATGGGCCAAGAAGGACTTGGTACCTGGAACTTCAAGAGATGCTCACAGAGGACTCAGGGCCTCTGCCGATAAGAAGGGACTTGTTTCAGCAAGTACCATGTCTGTTCCAAGACTTACCGCGGCTGCGTTTGACGGCATGGCGGTTGAACGCCGGATCCTAAGGGAAAAAGGCATTCCGGAAGAGGTCATTCCTACCCTGGTCAAAGCCAGGAAGGAGGTGACCGCACAACATTATCACCACATGTGGCGAAAATATGTTGCGTGGTGTGAGGCCAGGAAGGCCCCACGAAGAAATTTCAACTCGGTCGATTCCTGCATTTCCTGTAAACAGGAGTGTCTATGGGCCTCAAATTGGGGTCCATTAAGGTTCAAATTTCGGCCCTGTCGATTTTCTTCCAGAAAGAATTGGCTTCAGTTCCTGGAGTCCAGAAATTTGACAAGGGAGTACTGCATATACAACCCCCTTTTGTGCCTCCAGTGGCACTGTGGGATCTCAACGTAGTCCTGGGATTCCTCAAATCACGTTGGTTTGAACCGCTCAAATCTGTGGATTTGAAATATCTCACATGGAAAGTGACCATGATGTTGGCCCTGGCCTCGGCCAGGCGAGTGTCAGAATTGGCGGCTTTGTCTCACAAAAGCCCATATCTGATTGTCCATTCGGACAGGGCAGAGCTGCGGACTCGTCCCCAGTTTCTCCCTAAGTTGGTGTCAGCGTTTCATCTGAACCAGCTTATTGTGGTACCTGCGGCTACTAGAGACTTGGAGGACTCCAAGTTGCTAGATGTTGTCAGGGCCCTGAAAATATAGATTTCCAGGACGGCTGGAGTCAGGAAAACTGATTTGCTGTTATCCTGTATGCACCCAAAAAACTGGGTGCTCTTGCTTCTAAGCAGACGATTGCTAGTTGAATGTGTAGTACAATTCAGCTTGCACATTCTGTGGCAGGACTGCCACAGCCAAAATATATAAATGCCCATTCCACAAGGAAGGTGGGCTCATCTTGGGCGACTGCCCGAGGGGTCTCGGCTTTACAACTTTGCCGAGCTGCTACTTGGTCAGGGGCACACCCTGGCTGAGGAGGACCTGGAGTTCTCTCACTCGGTGCTGCAGAGTCATCCGCACTTTCCCGCCCGTTTGGGAGCTTTGGTATAATCCCCATGGTCCTGACGGAGTCCCCAGCATCCACTTAGGACGTCAGAGAAAATAAGATTTTACTTACCGCTAAATCTATTTCTCGTAGTCCGTAGTGGATGCTGGGCGCCCATCCCAAGTGCGGATTGTCTGCAATACTTGTACATAGTTGTTGTTACAAAAAAATCGGGTTGTTATTGTTGTGAGCCGTCTGTTCAGAGGCTCCTACGTTTGTCATACTGTTAACTGGGTTCAGATCACAAGTTGTACGGTGTGATTGGTGTGGGTGGTATGAGTCTTACCCGGGATTCATTATCCTTCCTTATTGTGTACGCTCGTCCGGGCACAGTATCCTAACTGAGGCTTGGAGGAGGGTCATAGGGGGAGGAGCCAGTGCACACCACCTGATCCTAAAGCTTTAGTTTTGTGCCCTGTCTCCTGCGGAGCCGCTAATCCCCATGGTCCTGACGGAGTCCCCAGCATCCACTACGGACTACGAGAAATAGATTTAGCGGTAAGTAAAATCTTATTTTTAATTACAAAAAAAGAAAAGAAAAATAGCCATTACCGCCGGTCACCCGACCCCAACCAGTTTCATATGCGGGTCAAAATTAAATAATACTGGACTTTTTTTCTTTCTCTTTAAGGACAAAATAAAGTCTGGAGTCTGTGTAGACATCAGTCAGGTCACATTTTATTGCATTTCATATTCTACATCCTATGGAAACACTTTCCCGGTAACTCTCCAATGTGTTTCAAAGTGTAAATGCAACGCTTGAGAGGGAAACATCACTTCCCAGTGCTTGCTCTATAAATGGTCTAGACCAGGGATCGACAAATCCCAGGTGCCAGGTAGCCATGGCCCCTAGATTTTGCTGCCTGGCTACCAGATCATGCAGGGAGGGAAGAAGCAGATCCTTTTCAGCCCCAGAAGAGATTCATGAACATGCCTGTATTGCGGTAGCCATTTCATGCACAGGACTGCAGGTGTGGAGTGTCTGTCCCGGCCTGCGCTGTCTGCTGTCTCCAAACGTCGGCTGCACAGAGCTCTACGATAAGAGGGTGTACGTGTGGCCAGGGATTGCAGCTTCGGAGGGGGCAGTGATATGGCCATATGGTGGGGGTGATTGTTTGCCATGGAGAATTCTGCGGAGCTCTGGTTTGCTGGGAAATCCCCTTTTAGTTGTGTGGCCGTGGGATTGGTTTGCCTGAGGGGTGTGGGGAAGCTGCTCAGTAATTTAACTGTGGGGGAGCAGATGACAACAGTGGTCTGGCTCCTACACTTTCATCCTGGCTCCTAGATTTTAGAAAAAATTGTCAAGCCCTGGTCTAGATTGAGGAAGAGGCTTGTTACATTTACCAAAGCATAGGAACTATCTGAAATGTCTACATATTCATGAGCTTTGTAAAGACATTACCTGACATAAACACCTGCTGGGTGTGCTTAAATTATTCACCAAATAAGAAGAGACCATTTAATGTATTTACAAGCCTGTCTTTAATGTTGGACACTTGAAATAGAAGTAGGAGACTGATAAGAAGTCTACGTAATACGGAGAAAGCTGTATATTTTATGAGCCTGTGTCTAGAGTCGAGGACTAAATCTAATCTTCCCCGTAGCGGCCATGTGAACTCATTCCTGTTTTTAGACAGTCATTTTGTGTGAGGCTCGGCTGCAAATGGGGAAAAAAAAAATGCAGTTTTTGTGTGTAAAATGGCTGTAAGAGAATGTACAGATTCAACAACACCTGTTCTAGCCAAAACATTTTTTTAATACATTATAATGAAATATTAAGGCTCAGATTTATCAAACTTGGACAGTGATAGATTGCATGGTGATAAAGTACCAGCCAATCAGCTCCTAACTGTCATATTTTTTAAACACTGCCTGTAACATAGCAGTTAGGAGCTGGTTGGCTAGTACTTTGGGGTCTATTAATAAAGCAGAGAAAAGCCATGTTTTGGCGTAACCTGAACTGCGGTGTAGTAACTGAAGGGAAGCTCGATGCTTGCCTGCTCTCTCTCTGCACCCCCTGACCTCCCATCAGCCACTGTGTACATGCGCACAAGGACCCGCCGGCTGACTTAAAAACCGCAGAGTGGTGACCGCCGGAGAAGAGAGCGTCACTGGAGCCCGGGGGACCGCATCCCTTCACTGGAAGTGTGAGGATACATGAATTGCTACTTATAACAGCTATATATCGCAGTGAACCGAGGTGATGTATAGTGATAAGTATCAGTTCATTTTTCGTTTTCTTTATGAATAGATCCCTTTATCACCATGCAATTTATCACTCTCCAAGGCTTGATAAAACTAGGCCTAACCATTTAAGCGTAAATTCTGCATAATCCATATAACTTCTATGTTCTGGTTCTCAGCTGTCCGTTGATAACCGTGGCTTCTGTACAGAAGTCTTCCACCTTTTAGGCAACACCCCTGTAGTATTATGTAGAGACTAATGATGTTCTGAAGGAAGCTCTGTCATTCTCCCAGAGCATCTGTCAAAATAAGACCAACTCGGAGAGTACCGGATGATATCACCAAAAGAGAGACTCTGGGTACTGACCGTTTCCAACGCATATCGTTCCTTATGCTGCAAAACTGTTGAAGTTCAGTTTTGCGGCATAAGGGACGATACGCGTTAAGTAATAATTTTTTGGGGTTCAAATAAAATTGTTAAAAACTGCTGCACTATGTAAGTCATTTTCTTTTTGTATTTTACTTGCACCCAAGAGACTACGATGAGGCATGCACCATTATACCAAGTATAAGTCTGGTTTGTACAGTATATACATGATTGTTACACTAGGATATATGCTGGGTTACTCCTGGGAACCATCTAAACACTGGCTCTAGGTGACCTTTTATGGTACGCAGCCTATTATTTTAAGGTGGAGTAAATCCGTATGTATGTATAAAATATATTTTAGCTGAATACCCGTGCTTCGCTACGAAATTTCAGGTATAATGCCAATCTTTGTCAGGCCGCATCTCCAGGCGGGCCTTCCCTGGATTAATGCTGTCAAAAGGCTGGCGCTGAGGAGAATAATGTGCCGCCTCCTCTGCCCTGTCCCGTCTCTGATGCTGCCCTACTCAGTGCTGTAAATTCTGTGACGAAATGTCAAGCTCCGCCTGCTGTATGTTAAATATGTAGGGTGTGCAGGAATAGGCTGATTCTATTCCTAAGGTCCCTAGGTCTCCTTGCTTAGCTTCTCACTCTCTTTAGGGCTCCTCCTTTGAGCTAAAAAAAAAGTAAAGATTTTCGCACAACACTTTAGGTCACTGGGAGAGCTGTCGGTACCCTTTACACAGCAAATAAGCAGTTACTGACTACAGGTTGAGTATCCCATATCCAAATATTCCGAAATACGGAATATTCCGAAATACAGACTTTTTTGAGTGAGATAGTGAAACCTTTGTTTTTTGATGGCTCATTGTACACAAACTTTGTTTAATACACAAAGTTATTAAAAATATTGTATTAAATGACATTCAGGCTGTGTGCATAAGGTGTATATGGAACATAAATGAATTGTGTGAATGTACACACACTTTGTTTAATGCGCAAAGTTATAAAAAATATTGTCTAAAATTACCTTCAGGCTGTGTGTATAAGGTGTATATGTAACATAAATGCATTCTGTGCTTAGATTTAGGTCCCATAACCATGATATCCCATTATGGTATGCAATTATTCCAAAATACGGAAAAATCCCATATCCAAAATATCTCTGGTCCCAAGCATTTTGGATAAGGGATACTCAATCTGTATCAAGCTTTACTATAATTCATTTAAGAGTCAAAATATATATCTCTCCTTTCCTCCTATTGCTCTCTGATAGGTTCGGCAATGTTTAGTTCAAGTAACAGGTGGTTAAGTACTTAAAAGGTATATACCACCGAGTCATCACAAAATCTCCTGAACCATAAGGCTGGACTTCCTTGCCAGTGGCAGAGCAGTCCATTATTCAAATAGAGGAGCCACACCCAGCGATGTTTGACAGTGTTTAGGGGTGGCAGGTGATGTGGCTCCCCTATTTGAATAATGAACTGCTGTTCAACTGCCACTGGCAAGGAAGTCCGGGAACAGAGGGAGCATTGTGTCCTCCCCCTCTGCGACTTGGTATTGCCTGCACAATCAATTTTATTATAGCCTCAGCTGGGTGGTGGGCTGTCTTAACTCTCCTCTGTGAGGGGGGAATTCCTATCAATCATCTCATCCCTTTTAACCCCGTTCTGGGTGGAATTTTGAAAAATTTGTTCTTAGTGGGTACCTACGTCACAAAAGCAAGCTACTGTCTAAATGTCCAGTTCCTAGTCCTTATGGTTCAGGAGATTTTGTGATCAGTCAGTGGAATTTGCTATTTGTGGACTGAAGAAATGTTGGATATTAATTTTAATATGGGACTACAGCACCTAGATGTGCTGTAAGTGAATTGTGTGCAGTTTTTCTGTGTTTATTTTGCAATACCTGTGATCTTATTTTGGAGCCAAGGAAATATATTGCTAGAAGGCGTTTCCAGGAAAGTTCATAAAGAGATCTACAGAGTAAATACTGCTCTAGATGGTGTTCAGCTATGTGTGTGTGTGTGTGTGTGTGTGTGTGTGTGTGTGTGTGTGTGTGTGTGTATATATGTATATATATATGTATATGTATATATATATATATATATATATATATATATATATATATATATATATATATATATATTTATTACAAACTGGAAATCCACTTAATTGTTAGTTTCTTTTTATTTGTTTTTTGTGTGTTTTTTTTTGTATTTCAGTGTTACCCGCAAGTATGCTCTTTAAAAAGCTGAGAGACTCCATCACTGTATGATCTGTGCTTGAACTTGATCCAGAGCAGTCTGTGTAATTAGTCACGTACAGAAACATAGCACATGTCTACAATCCACGTTGGTAATGGTAAATCGCGTGGGATCAAAAGAAAAGCAAAAAACAATAATTAGCATCCCTCATTATCTACTTAACTATTCATATTTTATGTAATCCTAGAATATGTAACTTTTTTCAATCTCCATTGAACTTTTGTGACTGAAGTCCTCAGGGCCCCGGAATGCGGTGAACCCCCTCTTGTGCAGGAGCTGGAGCGTAATGTACTGTGAAACCTGGTATCTGGGATGGAAGCTGTTGTACCCACACTTTGTGGGTGTGTGATGACAGATTATCCGTCCCTGGCACCAGGTCCCCCTACGAAAGCCAGGCATTATTCATTAAATGAATCTCATTTTAGTTAATTTAATTTTGAATTGCTTGTTCTCATCTGTTCCTTATAATGAGAAGTTTATGAGAGTATATGGATACTTTGTTATATATTAGCATATCCCTCTTTGATGCTAATTGTTCAAACTGTTAAAATTATGCAGTAAGGTAGGATGGCGTAATTGTGATTTGGATGGCATTCTTGTTGATTTACAACCGTTCTATACAGTGACCTTTCACTGACACCAGTTATTTACTTATGGAACGCATGATGCATTATTGTGTAATAGTGCCATTAGTGCATAATAGTGTTCATTCTAGCACCCTGCACCTGTCACAACCCGTGCAGTTCCTCTCTCCTGCCTGAGGTGTCACTCTCTGTTCTGCTGCTCTAGCACACTCTGGTCTGTATCTTATTGCTGAGATACAGACCAAAGTGTGCTAGAAGCATCACAACAGAGAGTGACACCTCAGGCAGGAGAGAGAAACTGCATGGGTTGTGACCGGTGCAGGGTGCTAGAATGAACACTAGCATAATGCAATAGAACGGCGTAGTGTCCTTCTGTGATGGAGCCGTATTCTGCACTTATGGGACCTGATTCTGCCATATACAAGCACTTCAATGTCTGACAATTCTGTTATTACTTGGATTAATTTTAGAAGACCCTGATTCACACAGGTGATTCCCCCTCTTGTTTGTGTAATCCATTAGACCAGTGGTTTCCAAACTTTTTTGAATCACGGCGCCCTAGAGTATCAGAATTTTTTTCACGGCACCCCTAGGCCAAAAATTTCTTATTGAGAAATTTAGAAAGAAATATTTAATTAAGTTATATGTCATCCTTAGGGTCAGTTGTGTGGTGAGGGACAAGATTTGCTTCTGTTTGACCACATATTTTATGACTGGCAGCCACCAGCACTGGTTTTGCCTATTATATTGACCATAAATAATTTGAATTGGTCCTGGACCACCAACCCGGGGCACCCCTGCAAGTGTCCCGAGGCACCCCAGGGAGCCACGGCACACAGTTTCGGAACCACTGCATTAGACAATGGTGATAAGAGTGTGGTTATAACCTATATTATATTTAGGTAATAAAACCTCTATAAATAGTTTAACTCTGTAAATCATACTCTGGCTGCCCCCCATGTTGGCACAGCGGAGGTGTGGTGTGGCATAGATGGGTGGTGCTGCTGCGATTGTATCATCATGGCCCCGCCATACAACGCTCTGGCTATGATAATGTGATCTAGCGCAGACCGCATCATTGGCTTCCCGGATCACCCAGTTTATTTGGCGCCGTGTGGACGTGGTGCAGCCTTGGGAGACTTGAATGCTCTTCCAGGCAGCTGGGAGTGGCACTGAGACTTGGGAGGCGGGAGTTGGCTAGTATGCTGTAAAGAAGGGAACAGGTCCAACAGGCCGTAATCAACTCTCATTGCACATTTTCTGGGCAGTTAGGATAACATGAGTCGACTTGCTCCTCCATAGACTGAAAGCAGAATCTGCCTTCTGAGATGTAGGGATGGATGTAAAGAAGCCAGAGTTCAGTGGCTGTGCGGGATGACTTGCAAATGATTGCCCCTTTAAAAACAAACAAACCCAAAAAACGTCCAAGTTGTGCTGGCATCCCGTGCAGCCGCTGTACTCGGAAATTCATTCCATCCCGTCCGTAATGCGCAAAGGTGCTGGAACACGTTTCTTTGGCTTCAGTGGCTAATTGAACTTTAGCAACTTAACTGGCACAGTCAGATCACATAGTCTGCGTCTCCCCACTGTGTTGCCTAGTTTTTAACGAGATGTGCATAATAAAATGCTTCAATTTAAAAAAAAAATATTATTTTTAAACTATATTAAATTTAAAAAAAATATTTTTTATTTATTTATTTTTTTAAATATGAATAGTTTTGAAGGGAAATATAGTCCGTTAAGTTCACACTGAACAATAATGCAGCAGCCAGTAAATGGCCTGTGTTTGTGCTATGGAAACCTGTCATTAAAGAATGTGTCATTTAGAAAAAAATAAAGATTTTGTATTTTTCTTATGCGTCTTAGTAATTTCTTTGATCTGTCCTTAGGGGCCACAAGGCAGGTGGCAGCTATAGAGACGCTCAGTGATTTCTCTGTTCCCCATTTATTATGTTGTATAGTTAGGTTCTCAGCGGTTTGTTGTGTTGCGGATAAGATGCCTCTGGCTGCCTCTCATAGCTCAGGCTGTAATCCTTATGAGTTACTGAATGCAATATCTTGTACCTTTTTGTATAGTTTTATCGTGTGGCTGTGCCGCAAGCTGCCAGTGTGAACCCGCACTAAATGTTTACCTATATGCATTTGTCTTTTTAATGGTGTGTTCATACTAGATGGGAACCTGAGGGATGGTTCTTTCTATGCACTGGTAAGGCTGTTCTTGTGGCTGACTAGGATTCACTTTACTGTTCTGAAGAAGTGGACGGTATCCACAAAACGTAGAACTGTGATAAGTTAGAGAAATCTTGTATCTTTATTTTGGGTTTTTTGTTTTTTTTTTAAGAAAGAATTTTTCATGTCATGATATTTTGTGGGTGACATTTGTATTTTACAGCCAGGTCATACTTACCTACTCTCCCGAAAGGTGCAGAAGCCTCTTAAATGTATCTTTTTTTTTTTTTTTTTTATTTGGAGGGGGGACACCTCCCGGAATAGTGTGTGCATCTCCCACATCTCGCCCACTCCTATTGAAGTGGGCAGCATAAGGCAGACCTGGGCAAAGTACGGCCCGCGGGCCACATACGGCCCTTTGTCAATGCCTGTCCGGCCCATGTAGGCTCCCTGCACCATGGAACCACTCCTCCCCGCCGCACTGCCACTCCTCACTGTCATAACTATAACTCCCCGCCACGCTGTCACTCCTCCCTGCCGCTGCCTTAAGCTTGTCGTGCTGACAGCTCTCAGCAGGCAATACTGTAGCGGCGGAGACAGGGGCAGCAGGAAAGAGCAGCCAATCAGATCCTACGGTGTCTCCCGCCAGTACGGTTTGAATCCCCCCTCATCGCGGCGCTGCGCACTGACCTAAGCTCCTCCGCCGCCAGCACCAATAGACTGGCCTCGCTCACCTGGCACAGCGTCGTCCTCCGCAACGGTGAGTGCCGCGCTGCATCTGTATGTGTGCCCGTGCTGCAGCAGGCTGTGTGTCTCCGTGCTCTCTACCTGGTGCAATGCGTCTCCGTGCTCTCTACCTGGTGCAATGCGTCTCCGTGCTCTCTACCTGGTGCAATGCGTCTCCTTGCTCTCTACCTGGTGCAATGGGTCTCAGTGCTCTCTACCTGGTGCAATAAGTCTCAGTACTCTCTACCTGGTGCAATGCATCTCCGTGCTCTCTACCTGGTGCAGTGTGTCTCAGTGCTCTCTACCTGGTGCAGTGTGTCTCTGTGCTCTCTACGTGGTGCAGTGTGTCTCTGTGCTCTCTACCAGGTGCAGTGTGTCTCAGTGCTCTCTACCAGGTGCAGTGTCTCAGTGCTCTCTACCTGGTGCAGTGTGTCTCAGTGCTCTCTACCTGGTGCAATGTGTCTCAGTGCTCTCTACCAGGTGCAGTGTGTCTCAGTGCTCTCTACCTGGTGCAATGTGTCTCAGTGCTCTCTACCTGGTGCAATGTGTCTCAGTGCTCTCTACCTGGTGCAATGTGTCTCAGTGCTCTCTACCTGGTGCAGTGTGTCTCAGTGCTCTCTACCTGGTGCAGTGTGTCTCAGTGCTCTCTACCTGGTGCAGTGTGTCTCAGTGCTCTCTACCTGGTGCAGTGTGTCTCTGTGCTCTCTACCTGGTGCAGTGTGTCTCAGTGCTCTCTACCAGGTGCAGTGTGTCTCAGTGCTCTCTACCTGGTGCAGTGTGTCTCGGTGCTCTCTACCTGGTGCAGTGTGTCTCGGTGCTCTCTACCTGGTGCAGTGTGTCTCAGTGCTCTCTACCTGGTGCAGTGTGTCTCGGTGCTCTCTACCTGGTGCAGTGTGTCTCGGTGCTCTCTACCTGGTGCAGTGTGTCTCAGTGCTCTCTACCTGGCGATTACTCTAAACTTCTGATTACCAGTAGCATCTTATCAAAATATATAATTTGCTGCTTTTTTGTAATGGGAGAAAATTAACATGGAGCATAATTAAGTTCAAGTTATCATTGGTTTGGCCCTCCAACACAGTTCAGATTTTTCATGTGGCCCCCTATAGAAATTATTGCCCACCACTGGCATAAGGAGATACCACTGGTAATAATTGGTACGTATGCTGGGGACAGGGCTAAAATATAAAATTGTGTCATTTTAGTCCTTCCCCACTTACCCACAATTCTTTGAATTTTGCTGCAACAGTGGCAGGGCCTAATGTTGTAAAGGGCCCGGCACCACCTCCTAAGTAGTCAGCTGCAGTCTTGTCCCAGAGAGCAGAGATTCAATATCGGCAGATATGACTCAATTGGAGCGGGAGGGGGGGTAGCCTTGCACGTGCTAGTGCACCATTCCCCCTCCACCCACCATCTATACAGCGTGCCATCAAGCCAACCAGAAAACACACTAAACTCCAGAAGTGAGCAGCACGGGTGGCCTCTGTAAGACTTGCCTACCCAGACGTTCCAAGTGAGTAGGCCGGTATGGTTACACCCGTTTCACCACTGGTTTACGAGTGTCACAAAATGTAACCAGGATTACAGTATGGTTTTATGTGCTAGTAGCATCTTATTCATCATCTGAGAAATATACCTTTTTTTCTCTTACGTCCTAGAGGATGCTGGGGACTCTGTAAGGACCATGGGGTATAGACGGGCTCCGCAGGAGACATGGGCACTATAAAGAACTTTAGAATGGGTGTGCACTGGCTCCTCCCTCTATGCCCCTCCTCCAGACCTCAGTTAGATCCTGCGCCCAGAGGAGACTGGGTGCATTACAGGGGAGCTCTCCTGAGTTTCTCTGAAAAAATAATTTTGTTAGGTTTTTTATTTTCAGGGAGCACTGCTGGCAACAGGCTCCCTGCATCGTGGGACTGAGGAGAGAGAAGCAGACCTACTTAAATGATAGGCTCTGCTTCTTAGGCTACTAAACACCATTCGCTCCAGAGGGTCGGAACGCAGGTCTCACCCTCGCCGTTGGTCCCGGAGCCGCGCCGCCATCCTCCTCACAGAGCCGGAAGATAGAAGCCGGGTGAGTATAAGAAGAAAGAAGACTTCAAAGGCGGCTGAAGACTTCAGATCTTCTCTGAGGTAACGCGCGGCGGTAACGCTGTGCGACATTGCTCCCACACACAACACACACAGCGGACACTGAAGGGTGCAGGGCGCAGAGGGGGCTGTAGCTGGTTTGGTATGAGGACCCCAGATGAATCGTGAGATACAAATTGTTATTGCTGGATTGCACATTGTCTTTTTAAAGCATTAAATAACTTTTCAGTTAAAGGAGTGCTGGTCTACTGCATAAGCCCCTGCTGGAGCCTTATGGTGTGGACGGTTGGATAGATATATATATATATATATATATATATATATATATATATATATTTATTTCTCTGACGTCCTAGTGGATGCTGGGTACTCCGTAAGGACCATGGGGAATAGACTGGCTCCGCAGGAGACTGGGCACTCTTAAAAGAAAGATTAGGTACTATGGGGCAGATGTATTAACCTGGAGAAGGCATAAGGAAGTGATAAACCAGTGATATGTGTAAGGTGATATAGGCACCAGCCAATCAGCTCCAATATGTAAATTAACAGTTAGGATCTGATTGGCTGGTGCATTTATCACCTTGCACATATCACTGGTTTATCACTTCCTTATGCCTTCTCCAGGTTAATACATCTGCCCCTATATTTGGTGTGCACTGGCTCCTCCCTCTATGCCCCTCCTCCAGACCTCAGTTAGAATCTGTGCCCGGCCAGAGCTGGATGCACCTAGTGGGCTCTCCTGAGTTCACTAGAAAAGAAAGTATTTGTTAGGTTTTTTATTTTCAGTGAGATCTGCTGGCAACAGACTCACTGCTACGAGGGACTGAGGGGAGAGAAGCAAACCTACCTGCTTGCAGCTAGTTTGTGCTTCTAAGGCTACTGGACACCATTAGCTCCAGAGGGATCGAACACAGGGCCCGACCTCGATCGTCCGTTCCCGGAGCCGCGCCGCCGTCCCCCTTGCAGAGCCAGAAGACGGAAGAATAAAGATGAAAAACGGCGGCTGAAGACTCCTGTCTTCATTAAGGTAGCGCATAGCACTGCAGCTGTGCGCCATTGCTCCCATAGCACACCACACACTCCGGTCACTGTTGGGTGCAGGGCGCTGGGGGGGGGGTGCCCTGGGCAGCAATTAGTTTACCTTTTGGCATAAATTAGCACATAATACAGTGTATAACACTGTATATGTGCAAAAAACCCCGCCATTAACATTATAAAAAGCGGGAGAAGCCCGCGCTGAGGGGGCGGGGCTATCTTCCTCAGCACAGCCAGCGCCATTTTCTCTTCACAGCTCCGCTGGAAGGACGCTCCCCAGGCTCTCCCCTGCAGTATCCAGTACGACAAGGGTAAAAAAGAGAGGGGGGGCACTTAAATTTAGGCGCAATTTGTGTATTAGCAGCTATTGGGAAAAATCACTCAGTATAGTGGATATCCCTGTGTTATATAGCGCTGTGGTGTGTGCTGGCATACTCTCTCTCTGTCTCCCCAAAGGACTTTGTGGGGTCCTGTCTTCAGTCAGAGCATTCCCTATGTGTTTGCGGTGTGTCGGTACGGCTGTGTTGACATGTTTGAAGAGGAGGGCTACGTGGAGGTGGAGTAGGAGCCGATAAGTGTGATGTCGCCCCCTACGGGGCCGACACCAGAGTGGATGGATATGTGGAAGGTATTAACCGACAGTGTCAACTCTTTACATAAAAGGTTCGATGACGTAACAGCCTTGGGACAGCCGGCATCTCAGCCCGCGCCTGCCCAGGTGTCTCAGAGGCCATCAGGGGCTCAAAAACGCCTGCTAGCTCAGATGGCAGACACAGATGTCGACACGGAGTCTGACTCCAGTGTAGACGAGGATGAGACAAATGTACAGTCCACAAGGGCCATCCGATGCATGATTACGGCAATGAAAAATGTGTTGCACATTTCTGACATTAACCCAGTTACCACTAAAAAGGGTATTATGTTTGGGGAGAAAAAGCAGCCAGTGACTTTTCCCCCATCTGATGAATTAAATGAATTGTGTGAGGAAGCGTGGTGTTCCCCTGATAAGAAACTAGTGGTTTCTAAGAGGTTACTGATGGCGTACCCTTTCCCGCCAACGGATAGGTTACGCTGGGAGACATCCCCTAGGGTGGACAAGGCGCTCACACGATCTTTGGCATAAATTTGGCATAAATTTTCCGTTATCTAAAAGGGTGGCACTGCCGTCTCAGGATACGGCCGCCCTAAAGAAGCCTGCAGATAGGAAGCAGGAGGCTATCCTGAAGTCTGTTTATACACACTCAGGTACTATACTGAGACCTGCTATTGCCTCAGCATGGATGTGTAGTGCTGCAGCAGCATGGTCTGATACCCTGTCAGACAACATTGATACCCTCGACAGGGATGCTATTTTGCTAACCATAGAGCATATAAAGGACGTCGTCTTGTATATGAGGGATGCACAGAGGGACATTTGCCAGCTGGCATCTAGAATTAATGCAATGTCCATTTCTGCCAGGAGAGTACAGGTGATGCTGATTCTAAAAGGCACATGGAGGTTTTGCCTTATAAGGGTGAGGAATTGTTTGGGGACGGTCTCTCGGACCTCGTATCCACAGCAACAGCTGGGAAGTCGACTTTTTTACCTCAGGTTCCCTCACAGCCTAAGAAAGCACCGTATTATCAAGTACAGTCCTTTCGGCCTCAGAAAGGCAAGCGAGTCAGAGGCGCATCCTTTCTGCCCAGAGGCAGGGGTAGAGGAAAAAAGCTGCACAAGACAGCCAGTTCCCAGGAACAAAAATCCTCCCCTGCTTCCACTAAGTCCACCACATGACGCTGGGGCTCCACAGGTGGAGCCGGGTGCGGTGGGGGCGCGTCTCCGGAACTTCAGCGACCAGTGGGTTCGCTCACAGGTGAATCTCTGGGTTCTACAAGTGGTATCTCAGGGATACAAGCTGGAGTTCGAGGCGACTCCCCCTCGCCGTTACCTCAAATCAGCATTGCCAGCGGCTCCCAGGGAAAGGGATGTAGTGCTGGCGGCTATTCACAAGCTGTACCTTCAGCAGGTGATTATCAAAGTTCCCCCCCTTCAACAGGGACGGGGTTACTATTCCACAATGTTTGTGGTACCGAAACCGGACGGTTCGGTGAGACCCATTCTAAATTTAAAATCCTTGAACACTTATGTAAGGAAGTTCAAGTTCAAAATGGAATCGCTCAGGGCGGTTATTGCAAGCCTGGAAGAGGGGGATTTTATGGTGTCGCTGGACATCAAGGACGCTTTTGTGCCTCCAGTGGCACCTTGGGATCTTAACGTTGTGTTGGATTGCCTGAAATCCCACTGGTTTGAGCCACTTAAGACTGTGGAACTAAAATATCTCACGTGGAAAGTGGTCATGCTATTGGCCTTAGCTTCGGCTAGGCGTGTGTCAGAATTGGCGGCTTTGTCGTGTAAAAGCCCTTATCTGATCTTCCATATGGACAGGGCAGAATTGAGGACTCGTCCCCAATTTCTCCCTAAGGTGGTATCAGCGTTTCAGTTGAACCAACCTATTGTGGTGCCTGCGGCTACTCGGGACTTGGAGGACTCCAAGTTACTAGATGTAGTCAGGGCTTTGAAAATCTATGTAGCCAGGAAGGCTGGAGTCAGGAAGACTGACTTGCTGTTTATCCTGCATGCGCCCGACAAGCTTGGTGCTCCTGCTTCAAAGCAAACTATTGCGCGCTGGATCTGTAACACGATTCAGCAAGCTCATTCTGCGGCAGGATTGCCGCATCCTAAATCAGTAAAAGCCCATTCCACGAGGAAGGTGGGCTCTTCTTGGGCGGCTGCCCGAGGGGTCTCGGCTTTACAACTTTGCCGAGCTGCTACTTGGTCGGGTTCAAACACATTTGCTAAATTCCACAAGTTTGATACCCTGGCTGAGGAGGACCTTGCCTTTGCTCATTCGGTGCTGCAGAGTCGTCCGCACTCTCCCGCCCGTTTGGGAGCTTTGGTATAATCCCCATGGTCCTTATGGAGTACCCAGCATCCACTAGGACGTCAGAGAAAATAAGAATTTACTCACCGGTAATTCTATTTCTCGTAGTCCGTAGTTGATGCTGGGAGCCCGTCCCAAAGTGCGGACTCTCTGCAATACATGTATATAGTTATTGCTTACCTAAAGGGTTATTGTTTGAGCCATCTGTTGACTGAGGCTTGGTTGTTGTTCATACTGTTAACTGGGTATGGTTATCACAAGTTGTACAGTGTGATTGGTGAGGCTGGTATGAGTCTTACCCTGGATTCCAAATCCTTTCCTAGTAATGTCAGCTCTTCCGGGCACAGTTTCCTTAACTGAGGTCTGGAGGAGGGGCATAGAGGGAGGAGCCAGTGCACGCCAGATATAGTACCTAATCTTTCTTTTAAGAGTGCCCAGTCTCCTGCGGAGCCCGTATATTCCCCATGGTCCTTACGGAGTACCCAGCATCCACTACGGACTACGAGAAATAGAATTACCGGTGAGTAAATTCTTATTTTTTTTCACAAAAACTCCTGGCCTCCCCGCGAGGATGTACCTTGCTCAGGTGCCTTCCCCAGGGAACTTGTCCTTAATGCTTAAAGTTCAAAAATCAGAGGCTAGTAAACAGGTGAAAAACTGTATTGAAGTGACCTCACTTCAGTACAGTATTTCACCTGTTTACTAGCCTCTGAGTGCCGCCTCTGATTATATATATTTGTTATGATGTGTGTTAAATTCAGACGGGCTGTGTGCATAATGCTGCATGAACATCTTCAGTACACCTGATGTCTGAACTAGACATAAATGTTCATGTTTAGCTACTGTACAAGTTCCTTCTTCAACAGGAACGGGAGCCTAGCCAAAGCCTTGTTTGTTTATCTTGCATTTCTTTTGAAGTGATTTCAAATACTCTTTTACCAGCTATGCCTCGTAGATTCCTGGCAGCATGTTTTATTCACTGTAATTACAATTCACTGTGTCTAAATAGAGCAGGCTGCTTGGGTGAAATGATCAGAAGTCCAGTGGCGTGAGTGTATCAGCCAAATTTTTTTATTTTTGACCTATATCACTGTGGCTGGCCATACGAAGAATTTACTTCTCTCTTTGTTTTTCTGTTTATAATTCTTAACAGCGTTGTATAACTACCAAGGGAACAAGTCACAAGGCACATGACGTATTGAGCAGAGTGGCTTTGGAACGGGATCCGGATTGAAAGTCGACAGTAACTAGGTCGACAATGTCTAGGTCGACCACTATTGGTCGACAGTAACTAGGTCGACAGGGTGTCTAGGTCGACAGGGTCTTTAGGTAGACATGTTCTAGGTCGACAGGTCAAAAGGTCGACATGAGTTTTTCACAATTTTTCTCTAACGTCCTAGTGGATGCTGGGGACTCCGTAAGGACCATGGGGAATAGCGGGCTCCGCAGGAGACTGGGCACTCTAAAGAAAGATTTAGTACTATCTGGTGTGCACTGGCTCCTCCCTCTATGCCCCTCCTCCAGACCTCAGAATCTGTGCCCGGCCGAGCTGGGTGCTCCAAGTGGGCTCCCCTGAGCTTGCTAGAAAAGAAAGTATTTTGTTAGGTTTTTTTATTTTCAGAGAGCTTCTGCTGGCAACAGACTCTCTGCTACGAGGGACTGAGGGGAGAGAAGCAAACCTACTCACGGCAGCTAGGTAGCGCTTCTTAGGCTACTGGACACCATTAGCTCCAGAGGGATCGAACACAGGTACCTAACCTTGATTGTCCGTTTCCGGAGCCGCGCCGCCGCCCCCCTCGCAGAGCCAGAAGAACCGAAGCAGCAGAAGCAAGAAGACATTGAAATCGGCGGCTGAAGACTCCTGTGTTCACTTAAGGTTGCGCACAGCACTGCAGCTGTGCGCCATTGCTCCCACAGCACACCGCACACTCCGGTCACTGTAGGGTGCAGGGCGCAGGGGGGGGGGGGCCCTGGGCAGCAATAAAGTACCTTTTTGGCAAATAGAGGCATATATACAGTCTGGGACTGTATGTATGTCCGAGCCCCCGCCATTTTTTACACATTACAGCGGGACAGAAGCCCGTCACTGAGGGGGCGGGGCTTTCTTCCTCAACACACCAGCGCCATTTTCTCTTCACAGCTCCGCTGGAAGGACGCTCCCCAGGCTCTCCCCTGCAGTATACAGGTGCATTAAAGGGTAAAAAAGAGGGGGGGGGGGGGGGCACATAAATTTAGGGCACAGTATATATATTAACAGCAGCTACAGGGTAAACACTAAGGTACAGTGTAATCCCTGGGTTATATAGCGCTGGGGTGTGTGCTGGCATACTCTCTCTCTGTCTCCCCAAAAGCCTTTGTGGGGTCCTGTCCTCAGTCAGAGCATTCCCTGTGTGTGTGCTGTGTGTCGGTACGCCTGTGTCGACATGTTTGATGAGGAAGGATACGTGGAGGCAGAACAAGTGCAGCTGAGTGTGGTGCCGCCGCCGACTGTGCCGACACCTGATTGGATGGATATGTGGAAGGTGTTAAATGATAATGTAAACTCCTTGCATAACAGATTGGATAAAACTGTAACCGGGGTACAGTCAGGGTCTCAACCCATGCCTGATCCTAAAGCGCAGAGGCCGTCAGGGTCTCAAAAGCGCACACTATCCCAGATAGTTGACACAGATGTCGACACGGAATCTGACTCCAGTGTCGATGACGATGAGGCAAAGTTGCAGCCTAAAATGACTACATGACTACATGATTGTAGCAATGAAGGATGTATTACACATTTCTCTAACGTCCTAAGTGGATGCTGGGGACTCCGTCAGGACCATGGGGAATAGCGGCTCCGCAGGAGACAGGGCACAAAAATAAAGCTTTAGGATTAGGTGGTGTGTACTGGCTCCTCCCCCTATGACCCTCCTCCAAGCCTCAGTTAGGTTTTTGTGCCCGTCCGAGCAGGGTGCAATCTAGGTGGCTCTCCTAAAGAGCTGCTTAGAAAAAGTTTTTTAGGTTTTTTATTTTC
Source organism: Pseudophryne corroboree (assembly GCF_028390025.1). Taxonomy (NCBI): domain Eukaryota; kingdom Metazoa; phylum Chordata; class Amphibia; order Anura; family Myobatrachidae; genus Pseudophryne; species Pseudophryne corroboree. The sequence continues at coordinate 736,020,812 of NC_086448.1, read as the reverse complement.
AGTGAGTCCTGCTGGCAACAGGCTCACTGCATCGAGGGACTTAGGGGAGAGAATTTCAACTCACCTGCGTGCAGGATGGATTGGATTCTTAGGCTACTGGACACCATTAGCTCCAGAGGGAGTCGGAACACAGGTCTCACCCTGGGGTTCGTCCCGGAGCCGCGCCGCCGACCCCCCTTACAGATGCTGAAGATTGAAGGTCCGGAAACAGGCGGCAGAAGGCTCTTCAGTCTTCATGAAGGTAGCGCACAGCACTGCAGCTGTGCGCCATTGTTGTCACACACTTCACACCAGACGGTCACGGAGGGTGCAGGGCGCTGCTGGGGGCGCCCTGGGCAGCAATATATAATACCTTTTATGGCAAAAGAATACATCACATATAGCCATTGAGGCTATATGTATGTATTTAACCCATGCCAAATGTCTAAAACTCCGGGAGAAAAGCCCGCCGGAATAGGGGGCGGGGCTTATTCTCCTCAGCACACAGCGCCATTTTCCTGCTCAGCTCCGCTGTGAGGAAGGCTCCCAGGACTCTCCCCTGCACTGCACTACAGAAACAGGGTAAAACAGAGAGGGGGGGCATATTTTGGCGATATTTTTATATATTTAAGCGGCTATAAGGAACAACACTTATATAGGGTTGTTCCCATATATATTATAGCGCTTGGGTGTGTGCTGGCAAACTCTCCCTCTGTCTCCCCAAAGGGCTAGTGGGGTCCTGTCTTCGATAAGAGCATTCCCTGTGTGTCTGCTGTGTGTCGGTACGTGTGTGTCGACATGTATGAGGACGATGTTGGCGTGGAGGCAGAGCAATTGCCGATAATGGTGATGTCACCCCCCAGGGAGTCGACACCGGAATGGATGGCTTTGTTTATGGAATTACGTGATAATGTCAGCACATTACAAAAATCAGTTGACGACATGAGACGGCCGGCAAACCAGTTAGTACCTGCCCAGGCGTCTCAGACACCGTCAGGGGCTGTAAAGCGCCCTTTACCTCAGTCGGTCGACACAGACCCAGACACAGACACTGAATCTAGTGTCGACGGTGATGAAACAAACGTATTTTCAAGTAGGGCCACACGTTATATGATCACGGCAATGAAGGAGGCTTTGCATATCTCTGATACTACAAGTACCACAAAAAGGGGTATTATGTGGGGGGTGAAAAAACTACCTGTAGTTTTTCCTGAATCAGAGGAATTAAATGATGTATGTGATGAAGCGTGGGTTAACCCAGATAGAAAAATGCTAATTTCAAAAAAGTTATTAGCATTATACCCTTTCCCGCCAGAGGTTAGGGCGCGCTGGGAAACACCCCCTAGGGTGGATAAGGCGCTCACACGCTTATCAAAACAAGTGGCGTTACCGTCTCCTGATACGGCCGCCCTCAAGGATGCAGCAGATAGGAGGCTGGAAACTACCTTAAAAAGTATATACACACATACTGGTGTTATACTGCGACCAGCCATCGCCTCAGCCTGGATGTGCAGTGCTGGGGTCGTCTGGTTGGATTCCCTGACTGAAAATATTGATACCCTGGATAGGGACAGTATTTTATTGACTATAGAGCAATTAAAGGATGCTTTCCTTTATATGCGAGATGCGCAGAGAGATATTTGCACTCTGGCATCGAGAGTAAATGCGATGTCCATATCTGCCAGAAGGAGTTTATGGACGCGACAGTGGTCAGGTGATGCGGATTCCAAACGACATATGGAAGTATTGCCGTATAAAGGGGAGGAATTATTTGGCGTCGGTCTATCGGATCTGGTGGCTACGGCAACTGCCGGAAAATCCACTTTTTTACCTCAGACCCCCTCCCAACAGAAAAAGACACCGTCTTTTCAGCCGCAGTCCTTTCGTTCCTATAAGAACAAGCGGACAAAAGGACAGTCATATCTGCCTCGGGGCAGAGGAAGGGGTAAGAGAGGGCAGCAAGCAGCCCCTGCCCAGGAACAGAAGCCCTCCCAGGGTTCTGCAAAGCCCTCAGCATGACGCTGGGGCCTTACAAGCGGACTCAGGAACGGTGGGGGGTCGACTCAAGAATTTCAGCGCACAGTGGGCTTGCTCACAGGTGGACCCCTGGATTCTGCAGGTAGTATCTCAGGGTTACAGGTTGGAATTCGAGAAGTCTCCCCCTCGCCGGTTCCTAAAGTCTGCTTTGCCAACGTCTCCCTCAGACAGGGCGACGGTATTGGAAGCCATTCACAAGCTGTTTGCTCAGCAGGTGATAGTCAAGGTACCCCTCCTACAACAGGGAAAGGGGTATTACTCCACGCTATTTGTGGTACCGAAGCCGGACGGCTCGGTAAGACCTATTCTAAATCTCAAATCTTTGAACCTGTACATACAAAAATTCAAGTTCAAGATGGAGTCACTCAGAGCAGTGATAGCGAATCTGGAAGAAGGGGACTTTATGGTGTCCCTGGACATAAAGGACGCTTACCTGCATGTCCCAATTTGCCCTTCACATCAAGGGTACCTCAGGTTCGTGGTGCAAAACTGTCATTATCAGTTTCAGACGCTGCCGTTTGGATTGTCCACGGCACCTCGGGTCTTTACCAAGGTAATGGCCGAAATGATGATCCTTCTACGAAGAAGAGGCGTATTAATTATCCCTTACTTGGACGATCTCCTGATAAGGGCAAGATCCAGAGAACAGCTGGAAGACGGAGTAGCACTAACCCAACTAGCGCTGCAACAACACGGGTGGATTCTGAATTTTCCAAAATCTCAGTTGACCCCGACGACACGTCTGCTGTTCCTGGGAATGATTCTGGACACGGTTCAGAAAAAGGTGTTTCTTCCGGAGGAGAAAGCCAGGGAGTTATCCGAACTTGTCAGGAACCTCCTAAAACCAGGGACAGTGTCTGTGCATCAATGCACAAGAGTCCTGGGAAAGATGGTGGCTTCTTACGAAGCGATTCCATTCGGCAGATTCCACGCACGAACTTTTCAGTGGGATCTGCTGGACAAATGGTCCGGATCGCATCTGCAGATGCATCAGCGGATAACCTTATCGCCACGGACAAGGGTGTCTCTGCTGTGGTGGTTGCAGAGTGCTCATCTGTTAGAGGGCCGCAGATTCGGCATACAGGACTGGGTCCTGGTGACCACGGATGCCAGTCTGAGAGGCTGGGGAGCGGTCACACAAGGAAGAAACTTCCAGGGAGTATGGTCAAGCCTGGAGATGTCTCTTCACATAAATATACTGGAGCTAAGAGCGATTTACAATGCTCTAAGTCTGGCAAAACCCCTGCTTCAGGGTCAGCCGGTGTTGATCCAGTCGGACAACATCACGGCAGTCGCCCACGTAAACAGACAGGGCGGCACAAGAAGCAGGACAGCAATGGCAGAAGCTGCAAGGATTCTTCGCTGGGCGGAAGATCATGTGATAGCACTGTCAGCAGTATTCATTCCGGGAGTGGACAACTGGGAAGCAGACTTCCTCAGCAGACACGATCTACACCCGGGAGAGTGGGGACTTCATCCAGAAGTCTTCCACATGATTGTGAACCGTTGGGAAAAACCAATGGTGGATATGATGGCGTCCCGCCTCAACAAAAAACTGGACAGGTATTGCGCCAGGTCAAGAGATCCTCAGGCAATAGCTGTGGACGCTCTGGTAACACCGTGGGTGTTCCAGTCAGTGTATGTGTTCCCTCCTCTGCCTCTCATACCAAAAGTACTGAGAATTATACGGCAAAAGGGAGTGAGAACGATACTAGTGGCTCCGGATTGGCCAAGAAGAACTTGGTACCCGGAACTTCAAGAGATGCTCACGGAGGATCCGTGGCCTCTACCTCTACGACGGGACCTACTTCAGCAGGGACCGTGTCTATTCCAAGACTTACCGCCGCTGCGTTTGACGGCATGGCGGTTGAACGCCGAATTCTAAAGGAAAAAGGCATTCCGGAAGAGGTCATTCCTACACTGGTAAAGGCCAGGAAGGAGGTGACTGCACAACATTATCACCGCATTTGGAGGAAATATGTTGCGTGGTGTGAGGCCAGGAAGGCCCCCACGGAGGAATTTCAACTGGATCGATTCCTACATTTCCTGCAAACAGGATTGTCTATGGGCCTCAAATTGGGGTCCATTAAGGTTCAAATTTCGGCCCTGTCGATTTTCTTCCAGAAAGAATTGGCTTCAGTTCCTGAAGTCCAGACTTTTGTAAAAGGAGTACTACATATACAGCCCCCGGTTGTGCCCCCAGTGGCTCCGTGGGATCTTAATGTAGTCTTGGATTTTCTCAAATCCCATTGGTTTGAGCCGCTCAAATCGGTGGAGCTGAAGTATCTTACATGGAAAGTAACCATGCTACTGGCCCTGGCTTCAGCCAGGAGAGTATCAGAATTGGCGGCTTTATCATATAAGAGCCCATATCTGATTTTCCATACGGACAGGGCAGAACTGCGGACGCGTCCTCATTTTCTGCCTAAGGTGGTGTCAGCGTTTCACCTGAACCAGCCTATTGTGGTGCCTGCGGCTACTAATGAGTTGGAGGATTCCAAGTTGTTGGACGTGGTCCGGGCATTGAAAATATATATTTCAAGAACGGCGGGAGTCAGAAAGTCTGACTCACTGCTTATATTGTATGCACCCAACAAGATGGGTGCTCCTGCTTCTAAGCAGACGATTGCTCGTTGGATTTGTAGCACAATTCAACTTGCACATTCTGTGGCAGGCTTGCCACAACCTAAATCTGTCAAGGCCCATTCCACAAGGAAAGTGGGCTCATCCTGGGCGGCTGCCCGGGGAGTCTCGGCATTACAACTCTGCCGAGCTGCTACTTGGTCAGGGGCAAACACGTTTGCAAAATTCTACAAATTTGATACCCTGGCTGAGGAGGACCTTGAGTTCTCTCATTCGGTGCTGCAGAGTCATCCGCACTCTCCCGCCCGTTTGGGAGCTTTGGTATAATCCCCATGGTCCTGACGGAGTCCCCAGCATCCACTTAGGACGTTAGAGAAAATAAGAATTTACTTACCGATAATTCTATTTCTCGTAGTCCGTAGTGGATGCTGGGCGCCCATCCCAAGTGCGGATTGTCTGCAATACTTGTACATAGTTATTGTTACAAAAAAAAATCGGGTTGTTATTTGTTGTGAGCCGTCTGTTCAGAGGCTCCTACGTTTGTCATACTGTTAACTGGGTTCAGATCACAAGTTATACGGTGTGATTGGTGTGGCTGGTATGAGTCTTACCCGGGGTTCAATATCCTTCCTTATTGTGTACGCTCGTCCGGGCACAGTATCCTAACTGAGGCTTTGAGGAGGGTCATAGGGGGAGGAGCCAGTACACACCACCTAATCCTAAAGCTTTATTTTTGTGCCCTGTCTCCTGCGGAGCCGCTATTCCCCATGGTCCTGACGGAGTCCCCAGCATCCACTACGGACTACGAGAAATAGAATTATCGGTAAGTAAATTCTTATTTTCTGGGGAAAATCCTGTCCCTGACCAGAGGATTTATATGTATGGGGAGAAAAAGCATGAAGTGACTTTTCCCCCTTCACATGAATTAAATGAATTATGTGAAAAAGCGTGGGATTCCCCTGACAGGAAGGTGATAGTTTCCAAGAGATTACTTATGGCGTATCCTTTCCCGCCAACGGACAGGTTACGCTGGGAATCCTCCCCTAGGGTAGACAAGGCGTTGACACGCTTGTCCAAGAAGGTGTCCCTGCCGTCTCCGGATACGGCCGCCCTAAAGGATCCTGCGGATAGAAAGCAGGAAGCTATCCTGAAGTCTGTTTATACACATTCTGGCACACTGCTGAGGCCAGCAATTGCTTCGGCCTGGATGTGTAGTGCGGTAGCTGCATGGACGGATTCTCTGTCTGAGGAGTTAGATACCCTGGACAGGGACACTGTTCTACTGACCCTGGCACATATCAAGGACGCAGTCCTATATATGCGGGATGCCCAGAGGGACATTTGCCTGCTGGGCTCTAGAGTAATCGCAATGTCCATTTCAGCCAGAAGGGTCTTATGGACTCGGCAATGGACAGGGGATACCGACTCTAAAAAACACATGGAGGTTTTACCTTATAAGGGTGAGGAATTGTTTGGGGACGGTCTCTCGGACCTAGTTTCCACAGCTACGGCTGGGAAGTCAAATTTCTTGCCTTATGTCCATCCACAACCTAAGAAAGCACCGTATTACCAAATGCAGTCCTTTCGTTCTCAGAGGAGCAAGAAGGTCAGAGGTGCGTCCTTTCTTGCCAGAGGCAGGGGTAGAGGAAAAAAGCTGCACCATGCAGTTAGTTCCCAGGAACAAAAGTCTTCCCCGGCTTCCACTAAATCCACCGCATGACGCTGGGGCTCCACAGGCGGAGCCGTGGGGGCGCGTCTCCGACTTTTCAGCCACCAGTGGGTTCGCTCACAGGTGGATCCTTGGGCTATACAAATTGTGTCTCAGGGATACAAGCTGGAATTCGAGGTGATGCCCCCTCACCGTTACCTAAAATCGGCCTTACCAACTTCCCCCATGGAAAGGGAGATAGTGTTAGAGGCAATTCACAAACTTTTTCTCCAGCAGGTGGTGGTAGAGGTCCCCCCCCTTCAACGGGGAAGGGGCTACTATTCCACTATGTTTGTGGTACCGAAACCGGACGGTTCGGTCAGACCCATTTTAAATTTAAAATCCCTGAACATTTATCTGAAGAAATTCAAGTTCAAAATGGAATCGCTCAGAGCGGTCATTGCAAGCCTGGAGGAAGGGGATTTTATGGTGTCTCTGGACATCAAGGATGCTTACTTGCATGTCCCCATTTATCCGTCTCATCAGGAGTACCTCAGGTTTGTGGTACGGGACTGTCATTACCAATTCCAGACGTTGCCGTTTGGCCTGTCCACGGCACCGAGAGTTTTTACCAAAGTGATGGCGGAAATGATGGTGCTCCTTCGGAAGCAAGGGGTTACAATTATCCCATACTTGGACGATCTCCTCATAAAGGCGAGGTCCAGGGAGCAGTTGCTGATCAGCGTAGCGCACTCTCAGGAAGTGTTGCGTCAGCACGGCTGGATTCTGAACATTCCAAAGTCGCAGCTGATTCCTGCGACGCGTCTGCCCTTCCTAAAATCCCTGAACATTTATCTGAAGAAATTCAAGTTCAAAATGGAATCGCTCAGAGCGGTCATTGCAAGCCTGGAGGAAGGGGATTTTATGGTGTCTCTGGATATCAAGGATGCTTACTTGCATGTCCCCATTTATCCGCCTCATCAGGAGTACCTCAGGTTTGTGGTACGGGACTGTCATTACCAATTCCAGACGTTGCCGTTTGGCCTGTCCACGGTACCGAGAGTTTTTACCAAAGTGATAGCGGAAATGATGGTGCTCCTTCGGAAGCAAGGGGTTACAATTATCCCATACTTGGACGATCTCCTCATAAAGGCGAGGTCCAGGGAGCAGTTGCTGATCAGCGTAGCACACTCTCAGGAAGTGTTGCGTCAGCAGGGCTGGATTCTGAACATTCCAAAGTCGCAGCTGATTCCTGCGACGCGTCTGCCCTTCCTGGGCATGATTCTGGACACAGACCAGAAGAAGGTGTTTCTCCGGGAGGAGAAGGCTCAGGAGCTCGTGACTCTGGTCAGAGACCTCCTAAAGCCAAAACAGATGTCGGTGCATCGCTGCACGCGAGTCCTGGGAAAGATGGTGGCGTCATACGAAGCCATTCCCTTCGGCAGGTTCCATGCGAGGATCTTTCAGTGGGATCTGCTGGACAAGTGCTCCGGATCGCATCTTCAGATGCATCGGATGATCACCCTGTCCCCCAGGGCCAGGGTGTCTCTTCTGTGGTGGCTACAAGGTGCTCACCTCCTCGAGGGCCGCAGATTCGGCATACAGGACTGGGTCCTGGTGACCACGGATGCAAGCCTCCGAGGGTGGGGGGCAGTCACTCAAGGAAGAAACTTCCAAGGGTTGTGGTCAAGTCAGGAGACTTGTCTGCACATCAATATCCTGGAACTAAGCGCCATATACAACGCCCTGAGTCAAGCGGAGCCTCTGCTTCGAAACCAACCAGTGCTGATTCAGTCAGACAACATCACGGCAGTGGCCCATGTAAACCGCCAGGGCGGCACAAGAAGCAGGGTGGCAATGGCAGAAGACACCAGGATTCTTCGGTGGGCGGAGAATCACGTACTAGCACTGTCAGCAGTGTTCATTCCGGGAGTGGACAACTGGGAAGCAGACTTCCTCAGCAGACACGACCTCCACCCGGGAGAGTGGGGACTTCATCAAGAAGTCTTCACGCAGAATGCAAATCGATGGGAACTGCCACAGGTGGACATGATGGCGTCCCGTCTCAACAAAAAGCTAAAAAGATATTGCGCCAGGTCAAGGGACCCTCAGGCGATAGCTGTGGACACACTAGTAACACCGTGGGTGTTCCAGTCGGTCTACGTGTTTCCTCCTCTTCCTCTCATACCAAAGGTGCTGAGAATTGTAAGAAAAAGAGGAGTGAGAACAATACTCATTGTTCCGGATTGGCCAAGAAGGACTTGGTACCCGGAATTGCAAGAAATGCTCACAGATGACCCATGGCCTCTGCCAGTCAGACAGGACCTGTTACAACAAGGGCCCTGTCTGTTCCAAGACTTACCGCGGCTGCGTTTGACGGCATGGCGGTTGAACACCGGATCCTAGCAGAAAAGGGCATTCCGGAAGCAGTTATTCCTACGCTGATAAAGGCTAGGAAGGACGTGACCGCAAAACATTATCACCGTATATGGCGAAAATATGTTGCTTGGTGTGAGGCCAGGAGGCCCCTACAGAGGAATTCCAGCTGGGTCGATTCCTGCACTTCCTACAGTCAGGTGTTACCATGGGCCTAAAATTAGGGTCCATAAAGGTCCAGATTTCGGCCCTATCCATTTTCTTTCAAAAAGAACTGGCTTCACTGCCTGAGGTTCAGACGTTTGTTAAGGGAGTGCTGCATATTCAGTTTCCTTTTGTGCCACCAGTGGCATCTTGGGATCTTAACGTGGTCTTGGCTTTCCTGAAATCCCACTGGTTTGAGCCACTTAAGACGGTGGAGCTAAAGTATCTCGCATGGAAAGTGGTCATGCTGTTGGCCCTAGCCTCAGCTAGGCGTGTGTCAGAATTGGCGGCTTTGTCATGTAAAAGCCCCTATCTGGTTTTCCATATGGACAGGGCAGAATTGCGAACTCGTCCGCAGTTTCTGCCAAAGGTGGTGTCATCTTTTCATCTGAACCAACCCATTGTAATGTCAGCTCTTTTGGGCACAGTTTTCTTAACTGAGGTCTGGAGGAGGGGCATAGAGGGAGGAGCCAGTGCACACCAGATAGTACTAAATCTTTCTTTAGAGTGCCCAGTCTCCTGCGGTGCCCGCTATTCCCCATGGTCCTTACGGAGTCCCCAGCATCCACTACGGACTACGAGAAATAGAATTACTGTGAGTAAATTCTTATTTTTTCTTTTTTTTAACCTTTTCATACTTAACGATCCACGTGGACTACGATTGGAACGGTAATCTGTGCCGAGCGAAGCGGTAGCGGAGCGAAGGCACCATGCCCGAAGCATGGCGAGCGAAGCGAGCCATGCGAGGGGATGCGGTGCACTAATTGGGGTTCCCGGTCACTCTACGAAGAAAACGACACCAAAATAACATTAAAAATTCATGTCGACCTTTTGACCTGTCGACCTAGAACATGTCGACCTAAAGACCCTGTCGACCTAGTTACTGTCGACCAATAGTGGTCGACCTAGACAGTGTCGACCTAGTTACTGTTGACTTTCAATACCACACCCCTTTGGAACACCCTTATGAGCTCTGCGATTCTCCCCCCGGATCCCTTCTGGATTGATTGCGTGTATGTCTCCCTTCCAGAGAGATTTTGGAAAAGGAGATAATGGGTGGTATTCAAATGATATACCACACCCAATCTCCTTTCTAAAATAATTCCCGTTATCGCGCATATTACGCCCATAGTAGTCAGGTTTAGCGGTGTAAGGGGTTGGGTGCCTTGCCACCTCGGTGGCAGCGAGCTGAAATGATTATACCACGCCTGTCATCAGAAACAAAATGGGTGAGGAAGGGGGTGAAAATAATTGAATACCGCCTAATGTGTAGGAGGTCCACTCAGACAAATGGCTAGTTATTTGGAGAGCCACCTCCCTACAAGGACCATTACATGGCGTGTCCTGAGCCATGTTATAGTAGTCGCATGTCTGGCTATAAAGCTGCTTATGTTCTGCTTTGGGGGTAGAGATGGTTCCCATTAACTGTCTTTGTTTTTGATAATTTATGATGTATACTGGGTTCTGTGCTATATTAAATACAGAAGCTTACACTGTTTATACCCCACGCATGTTACCCTGTATTTCAACACCTGATCAACACGTCCACATGTTCCTGTAAAACATCCTCACTTTGCTGCTAGAACAGTCTCCACTATTGTGGGAAGTATTTCTGCTGGCTATTGGAACATAGCTGCATGGATTCACATCCAGTCATTTACAAGAGCATTACCTGTAGTGGGATGCGTTGAGCATCCCGGCTGTCGGGATTCCGGTGGTCATGTGACAGACGCCGGAATCCCGACACCACTCAATAGACCGGCAGCGGGTCACAGACAGGCCAGAGGTAAGTGTTGGTGCACGGGGTACTGGTGGGGTGGGGGATTTAGTTTGTTAGGGTCAGGCATAAACCCCATCTCCCAGCGGTCACTGTAGCCAGGTGGTTAGCCCTAACCCAACACCCCCCCTATGGTAGGGGACAGGAGGGGGTTGGAAAATCTTACCCCCTCCAATGTCGCGATGCAGCGGTCGGTCTTGTGACCCCCGGCATCCTGACCGCCGGGATATAGTACAGTATGTATTCCCCTGTAGTGAGATTGGGCACTGATGGTCTGATTCGAAGACAGCATTCACTCTGTGCAGGCCAGACAAGTTTTTCTACAACAAACGCTGCAAACCATAGACCTACAGAAACAGTGTGTACACGCCTTTACAACTCTAGCAGGGCAGATGTGTTTTGATCTGACAAATAGATTATTGGGCACAACCATACAATACTGCCTCAGATCACACACTCCTCTCTTTCCGTCTATCACATGTCTGTCACCCTCTACAACCCCCTCTCTCTCTTCTCTCGCTCTCTCTCTCTCTCTCTCTCTCTCTCTCTCTCTCTCTCTCATTATGGACAACTATATTTATAAAAATATGGCTACAACAGCATGAAAAAGGAAATGACAAAGGGGAAGTGCCATAAAAAAGTAGCTATATACAGATATGTCTTCGTACATCTTTGCTGCAGTCACGCCAAACTGCCCTCTTGGCACGCCAGATAGTTAGAATCTTCTAGCAGCGGGCGTCCATTTTGTTTCTTTCTTTTTTGCCAAAAAAGGAATAATGGTCGCAACGCAATACGGCTAGGATGCCCGAGGAGACTGTTGATTAATTTGATATGACTCTTGTATATCTGTGTGTGACTGAGGGGTAAATGTATTATGCTTTATTATGGGGTAGAAGTTGTATCAACACACGTTATGTGCACTGATACCGCTACTACCCCATGAAAGACTGCAGCAGTGCGAGCAAGGTGAAGACCCCTGTCTATATCGGTGCTGCTGTCGGTGGCACTGACCGTTCCGACAGCTGCAGCTGTTGTTTCCCGGTGCAGAGCACTGTTCCTGGCTGTCTGCTCCGACAGCCTGGGACTGTGCATACATAGAACAATAAAGTTTGTTGTTTTTTCTTTCACAAATGCAGTGGGGGCCGCTGGGGGATTTCTGACCGGCGCATGCGCAGACAGTATGCAGCGCAGGTCAGTGGGAGCAGAGACTGACGAAATAGGGAGCGTACTTCGACACACAGGTACTTTAACACTCTCCCTCTTCGGCAAACATAATTTTAATATATGCTGGCATTATGTGGACCTGCAATACATAGGTGAAGCGGGTCCTTACGTGGCCGAAGCATGTATTTTAAAACACGAGTCTCTGAATCTGTACACGAAGTGCTACAATGTAGCAGCTGCAGATTTTTTCAATACAAGTTCTGTTCTGTTCCGAATACAGACTCCGTCACACATAGTATATGTATCATACATCAAATTAATCAGCACGGTTTCCCCATGCGTCCTATTCGCATTGCGTTCCAACTAAGCTGCATTTTCGGCAACAAATGGCTCCCGTCGTTAGCAGAGTTGCATGGAACTTGTCAGCTCACTCGCGCATTACACGAAGCATGGTGCATTAAAGCTAGATGTATAAGGAGGCATCTGTAGCGATCATATATGATTATTGCATTACTTGTATTTTAACCTCACCATTCATATTACTCTAACATGATCTGATTTTTAGATTACAGATCTATCGCTTCCCAACTATCTCGCAGCTTCCTCCGTTGGCTTATTTCCAACCCAGCTATTGAATTCCTACTTGGGAACCACCCTGCGGACCATGGAGGACGTCATTGCCGAGCAAAGTGTTAGTGGATACTTTATATTCAGCTTGCAGGTAATGCCCACACTTGCTGTTACATTATAAGAAACACAACTGTCTAGCGAGGAGGCTGTGAAGTACTGATTTACAATCATGATTGATAAGGTTTCTGCTGCAGCATTTAATAGACCTACAAAAACAGACGTCAATGCCGTAGACTTGTGTTGTGGAGGCTGCCACGGTTAGCAGAAGGCTGGCTTGTACAAGTCATTAAAACATCTTGTAGGCACAATCATGGCAGCAGTGAGTAACACAACAAGGAATTATTTGTCACGACTGCGTTGTGAATGTAATGACTCAATTTAGACATTTAAATATGTGAAGAATAAAGAATAGAAAGGTCTACGGTATATACACATTGATAGTGCTATAATTTCAGATTGTGGTGATTAAACATACAATACGCTGGACAGTGCTTTAGAAACCTGGACATGTCCTAGTTATCCATCCATTGTAGCACTGTGTTATGGTCAGGTTACCTGGATTCTACACTTGGGAATTGTTGTTTTGACAGAGAAACCACTTATACCCCTTTTCCACCTACGAGCACAGGTGGTCGCAGCTGGGAGCCTGAAACGGGTGCTAACCGGCTGCGGCCCGTGCTCAGCCCCCTTTCCCATTGCGCTCACCAACCCGGCATATTGCTAGTGACGCGGCAGGGGCGGTGCCGGGAGTTCACATGATCTCCCAGCACCGCCCTTCCATACAGTGTAAACGGGAGCCGTGTCACATCGACACGGCTTCCGTTTACACTACAACCCTACCCGGATCATTCCTGTGTCCTACCCAGGTATTTACCTGGGTAGGATTCACGGGTCACTTGATCCGGGTTTTTGCAGGGGGAAACCCTTTTCTACTTGCAAGAAACACGGGTAAATGCGCGCCCCCATGCATTTACCCGTGTTTTTTGAGCTAGTGGAAAAGGGGTATTAGTTGCGTGACACTTGTAGTGATTGCATGCTTGTCCCAGTGTTCAGTACGTCTGCAGGGAATACGGTCATATAGGTTGACAGTACTTAGGTCGACATGGAAAAAGGTTGACATGCGTTTAGAAAAAAAAAAAATCCTTTTTTTTTTTTTGTACTTTTTCATACTTTATGATCCACGTGGACTAATTTGGGAATAGTAACCTGTGCCGAGCCCAGCAGTAGCAGAGCGAGGCACCTTGCCCTGAAGCATGGTGAGCGAAGCGGTGCACTAATAGGGGTTCCCCGTCACTTTACGAAGAAAACGACGCCAGAAAAAGTTTAAAAAAAAAACCTCGTCGCCCTAGTCACCATGTCGACCAATAGTGGTCGACCTAATGACCCATACCCGTCTGCAGTTATTACACATGGGAGAAGCACCACTGTTTTACTGATATGAGGAGAATTCACTTAGCCGCAATAACCCGTTGTTGCAGTAGAAACGGGGTTATTATTGTGACCTGCGATGAGCCCGTATTCATTTGTCCACTATACATTTTCATTGATAATTTCTACTTCGGTTTACAGCAAATTTCACTTTGCTACCTCTGAGCAGGTAATAAGCTTGGGGAAAATCCCTGTTCTAAGGTAAAAGTTTCAGGATTTGGTTCCCCCCCTACCTTCCCCCAAGTAACTACTTAGGCACTTAGAAGTTTTTAATTGTTTTTAAGGTAATGATGTACAGGTATGTCACTTTTGGAGTAAAAAAATGCAAAATGGTGGAAATTGCGGTAAAAGGTATGGCACATGTATATCGGGGTGCTTTATGAGTGGTACAACTGTTTTTAGGCTTGCAGGTGGGAGTATTCTTATAATTTTTTTTTAAATGGCTTTAAATTACCCAAACATATGCTTATACCCATTTTTATGTACCCCAATTTAATTTGAGCGCTTACTTTGCTGAAAACACTAGCTTTATATTTTTTTCCCCTCATACGTCCTAGAGGATGCTGGGGATGTTTCAAGAACCATGGGGTATAGAAGGGGTCCACAGGAGACATGGGCACACTATAAGACTTTGAATGGGTGTGAACTGGCTCCTCCCTCTATGCCCCTCCTCCTCCAGTTAGATTCTGTGCCCAGCGAGACTGGATGCACACTGGGGAGCTCTCCAAAGTTTCTCAGGGAAAATACTTTATTAAGTTTTATTTTCAGGGAGAGCTGCTGGCAACAGGCTCCCTGCATCGTGGGACTGAGGGAGAGAAGCAGACCTACTTCTTAAGAGTTCAAGGGCTCTGCTTCTTAGGCTGCTGGACACCATTAGCTCCAGAGAGTTCGATCACTTGGTACGCCTAGCTGCTTGTTCCCGGAGCCGCGCCTTCACCCCCTCTCACAGAGCCAGAAGATTGAAGCCGGGCGAGTATGAGAAGATCAGAAGACTTCAGTGACGGCAGAAGACGTTTGAGGTGCCGCACTGCGCTCCATGCTCCCACTCTGATCACGGCACTGGGGGGCGCCCTGGGCAGCATGGGGGACCTCAAACAGCACTGGCATAGGATATAACAGTGCCCAGGCACTTGTTAAGGGACCCCCACCAGTATAAAGATTTTTTGAGCGGGACTGAAGCGCGCCATATAGTGGGCGGGGCTTAGCCCGCATAGCTCTGACCAGTGCCATTTTTCTCTTCACAGAAGGCTGCAGAGACTCTGGCCCTGTCTTCCACACTGCTGTACAAGTAACAGGGTGCAAAACGGGGGGGGGGGGGGTCACTAGTGATAGGTGATTTATATATATATATATATATATATATATTATAGTCGAGTGGATGCTCGGCACTCTGGACTCAATGAATGTGGTAAATGATCAGCCCTCCGGTACTGTCAACGTTTCAATTTATTCCAAATTTTTCTCAAGACATATAAATGAACATAGACAAACACTCACCTTATATCCCCACCATTGTGCAGGTGCGCGTGCCGGAGCGGGGGACCGCCTCCCGGCGAGGTCCGTCGGGCCGGAAGTCTCCCGTCAGCTGTGGCGCAGTAAAACGACGTCATCGCGTATTGCGCGATGCACGTCCAGTGCTGGGTTGCCATGGCAATGCTATACACAACAACAAGGATTGTATAAGCTTAACAGTACTTGCTATATAAAACAAGTAAATTGCTATGTTGCGGCTCTATTCATGAAACTGTATTGTGCAATCCATTAGTGCCTGATGTGAATAACTTAGAATAGCAGTGCGAAAAAACTGTGAAAGAGTGAAAGAAGAAGAGAGAGAGAGAGGGAAGGGGGACGAAAAAAGAAAAAAAGGGGAGAAAAAAGAAAAGGAGGAGAGGGAAGTAGGAACGAAAGAGAGAGAAGGAGAGAGAAAAAGAGGAATAAAGAGATAGAGAGAAAAAAAGAGAGAAAAAAGGGGAAAAAAGGAAGAGAAAGAAAAGGGGAAATAAAGGGGGGAGAGGGAAGGAGGAGGGAGAGGTCGAAAGAAAGAACAGCTGAAAAAGACTGATTACAACAAAGATATATAAAAATATATATAAAAGTGTATAACAATTAGTAAACATATTGAGGCTAAAGGAAACAAGATAGAGGTACCATATCATTAAGGCCCCGGGGAGTCACAGTATCCAGTTTGTGAATCCACCTTGATTCACATCTCAGAAGGGCCTTGCCCCGGTCACCACCACGAAGCAAGGGTGGTATGTGATCTATCATTCTGTATCTGATGGTGGCTAGGGCATGTTTAGCTAATACAAAATGGCGAGCGACCGGTTGGTCACTGCTGCCCTTTTGTAGAGCTAGTCTAATGGATGACCTATGGGCAGTCATGCGTTCCTTAAATTTACGCGTGGTTTTGCCCACATATGACAGACCACAAGGGCAAAGTATCTGGTATACTGTGTGTGTGGTTTCACATGTCAGATGGTGTTTAATATGAAACTTAGTGCCCAGATGTGGGTGGCAAAATGTGTTTCCTGTGATCATATGATTACATGTAACACAGGTACATTTAAAGCAACCTGTTTTCTGGTGAGGTAAGAAGCTGCTTTGGGGGGATTTGGTCCTGCTCGAGATGTCTGACTTGACCAAAAGATCCCGTAGATTCCTAGATCTTTTGAAGCACGGCATAAGATCTGTCTGGTTTAGAGGTAAATGTTGATCAGATTTGATCACGTGCCAATGTTTTTTGGCAATTTGCATATTTTTGTCCGAAGAGGTGTTATATGAGGTCACCCACGGTAATTTAGTATAGGTTGATGTTCTTTCTTTAGGGCGTAGGAGAGTCTCCCTTTCCATAAGAAGGACTTTTCGTTTGGTCATTTGCATATTCTTTAAACTGTATCCTCTGTGTACAAAACGTTCTATTAGTTCATCCATTTGTGCTGATGCTTTGGATCTGTCACTGTTGATTCTGTGTATTCTCAACATCTGTGAGTACGGGAGGCCAGCCTTAAGATTTCTCGGGTGGCAGCTGTTCCAATGCAGATATGAGTTACGATCCGTATCCTTGGTGTAGACCGTGGTGTTAATGAGCGAGTCTACTATGGAGATCCTGACGTCTAGGAAGTCTATGCTGTGTTCATCCATCTTGGCTGTTAATTTGACTGGACTGTCAGAACTGTTATGTTCAGTGATAACCGCTTCCAGTGACGCTTTCGGTCCTTTCCAGAATAATAGAAGGTCGTCTATGAATCTGGAGTAGAATATAATATTATCAGCCACTTTAGGATTTTTAAAGAAAATTTCTTCCTCTATTTGAAGCATATATAGGTTGGCGTAAGTTGGGGCTACTGCCGAGCCCATGGCACAACCTCTTTCCTGGAGATAATATTTGTTATTAAATAGGAAGAAGTTCCTCGTAAGGATGAGTTCTAACAGATGTATCAGAATGTAAATTTGTTCTGCCCCAAATGGACTCTCCTTCTGTAGTGCTGTTTGAACTGCAGATAAGCCTGCTTTGTGTGGTATGACTGTGTATAAGCTAGTGACATCCGCAGTCACCAGCCACACATCTTTGGGAAGAGGACCAATATTGTTTAGTTTGTTTAGCAGCATTGTGGTGTCTAGAAGGCTGCGTGGATGCGCTGAGACATATGGTTGCAGTATAGAGTCTAACAGTACTGCCGTCGGTTGGAACAGAGATCCCCTGGCAGATATTATGGGTCTCCCTGGAGGGGGAGATATCCCTTTGTGTATTTTTGGTACCGTGTATAACACAGGGACCAGTGGGTGCTCTGGTAATAATACTTCATATGTCTCCTCTGTGATGATATTGGCATCTTGTGCCTGCAGAAGTGCCGATCTGAGTTCTTTTTTATACTGCTCAGTGGGATTACCCCTCAACAGACTATATGTGCCTGGTTCTTCTAATTGACGCTTGATTTCTGTTATATAATCAGGGAGATCTTGCAGTACAATCGCACCCCCTTTATCGGTGGGCCGAATTATTAACTGGTCATTCTCCATTAGTGATCGTAGAGCTTGCTGCTCGGATTTGGAGAGATTAGAATGTGTAGGTACATCATGATTAATATGTGCCTTAACCTCCTGATCAATAATTCTCATGTATGTTTTGATACTGGAATTATTTGAAAGAGGTTCAAAAGTAGAAGGGGTCTTAAATTGTAGTAATTTCTCAGGGATCGTGGTGACCTGATCCCGAGGTTTGCAAGAAAAGAATTCTTGGAGTTTTAGCTTGCGTTGTAGCTGGTGGGTTTCCACCTGCCAGTTGAGCTTGTCAAAGTTCGCAGACGGCACAAAGGACAACCCTTTTGCTAATACACTTGCTTCATTATCAGTCAATTCGAAACTTGAGAGATTAAAGATTATTTCTTTATCCCTGTCACGGGTGGTTTTCTTCCACGTGCTGAGGCGTTTGTACTGTCCTCCTCGTCTGGTAGGACCGCCTTTTTTGGGAGCTTGGTGCGAGTTGTCACCCCTAAAGGGATAGAGGGGTTTCTGGGATTTTTACGTCGAGTGCCTGTGCGTTCTTGTTCGCTACCTGTGCTGGTATTTTCTGCAGAGGTATCTGTGTCCAATCTGGTTTGAGGGTATCTCCGTCGTCTGAAAAAAGGTTGCCTCTGCTCATTGTTATGGCCAGATAACCATCGGTATACTTGGTGGTTTTCGTAGTCTTTTTCCACTTTAAGGAATTTTTCCTTTTTAAATTTGATGAGATCCCTTTTGTATGTTGATAATTGGTTGCTTAATTTGACAAGCCATTCATTCTCCGTATCCATCGTGAGCACTGGTAGATGGGTTTCTTCCATTTTATCTATTTTTACTTTGATTTTTTCCACCTCCTTGGTGGATTGTTCAATAACTAGTACCATGAGATCTAGTGAGCACTTGTTAAGGATGGAGACCCATCTGCGACAGAATCCGGGGTCGAATCTGCCTATTGTGGGGCAGTTCCGGACTCTGAATCCTCGGGGGATTTTTTTACATCGAAAGTAATCACTCAGAGAGATCGCATGGTAATTGAAATCGATCTCCTTTTTCTTCAACCGTAATAGATCCCGGAAAATGATGTCCGGGGCCAATGCTTCCGTCTGTGTGAAAAGTTGTTCCTTGTGTAATATGGCCTCTGTTTCACTTTCAGAATAACTAAAATATTCTTGTAACGGTATCAGTAGTGGATTGAAAGGTTCTTGATCCGGCACTTGAGATTCCGCCATGATGTAAAGCGTAGAATAGGCCTTATTGGTTAGTCCTTGTGAAATGGGTGTCGTAGTGAGCAATGGCAATTGTCACACC